>NC_137581.1:26620806-27240211 GCF_963210335.1 Falco punctatus | reverse complement strand
GATCAACCTGTATACAGTATGGAATAGGCTCACCTTACACTCAATTGTTATGTAGCATTTTCACAGCAGAGCTTACTGCTCATGATTGCTGTTCAATTGCACAAATTATATTGACTCTTATGCAAATATTGTTTGAGTCAAATTGGAGGTGCTTGGCAAACAAGCAATCACTGATGAATTTAGAATACCCCCAGGATGATCCACATCTTGTGGCAGGGATTCCACAATTGATGGGGGAGGCTCCAGTTAACTCTGCTCAGTTACAAGCTTGCTTACATCCTTTAGTCCTGCAGCAGGGAAAAGAATTGGCTCTCCAAGCTTTATTGCAAGTTCCGGATCATGGCACTCCACAACAGTCATGGACCACAATAAAACAAGGCCCATGGGATTTAATTACCTGTGGATGAGGGTATGCTTGTCTCCACAGATGCAGGGCTGTGGTGGCTTAAGCCTCTTTTAGACCCTAGAACTGACAAGAGGACATCAGATACTGGCTGTTCCACAGACCCCTTGGGAGGAGAGTCACAACATCTGGGTGACCCTGATGCAGAAGCTGAAATCAGATGTAGCTTTGCGCCTTCTTAACTCAACCTGAACAGCCGTCCCACATATCCTGCCAAGGGCCCTACAATAGATGATAAGACATGGTTCTTTTTGGTTAAAAATGAAAAGGGGGAATTGTAGAGGAATGAAGGCAGTGGGTTGATCAGCACTGATAACATGCAGCTGTGGCCTTGCCTCGGAGGCAGTGGGTTGATTGACATGAATGATGTGCAGCTGTAGCTTGTTCTGCTAAGTGGTTAAATAGCCCTGAGGAGTGTGGGGATCAGATGGAGGAGGAGGAGCAGTGTGGTCTGACTTCCTCTCTGGAGGAAGGAGATACAGCAGACAGAATCTGACCAATGCTAAAGCCTTGTTGCAGCCTACTAGTTCGATTGTGCTGCAACAATACAGGACAGATGTGCACAGTGATGTTCAGCACAGTGCAGCTCATCTTCAGCAAGTTTCATTTCTTTTGAGGTAACAAACTCATTCAGCGCTGTCCTAACAAGCACTCCCTGTGTCCCTTTTCTACTTTGAGGGTTTGTTGGGTTTTTTAAATACATTTGATCATAACTGTTCACCTAAATACTTTCATAAGCTGACCATTTAAACCAAAAGCAAATACTTTATTCTACAATATCAACTCATTACATTTTCACATATAGTCTCTGACACGCTGAAAAAAGTAATATGATGTTAGTTAAAGCTAAAGTAACTTTCTGTAAGAAGAGCCTTGGAACACAAGAGTCTTAATGCCACCTAGTCACAGCTAGCTATTTGAGTATAGAAAAAAACCCAACCTAACAACATACAAATCTAACAGAAAAGAACAAGCTTTGGTTTTGTTTTTTTAAAGAAAAAAAGATTTTACTTAAACACTTATTGGTCCAGAACTGTTGATACAAAATTTTGATTTTTTTTTAAAAAGCAACTTTGACAATGCAAAATACAATAAATCCCTACTGAACAAATTCTATACATACACAAAGCACAGCTTGTAAAAATTCGTAAGACTAACAAATACTCCTGAAGAGAGAGATAGTGGATCAAATTGCTGCAACATCCAAGTAATACTTCAATAAGCACCCCACACCATTCAGATAACCTCTGTTCAGAAATGTGGTTTAATACACAACTTTGTTTTAAAAACAAGATGTGGGATTCAACACTTACATAACACAGTGTTTGGATTCTTAACATGATCAATTGCAAGTTCATCTGAATTGCCTGAAAACCTGCAGTCTAACAATTGTTGATGATATATCAGTTGTCTTGATGGAAGAATTTGAACTATGCTCTTTTTTTAGAGGGCAAAATCTACATAAAGGAAAATAATGCACAATTACATCTTAGTTTTTGGATGCATTTGCTATTGAAAGTCAAACTTTAACATTTACTGTAGTCACTTAAAATGAGTGATACTCTTATCTGTAATTAAGTTATATTTCACATATCAGAGGTTGGTCCTTACAAATAACTCCACAAAACAAGTCCAAACTCTGTCATGTATGTGCCACCTAATTCTTCTCTAAAGCTTTTTGCCATTTATCTCTTTTGGAACTTTTAAAGGGAAATTATTTTACATGCTTTACAATGCAGACAATGAGCATTTCAAACCTGTAGATAATTAATACATAGCAGGAGGATCACCTGATTTGCACTTTTCTGAGCCACTGGATCAACTTTTTGATGGCATATTGTCTTTGCCTTTAGTGCAATATTCTACTGGACATAAGTTTCTCATATCCCTGAGCAATCGCTGTTAGGTCATGCCACCAGACTGGCTCAAATTCAGGACTTTATTTCACAACTTCCATAGAAAGTAACTGACTTCCTTCAATGATTGTCATCAAAGAGTGACTTTGTTAAACAGTAAATCCTTACATAGAAAAATGTTAATTTCATGGAAGACTTTGGTAGGAGAAGGGTGTACAGCTAAACATTACTAATAAACAAATTTCTACTTAAAAAATCAAACATTAAAATGAAGTTTTAAAAAGAATCAAAAAATAGACTCCTCCAGATTTCCTCACAAGTTTGCAGACACCCAAGCAGCTCAAAGCCTCAAAAGTGCAAACAAGAAACAGGTAAAATACACAACAGCAGCAACTTTAGTTTTTCTTTAAACACTGAGATTCTTTGTATTTATATAAAATACACATTCTATTTGTCCTTCAGCACCAGACTCATCTGCAGGTCACTGATCTGATTACCCAGGTGCTCCTTGAAACTGTTGCTGCCTTTGTTCCAAAGCCTGCTGACTTAACAGTTGCTGTTGTTTCTGTAGAAACTGCACTACTTCTGGACTTCTGAGCAGGGACTGCAAGAAAGAGAAAGCAAACTTTAAAGAGCTCACATATATTAAATAGCTATGATAGTGATTATAATATTTTTCCATTAAATCAATTTGTCCATTACCCATTGTTGTGGTCTAACTTCCATAGGCAACTAAGCATCACACAGCCTCTTGCTCAGTCCCCCCTCAGTGGGACCAAGCACTGCTCAGCAATAACTAAAACATCAATCACTGTGTTATCAACACTGTTTTCCATCACAAACTCAAAACATAGCCCCATACAAGCTACTGTGAAGAAAATTAACTGTATACTAGCTCAAACCAGTGCACCCATATAAATAAGAGTTCAATTAAATGCTGAAGAATTACAAAACATGCTCACAAAAAATATCTAGAAACTGTTTCAGGACATCAGCAGGTTAACCAGAAGCAACATTCATACACATCCTGAAAGCAGATTCAGAATGTAAAGAACAGATAATATCGAAAAAATCATCAAGATAGCAAACAGATGTGATCTACTGACATACTGAAAACAAACTCTTTTCAATTGTGCTTCAGTTTTGGTCCACTTTCTACATTTCCCATCACAGACAGCTCAAACACTATAATAAATAAAATACTGTAATTCTACAGCAAAAGTCATGTGCCTGTCAGACTTCAAGCATCTGGACAATGCTCTTAGTCACATGGTGTAGTTTTAGTCTGTTCTGTGAGGAGCAGGGAGTTGGACTCAGTGACCCTTACTAACTCAAGACACTCTGGGATTCTATGTTCATTGAATGTTCAGTAATTTCCCAATATTTCAAAACAGCAGCCCAGCCACAAGGAATGAGTTAAAACTCAAACCTATACCTTCAGTCAAAAGACAAAATGTCTAAAACTACTGGCACCTGGCCTAAACAGTTGCAGTCTGTGATCCAACTCCAGTTGTTCACTCTCATTCCTAGAGGGTGGCAGCACAAGTGTTTGTAAAGGTCAAATGGCAAATCAGGTTGGGAATGGATCATTCCAGAAACTAATGCAGGAAAAGGTTATTTTTCAGCTGAATTAATTTCCTAGGCTGCTTGCTTATTATGCATGGTTACTTCACTGATGCAACCAAAGAAGTACTGCAACTCTGTAACCCCGATTTACATTCAAAAGGACCAGCAACTACCAGGGCAGGGTCTAGAACTTTATGCTTTTAGGGGCAATTCTGCAGATGTTTTAATCGAAAACAACCATTCCGCATAACTCACACCTACAGCAGCACTGAACAGGTAAGATTAGTGAATCGGCCACTGAAAGCAGCTACTAATAACAAACAGGCTCACCGAACAGATGTGCAGCCACCTTTTCCTTACCGTACATTAGCTTTATCAAGTCACTTCACTGCACAAGGTAGTTCTGCAGTAAGTACTTCTTTATCTGCTGCTGTTTTATGACATTAAGGTGCTTCAGATTCTCTATCCACAACTTGCTGCTTCTCAGCCCCTTGCCTCTGTTTCTATATCTTTATCCAGTGCAAGCTCCACATCCAGATGGATCACCACCAAAACCTCTCCTCACAGAGATTAACCACGTGCAAGAAACATATGAGTGAGCACAAAGGACTTGGCACTTCTAAGTGATAAACCTGCAGGCAGCTACCAGCGACATGCAGTAACTTTCACGTGCAGGAACAAGAGGTATGGAACAGCCTTGGATGCAACAGGCCATGACAGATCTTTCTGTGTCACCATATAACCCTCAGGCCTTGTGCTGTGTAGATAGGCACAAAAGAAAGAAGACATTCTAGAAGAAATAATGCTGAGTGACAGAAATCGAGACAGAGCCGAGAAAGAAGCAAGAATCAGATCAAAGAGAATCTGAATCTCACTTCACCAGAACACTGCAAGGAAACTTCAGTTCTTGAAGAGCTTTAACATAACTCTGTGCAAAAGTTCTCAACATCTATTTAAAGAGCTTCTTGCTACTCTATTTCTAGAAAAAATGATGTTTCATTAATAAAATACCTTTCAAATTAAATTAAAAGCCACTTAAATAGAAACAGACAGGAAAGGGTACAACAATTCTGTAAGCGAGACATGAAAAACAACAGATAACGTGAAAAATAAACTCCATAGTTCATTATCTTCTTCTTGTAAAAACTGAAGAGCTACAGATACTCCTCTGAGTTCTGGTCATAATCATTAGATAAGTGCTATACGATTGTGAAAGAATTCAAGAAAATAAATCTATATAGCCGTATACTTAAGACTGATGTTTCTCTAAAGACTTTTCAAATTTCTGAACAAGCACTACAGCACTTTAATGAGGATTATTAAATTGTTTTGCATAGATAACAGAGAACAGGTAAACAGTCCCATTAGCTTCTGGAGAAAGGGGACTGTCAAAACCAGTAACATACAAAGTCGTAATGAAGAAGCCAAAGGAAAAGTACTGAATTATTTCCCTTCCCTGGGCTTAATTCTTTAAATAAAGGAGCAACAAGTGTTTAAAAAAACCCCTTACAACACATGCCATTCATGCAGCCTACAAACATTACAAGTCATACTGCTTGCTTACATAGTTTTTTTTATCAACGTATATGCAATTTTAAGTGTGATATGATACATCTACAACTTTTAAAACACACTACAGTAATTACAAGCTTTCATCAGACCTAAAGTCCATGTTTTGATCTATTTAATGCTTTACAGAAAAGTTGGTTTAACAAGTTAAAAACATCTCAAGTTATACTACAAGCATTATCTACCCTAATGAAATAACCGCATCTATTTAGTACTACCAAAATACTCTAGTTAATGTGGCAGTGATCATTAAATTTAGTCACCTTAGTATTCTTCATACAGAGGCAGACACACACATCTGCTCTGCAGCATATTTTAAATTTGAAAATACACACACGTAGTAAGTGTATGATCATTAAACTGATTTTCACCTTTCACAAGGGTGACAGTTAAACATTGTTACACTGCCTTTAATTATGTGAGTTCAAAACCTGCAAGAAACAAAACTTACCAGCCTCTTTTTATTCAATACTTGTTCTAGAAGAGTAGGTCTTGCTGGACGATCTCCAATGGATCCTGTTCTCTGTTTTGTAACAGAAACTGAACCTTCAACACTATCCTGCACATGAAAGAAAATAAATAGAGAAGACTATAAACCCTGATACAATCATACATCTATTTTTCACCACAGAAAGTCACAAGAGTAAAAAAATCTCTGCCTCATTAATCCGCAGAGGAAAGGAACAGCACAAGAATAGAAATGTATCTATTCAAGACCTGGCATCTTCTTTCCATGTTATTTTCACTATTTCACCAGTCACAGTGAAGCAACACAGCTGAGCTAGCCTTCCAAATTGCAAAAATAACCAGGTTACAACAGCTAGTTGATGGCTTGAATTTATTTGATTGCATCTTTTAAAAACGAAGTAATTCACAACAGCTCAATCTCCATCTTGTGGAATTGAATGATACTTAACATAAGCAGTTGGGTAGGAATGACAATAATACTTTTAATAGCCAAATAAAACCCCACATACTTCAGAATACTATTATGAAGTCACCAAATCCACAGACAAGAGACAGTAAAATCTACATTTTTTTCTTTGTAAGTTTGTTCTGTTCCTTGTACAATCACCAGTCATATGAATTAGACTGTCTTCTAAACAACCTGGCTCTATAATTTACTGTAGAGAAAAGATCCGTGGTTTGGAAAATTTCAAGCAATGTTGATTGCTGTGTATTAAATTCACAACTTAGTAACACTTCCATTTACCTGATGGTAAGTGTCAAGCAACAAAACCACCACCACCAATAAAGTTATTCCAGTATCTTTCACTTCAATCCTGTAAACAGAAGTAAAAAATGAAGCTTCTATTTCAAATCTGACTCTGACCCCACAAGACAACAGTATCTTGTGGGGCCTTGATAGGCACCACTGTAAAAAAGCACACTAAATTTAGCACTAAATATCCTGCCTTCTTCTGCAAGTTCAGGCCTTAATTCCGTAAGATTCAGAGCAACCTGCACTTGCAGAAACCGGGGGAAACTAACCTACTCTCTTTCAACATGCAATAATCACTATTTCATGTTACAGATCAAAAAGTCTTAACCCCTCACTACATGAAATGCAGCAATTTTACCCTCCTCCTATACTGTCCCCTTTTCTGAACTAGTGCAAGTATCCATCATGAACTGAGCATGATAGATTATTAGGAAAGGAAGAGAGAAGAGGGAAAACCAACCTGGTATATAAATCTAGAATTCACCCACATCTTGAATACTGTGAGCAGTTTCCGCTCTCTCACCTAAGAAGCATAGCTACTAGAACTAGAGAAGATATATAGAATGGCAACAAGGATGATGAAAGTACGTAACTTTTTACTTGGAAACAAGCATGCTATGCATTTTCACTCTGAGAATGAAATTACTTAAGAGTAAGCCTACCAAGTAAGTGTCACAAACTGAACAGGAAGAATTAGTTGATCACTGTATCTTCTAATGTAACTGGCAAATTAAGTTAGCAGCAATCAGGTTCAAAACCAAGAGGGGGATCATTTGAACCAGGCTGCAGACCTGAAGAAGCTATCAGAATGTAATTGATTCTGAGAGTTTACAAGCGTTCAACAAAAATCCAAAGTAGCACACGGAACAAACTTCATTTAAGTTACAGAATACATCAGAAGACTCACACCTATCTCAGCAAGTCCTTTGAGCTGAAAGAGAAGAAAGCTGGGAGAATATTCCCTAGTAGCATCACATACACTTGCCTTTTTCTTATGCACCTGCTTCACGGCAGCTTTTGCAGCTAGACAGAAAAAAAAAAAAAAAGTTCTTTGGTGTGACACCCCGTACTGTTACTATTAAATTTATATGAAGAAAAACCGAAAAATGCAAAGGGTTTTGATGGTTAGTTTGCAGTTAGATCAGTTCGCAGTCACACAACTCCAGAGACAGCTGTGCCAACAAAAATGTGTTGCTTTTAGCAGCAGTGCCAGGTAAAGAGTTTTTTCTTTTGACAACTGCCGTTTTATACTCCTTTCAAGCACAAACTAGCCAGCACCTTCAAAAGTAAAACCACTTCCCTCTCTCTAGCTCATCCAAATACAAGATCTTAAATCTAACTCAGTACAAGCAACCATCAATCAGAAACTGTGTTACTGTGGCTGAGTCACAAACTGTAGGAAAAAAACCACCTAAAAACTTGAACATCAGCAGCAGTTCTCCTGCTGACTGCATTTTCCCATCTAAAAAAAACACAGAAGTTTATGAAAGTAAGTATGAACTATCATTTATATATATTTATATATATTTATATCATTTATATATATATATATAAAATAATCAAGTATCTTGAAGAACCTGCAACGGATTTTTATACACAATATAATCTGATACCCAACAGCTGTTGTGATTTTAAAACCCTGCATTTCAGTACCAGCTGGGTAAGCAGACTGACATCGCTCTTAGATCTGTACTTTCATCTTTCCTCCTGCGAAATAAGCACAGGCTGCACGGCACGGTGCCTATCAGCAAGAACGTTTTACCTGCAGCGCTCTGGTATTGCTGTTAAGTTGCTACAATTTATATCAGAGAAGAAAAAAGAAACGGGGTTTGCTTTGGCACCAGAGGAAGAGTGACCTCCAGGGCTGCCCTGGATTTCTGCCCTTCCCTCTGGACAGCAAGGTCCCACTCCGTCTGGCAGAAGCCGGTTTCCCACGGCACGCCCCCTCCCCCGGGTGACACACGGCGCCCGGGCTGCCCCCGTCCCCCCGCCCGCCCGCCGGTGCCTCACCTCGGCCCGCGGGCCGCCCCCCGCGGCGGCCGCCCCGCCGCCCCCCAGGGCCTGATCGCTCTTCTTGCGCTTGTACTTGTCCTTGTAGATCTTGTTGCGGTGGCGCTTGCACATCCAGGGCTTGCGCTGCTTCACCACCTGCGTGGTGGTCTCGCTGCAGCCCTGGTAGGTGCAGCTCTTGCAGCCGCCGCCCGCCGCCGCCGCCGCCGGCGCCTCCTCCTCCTCCAGCTCCTCCGGGCTGGCCGTGCTCTCGCCGCCCGCCGCCTCGCCCTCCTCCCCCGCCTCCACCTCGCCGTCGCCGGCCCCCCCCAGCTCGTAAAACAACATGAGGCCGCCACTACCGGAGGGCGGCAGCGGCGGGTCGGCGCTCGGGAGCGGCAGCACCCCCCCCGCGGCCCCGGCCGCCGCCTCCTCGCCGCCGCACGGCTGCATCACGAGCAGCGCCAGCTGCTGCTGCTGCTGCGGCGGCGGCGGCGAGGAGGAGGCGGAGGAGGGAACGGCGGCGGGGCTGGCCCGCAGGACGCCGGTAACCGAGGCCGCCGCGCCCGCCGGCGCCTCGGCCCCCGGCCCCGCCGCACCGCGCGCACCGCGCATGTGCCGGCGCCGCGTCGCGGGGGGAGGCGAGCGCGCGGGCTGCGCGTGGCCGGGGCGCGCCGGGCGGGCGGGGTCACGTGCGCGGCGGTGTTGAGGGGAAGGGCGACATGGCGGCAGCGGCGGGGCGGGGATGCGGGATGGTGCTGTGAGGCTGCGACAGCGCCGCCCGCGCGAAGCCGTCGTGGCTTCCCATGTGCAGGGACCGCCCCGTGCCCGTGTCACGGCAGCCAGCGTGGCTTGGCGCTGGCGGCCTGCTCGGGCCCCGGCCTGCTGCTGTCCTCTGACGGCTGTCCCGGTCGGACCCGACCAGGCGCTGGCCCTGGGCTGTGCTGGTGACCTTGCTCGCCAGCCCCTTGCAGCTGCGGAACCGGGACCTGGGGGTGCAGTTTGGTTTCCTCTCCCACTTTGCCATTTTATTGTGGCTGGCCTGCTGTTGCCCTGTAGCTCTCGGTTTGCTGCTCGTTGTCCTTCCTTTCCTTCGCTGGAGTATCGATTCTGCCCACAGCTCACTTCTTCGTGGCTCTTTGGACACTTTTTCCCTATTACAAGGTTCATCTGAGCAGCTAAGACCATCTTCACCCAATTTGTGTCACCACAAATGCATTATTCCTAAGTAAACATCTACTATGAAAAAGTAAATGAATGCTGCATATGTAATCTTGGCAATTTTTTACTCCTCAATCCAGTCCTTTTTTTTTTTTTTTTTTTTTTCCTGCAAAATCCTTACATTTTATTCCAAGAAAAAAGTTACTTTGTAATGCAACTGTCCTACCTACCTTCAGTTTTCCTCATACTTCCTTCTCCTGTGCCACACTGTCCTGGTTTCAGCTGGGACAGAGTTAATGTTTTTCTTCTTAGTAGCTAGTACAGTGCTGTGTTTTGACTATGATGTGAGGTTGATAAAACACTGATGGTTTTAGTTGTTGCTGGGTGATGTTTATACTAAATCAAGGACTTTTGGGTTCCTTGGGCCCTGCCAGCCAGAGGGCTGGAGGGGCACAGGAAGTTGGGAGGGGACACAGCCAGGACAGCTGACCCAAACTAGCCAGAGAGGTATTCCGTACCATATGATGTCATGCTGGGTATATAGGCTGGGGGAAGAAGAAGGAGGGGAGGACATTCAGAGTGATGGTGTTTGTTTTCCCAAGTAATCGTTACACCTGATGGAGCTGTCCTGGGGATGGCCGAACACCTGCTTGCCCATGGGTAGCGGTGAATGAATTCCTTGTGTTGCTTTGCTTGCGTGTGTGGTTTTTGCTTTACCTATTAAATTGTTCTTATCTCAACTCAGGAGTTTTACATTCATTTCTGGTCCTCCTTCCCATCCCTCTGGGTGAGGGGGAGTGAGCAGGCAGCTGCGTGGTACCTGGTTGCTGGCCAGAATTAAACCATGACACACAGGCACTGGGTTTTCCTCGCTCCTGCAGAGAAGTCCCACTGACCTCCATCCCCCTGATCACCTGCTGTTTGCCCACCTCCATTTTTCTTGCCTCCTTACTCCCGGTGGATTCTTGCCATTCTTGTTGCACACATTGGTTCATCCCATATTAAACAACAGCCCTGACTCCCGTTTGTTCCCCGGCAATTGCCACAGCTCCCTTTTCCTGTCATTAGGGTAAATGATTATGCTGTTTACAGTTGTAGCCATTTGTTTTCACCCTTGATCACATCGTAATACAGTTCTCCAGCATTTGTCAAAATACCTAATGACATGAGATAGTCCTAGGCAGATCCCAGCGAACCGGGTAACTGTCCTCATTGCATTTGACCCAGCAGTCACTTTTAACACAGGTGAGATGACACCCAGTTCTACTGTTTAAACTGGAGTTCCAGACTATTTCATCAGTGGAGACTTACTTTCCCCACACCTGCCTCGATGTCTTTTCATCTTTGCTACAGCCATGCTGGGATGATTTACAAGACCCTCTCTTTTAGACTCAGCCTTGCATCTGTGCCAGTAGTGAAACATATAAAAATTACGTGTAGCCTTGTTGTTCTACCTCTTACCTCTTCAGATGTGAGCTCCTTGAGGCACAGGTTTTCAGCAGATGTTTCTGGTTTTTTCACATTGTAGTTCCATTGAAATAATTTTAGTTTGTGGTTTTGGTAGGGTTTTATATTTTTTGTGCTTAAAATGCATCTTGAAAGAATGCTTACTTAAAATTCAAAGTGCTCCTGACATTAATTATAATAAAATCCAAAATAATAACAAAGCAAAACCAACAGCATTTTTCTCCAGTCAAACTCCCTGCAGATATCCACACCATAAATAATTAAAATGCAAATAAGAAATGGGAAGCTGATGCACTTTATGTCCCAGGAAGAACTGTTGCTTGTGCCCTCCTCCATCATTACTCTGAAGCTGCACCAAGACAGCTGGGTTTGGCACAGGCCAGTCAGATTAGTAGATTGAAACAGTTCAAGGCTAAATGTGAAAATTATTTCTGGAGTGAAGGTTTCCAAGCAAATGTTCTGCTGGAAATTCCCTCTCTTTTTGAATCAGTTGAATTCAGCCTCAGACACCCTGGTAACACATGGAGGTCTCATTAGAGAGTGTGCCTGGAAGCGGACTTCAACACCTTAGTTCTTGTTTTCCTCATCTAAGGAAACAACAAAAAAATCCAGAAAACTAACAATAACTTACAAAGATATTGAGGGTGTTAATTAATTAGCAAATCTATTTGATATTTAATGAGCCCCTCACTGGACTGCAATGTGAAGTATTAGCCAAGTATTTTTAGCTCGGAACCTTATCATCTGCTTGCTTGAAGGCGTAGAAACATAACCAGGAATTAAATTGGTTACAACTAACAAATGAAGGCCCTCTTAAAAAAGCTACCATTTTTTTTTTCTGCCTGGTTTGCTCAGAAAAGAGACATTGTGATGGAAAAGAAATCAAGCAAAGTATTAGTTTCCTTGGGCTGCACTTCTGGCAATCCAGCTCTCGGGGATGGAAGGTCATGTTTGGAAAATTTTGTCACTAGTCTATACATCATTGCCATGCATCCAGGAGCAGCTGCACCATGTTTTGCCTTCCCAGGTACAATTAAGAGGAGATGCCAAATATGATTATTTAAATCTAATAAATTCATTTGTCCTTAAGCTGACAGCTTGTTTTTTAAATAGATTCTGTAATTTTCTGTTCTCTTTCATTTGTGTTTGTGAAGTAGTTAATTTTAATGTTCTAGATTTCTGTGACAGTTCTTAATAACCAATTCTTAACTGACTTGGGAGACAACATGTATTTAAAAAACAGATGCAGGATAAGATTCAGGGAGGTAATCATCACTGGAGAGGCTGATCTGTCCTACGTACAGACTAAGACATTGCTAATGATTATAGCTGTGGTAATATTTTCAGACCATGAAAGCTATTTCAGCATTTTCCTATGAGTGATGATACGAATTCTGTTCACTCAATATCTGTCTGTCTGTCTGTCTGTTACACAGAAGCACATTTGCCTTTATCATGTTTTTGAAGAGCGCAGGCCATACTAAGAACTTCTGTGGGAAGTGGGACTATGGAATTCATACATCTAGTGCTGTGGTATCCCTGCAAAGAAAGCATAATCTAAATGCAAATTATCTTGTAAACTTATTGCTCAGTTATAAAATTAAAAGGTCAACTCAAGGAGAGCATGAATTTTTAACACAGATGTGAAAGGTACTTGAAAGATACAAGGGAATGAAGGCTGCTGGAGGAACTTGAGAACTAATTTTTAAAGCACGTCTTGTTAGAAACAAGATTTGATGCAGGAATCAAAATGTGAGTTATACTCAAGAGAGATCTTTCTACTTTATTCTACCTCTTACTGCGTAGCAATCTCCCCATTTTATTCCTCCTACCTGCTCTTGGGGTTCCAGACAAATTGCAGAGTGATACAGTCATGGAAAGGTTCAAACGTTCAGCAGCCTCAAAACAGATCTCTCAAAGCAAGGTGAAGTGCAAAACGATCAGTATGCTCACCGATACAGATTTCCAGGTGACAGTGAGTGCTGAAGTCTTACCATGAATAGCAAAGCAAATAACTTTAAGCTACTGTAGTCAGTTTATTAAAACTTGCTTTTCAGATAAGTGCACAGAAGTTTGATGACAATTTTATAAAATCTTATAAACACCCCTTTTTATAATATCCAAGTATTTCTGTTTCCCAACAAAACTAGGAAGTCAGAAATTTATTGGGCTTTATGAATTACAGACAAATTTATTTTTGCAAATCATGGAAATTAAAGCCTCTTAAATAAGCAGAAGTTTGGTTTGCATATGGATATATATTCTGGTTTTAGTATATGCATGACATAAAATGGCCATCAGTAATGGGTTTCTTTTCCCAGACCCTTCTCATTTTGCATGGTTACCTTTGTCCCATGACAACAGATAAATAAGTGTTGAAAGTAAGTCTCCCTTTTCATCTATTTACATTTAATTAGACATATAAATAAAAATAACAACTGGAATGCAATAAAAGCAATAAAAAAATAAAGCTGAATGAAAGTGTGCAGGACAGGAGTTAGAATATGCCTTGAACCTCACATTGGACATTTATTAACCCCTGTGCTCTCAACAGCTTTAATTACTAGAACACTTCTAAATCTCAGAACAGTGTGTCTTTGATGCCCTTTCCAGTTGCTGAAGTAGACTGTATCTGGAGCCCATTTTGTTAGTCTACGTGATTTCCATTCACAGTGAATGGATGGGAGATCATTCCTTTTAGCACCTCAGCAGGACCAGTGTCATTCTGAATATTCTCCCCCTATGTAGAGCCAGCATCCTTGAATGTGTCCTGAGATGTCTCCTATTCTGTGTGAGTCATGATATACACCTTTGTGGCATGAAACGGTTATCATCTTGGCAAAGGTCAGTACCTGCTAATTCTAGTTATTACTGTTTCACAGATTGATTCCTTCTCAGTCTCAATAATTTGATTCAGGCCTACTTTAAAATAACATCTCTATCCTTATAGCTAAGAAAGCATGAATAATGGAGAAGAAAATTCCTTACTGTAGCAAAAGTAAGCATAGTCACTCAGCTTAATGAAACAGTAAACGTGAGTAATGGGATAAATTTACAAAAATTTAAAAAAAAAAATGTAATGAGCTCAGTTTTGGACTATGAAATGTACTCTTCCAGTAGAAATAACAAGAACCTCACTTATTAAGAAAGTTAAAACTAGATGGAAGCAAAGCTCTAGGTAAGGGAAGCAATCTGTTGGCAGGGAAATATTGTCAGATTAGCTGCTCTGCCCATTGCTAACATCTGTGACTGCCAAATACAAGCAATGCATAACTGCATCTGAATGGCAGCATCTTTTCCTTCCTTTCTTAAAACAAGTGGTAATGCTCACATTTTTTGACCTTTCTTTCATGTTCTAAGGGAGTCATGCCGTGGGGTCCCTCCTACTGTAGGGTTACTCACACAGGCTGTGTTCTGAGTAGTCTTTTCTCACTTTAATCAAGCAGTGAAGTATTTCTGTATAGTTATCACAAATAGGTTTTACATGTCATTTTATGCAAGAGTTTGAAGATTTACTTCTGGCATAGTTATCTGGACAGCAATATTTATATTTTATTTTTGTCTTAGTGCCACACTTTCTCACATATAGGTGTTATTAAAGGTGTCTAATTTTTCTGAAAGGTGTATTTCACACTTGAGAGTCTCCTTTGTGCATGAGGATGGCTCTAACCCATTAACAGGAATTTTTTTTTTTGAACTGGAGCTATTTTTACACACTTTGCTATCACTTTGCTGAAGCTGTGAAATAGCAACTTTACCAATTCTTCCACACAGTCACAGAGGCTTTTGTGGTTTTTTTTTTCAATATGAAGTTGGAGGGTTTTGTTTTGATTTGTTCTGTTTAAGCCACCATTCTTTAAAAAACAAGGGAATCACAATCCCTTTGTCTTTGTAATACAGTGATTGAGAGAGCACCCATTCTTGGATAAAAGTAAGGACAGACGCATAGGATGTTCCTGACACAGGAAAGTCAAAACGCCCTGAGGTATGAAATTGCATGTTAAGAACTGTCAGTAAATAAGATTTGTAGGCTCTTCATTCCCATGATTTGCTAGCCCGCTCATCTCCTTTACAGAAAGTCAGGGAAAAAGCAAATTCATGGCTTTTTAACTCAGTTGTTGTATTCTGCCTAATAACTAATTCCTGTTTTCTTTGAAATGCTTGGCAAATACAGGTACAAAGGGAGTTTATATTATAGGGACTTCAGTATGATCAGATTCAGACTATTGGAGATCGAAAGGGACTCATTTTTGCAGGAGAGACAAGAAGGAATTGGTGCTCTGCAGGACTAAGGCATGTCTTGATCCTCAGCAAATAACAAATCTGTGCCTATGAAGCCATTTCTTCTGTCCTTTCTCAGACTGATGTTACAAGACTTCGATCTTTAGGAACAGGAATAACATTTTCTAGACAAGTATGCTGTGTTTGTACTGTGTGTGTACAGCTATTCTCTGCCTTTCATCTTGACAACCAAGAACATGTCTAATTTGGACCTGAATGCCTGCTCACAAACATCATGATCAACAGCCTGTTAGAAAGTCCTTGAGGACCCATCTGTTTCCAAAGCCATTCTATTAAAGCTGCGTGTTTAAACAGTTTAATTCTGGAGGAGTCAGGGCCCAGACCAACTGGATCAAGTTGGTTCCAGATACAGGAACCTAGACCAGCCCTCAGAGAGCTCAAAAGGGAGTCATTAATGGGCCATCAGAGCACTGCTTAGTCATTTGCTTGTATCTCTTAATTCCAATTGCCTTTATCCTTTTCTCTTTCAGAGATCTAGGGCCAGCTTCTTGGTTAGTTACTAGGTATCCTGGGACTGCTACTTCACATGAAACATTTTTCTCAAACGTTGAGTTCATTGGTCACATCACACAACCTCATTTCAAGCATTCGTATTGATTTATAGTCTTTTTACCATGTTGGCATGGCAGCTACATACACCTGATGCAAATATTATGGAGGCATATCACAGACTTTGTTGTACTTCAGCATCAAAAGTCATTTCTAGGCAAAGGAGCTCCATGTACATTTTTTAGAAGCTTTTTTGTGAACCCAGAAGTGCCTGTAGCCTGCCAACCCATTTGGCTGAGGCACATCTGTTTCTGCATAATTCTCATCCATTGCAGCCAGAAGGATAAATACTGTGATTCACAGGCTGAACTTCTCCCGGTTGGGATCGATGGCTTGTACTATTCAGTAGACACTCAGACCCTGTCAAGTCCTGGTTATTATTTTAGAAATGGCTATTGGCATATGATGGCCAGAAGTTAATTTGGTCACTGCAGACTTAATGGCTATGCTGAATAATGTTACTGGTTGCATATTCTGGTACAGGAAAATGAGTGAAGATGATACTGCTTTGTACATGGGAAATGATCCAGAACGTTTCCAAGAAGAACCAGATATTCATGGAGCTTTGTGAAGGAGCTACTGTGTTACTTCAAGTCATAGCACTCAGAAGAGACCACCTCCTTAAAGAAGCAGAGCACATGTTCCCCTTTGAACAGTTCCACTGCTACTGCTGTAGATTTTTAGTAACTCTGTTTAGTACAGGAAAGTCAAGCTGTTTGGACTGTGTTGGTGGAGTGTTGTGTGATTTTTTTTATAAGTTGACAGTAGGTAATAAACTTTATGAATGGTACGGAGTAAGTGAAATGCAGAGAAGTAGGATTCCTCAGTTCCCAAGGACCATAGGTACTGTCCTAGGGCAGAAAATGAGTTGTTGAGTCTGCAAGTTTACCTTACAAGGTAGAGACATTCATGGATAACTAGATGGAAAACACAAGAAAAGTGCTGAGGGGTCTTGTCATTTTAAATGTTGAGAGAAGTAAGGACAAGTCCTTCCTAAGGACTTTGTATATGTAATGATGAAGTTTGTATCGTGTTCTGAACAGAGAGCATCTTGTAGGCTTAATGAATTGTTAGTGTTCAGCATCTTTCCTTGTACTGTTTTGCAAGCAGTCTTGTAGCAATAATTATATGTGCCACACAGTCAGACTCTCCTGATCATCCGTTGGATTGTATTTGGAAGGGAAAAGAAAACTGTGCAGCTTAGACTTTTCTGCCCTCCACTCTCACATGTCTAGGCTATTTTGTCCATCCTATATAGAGTTGGGCATTTTCAATATTGAAAATGGAGCAGGGAGCTTAAAATGCAATTTGAACATCTCAAACCACTGAGGAATTTTGTTTAGCTCCCCATATATTAACATAAGGATAATTATGACTTATCCTCTCTTCAACAGGATAGTTTGTATAAAAACATTCTCACTACTTCTAAATGTTCCTCCTTAGATTGCAGCTGTTGTATGATGCTATAAAATAAAGTGGTTCCTGTGGTATTATTTTCTTATTATAAAGTATTCTTCATGCAAGGGTTTTACTGAAGACAATTTTATTCCAAGTAATGTGTGAAAGTTGACTAAGGACCAGGTAATTCTTGCTCAGCTGCTTTTTCTCAGTAAAGAATTGTACATCACATTTAGAAACATGTAGAAGTCTGAAAACTGTAAATCTGTTCCTCTTCTCTTTGGCACTGACACTCCACCAAGATGTTCCTCTGCTTTTTTACCATGAAATGAGGAGGGCCTGTAGCTTCAGGCCAGTGCTTTGAGGATAAAGCTAATTGACAGTCTGCAGTTTGAGGAGTACAGATGCAGATTTTGGACTTCATTAGTGGTGATGAAAAATGCAAATGTGGTGCATTAGATAATAAACAGAAGCTGGAAGTTTTGCTCCTCTGAAACCGGCTGTATTACAAAAGATTTTTAGATGCAGAGAATCTAGATGTTACCGCCTACCCTCTCATATATTTTAAATAGGCACAGTTGGTTAGATTGTTTTTAAAATAGCATTAATAAAGTGAATCTATGCATATATATGTTTGTTTATTATCTAGTATGAAGGACTGCTAATTGCCAAATTCAGCTCTGATTTAAACACTGAGCAAGCCACACTAAAATCCTTAAGAACAAAGTGAACCCTGCCAATTTCTACATAGCTATGCAAATACCACTCAAAGCAGAATTTGGACCTGAAGCCATATGTTTGTTGACAGTCTCTTCTATTACTTAAGCCTTACTGTCAAGGAAGTCACAATGCCTTTACTTATTCAGACAGTGTCTGGAAGATCCATTTTGCTTGTAGAAAAAAAGAAGAAACATTAACACAAAAATCAGTCACCACTACTGACTGCAGTGATATCCCTGAAGGCTAATAATTTATTTTACTGTGTTTAGGCTTCCCAGTTTGCCCATGACCTAGATCTCTTGATACAAGGGTGTGTCAGATGTCCACAACGACGTGACCAATTGCAGCTGTGTTTGGCCTATTTCCACCGGCATCAGATGTGAGCCTGTATATAATATCCTTAATTTCTTGGTAGCTTGCTGACAGGCAAGACAGCCAGCACTACTTAATATATTAATGTAATCCATGAGAGTTGCTCTTTAACCCCTGTCTAGCCTTGTTAGTCTTATCTGCTTCTTTACTCCTAGATAATAAAGTGATTGTACTTAAAGTAATGGTCTTTCAAGCATGTCCTAGTTAGGCAGATCAGCAAAACTTTTGATCCTTTAACAGCTTATTCTATAACAAATACGTCATCCTATTATAGAGGATGTATATATATATAGCATAGAACGGCAAGGCAGGAGGGCTCAGACTGGCAGTGCAAAGACATTGTTAAACTTTCTAAAAATTTGAGACGGTAATTTTCTTACACAAGAGATGCTGCACTGTTTAGTGTGAGATTATGGTAAAGGAGAATTAATCACAGAGTGGAATATTGGTGGACCTGTAACCAAGACTAATTGCAGTCACTGTGGAAAAAAATTACCCTAAACAGCAATTCAGCAATTATAAAAATGCGTACTACACATAAACATGCAGAGCATGTATATAAGAGTTATTTTTTAAAACAGAAAAAAATTGTGAGCAAAACTATGAAAAAAAAAAAAAAAGAAGAATGCAAGTAGTGGGTTTAAAAGAAAAAATTATTAGATGGTCAAAAAAGACAGTTCCAATCTATCAGAAGGGACAACTTTGGCTTAGAGCCAGTCTTGGCACAGTAATGATGCCAAGGCAGGATTTGTGAATGAAAAATTGTACGTAATGAAGAATAGGTAAGGACCATATACAATCATGAAATGTAGAAAAATTGCTAGAGAATGTTAGCATCACATAGAAAAGATTAGAAGCTGAAGATTATTAGAAAAGAAATTCTGCTTAGGCACGCTACTAAATAAACATGATAAAGTTGTTATTAAGGAAAATAAAAATAGAAATTTAATAAATATTTCTGTTAATTCATTGGAAAATGTATCATGCTTTTTTTCCATCATGAGGGGAAATGAAGATTTTCCAGTTCCATAGCAACTAAGGAGGCTAATAAACATCAGCAAAAGAAAAATTTGCTTAAGTCTACAGGCCTATACAATTTGTACCCAGAGACCTGAGGAGCTGGCTGGGTAGACTTCTGTTGCAATTTAGTTTTAATAGATCTTGGAGCACCACAGCTGTTCCAAGAGATAGGAAGACTGTTAATGCTGCAGCAATGTTCCAAAGACAGGGATGGTGACTCAAAGTGGTATATATATATATAGTTATCCTGCTGTAAGTCACAAGTATATAAATCTTTAGTATAGAAGACTAGACATGAATTACAGCTATTAAAGAATTTGATATCAAACATAGGATATGTGCCAGTGAAGATCTTTTAAAATAGAAAATAAGGGTTTTAAAGTGAGGCTGATTTGGTTTTGTTTTGTTTTGGGGTTTTTTGGTTGTTGGGGGTTTTTTAAATTGTATTTTTAGGATAGTGTATTGTTGCAGTTTCACCACAGCCAACAGCTAAGTACATGCAGCTGCTCACTCCACAGACCCGCACTTGCCTCCCTCCTCCTGGCCCCCACGGTGGGATGGGGAGGACAATCAGAAAAAATCTAGTAAAAAAAATTGGTAAACCCCATGGGTTGAGATAAGAACAGTTATAATTGGCAGGGGGTGAGGGGAAGTAATGAAAAGGGAGACACAGAGACGTAAAGTTAAACCCCAAGACAATCAAGTGATGCACAACACATTTGCTCATCACCTGCTGACCGATGCCCAGCTAGCCCCCGAACAGTGACCAGCAGCCCCCCAGCAAGGCCGCCCCCCCCCGCCCCAGTCTATATACTCATATATACTAAGCATGTTTTTCCATGGTACGGAATATCCCTTTGGCTAATTTGGGTCACCTGTCCTGCCTTTGCTCCCTCCCGGCTTTTTGTGCATCTCTTCACTGGCCGAGCACAGGAAACTGATAAGTCGTTGAATTAGGTAGGGTAAGCACTACTTAGTAACAACTAAAATATCAATGTGTTATCAACATCATTCTCACAGTACATCCAAGGCACGACACTGTACCAGCTACTAGGAAGAAAATTAACTCTATCCCAGCTGAAACCAGGACATACATGTTTGTTTGAGAAAAGTACAAAATGTAATTTATTTAAACTTTGGTAAGAAATCTGGCACTATACCAGTTCATTCTGATAAAGATCAGTATTGTATATGAACAGTACAGGAACAGTAAGAAAATAGTCTGGGAAGTGGTTTTTTAAACAGATGCCAGCGATGAATTGTCCACATAGAGTCATAACTGAATATGAATGTCTGTAGTGGGATTTTATGTAGAATTGTATTAAAATCCTGATATTTTTAAACATTAGAATTAATGATGTAGAAGCAGATATAAAGAGCTGATGAAATCTGCAGACCACATGAAGATACATGGTATGGTAAATTAAAGGGAGGCTGTGGCTTTGTCCCTAGCACCCTCAAAAAATATAGTTTACCACAATGCAAAGCATAGAACATGAAATTCAGGCCAAGCTTACAGAGTGGTGAACTTTTACTACAAGAATGTAGTTCTGCAAATGATTTAAAGATCTCAATGTGCAAGCATCTCACCAAAAACTGCCACTGTGATGTTCAGGTCAAAGTGTCACTTCTCATACTCACATATAGGAAGACAAGTTAATTTTCCTATAGAACACTGGTGAAACTTGATTTTGAAATGCTACTTACAATTCTATCTTTTCTGTTTTAAAAAAAATGTATAGAAAATTGAATATATGCAAAAAAAAACTTCACAAAAGAGAATTAAGGAAAGAACAGGGATGGCTTTAGAGTGAGACGTGTGTTCACTCAAAAAGAAGATCTGAGACATGACATCATTATAAGTACCTTTTTGAAGACAAAATAATAGTAAGAGACAAATTAAATTTAATTATATAGAGAAAGCTACAGAAAAAAAGAAAAGTTTCTGAAAACTAAAGTCATGCAGATTCAAATGGGACATTAGGCATAAATTTTTAACAGTGAAGCTGATTAACCACTGGATTAAGCTAATAAAGCAGTGGTGGATTCTCCAGCTTTCTGCTTCTTGGATTCAAGCCTAACTTAATTGCTGGAAAATGTGTTTAGCCAATCACAAGATAGCAGAATAAAAGGGGAGCTGGGTAATACGTCTGTGAAATGGTTTGTGAAATACTGGAGATTCAAATCAGGTGATCTAATATCCCCTTCTCATTTTAAACTCTGTAAACCACCTTCCTTTCAACTATAGGTACCATAAATCTTACTTTTGATAGTGCTCAGGTGATCAACGTCCAGGACCATAGACCTTAGTCAAACTAGCTAGAATAATTTGCAAAACTGTTTATTGTTTAAATATACTAGATGAACCAAATCTAGTGGAGGGTTACTCTGCAGATACTTCTTTCCCTTTCCCTGCATTCTGGGGAAGGGTCATTCCTCCATTATGTAGTGTCGTGTCTTCCTCACTGTGGCAAGGAGAAACTTGTCTTCTTTTCCACCTCTTCCCTTATTACCTCTAAGTGTTCCCTAAACTCACAGGAGTTTCCTTCAGCAAGACAATGGTCAGCACTGCTACCTGTGGTGTCCTTCTCTCAGTTGAGAGGGGCACAGCAGGGTTGCTGGCAATCGGGTGTCTCCTTGTTTGTGACTCAATTCTGTGCAGTTGCTGGGGCTTTGCACAGGGTTTTCAGATTTCTTCACGTTGGACAGCAGCTTGGGAATTTGTATCTGCTCTTGTATCAATTAGATGGAGCAAAGCATCTTTATATAATGCTGCTACTTCATGTTTCAAAAGAGGCCCAGCAAGGAAGGGTCTGGTAGCTTCATATACAACCAATTATATATTTGAAATGGTTCCGGCAATGCTTCAACCTGAATGATCTTAGAAAAAGAAGGGCTTTCTTACAAGTTGCCACTGCAGTGACCGCCCAGTAGGCTGACACCACAGCAGTACCACCAGGGTGAGGGACAAGTTTTGCAGAAGATGTGAGGAGAGGAGAAGAAACAGGCAAAATTTTCTTTCTCTACCCTTCCTAAGAATTTCAGCATTGCAAGCAGGGCAACCCTATGACACGCTGGCAGCCCTTGCCACGGAGGGACAACGCAACCTCAGAGCAAAGGTCACTTTCTGAAGCTTTTTATACCTCAAGTTCCATTCCCCTCTAAAAGCAGCATTTCATCTTGCTCTTTCCGTGTGTATGCCAACAGAAAGGCTTCCCAACAGAAAGTTTTGGCTGAGGAGTTTATAGCTGGCAGGAACCAGGAAGCGTAACATGCATTAACATATTCTCTGTCCCCTGCAGCCTGTCATTTCTAGCTTTCAAAGTCATCCCCTGACTTCTGGTCCAGAAGAAAGAAATTGGTTAAAACTGTAGTTCAGAAAATTCTTGACCGGAGCTTTCCCATTAAAGGTTTTTTATGGAAACTAATTCTTTTCTAGTCCCACTCTCCAATAAGTACCCATACTGATATTCATGTAACAAAAAAACCTATGTGCCAAAATTAAAGAATACAAGCTTCTAGCCTGAGAAAAACTGTTCCTACATCTCTAGCTGTGAATATTTGAGGTTACTTGTAGAGAAGACACTTGTACTTCACAGAGAGGAGGGAGGGGAGGAGAGGGAACGGGTGAGGTATGAGCCATCAAGAAAAGATTCTTGTAAAGAAAATGTGTTAAATTCTCACTTCCTATTCTCATGTGGGTGAGGTATGTTTTACCTACTGGATTGTGTTCTGTATGGTACTTACCCAGAAATCCTTGTGGCACAGAGACTGACTGTCATTTTCCCTGCTGCACCTACCAAGAGTCCCAGAATCATCAACTGGCGTTGCCAAGAATCATCATAAGAAAAAGACATAAACTAAAACTATTTAAATATGTGAAAAGCTGTTAAACAGGCTACATAGGCTAAAGCCAAAAACATACAGCTGAAAACCTGTTTATTAAATGTCTGAAGGCAAAAAAAAGGTCTAATAAATCCACTTTTCTCACCCCTCTCAAAACACAATAACAAAAGACTCAATTAGAAAAATGGAAACATCAGAATAAAAATGAGGGTCCATTGCTGTCTTGCTCCTGCTGTGTATGCTTTTCTTAGAGATTTTGGGGTCAGGATACAAGCTACACTTCAGTAAGGAAGGAAGAACCCTATATGACCAGAAAATCCACCAATGCTGATTTCATTCAGTAGGATTAGTCTTCTTTCTTTTCTGCCTCATTCTTTAAAAAGTCTAGAGTGCTGTTACTGAAATAGCAAACTCTAGCCTTGATCTAAAATGAACTTCTCTTCTTGATTTGAAGGTTAGGAGTCAGATTTGTCTTCAAACAATTCCATGGGATTCTCCGTATTTATATGGAAATGTTCTCAGTTTCCTCAGAAAAGGATGCCTGAAACTGTGAGCGCTGGTAGGATCCTGCTGGAGCTGTGATAGGTTAGTTTAGTGAGTCAGAATGTAGAATGACATGTAAATAAGTGAATATACTGTTAAGACTTTTAATTTTTTCCATTTTCTTCACGATAGATCTGTTCTGCAGATGAGGTGCAAGCACTGAAAATGTTCCTTTCAGCATCAGCATCTCTGAATAGCTTTATTAAATCAAGTTGAACCTGGTACTGAAAATGTTACGGATAACCCATATCTAGGTCTAAATTAGTCCTCTTCCCTTTGGCTTCTTTTTCCTTTATTGATCATTCTCAAAATTCTCAAAACTTCTCTTTTCCCAATTTTCTTATGTATGTCATAAAACATCTCAGCATTTCTCTCCAAAGTTGTGATAACATGACCATGGTAGTTCTGGTTTTGCTCTCATTCAGTGGATGCTAATCTGTCTTTTCTTTTCTTTACATATTCATTATCTTGTTTCCCTGATTAAAATTCTGCCTGTCATAACTCAAAATTCAAACCCTATTTACTTGTCAAAGCCATGGAAACACTGAGAAGAAGCTTCCTCACAGAGCCATGTGTTTGTGTTGACTCCAACCAAATCTGTATGGAAAAACACTGAGCTAAGATAATTATTTTAGTAATAAAAGGCCTTTTGCTGAATAGAAATTAAATCAGTCTTGATCTTTGTAATTATAAAATGTGGAAGTAGTTCCCCCCCAGTGAAAATTCTGGAATTGCTGGAGAAGCCTTCTCCTGGGCTGGTACCTAACAGTGTCAGGAAGCAGTCCTCTCAGATGTCCCAGTTTCCATGCCAGGTGATTAAAGATCCTTAGGAGGCTGTCCTCATCTAAGAACCATGAAGTCTTAATCTAGATCTCCTTCTGCCCAGTAAATTATGAAATTCTGCTCAAATGTTGGCCCCTTGGAAATGTCATCACCCTTCCATAGAGCAATAAATGCTGGCAGGAAAAGCACAAGGTTAATCAAAGCATTATTTTTGATAGAAGCTCTCATTTAAGACCGTTCCTTAGGGTTCATTTGAAGGCAGTGGTCTTTCTTCTATTGAGTTATAAGCATGTGTGTGACTTCTTTGGACTTTTAGTATCTTTGCTGCTCTTGTACTTGGTATGCCAAGATCAGTTTATACCTCATTGGTGCTAAAAGATAATCTAGGTAATTTCCTTGTTATTTCTCTAATATATTATTAATTGTTCTGTTTTTAAGCAAAAAGCAACTAGTGTATTAAAAATTATTAGGAAAGCAATAGCGAACCAAACAGAAAATAATATACACAGTATGCCTCTTGGAAGTGCTCAGTACAGTTCTGGTGCTTCTATCTCAAGGGTGATAACAAAGCTGGAAGAAATACAGACATGAATGATAAGGACGATCAAAGGTATGGAACTGCTAAATAATAGACAAGGGAGTGGAGTAGCAAAGATAACTGAGAGGGTAGAAAGGTCTATGAAAATAAGTGGCTAGAAAAGACAATTATAAATCGTTATAAGCTGTCTCATTCAGTACAAAAGCAAGAGAACTTTAAATGAAACTAGCAGATGACTAGGTAAAGGCAAACAAAGGTGAATTTTCATACAGTATTCAGACAAGTTGTGGAAATTTTCACTGCAGAAAGTTATGGATGCTACAAGTTTGCATAATTCAAAAAGTGACTGGGCAAATTAATGAAAAAAACTTCAAGCAAAGTAAAATGCGGATGTATTGTGTTATGTGCAATAGTACTATATATAATAGTATACAACATATATTTTAAATATACATTGTGTACACCACAATTGTATTAAACAGTTGCATAATACAGTTATATATAGACAATATCTCTGACTCAGGAAGTCCTTAAATGATTATTTGTTGGCTGTAATAAGAGCATTTGGAGGAAGCACTGCTGTGAGTGTACTGTTCTTATTGCCTTTATCAAGCATGCAAACCTGGGGATTGTTGTTCTTTTCTTCCTTGTTTAATTTTTTTTTCTCCTCAAGAGAAACCATTCTAACTGATTTGAGTACCAGAAACTGCTCTCTGGAGTGTTTCTCCAAAAGTCCCTTAACTAGAAGAGTATTACCACCCATTCCTGCCACCTTTGAAGTCTAGCTGCTACTGTGGGCGCAGGACTGGCCAAAGCCTTGCTCCACTCTGCTAGATGGTTCTTTTGTCAGTAGGTGAGAGAAAATGGAATAAAAAAGTGGGAATTTCTGGGGCTTCATAGGGTCTCATCTGTCACTGCTCTTGTATTCTGATTCTGTGATTTCCAGGAGGACCAGTCCCTAGCATCCGATGTTGGAGACTGGCAGTTACTGATGATCCATGCTCCTGGGAAATGGAAAGTCATTGCAAAGAGGAGCATAGCTACACTAAGGTGTCTGCAGCCAAATGTACCACGTATCTAGTGCTACCTCTGACAAACCACACAGTAACTCCTTTTGAAGGCTGAATCCTGGGCTAGATAGATCATTCTTCTGACCCTGTCCAGCCAATTCCATATTCTCAAAAGCATGAGGAAAAGATGCCACAGTTTCTTCTTAAGCTAACTCATAGTAGCAGTTGTAGAATTCATTGAGCCTAGTAGCTAATATCCTAATGAATATGAGACGAGTATCTTGAAAAACACAGTTTGTATTGATTGGGAAAGGGCATTGTAGTTCTTGTAGGCGGCAGCTCACAGCCTGACTGGCCACGCGTCTGTATCCATTTATAGCTGCATCAACCAGGGACATGCTCCAGACCTACATCTGCAAACTAGGCTTGAGTTCACACCTTCAGGTCCACAGCAGGAGACCTGATTAAACCCCAGGGGCTCTACATTAGCCACAATCACACTAATCAGTGGGGTTTGCTGTCATAATAAAAATACCACAGAATGTCAGAAGCTGTGTCTTTTTCTCAGAAGCTGGAGAGGAAGAACAACAAAACAGTTAATGCACTGGCCATTATGAAAGTGTTGCTGGGTGCTGTGGTGGCTTCCAGAGCTGAATGTAAACTGAAATAGTCACTTCTGGCTTCCTCATACCTCATTTGATAGATAAAATTATAGGAGGAAAAGACTTCCTTGCAATATTTTGTGTTTTGTTGAAGTATACAACTAGATCAAAATTGTCACTATAATTTCTTCCATCTGCTCCCTTTGGCTACAGGTACAAGGCTGTCAATTCATCATATGCAAAAGGAAACCTGAGGCCAAATTTTTTGTTGGCATAACTCCACGAAAGTCTTGGACCTGGCCTTCCCCCTGAACTATTGATTCTAAAAGATTCAGTGGAAGAACAAGAGAAAAATGGAAATAGCAGTACATAACCACCTTTCCTCATAGTTCAGTCAATCATATAAAAGACCCCATGGAACTGTTTACCGCAGATTTCTGAGGCAAATATCTTCAAGAATCCAACACACCAACAAAATACTGAAGCAGTAGGCCATGCTTATTTCTACATGCAACAAGGAATGTATGGCATTGTGTCTGTAGCAGATGCTGGATACGTTGTCAATAGCATTTTAATACTTGGCCATCCCTTTTCACAGATTTCTGCTCTCTCCATCAGGAACACATTTGATCTCTCTCTTTCAGTCTGTGTGTCATTATTTAACCCCTGCCAGCAACCAAGCCCCACGCAGCCGCTCACTCACTCCCCCCAGCAGTGGGATGGGGAGAGGATTGGAAGAGTAAAAGTGAGAAAACTCGTGGGCTGAGATAAAGACAGTTTAATAGGTAAAGCAAAAGCTGTGCACACAAGCAAAGCAAAACAAGGAATTCATTCACCACTTCCCATGGGCAGGCAGGTGCTCAGCCATCCCCAGGAAAGCTGGGCTCCATCACACATAATGGTTACTTGGGAAGACAAACGCCATATGTCACTGACGCTGACAAAATGCTGAATGTCACTCCGCCCCTCCTTCTTCTTCCCCCAGCTTATATATACACAGCATGATGTTCTATGGTATGGAATATCCCTTTGGTCAGTTCAAGTCAGCTGTCCTGACTGTGACCTCTCCCAATTTCTTGTGCCCCTCCAGCCTTCTCACTGGCAGAACCCAAGAAACTGAAAAGTCCTTGAAATAAACATTACCTGGCAACAACCAAAACCATCAGTGTGCTATCAACATTGTTCTCACCCCAAATCCGAACCACAGCACTGTACCAGCTACTAAAAAGAAAACTGATTCTAACCCAGATGAAACCAGGGCACTGTGAAATGCCTTGGAATAGAAGATGAGCAGCAACTACCGAGTGGAGTCCCTAGTGTTTCATGCCATATCTAATATAAAAGATTTTAGAAGAGGAAAATCTGCCCTGCATTGTCTTTTGGGCTTGATGTCTATTGTGTTTGTCAACTATAGTATGAGAAGATTTTCCTCTATTAAAACAATTTGAAGAAGTTCTGATTCTCACAGGTAGATCTATAAACAGCTGCACACCCAAGGCATAACCAGTACTCAGAGGGGGTGGAACAAAAATGTCAAATGTCACATGGGGTACCTTAAGACCTGATGGTTTTCTGTGAAGTCTGGTCCCTGACTGTGACCACAGTAGGCAAAAGACTTTACATTATGGTCAGTTGCTGTCTCACTTGCACAACTTAAAGCAAACCACATGGCAAATAACACTGGTGTACAAAAGAGCATTTCTGTATAAGCACTGTTCTGTGTCATTGACCTACTATTATCAGTTATGGTAAATGTTGCCTAAAGCATAGGCGAGCCTCGAGTCTGTAAGAGCCATTTGTAAAGAAGAGCAGAATATATGAAAACTCTAGGAAAACCATTCTGTGTTCAAGTACTGGTATTGGAATTACAAGTGCATACTACAAACTGCAGATTCCTGTTCGGCTTCCAGCACCAGATCTTCCTGCACAAGAATGTACATATTTGTGAATGGCCTATGATGTGAAAACAGTGCTGTCTGACTGTGTCAGTCAAGGAAACATGAAATCTATCCCAGGAGTCATAATTATTCATAAGTCACTGCAACCCTAACAGGATCAGTGTCTCTTTAAAACTGTAAATAGGCAGTTAGTTGTGCACAACATTTGGCTTGTCATGACTCATAACTGACTCATAATTCTCTTGCAGATGCAGCTATCACCAGCAACAGGAGAGGTGACGGGGGTAAGAAATTAAGAATCTTGGCATGGGATCATAGGATTAGTAATGGGTTTAAAAGCTGGGCAACAGGGAATGTTAAGGGCCTGTGATACAGGTCCCAGTAGCAGTTAAATATCTGTATTGGCATCTGTAGAACTTAGAAGTCTAACTGCTACAGGGAGTTTGGACTGATTAGTGCCATGACCAAAGCCAATGAGCCTTCTGTTAGTTAATTTTAAAAAGATCCACAATACCTGCTGCTGTGCCTCCCACGTAGGTATTACAACAACTAAGTAGCCCTCTAGCCTCAGCAAATGAACCAGAACATGTAAGTTAGGAGTCGAAGCAGGCAGTGTGGAGAGTTAAGACATGGAGCACATAGGGCAATGCTAGAACCATCTTTAGAGTGAGGCAGTAGAACCCAAAAGTACGAAAGCATCCAGCACTTCGCTCTATTTTCTGCACAATAACATAGGCATGTCCTGGGGCATCTCCAAAGAGCAATCCAGAAAGCCCAGGATTTAGTCCATGGGGAAAGAGGTGGTTGAACTCCAGTCCTTCACTACCTTTAGAGATAGGAACCCACATTGTGCCTCCATCAGCTTGAGTGCTACATCCAGACACAAGTACTTCACAGAGAAGAATTCACATCTAAGAGTCTAAACTGTCCAGAAAGATGTGCAAATTGGATTCAGAATCCTCATTAGTCTCAGAGGATGCAAGCCATCCACCCTTCCTTCCAACAGTGTGTTGACCTCTAGGCTGCACATGTGGGAGGGGCAGGGAACCCACAGCACCTCCCTCCAAGTGAAGTCTCTAAGCAGCCAGGAAGGCAAGCACAGTGGGGTCAAGAGATGAGTCCTCAAAGAGGCCCTAAGTCTCATAGCTGAGAATTTTATGATGAGGAGACCTGGCCTCACTCCTCTGAAGTGGTCACACATCTTACAGAATCCTTGAATAAACCAGAAGTTACCCTATGAACAGGAGCCACAACCCCCAGCAATCCACACCCCACAGCATACTTTGTCTCTCCCACATCTTGTGTAAAGTGATCCATGTCAGTCAGTGCCAAATTCTGTTATGGTAGTTTTCACTGTCTGGGGGTTTGAGTAAAAAACCTAGGCATCTAAGTGCCCAGAGGAGGTCACATTGAGAAAAAAGCCCAACAAAAACCAAAACCCAAAACAACACACTCAAGTGCAGGGTCCTGAGGAAATGATAACAATCTGTAAGGACTTCCAGGTGAGGTTGCCATTAGGGTTGGGGCTTTGGGATGACCCTTTGATGTAAGTTGCAAGTGCGTTCTCCTTTAGATTCAAAAGCAAGCTAACACGTGTTCCAAGATACTCATCCAAGTGATCATTCTGAGCCATATGGTCCAGATGGCTAGCAATGGAGAATTGGAAGGGTCTTTGGTGGTCTGTGAGGAGAGAGAATTGTCTCAGTCCTAGACCTCTTTCTTGTCTTGCTGTGTGTGTTGGCTATTTCAAGAGAGAAAATAATGGATTTATAAGGGGTCTTTGGTTTGCTCTTGTACATATAGATAGTTCTTCCAAATTAGGAAGGAAGTATCTCAAAAAAGAAGTCAGTGGAAATTTGCAATATTTTTGCTGCACCATAATGCTTGTTTATTTAGCTGCTTACGTCAGACCACATTTCCTTATTCAGAGGCAGCAATGATTTCTCAGGGAGATGGTCAAGATCACAGCAAGGATCAAACAGCAGCAACGTAACAACAGGAGTCCATTTCGGAGGAAGACTATAGTTATTGGGCTCACTGTTCTACAACAAATGTAAGGATGCAGACAGTTTGAGCTCAACACTTTACTAGTCTGCCATTGCTATGCCACCGTGTGCTGTCATATGGTCACCCCGCACTGTTCAATGGATGGAACTGTCAGGATTGCTTCTGTAACACATCTGCTGGCACGTTCCCTGGCAGCTCGCACACTTGTGCAGTGGCACATAGCTGACTTGCATCAGACACAGTTCATGATGATGATGTCAGACACCAGTGGGGAGAGAGCAAATGTTCTTCAACTTCAGAAAGCCCCTCATCAGCCGAATGCAACCTTCAAGGCTTTGATTCATGCCAAGGGTTCTGCATGTGCAGCAGTTTTGTATGCTGCTTGAAAATGCATGTCAGGGGCATTTTATTGGAATTCTCTTTTAGGGTATGCCAGCTGTGGGATCAAGTACTCTGAAAAGTTCAGTGATTACACTGCTGCAGGCTTTCAAGGAATCAAGCCATCAGGAGCGATTTATAGCCCAGCTTTCTCTTTGCTGCCAAGTTTTACCCCTGATGAGATGCAGAATCCCTGAGGGCCTGGTCTTATACTGTATTAGTAAGTAAAGCTTTGAAAAATTGATGTTTTATAAAATCCATTTAACTGATGAAACTACCCAGTCACCTTCCAAGCTTCCTTGAATGACCCACATCTCTCATTCTGATTTAAAATGGATTTTGTTCTTTAGGAGTACACAGTAACTCCTAGCGGTGATTGTTACTGATGGCTTATAACAGAGCTCAGCTGTGTTCCTCCTGGATTTCCAATCAGCTTAGCAATGATATAACTGTTGTTGGAGAATTGCACTAAACTATTTCATACTGAAAACTAGACAAGCACACACCCACACCCAAATATTTTAATATACTTTATCACAAAAAAATGGGATAAAATAAAAAGAGGTGGACGCTATTCACCATGTCTTCAACTAATCCTTGGAAGTTAGCAGAATGACTGACTGTGTGAACAGGTTACTACAAGGCAAGTTTACACCACAGTAGCTATTCTGCTGGGAAAGCCTGTGAGAATGTTTTAACCCCACAGCAAACGTGAAGTAGCTTAGCCTGTACTCACCAAGGCACAAACCACTTGACACTTAACCGCAATTTAAAGAACAGCTGCTGCAGGGTGACTAGTACTTTGCAAAGTCACAGTTTCTGTCACCTGTTAGCAAATTGTCAGAGTTGCTGCATTTGAAGTATCAGAGAGGTTAGCAGTGGTCTCCTCAGGATTCCTAAATGCTCTAAGTGGAAGGTCAGAAACAGTGTTTTGTTGTAGTTTTAGATTTGTATTTACCAGATTCAAGTTGCTTTTCTGCAATGGTCACAGGCTTCCTGGTGACCTTTAGCAAACCACTTTGGCTTCGATGCTCAGACATAATGAGTCCCACACTTCCACTGAATTAATGATTAATCATCTTTGAGGATCTAGGACTAATCCTTCATTTCCTCAATTGAGGAACAAAGGCAGGAGGCAATAACAGTCCTATTTACCATTTTTGTCTATACAGCCTGTACTCTTTTTGGGTATAAACCACAATTACTGCCGTGACCACAATTAGTGTAGGTCAGCCTAGCTTTGAAGTAGGTGGTTTTTGTGGGTCTTTTTCCCCCCTCAAACTGATAGCTCCATGATGAGAGAGCATGCTATGATGTTTTGTAGAGACTTGATGTATTTTTCTCCTCTGATGACTGTCACTTTGAAACCAAACCAACTCATTTAGAATTGGTAAAAAATGCCAGCTACTGATTGTCACATTCATGTGTTTATTCATCTGTTTGCCCAATAAGGGATATCTGCCACATTTGGTCAGCATTCAATGAGGAATGAAGATTTCTGTGACACAGATTTTGGATGTTCAGGACTAAAATAATGAACTTACACCTCCTGAACTGAATGTGTACTCTGAAAGAATCTAACCTTATTTTCATTCTAGGCACAGTATGGATACCTCAGGCCATTTAACATTTGTAAATCCATGAGAAGATTCATTTAAGACCTGAACTGGATGCACTTTTTCTGTCTGTAATCTCTGTAATGAACCACGAAACTGCATTTCAACATGACAAATTGGTTTCATTCACAATAATTATCTATATAGGGCTGAGACACTTTCCGACTGGGTTTCATCTCCCTCTAAAAAGGCACTAAGCTTTTGTGAAATAAACATTCTGAATGTGATGTAAAAGTTCTCATGCAGGAGGGGACAACTTCTTCACAATTCCTTTCTAGTCCTCTCAGTGAACCTTATTCTCTTTTTTGGTTGTTTTTTTTTTTTTTTTTTTTTTTTCCTTAGCTTTTTTTGCGGTAAGCAGTATCCTGTGTTCAGACAGATATTTGAAAGGTATCTGTGAAAATGCAAGAGATAATGGTTGGGATATTTATACCTGCCACTTTGGGCATCCCTTTCTGTCAGCGAAGTGAATAAGTGTATTAATTGTAAAATAGGTAGCTAGAAACATTTGACCGTCATGCGTGCCCTCACAGTGCCTATGTTTCATCACGGGTAGTAAAGGCAACCCTGAATGTTCTGAAGTAGGTACCTAGCGTACGAGGTAAGACAGTCAAGATCAAGCCCACAACTTAGAGGGACTAGCATTTTTTTTGTATTGTCCAATGCTGTTTATTTTGCCTCTAAACCCTCTCCTGACTTTTGGCATTACCACTTCACTAGGCATCTAGCTATTCCTTTTTCATACTAGTTTTTATGCTGCTCTCAGCATCACTGCTTCCTGGGCAGTCTCCAGTTAGCACTCTAGCTGATGAAGGGACAAAGATATTATAAGCAACTGCTGCTTTTTTGAGCCTCTCTGCTGTGGAGAGACCATAGTTCATAGAATCATAGAATGGTTTAAGTTGCAAAGGACCTTAAAGATCATCTAGCTCCAGCCCTCCTGCCGTGGGCAGGGACACCTTCCACTAGACCAGGTTGCTCACAGCCCCATCCAGCCTGGCCTTGAGCACTGCCAGGGATGGGGCATCCACAGCTTCTCTGGGCAACCTGTGCCAGTGCCTCACCACCCTCATAGTGAAGAATTTCTTCCTAATGTCTAATCTAAATCTATTCTCTTAGTTTGAAAACTGTTATCCCTTATCCTATTGCTACAGGCACTATTAAAAAGTCTGTCCTCAGATAACCATGCTTTTTTAAGTTACTCTTTTTACTTTCAAAGCTGAGAAAGCAGTATGACCAACAATGGCAGAGAAAATGGCAATTTTTTTTCCCCCCTTGTAACTGAAGAGAGAGGGAAAGTTCTTGCTCTTTCACTATGCTCATGTCTTGACATTAGGTCCTTCAGAAATGGTTAGTTTTCTAGGGGAATGTGGCTTCTTCATTAAGCAAAATTAATACAAATTTTAATTGGCATAAAGATGAAGATATCTTGAATGTAGAAACACATCATTAAGGCCTCCTATTTTTTTACTGGTTTATAACCCAGTTACTAAAAACAGAGTTTAAGAAGTTATCAAGGTGACAAATGATATAATTAATCGCTGGCTCACTGTGAACTCATGCAGTTAGCAGGGTGAAAAACAGAGGTGGTGCACTCTGCACAGCTGTACTATCTTTCAGGTGTTTCTGGGTATTAGCAGACTTGGCTCACCTTATCTGACCCCTCTTTTTAAATAGCCTGCCAGTTTTGCTGCGCTGTTGTATTGACTGCAGGACCGTTCCTAAAAGGGTCCTTGACATTAGCTATGACACCAGCTGCCCACCTAATGCCGCCAGGGATACCATCCTACATCTTGGAACATCAGAGGAGAGCCAGGTCATGGGTGTATGTGGCCATTACCTCCATGGGTTGTGTTGTCAATGTTATTTGATATGTTATGGTAATAATACTCTGTAATAAAAATGCTCAGTGGAGAACTGGCCTGAAAAAATGGTAAATTGCTTACTGCCAGAACAGAGAGTCCCTTCAGGTCAGCAGGATGGTCAGGGAGCAGCGGGAGCGGGGCTGTGCTGCAAGGAAAGAGGAGCCAGGAGCCAGGGTAGCAACAGGGCAGGTAGTGCAGAGACCCCATAGCCCTGTCCCACAGTACCTGAGGGAGGCAAGCCAAATAGACCCTGTGATGGTAGCTGTGTTCAGCCAAGAGCCCAGATTACTGGACAAGTCCACAGTGATGAGCCAGGGCCTGAGGTGAAGCCAGGAAGTGGAGTCCAATGGACTGTGGCCATGTCAGTGAGATGCATTGCCACGCATAGGCATGGCTACAGTGGAGCTCCAGCAAGGACTAAGGCCAGGAGGATCACCTTAAAAGCCTCACCCAAGCAAAGGGCTGTTGACTCCAAAGAGGCATTTTGCAGATCTTTCTCACTTAGCTCTTCAAGGCCAGACAGCTTTCTGGTATCAAAGCTGGCCATGAGCACAGGCAGCTGTACTGGAAGCGAGGTGAAGGTGGTGATGCAGGACCCTCATATGGATACTGCATAGGAAAGAGGGAGAAGCCAAAGCTCTCCCCCTCAGCATCAAAATGTTAGATGGACTTGGCCATAGTATTTAATTTCACATCCACATTTTGAAGCTGAAATCAATGCCATCTTAATGGAAAAGCTATTTTCCAAGTGCCACGGCAAATTATATCTGCCAGAATTAAACAGACTTGATGCTCTGCTATATGCAATACTAAGTTAAAGATCCTGTACTCAACACCAAAAGTATTCCTTGGACAGAAGAACCTGTCTTTGTCTGAGGAGCACTGGTAACTTTTCAATGAGGTTGATGAACTGTAGACTACTTGCAGCAGTTTCTAACTAGCTTGTACTTTTAAGTCAGTAATACAGCCAGCTTATTTTTACATGACCTGGCAATCAATTCACCAATTGGTTTGTGTAGATCATCATAACTTATAGAAGCAGTACTACAAGCTATGCATTAATTAAAGACCTCTCTAGTGTCTGAGGCTGTGGTTTGATGATGCCTGAAGGCACTGCCATCTTCCCCATCCTCAGCCTGAGCACTGCCAGGCAGCTCCCTTACAATTGTGCTGGCAGGGCTGTTTGTGAGGTTATGCCATGAATATCATAAGGAACTAGATCAAGCTCAAAACAAATTCAAAAAGGTACGTCTTTGTTCAGTTGCCTTGTCCAGTCCACTAGCAAAACTGGGAGAGTGAGCCTCCAGCTGTGGAGGAGGATCTTAGGAAGAACAGCGTTTGGCTTGTGGAGTTCTTCAGTCAGTAACCACATCTGACGTTCCTCTGAGGCAAAACCACTAATGTCTTTTTGACTGTGGAACTACTGAGTAAGGGTATCAGGATTTAACTCAAAAAACATCTGAAAGGGACATTAGAAGTCCAAGCAAGCAGAGTTGCTTTCAGGAAATGAATTCCCATGACAGTTATTTTGTTGCTTTGATCACTTTGTCCATGCAGCCTCCTTTGTAATTGATTAATACTTTTCAATGCTAATTTATTCTGATATAAGAAGATAGAGTGATTTTGGACTTAATTTTGGTTAATGATATCCTAGGAATATTTGGATGAAAATCAAGAATTTTGGTATCCTGCTCTGTAATTTGAATGATGTAAATATTACAGTGCCTGTTTTGAATGGTCTTTTTAAATAAAAATGTGAGGTTGTCACAAGTATTTGTGACCACTGTGTACTGAAGCTTTTATTACTCAGCTTTTTTCTGAAACTGGTTTAACAGAACAGGGATTATCAGCCTTCTATTACCCATTCCATCACTGAAGGATAGCATATTCTTTGCCAGGATCTTGTTTTGTTCTTACCTGTGGTAAATCAGCATGAAATCCATGACTGGAGACAATTTGGGCCGAAGAATTTAAAGGTATACATGGTGGCTTTTCTGTCTTGTCTAATTTTTTTTTTTTTTTTTTTTTTTTGGATGAAGAGGCATTACAAAGCAATGAAAACTGAAAGGAGTGGGATTTCACATGCCTGCCTGACAAATGGCAATCTTAAAGTGGCCTGAACCTTTAAGACATCGTGTAGTATATTGAACTGGCATTTTGTTAAATTCCACATCCCCATGTCCCCCTCAAAGGGACTGACACGGATTCACAAGGTTTTTATGTGTGCAAATCTATTTAGAACCCCTTGGTGCTACACTTGGTATCCTATTAAAAAGAGACCCTGACACTGTTTAGTGTGCTCCTTTCTCCTTAGATATCTGAGCAAAAATAGGCTGTGTTTTATGCCCTGAAGATGCAAAATTGGTTTTAAAAAATCATCATGAATATCTGAGGCCTCAGCTTCAAAGTTCTCTCCTGGTTTCCATTAGCTGTGTGTCTGGATCTTGTGTCATGCCCACGCTGACAAGCTCAGAGGATATCTGAGGCAACCAGTGAACCTGAAGTTTTTCTCACAGTGACCTACCTCCCCATCAGAAACAGAAAGTTAAAAACCAGAGTTCAGAGTCAGTGTGAATGTGTCTGGAGTTGCATTTTGAGTAGCTGTGGTACTGTAATTTCCATAACAGAAGCTGGCGACTTCCCACCCAAGGGAAGTGTTGACAACCTCCATCAGCGATGGACCCGTTTCTTCCTCACTAGCCCGTAACTAACTTCACTTCAGTGCCAGGTTTCTCATCTCTGTTAGAAACACAGTTGATGAGAGTTGTTATAGTGGTGATTAAAATGTTCTATATGTCTACAAGGTAGAAGAACCCTAATTTTTTTCACTTGACATTATAAAAGTAAAAAAGAAATGTGGAAACAAATCTGTAATTTTTTTTATCACTAGATTTCTGTGGCTCATTTGTGTTGCCAGTAGGTAAGAAATAAGAAGATGCAGGTATTGTAGTCTTGCCAAAGTTTTCTTATCTGCTCAGTTGGAAGATATGTTAAATGATAAGACTATAGGGAACTTATGAATTTATTCTTACGTTGTGTGAATATGATTAAGTATTTTTTCATGTCTCACCAGCTGTTTCTTATAATTCTGCTGATAATGGCTTCACTTTTAAGAATACATCTTTGAGTGCCAAGGTGTTGGGAAGCGTTATTTGGATTAAACATCTCTAGAAGTTTGAAGATTCTGTTTCCACTTACTCTGATTTGCCTACGACAGATTACCAACTTTAAGGCTAGGATTTTTCTTCACTTAGCAGTGAGCAATATGGCCAGCAATCTCCTGCATTCTCTTGCAGAGGGCTCTGCACAAGCTTACCAGTGTACACTGTAAGCTTTCCAGGTGAAGTCAATGCAATAGTGGTGTCAGGGCATACCTGAAAGCACATTCAATCCCAGGGAAATCAACAGGCAAGTTTAAAGTTAAGCATGTATGTAGAACTGACTGGGCCTAATTGCATGAAGTTGCAGAATTATACAGAGATGTAGACAACACCACTCTGCAAGAGAAACCGTGAATTTCTGGCTCCCTGGCCAAGCCTGAAGGTACTAGAGTGACTTGACTTATATTAGTGCTGAATATCAAACTCAAAGTGATTCTGCTACTAGAATAGATTGATGATATGTCAACATTTTCTGATTATTTGAAGACTTTTGGTATGAATTAGCATAAGGTTTAAAAACAGAAGGTAGACTGATGGAGTACGAACCTACAGTCTGCCAAGCCGCCAAGCCATCTGCTTAGTGTTTCAACCATCCAGTGCTCCAGATAGATTTCAATTTTGGTTCTCCATGAACCAATCTAGGATTTACCTTCACTGCCTGTGTAGTTTCAGAAATGATTACCCCTTAAAAAAACCCTCAGGGACTTAGAAGGCAAAATCAGATGCTTCTCCATTTAGAAAGGAATTGATTGACTCAGGAAGATGAAATCAACATTGTTTCCTGTATTGAAAGCATCCAACAAAAAAAATAATACTTAATTTGGTTTATTCTCGCGCTTACAATGACTAAAGTGGGGAAAACATGCTTTCTCAGAAAAAAAGTCATTCTTGGGTTAAAAAACAAGCTAGAATAAATACTCTTAAGGCTCCATGGAGGAGCTAAAATGACTGTGCATCCTTTGTAACTACTGTCACACAGAACAGCTGGCATTTAAAGAAACAGGTCACAGCAAACAAATCAGTTTAGCAGGTGTACACATAGTGATTCTTTGAACAGAATAATTTGTCGCTTTTCTATAAAAGACCTGCCGTTTTTTATTACAGAGGTATCTTAGTAATTATGATATTCTTTATAATTCATTAACCCAGAAATAATGTATTTCCAAAGCTCTTGAGAGTCTACTTTCATTAGCAGAGAAATAGACATGTTCTTGCTAAAAAGTCCCTAATTCTATAATTAACCACTCACTGAGGATTTCACAGCAAAGCGCTGCTGGTCTACCTGCCATTACTATGGCTTCATTAATTTTACAGGATATATCAGAGTACATTAATTTGATGTATTGTCAAAAATAATTATAGAGTAGTCATGCCCTGGAAAGCAGATATGTAAAAATGACATCTTCTTACTCAACACACAACTTCCCTGTGTGCATACAGTCAGATCTGCCTATTTTGTGACAGACTGTGTTTCTGTTCTGCAAGCACCTTGTATTCGTAATAACATTAAAATTGAACGTGTTGAATCCCTTAAGGGTATTCTCAACATGGTGATCACCAAACCTGGAGTCATGGAGTTGTGCACAAATTTTAGAAAAGCGCAGTTGGAAGGTCTTAGGGCTGACAAATCTTGAGTGAATTCACAGCTTGACTTTGTATAGGCATCAAAGCAGATATAATGAGAAAAAAAGCTATTCTGAGTATTAGAAAGCAGGCAGAATTGCCAGGGCTAGCAAAGCACGTCTCTAATTGGTAAAGGGAATGGGTTTAATCTGAAAGTAATTAAGATATAACAAACATGGTCACCAGAATGCCATTTCACATCACTTTTCATTTTCAAACAGCACTGTAAAATCAAGCCATAGTTGTCCAGTGTTACATTTTATTGTGCAAGAGCCTTGTTTCAGCGAGGTCGCTCTCTTAATCATGTTGCTTCATTTCTTTATTAATTCACATAACCTTTTAATTTTCAGTGTGTCATCAACTCAACCATAGGTACAATTCAGTATTATTACTTTTACAGGCCTGTTTCCACTTAAAGCATATGAGAACATATGAACGTTTAGTGAAAAGTGATGGTGCTATTGTTTATAGATCAGCTCCCTCCTTCTAAAAAAAGTCATATATCGAACAATTTCCCATAAGCCAATAAACACTGTCACTTCAGGTGACATTTTTACTGAGCATAGTCTTCAGACATGTCACAAAGAGGCATTACTGAGTTTTGCAATGCCTGTCAGCTACAGAAGGCATATACAGGATAGAAAGCAGCATCTCTTCTCACTTGTGCCTTACCTGCAGACTACTTTTCTAAATTGCGATGGCAGGACAATATTTTTGTGCTAGATCCCATGGGCTAGCAAGAGTTGAGACAGGTTCTGTTCACCAGGGAAGATCTGTCCCACTCTTCTTGCTCGCACCCTAAGCGCACACATAGCTGCTGCTAAGGTCCAGTTTGAATCCTGTTTGTACTCAGCAGCTGCTTGATTAAGCACGAGGCTCACGTGCTTTGTAGTGTGCTTGGTTTTCGATACACTGTTCTCAATATACCTAAAGTCATGTTCCTGTGCAAGCTCCAAAGCACTTTTGTTTTGAGTTGCTTATCTGCTAGATGCCTAACTGACTCCAAAGTCTGGTTGGGAACTATAAATCAAGTCATTTCTCATATTCTTCCCAGATAAACCCCAACACAACATGAAGTGACAGTAAATGCTCTTTTCTAAAACAGGAGGAGCAAGCAAGTTTATCTTTTTATATACTACCCTAACCCTCTTCACACTCATCCAGCAAATTACACACTTCAGTTCAGTTCCTTCCTACACTTCAGACAGGACTGCAAAACAAACCCATCTGTACTTTGGATGAATGAACTTCTGATCAGTTGCTGTTCTACATTACTAGGAATGTAAGTGCTCTGGCTGGGTGTCTGAAGTTATCTGGGATGGATCCAGGTTTCCCAAAAGAGTAAAGTCAATGTAGATTTCCTATACATTCATCAGAGACCACTAAATAATTGAAACACTCTTCTGGGGGCAGCAACAGGAGATGTGAAGGTATCTTCTAGACCATTCCTCCTTTGTAGTCATGTTGCAGAAAGGGTTCTGCTTTAGCACAGCCCTCAGGCTCTTCCTGTACTACAGCCCCTGCAGAAGTCATCCTGCAGGGATGTCATCCTGTTGGGAATGACAGTTAGTGTCATTTATTTAGTTTTTTTCTATACTGGTGAATGATGGTGAATGAAATATTCTTGGAGTCAGAAAGTATAAAATACGCCTGTATCACACTTCAAAAATTACACTTAACATGAATGTTTAATAGTGATAGTTCCGTAAAATTGGACTGTGCAAGTATGATTTTCATACACTAGCATTTTTATTAAATAATCCTTATTTCCCCCTAAATATTGCACCAAGCTCAGTAACATATATAATGCAAATATTGAAAATCATCTCTTTCAGCTAAGGTCATGAATGTTTTGTCCTTGTCTACGAAGTCCCAGGAGCTGAGTACCTTCAGCCTAATTTTTGCTATATATTACAGTATAGGCACCAGGGAGAATTCTATGATGTGTAGGGCCCACCTGCAGCACATATGCCTGGGATTTCTGCCCTGAATGCTGAAAATTTACATTGGAGAAAATTTCTGCTGCAGAGAAGCAATGATTTCACTGCAGGAGGATATGGCTGACTACATAAAAAATATTATCTAATTTGCAATGCTGAGCATATCCCAGCACTGTGTAAAATAACCTCCTTGTAGACAGAAGTCCCTACACTAAGACATCTGGAACACCATGCTGCCATTTTTATAGCATTTCCAGAAAGTAATTATTACACTGCTTGCTATACGTTTTTTAATTATCATTGCCTATTATTCTTTTTTACACCAGCTGTATATTTAATACCGCAGAATAAATCCAGAAAGGCAATCCTTCCTTACTTTTTATATTTTTTGGTGTCAGGTTTCATTGCCAGAGCTTGTGGTACCAGAAATGTAATTATGCTTTTAATTATTCTGGTTAAGTTTAGAGCAGTGAACCTGCCTTCATTTTGTGTCTCCAGTAAAGAGAACTGTGCTGTACTATGCTTTAGGGTACAGAAGTAGAATAGGGTACAGAAGTAGAAGGACATGCTCTGACTCTGTAGACATTTATTTTAAATTATATACAATTAATTGTATGCTTCTCAGCACCCCAGTTCTGGCTGGGTTGTCATGTTGAAACATCCACTATTCCATAATCTTAGTAATTTTCATCCACCCAACAGAGTTTGGATCTTCCCTAGGACATAAAGGAAAGTGATGTAAGAACTGGGTCACACCAGAGGTCCACTGAGTCTAGTGTCTTATCTCCAGAAGTAGCCCTAATCAGGTACCTAGGGAAGGATATAAAATTAAGATAGCTAGATACAATTTCCTCTAGTATTCTCTCAAGTGCCTACCATTTTCAGGTCACAGGCCTCCTGAGCCAGATGTTGTTTGTATTTATTTAGAAACTTTAAACATATAAACTTTCAGCATCCACATTTTTTGTCACCTACCCTTTGCGTGAGGGACCAGTTTCTCTACTTGTCTTTTGCCTGGCTCCTACTGGCTTCATTTGCTGCTCCCTCATCCCTGCATTGCAAAAAAGAATTAACAATTGATCCTCATCCATTCTCTCCATGAACAAATAATTATCTGCACTGTTTTTCATCCTAGAGAGTCTTACCTGCTTCGTATAAATGCCACTGCATACTTTGAATGCCATACTGTCTTCTTCCTGCCTTACTAAAACCTTTCAGTGGTGAGGGGAGCAGAGCTGCACACAGTTTGCATGATACAGGTAAACTGTGGGTTTATACAGTGGCATGAAGATGTCCACTGCTTTTTCCTGATTTCCTTGTTTGCTTGACAACAGCTGACAGCTGTGATGGGACTGTTGTTTTCATGGGACTAGCTATTATAACCCCAGGAGTTTACTCCTGAATGAAGATGAGCAGCTGAACACCCATCAATTCAAATGTCAAGTTTGGATAGATAATTTTTTTAAGTGCACCCCAGCAAATTTCATCTGTTATTATACCCTGCCCAGTCACTCATGCTTGTAGGATGTCTGTCTTCACTGTTGACATCATCCTTACAGCCCTGAGTACCTTAGTTTCATCAGAAATATCACAAGAGCCTGTTACCAGCTCCCTCTTCCAGCTCATTCACAGATTATGTCAAATAGCAAAAAAATCCTACACAGATCCCTCCAGCCTGAAAAGTGAACAATTGCTCCTCAGCTTTGTTTCCTATCTCTTTACCATTTCTTTATCCACAAAAACACTGTTATGCTTGCTCCATGGCTGCTCAGTTTCCTAAATGGTCTTTGGCAATGGACTTTCCAAAAGTCTTTTGGAAATCCAAGTAGACGGGATGATCTTGATCCCCTCTGTCCATATTCTTGTTCATAAGACAGGTTCTCTCTTCACAAAAGCCTTGGTGATTCTTCTCAAATAGACTGGTTTTATCCTAGTGTCCACTAATTCTAATCTTCATTATACTTTCAATTAATTTGCATGGTAGAGGCATCAAGATTACAGACCTAGAGTTCCTCAGCACTGCCCCAGAGTCATTTTCACAGCATCACCAATTTGCCACCCTCCAGTTTTCTGGTATCAAGACAATCCAGGACAACTGGTTCCCAGACTACTGTGATTTATTTATTCACAGAAATATAACAAGCAGAGAGAGCAAGATTAAAACAAGCAGAGTCTTTATCCTATCCCTTCCTTGCCAGGCTATTTGATTAATTTTTTTCTAAATAAATTTTTCTAAAATTTAGGTTCCTCCAAGACTCGCCCAAGCAAAGCATCATATAACTTATTTTTTCAGTATCTCTTTTGGTCTTCCTGAAAGCAGTTGCTGGCAAGTCACATCTTTCTCTGTCTTCAGGAAAGTCTGTTCAGCTCTTTAGTGCTCTTGGATAGTAAGTTTTCAGTCTTGGTAACACCACTGTTGGGAGCTTTGATATTCCCATTTTGCAGATAATAGCTGACTGTTTTCTCTTAGTTTCTTCCACCCTCCTTGGGCTGTTTCTCATCTAGACTGCTGCTCTTCCTACTTACAATAGCTTGTTACCAAAACAAGCCAGTATTTGATCCCCTGTGCTATAGCTGTACTTTGTAAATAGCTAGGCAAAATATTCATAATACTGCCAGTGTGTTCTCCTTGGCCTCAGCCCTGTCCCAAGCTGAAGCTTTGCAAAGGAACTTCAGCTGTCTTGAGGAGTCAGCTTCCCCAGCATGAGCCATGACACCAATGGGGGAGGTCTGAGCAGCTGGCATGGGTGGGAAGCCAGCCAGCATAGAGCAAAAGCATCCATGAGATTTTGTTAGCTCCTGTAGTGGTACAAAGGAGCTCAAAACCAGGCTTAGGGCATCAGAAGATCAAGAGGTGGCAGAGTACAAGATTCCCATGATGCAGGCTAGTTCTGGTGTCCCATGTTCTTAATAGGAGGTATGACACACAAGTTTATTGAGGCCAGGTGCAGCTGCTCTTTCCCCTGAAGACAGAGCAGATCTCTCTACTACTATAAATGACCATTCAATCTGCTGACAAGGTTTACAGTAGGGTTTGACAGCCTGCACTGGCTTTGTGTTTAATGTACCATGGTACATCAACAGCAAGGGCAAGCATGGAAGCAAAGGATTCCTCAGCTTCCCACTCTTTGCTCAGTCTGCTAGGCTGCAGTGAAGCTGGTGGGTGATAACATGGCCTTTGTACTGTATGTCTTACCAACAGTTTGTGCTGGGCATGGCCACAGTTGTTTTTCCTTGTATTTCCTTATCAGAAGCTACAATATGCAACCTTGAATGCAGTGGCAGTGCCACTAATTTTGCTCAAATGAGAAACAAGTGTGTAGGTGAGCGCATAGTTTCAAGCATCCACAAAGATACCAAACTAAGCCATAAACAACATTTAATAGCAAAAACCCACAAACAACCACAAACAACCGGGGAAGAGATGAATATTCACAACACTTTTAAAAATAACTGTGGAGGTGTTCACGCAGCCCACCCTTGGCAAATGGCCTGAATAACAACACCTGGTAACACAAGAGTGTGAGGTAAATAGCGTCTGTGTGTGTACTGAATACACAGAGCTGTCTGGAGGACATTTGCCCATGTTAACTGACCACCTTAAAGACGAAGGTGACCGTCACCCACCAGCTGATGGTGTTAAAGGGGAAGAGAGACCATCAATGCATTAAACAGTAGCCAGGGAACTTCAAAGAGAGCTTTGAAATGAAGGAGGAGTCAGCCTGAAAAGAAGTATGAAAGAAACGTGAAAATTGGTAGTGGGGGGAGACACCTTGAAGGGTAACCAGCAATAGCCAAACCTGATATGACACTGCCAGAAGCTGCCCTGCCAGCATTGCAATTCCCACCTACATCAAACAGAGCATCATCTGTGTGGGATGCCCCATGGAGCCTGTGCTCAGCGGGTGGCATGACAGTATGGGGTGCAGCAAGTGGGGACCCACCATAAGTGGGCTTATGGAGAGACCTTCCTTCACCTGCAGGAGACATGGTTTATCTGTATTATGGATACTGATCCCCAATGTACTGCAGGTGAGTTATGTGTCATTAACAAGTCAATAAACTGCTTCAGTCCTTATTTGGCTTAAATTATGAGAACTGAATTGTTTCCCCTTGCTACATTATTTGGTCAGTAACACAAGAGGAATGTTTCCATTGCAGAACACTGCTTTGTTGAAGAGGCTTGCTATTTTCACCTATCTAGTGGCTAAGTTTCAGTTTGTATTAAATGAATGAAATTTGAGACATTAATGAAGAAGCTGTAGAGCGAATGGTTTTGAAAAAACAAACCTCAAACTTTGCCTACACTAGTTTTCAGCTATTGTGCAAAAAGGTAAGTCTTTTATCCCTGTTTGGTGGGGCTTGATATGTCCAGAAACAGGAGATGCAAGGCCAATGCATTACAGCTGGTCTGTGATAGTTTTGCAGGCAAGGCCTTCAGGGGGCAGAGGTGTGAGGGTCATCTGCCCCAGGGTAAACCTCTGCAGTGGCAACACCTGCGCTGGCTAGTCTAGACTCCCTCAGTGTCCAAAAAACAGTTCTAAATTATGAAACACCATATCAGGAAAGAGTTAACTGAAACAAGTCAGCTGCTTTGCATCTTGGAAATTTTTATTCCGTTAACCCTGTTTCCCTCCGTTAATTGTCTAGGTAGTCTGGGGTAGCTGCCTCAGGAGTGGATAACTACTTTGTATAAGATATGATTGTATAAATATACATATACAAAACATAAGATTGTATGCAGGTATATATATATATATAAGATGGGATTCAGTTTGTAGGCAATGTATGTGTAAGTATGTGAAAATCATTTCAATGCCTTGGCACCCATTCTAGCTGATCAAAATCTGGTCAATACCATTGACGAAGCCTGTAGAGTTACTTAGCTGACCATATGCAAGGGAGATTAATGTTTAGATGAATAGCTCCCCTGTGTGTATTTACCTGTATGTCTATCCCCTCTGGCTTAGCTAGCAGTTAGCAACAACAAAAAAAAAAACCCTCAAAACCAAATGCAAAACCCAACCACAAAAAAAACCCACCCTGAGATAGTGAAAAGTGAAATACTTCGAAGTCACTTGGATAGCGCAGAAGCACAACTTGAGCCTCTTTTATCACTGTAAGTATTGTCACGTTTTATCAGCTCGTGTAAAAGAGGTAGCCGCTTTGCAGTGAGCGAATGTAGATTTGTTTGCTGGGTTAGACAGAGGGCTGAGAGGCACAAAGCGTGCCTGCTCTCTAACGGAACATTCAAAGAAGGAGAGCGCCTTCCCAGTGGGACCCTGGCCAAGGATTCAAGATACTGACATCCAATTCCCAGATTTGCCATATGCCTCTAATATGACTTTGGAAAAGGCGTTTAATGCCTCACTTGAAAGACCTAATCAGGAGAATAATAGCTGGGGGTTTCCCCCTCTCATTGCGTTCAGACTGGGCATACTTTAGGGCAAGGATTGCCCTGTGCACTATTGAAATTTCATTTGGGGCTGCAAGTACAATAAGCTAAGTCTGAAAGTTTCAAGAGTAGGGCTGGTGTACAAAAACCAGAGGCAAGTGTATCTCCATTGAAACACATTGCAAATATATCCTGGTCTACGGCATTTTGTGGCCGGTCTGACTGTGACTCCGTTGATTCCCATTGCCTAACACAGTGACTCAGCAGATGGTAAGTGATGACTGCACAGCCTGACCGCGACAGGACGGACCTTCAACACTATGAAAAACTGTTACTTTCTGAAACAAATGAGCAGGGAAACAGAGACTGCACAAATAATGCTTTGGCAAAGCCTTTCGGTTCATGCTGTACACCCGATACTTTTCCAAGTTCAATGACCTTCCCACATTTCTTTTTCAGTTATGTAAATATATTCATGCCTCAGATCCACACTGAAACCCAGGCAGGATTGTGGAATATTCCAGAATTCCTTTCAAGATTTTTGTTTTATTACTGTTTCATAGAATTTGCTTCAACTAAAAATTATCTGTTTCTTCTAAGAAATAGCTTTGCAAGTCATCAAAGAAGATACTACAGTTGACTACCGAGACTAAGAAGTGATGAGCTACATATTTGAAAATACAGCTTTGAGTCCTTTAAAATAAAACTGGAGCTTTCCCCCTGCCCCCAAATAATGCAGTCAGGCTTGAAGTGTAGTATCTGATGCCCTGTTAACTTTTCCTTTCGTGATACTCAGACACTCCCTATTTTAGGTAGTCTTCTGTCAAAATCTTCATGCTTAAAACAAAGTAAACCACAATACTGCTGTGCTCAGCTACCTCACAGGGCATTGCATCTTGTGGTATGGCAATGCCTTTGAGATCACAAAATACCTTGAGATATTTATTTTCTCTGACAATTTTGGAAGGACAGAATTTACTGTAGCAAGTCAGTCTAACATCTTGGAAGTGATGAGATCAGTTGAGTCCACGATTCTGCAGCAAACAAAGAAAGCAAAGTGATTTTCACACCTTTTCAGCCACTTAATAGCAATTTCAGCAAATATTCCCTCTGAATAAAAGCTGAGTTGTATTATGCTCTCATACTGTCATGCTCAGAGGTTGCATGCCACTAGCTGGCAAGCTAGGTGCTTTCAATGGCAAGGGGTAACATTATCTGTAGCACTGCTAAGCAATCCGTACCAGAAGGTGCTTCTCCTTCTATGAAGTGTTTAATTTTGTGCCTAAGGCTGAGATCTCGGGCATGCCTTCTGTTTTACTTCTTCCCCACCATCCTCATCTTCTCGTCTAGACTAATGAGCTGCACAGAAAAACTGAGATTAAAGAAAATCTATGACAACAGAACAAAACAAAAAGAGGGAATTGGATAAGGCTTTTAAGGAAAAGGTATAAGTAGGAAAGCCAGTGGAAATGTAGTTGGAAGTGATCAAAAGCCAAGTGAAAAATATAACACATTTTCATATAGGCCACTTCCTGCCTGAAAAAGGCTGCCAGAAAGGAAAACATCCAAGAATCAGTGAGGGAACTAAACTTGCACAAGAAGAGCTTTATCTGTCTCTTAAAGGGTTATGTCTGCCATGAGAAAGAAAAAGAAGAGCATTTAGGAAGTAAAGGAGATCTAATAAAATTGCTGTTAATTGCTAAACCAGACATGGACTACCAGAAAATAGAAACATAAAAAAAGTCAGTGAATTCAGGTCATATGGGGACTGTGGTATTTATGCAGCAAATTTAGGTTTTAATTGGGAGCAGCCAGTTCCTGCAGAGCCTGAGATAGCTGAAATGGTACCTGGGAGAAGTCATCAATCCTGGGTAGCTTCAGTGATGCTCCTGGAGCTGGATTTGCTTCCCAGCCAAAGGCTGGCTGCTGCTGAGACAAGGCAGAGAAGGCACAGTTTGCAAGAGATTTTCAACAGGTGTTTAAAGTTTGAACCATGAAGAAGTAGATGAAGAGCAACGAAGCAAACTCTGTCACTCCATGTGTCCTGCTGGAAGGGGAAGTCTTTTACAGGGATTGTCAGCTGGTGGAGTTGACCTCAAGGAGCAGGGAGCTCCCTAGCAAGGCAGCTCATGCTCTAAGATGTATGTGAAAAAGAAGAGAAAATGGAATGTAGTTTCCTTTCTCTGGAGGAGAGGAATGATCCTGGCAGTCACATTTGGATGAGGATAAGCTCCCATCATTCATCATGCAATGGGGAAAATGCTGAGGGAGGAAAACCCCAGACATCTGTGAAAGGAAAGCAGGAGCCACAGAGGACAGTACTGTAGACTTTCCTCATCCAATGTAGCAGTCTGTCACTCTCCCAGCCGTATCTTCTCCACAGTATCTCATGGCTCCATGCATCCACTGCCCAAGCTCCCCTGTTGCTCCTAGGCCTTGGCTCGGCCTCAAACAGGCAAATTTGGGGGAAGAAAAGCAGGGAAGGTAACAACAGCAGATCTTCTACAGATGTAACATGCCTAATTCTGTTGATAGCTTGGACAATTTACACCAATATAATTACATTTTAGTAGTGCGCCGAAGAGGGTCCCCTGTGGAGAGTCGGCCAAGTCACGACAATCACACCAATATGGCTACATGCCGTGCTCACTTTATTAAACAAACAGGTCATATTTATAACTTAAACCAACCGCTCACCTGACTTTACACACAGGTGATTGGATAAAAGTCTCTGGGCTACGCGGGGTCCGTGTCGCTGACTGGTGGGCATGCTGCAGGCGCCTTATCAGAGTGTGCTGGTGAGAGTGTGTTGATTTCACGGCTCCCAGGGCTTGCTCTGCACCTGGCTTCTTGTTTGTGCATAGCTTGTTTTCTTTCTCCCACTGCTTGTTCCCAGGACAATTTAAAGCTGCTCTGCAGCTTCAGCTAACAGGCCTGGGTTGTCCAACCCAGACAATGGTAACATATGTCCTCGGTCCTTTAAAAATCCCTCTACAGTGCGCTAGATAGAGTCACTTACGAAATATCACTCTTGTAATTATCTTGATAGGTACTTTGATCGGGATGAAAACTCCCTGATATGTAAACAAAGGCTAATGGTCAACATTAATGTATCAAGTTGGCGCATGCAGACTTGTTTAATATCTTATTTAATGATCTGGTTGAAGAAGTAAACAGAGTATTAAAAGAAATCCTAAGGACAAGCTAAACTGGGACAAGGTAAGCACATTGGAGGTGAAGAACTGATGAAGAGGTGCTAAGGGAAAGGATGGCTTTGGGGTTAATGGAGTGGACCAGGGTTCCGTTTCCTGACCATACCATGCACAGCTTTCCTCTGCCCAGGCTTCCAATGGTGCTGTTTGATTTCAGACTCACCCAGATGCTTTGGAGGACAGGAGTGATGGTTTCCCTGTACCTCATATATCCATGGGTTACATCACTGATAACTGCACTTATTCCTCCAATGCTATTTCATTTGAGAATCTTCAAATATTGAGTGTAACACGGGGGGGGGGGGGGGGGGGCACCCCAGGCAATATCTTTTGTGGCCTTACAGCACCACAGGCAAATAAATAACAATGATTTGTGAAAAACATGGGAAGAGCAAACCAAAATGAAGTTCGGACTGGAAAAAGGTAAGACACAGCATGTGGGGAAGCTCAGCTGAGGCAAAGATTCCTGGTAGAAGCATGAAACCAGGGCAACAGTATAACAAGGTTTAGTGTGATGAGGAGCAAAAAAAAGATTAAATGTGAGCTTGCCACATTGTATGGCAAATTTGGGGTTGCTTGCATTGTGCAGAGACATCTCCTTGCAAAGTGGGAATCCAGCAAATGCTCTCTGGGTCTGTGGGGTGACAGGAGCTACGCTGTGTGGGATGCTGAGCATCTTCCCAGAAACAAGTGACAAATTCAGAGAAGAACAACAGAAACCACTGGGAGGATGGAGGAGTTTGGTGGCATACACATAAGCATACAAATATGTATATGTGTATATGAAAGTGAGAGAAAGTAAAACGAACTCATTTGGCACTGTCAACAAACATTTGGAGGATGTCAGACAAATCTGTGTTTCATGCGTATGTTTTGAAAATCATGATTGGGAGGCTTCTTTTGGTCCATAGCTTTGAGAAATCATAGCCTTGACAAGCCCAAAAACATGCACTGAAAATGTTTCTTCAATGTTTTCAATCCAGACTTTACTTCTGGATTTTGCAGGGGAGCAAAATAATCCCTAAATAATAAGGATGATTTGTTAATTAAAATATTGTAATTCAACCATCCAAAACCACAAATCTTTGGGGATTTCCAGAAAACCAGGATGCAGTGGTGCAGAGATCTAACTATTCAGACAGGGGTTTATGAAAACAAAATAGAAAGTATCTGAAGTAACTTAGAAAGTAATGTTTTCAGAATGCATATTATATTATAGAATGACACCAGTACTGTTTTAAGAGAAAGAAATAATGCTCCCTGAGGTGATCCTATCCCAAAAAGCCTGGCTTCTAAGGATTCATTTGCATTATAAAGTGTGTTGAGGTGCATTCAAGAACATTTGACAATTATTTCAGAGAAGGAAAAGCATACCATGAAACAAAATCCTTGCTACTGTATACTTATGACCTATTAAAATTCATGGACATCCTGTACTAAAGGAAATTGCTTTTGAAGTGATTACTTAACGATTCTTTCATGGGACTTTAGCCCAGAGATATAAATCACTCAGAATTTTGCTTCCAGATTATGGACACAGATGTTTCATAGGAATCACTGACACAGTTTCTTTAGCTCTTGTATTACAACTGTGGCTGTAATACAAAAAAGAAAAGTCTCAAGAAACCTAATGCCCTCAATGAACCACAATGATTGCTTTCTGAAGTGTTAGTTTACGTATAATAATAAAGCATATTCTATATACTTTAACTATGACCTGTTAATAATTTTATTATAATGTAGTATATTAGGATTATGTTGTAAAACTTCTATGAAGATGCATATGATATAGCATCCCGTTATGGTTAACATAAGTAACAATGGTTTTCATTGCAAAATCCTATTCACACTTACTGCTGTGTCGCCAGATTGTATTTCTTTAGGCTACGAGTTCCTTGCTAGGTGTCCAGTTGAGAAAAATTTTTTTTCAGGGTTTCAAGAGGTAAAAAAATGAGAAGAGGAAAAAATACATTACTTTTTCTCAAGTTCCCTTCTCACTAAGATTTTTTTTTTTTGTGCCTTCATGTACTGAGCCATGAGTTTTGGATAGTCATTTTGAGATTGCCATGGAAATTTGTCCAGGTTTGGACAAGTTATATGGCCTAAACACTGAAATAGCACATCTGTTTTTATTGTGGGCTTGCTAGAATTAGGCAAATTCACTCCTTGAAGTTTTTCTGTACTATGTAAGCCCCCATGTGCTGACATTAATGCCTGTGGGGCATTCAGTAGAGCAACTCAGCACCTCCACTGTGTGGCTAAAAGTGCTGAGCTGTATTTGCCTGGAAGTTCCTTCTCCTGGCTGCCAGCTTTGCCGTGATGCTGGACACCAGCCCTCATAGCACAACGAGCAACTTGTTGTCCTTTGAAAGAAAGGTTGGACCTGGTTTTGGTATCTAAGGGAAAAAGCCTCCAGATCTGAGCTCATAGGTGCCAACTGTGAGAGAAAGCAGCAGCATGCTTCCCTGCATGCTAGCACAGGTTGTCCAACACTTAGGACAGGGATGGAAAGAATTCTCCATCCCTATTTCCTGGTCTGAGCAGTAATCTGAGAATCCCATCTTTAATCACACATCCTTCATGACGTCTATATATAGGAAAAGGGCCCTGTATAAACTCAGGGTTGCGTATTTTTCTTTGCAGCAGCCACTCTGGGAAATCTATCTATATTTAATAATGATTACTATAGTATTGAAGAAATTAAGTAAACTGTTAAAAATCCAAAACCCAAAGTGCTGTACATTGATATCCAGATGAGAGGTATGTGGCTAAAAATACATCTTGTCAGCTCTGATTTTTGATATATGCCAGCTCTACTTAAAATTTGCTACAGACAACTGGGATGAGCAGCATCTGCCTGCAAGAAGAACCTGTTCCCTACCCTTTTGATCTAAAGCAGATGTTACCTATTATCAGCAGAAGGCCTGTGCTGCATGCTAAACAAAGTCGGTAATATTCAGTAAGGGGCATTGGTAAATGTACACTTGAGAGGGGAGCAGCATATTATTTACCACCGTTAATGTTATCCCGCTGTTTTGGTGGGAGGTGAAAGCACACCTAGTTACTGCACTGGAGGGTCTCAGATTGCTTAGCGTAAAGTGCCACATACAGAGGGCAAGCAGTACTTTCAGAAAAACTAAAGAAAACAGGAAAACCTAAAGAAAATAGGGAAGAAAGGGCTTTCTGAAGTACCTGCATACAAAGGGAGTCCACTAAAGTCATTGCCATGTTTCATCTGAAAAAAAAAAAACTAAATAAAGTTCTTTGTGCCGGTGTTGATGATTTTGAGTCACTTCTTTTGTTGGTGTAGACTGAATTAATGAATAATGTGATTAGATCCATCCTGTGGACAACTCACAAATCACTGCCTTTAATGGAGATGATCTTCCTCCTTACAGCTCCAGAGGTCTCTGCACGATGATGCACATGGTTTAGTTATTAACACTCAGTTTCTCCAAACAGATGTTTTACACATTTTCAGGGATGTGGTTTTATGAATATAAATTAGTTGAAGTGGCAACAGAAATGGAAATTGGTGGTATTTGTAATTCTAATGAAAACATTCACATTTACCAATTGCTCTGTTTCTGGAGCTCTAATATAATATTAACCATTTTTCTTATCTGATTACATTCTCATTCCAGCGTACATTTCTTTTTCCTGTTAGAAGTCAGTAACTTGGGCTCTAAACAGCGGAAAAATTAAACACCAATTAAAGCAATTAGAAAAACACTAATTTTGTCTGCTGAGTCTGGTTCTGTGTTCCTTTCAGATGTATAACTTTCATGGAGGTCAACAGGAGGTTTATGTGCAAACATGCATTAGGATCAAGTCATGAAAGAAAATTAGATTAAGGTTTTATAAATAACTGATATTTTTAGGGTTTTTCTGGATGAATTAAATAATTGAAAAAATGAATCATGGTCAATCTGAAATAATTTTTCTTCACAAAAATATGACCCTGTTTTTGAAAAAAAAAAAAAATCTACTTTTACGTCAAACAAAATTGTTTCATTTAATCTGTACAGACATACTTTGGATACTTCTTTTAAAAAATCAGATATAGCCGAATCACTTCTAAATAGAGTTCAAAACAATATTTGAGAAGTGTGCTTGTTTCAAAAATGTTGTAATAAATGTTTCACTTTATAATGTGCTTTATTTAATCCAAACACTTTTGACAGAAATGCATGAAGCTCATTACAGTAAACTGTAACCTGTATTTTTCAGTGAACAGGGAAGATGGAATAAGATAGGAAATATCTGTATAAGACTCTGCTGCAACTTCGGCTGCTTGCAGGTTAATTGCAGTAGAATCATTGCCCATTGCCTGCACATCATTTGTTTCAGAAGCATTACAAGTATCTAATTTTTTTCTGCTGGAACCAGTGCTTCTTAGCTTGCTTCCTGAGCTGCTGCATTATTTATAGCATAGAAATTTTAAGTTATCTTTAGTGTGAGGGTGTAGTACAAGATAATAAGGTGAACAGTACTGAGTAATAACAGGACCTCCGATGGAAATAATGACTGAAAGGCACAGTGGCCATTGGTGGTTTTTAAATGGAGACATGAACATGACTTAAGTGAAAATCGTTTTGACCAAGGTAATGTGGAGATGGGCAGAGCCCATCACTGTGTTTCAGCATGCCCATCACAATGAGGCATTAGTCACCTTGAGTACTATTGTAAGTTAAAAGGGATAATGAAATCAGTGAAAGTTAATAATTTAACTGGAAAAAATGTCATTGGGAGTCATGCTCGTAGTGTCACTATGAGTGAAGAAAGCACGTGTTTTCAGGGATAGATACAGGTAGTTATGAGCTTTTCCTGTTGATGCTCTGAGATAGATGGACAAGAGGAGGTCTGTGATCTGCTCTAGAGGTTATATAGGCTTATAAACTGGGGATGGCACTACACTGATACAGGTGATGGCCCCTAAACCGGCACTGGCCAGGTCCAGGGAGCAGATGGAGCCTTGTGGCATCCTACACCCACCTGTGCAGACACAACCATGTGGGATAACAGAGCTCTCGGGTGGGGCGGGGGAACAGCTGGGTTGCTTCTAGCATCATTTTAATTTTGAAAAAAGAACAGATTAAATTAACTGTTAAATCCTGGCATCCTTGGGAATGATGTATGGCAAAGTCTGTCCCTCACTTCTGTACTCTGCTTTGCTGTCATTCTGCCTTTGTTTCTGTATTCCCTTTGCCAGAGTCCCTGTAGTGGCAGACAATTCCACTTTAATAGAAGTCAGTATCTTCAGACACACGTGAGGTCTGCTTTTCCAAGTTACTTTTTAATGACTAAGCTTGATAGAAAACAACAACACCAAAACAGAAAAAGAAAAGGGTATAAAAACATTTTTCCAGGCAAGACAATAGGTCAGATATCTGCTTTAGGTGACGATGAATCTGTCCCGAGGCATTTACAGCTGGTCAGTGTGCAGACATCACAGTCACACTCTCTCACAGCAGCTCCTGCAGCACGGTGGCTGCTGGGGAGCGGGACAGTGGCTGGCACCCACCAGCGCTGGGCTCCTGAAGCCACCGGGACAGTCCCTGGGACTGTCTGGAGGGGGTGTAGGTTGAAGCAGATGAGGAGCAGATCCTGGCTCACTCAAACCCCACTCAAAGTTCACAGATCCTGGAGTTGCTGAAGGCAGAGTCCACCTGCCCATCATTTCTTGTCTGCAGAGATGACTCTTTTTCTCCGTTCTCTCTGGCACATTTCCTGGAGCAGCTGAACACACGGGCAGAGCAAATACCATGCTCCCCAAACACTTTATCATACCCCTTTTCCTAATTACCCTTCCACTTATCTGTTTTGCATGGTGGGTTTCTAGTTTCAAATAAGAAGTAGTTGGTGGGTGGCTTGCCAGAAAAGCAGTATTTTTTTTTTTTTTTGTTCCTCTTGTCTTTCTGCATCCATTTTTTTTTTTTTTTTCTGGAAGATAGAATTTGAACTGAACTTGTACCTCTTCTGCCCCTCTTTCTACACATCTTCTCCAAGTCCTTTTTCTTATTCTCTATGTATTTAATTTCTTATCCTCTGTCTCTTTATTTGTGTACCTATTTATTTACATATCCAGTTCTATACTCATTAAAACTTTCTTGGCTTTTGTTTACTTTTCCCTCTGCTGGGATCTGCCTTTGGGGAAGCAAACCAAAAACCATCCTAGAAGACTATCCCAGGAGACCACCCAGCAGGGTTACTTTAAAAGGACATCTACTCAGACAGACTAGGGCACGGGAGAGAACAGCAGCAAAGCTCTGCCTTTTTGTTAGCCGTTTTGAATAAATCCAGATGACAGAAGCTAGGAGGACCCAAGATGAGCAAAGGCATTGATCAGCCAGTCTGTCTGTCTGTCTTGCTGTTTTTTCCACTTTCTCTCTGTAACTACCCTGGTATTACAAAATTACAATTATTTTTTTGTAATGCAAAATCACACAAAGCTTTTTTTTTTTTTTTTCCTGTCTTCTCTTCCATTTCAAATGAAGCACACTGACTCTAGTACCTAACTTGATTGCTTTTGATCTTGCCAAAGTTCAAGTTACCGTGTCTGCTGTTCTTCATCTCAGCAGCCTACATTCCCACTTAATGAATACTGATGAGTTAGACACTAGAAAGTGCCTTTGGTCAAACAGCTTGCCTTGTTCTGAATTCTCAGTAGATCCAAGCAATTATAAATCTGTCAGTCCAATCTTCTTTACCTTCAACATGAGCTACAATTTTTTCTAATCCAATGGAGTTTACCAATAATTTTTTTGCTGAAAGTTTTTCTGGGGAGTGTGCTTGATTATGTTACATACAGCTGCTGGGCCCCTTTTCAATACATACATGTAACTGGAGCTACTGAGGCCCACTAAAGTGTGCATAATTAAATTATGTTTGTATCTACCTACAGCAGTAGGTTGCATATGTTGTGATATGGAAACCAGAATTCTCTGCATCCTAGATGAAAAAACAGAGACTTTTTTTCTCTGGGAAAAAGAAAAAGGAGATGGCAGAGTCTTTTTGGTCAATAACATTTGACCCTAGGTGTCAACAGCCACAGAAAACCACTTGAAGACAGCAGCTGGGCCAACAGAGCTGTGGTGCAGGTGCAGTTATGAGAAACATCAGAAGATGAGATGTTTTTCTTGTCACTGGATGTGTGTCTCCAGGACAACTTTGCTGGCCCCACATCGGTAACTGAGAACAGAGCTTGGGCAAAGGTGTGTAATACTTGCTAAAGGGGAAGTTCACTGGATTTGCTGTTTTGAAACTTGTGGAGGTAGAAGACACACCGGTGGCACTGGGTGGAGTTTAGGAGGTTACTGGAGTCACAGAGTCCATCAAAGGTGTGCCGTGTGGACTTGCCCAAGCCAGGATCTTGGGCACAGTCCTTCCAGACCATCTGTGCAAGGACCATGTCCATCCTGGACTACCAACCTGTGCAAAAGCAGAGGATGCAGAAGAACGTGTCAGTGCAGGAGGGAGAACGTGCTAGGCGCCCATGCTGGGTGAGGATGGGGTCACAGGAGCTCACCTCACCTCACCCACTGCAAAGTACATACTTGCCCCTTGCCCGGCATCAGCAGGATTGGCAGTTTCTTCCACACCTCCAACAGCCACCATGAAATGGGAACCACTTGGGTCCAACAAAATTTTCTGGCAGACCTAATCCAGCCTTTAACCCACTACTGGGAATCAGACATTAGTGTTACCCCGTTTTCTTCCACTAGCACTTGTTCCATACTGACAGCAGAAATTGCTAATCTGGCCATTTCTTCATGAATATAACACAGAGGTGTAGTCTGAAATCACGTATTTGCAAGTTCCTCAAATATAGAGTAGGTAATGAAGGGAAATTATTCCTGCAGACATACAATGACATGGTCACTTAGGAGTTATTTTCTGAACAAAACCAACCTCTTAAGACATGAATGGAAACTGAAAACAATTAATCAGCTTTTATTTTAAAGTAACTACTAAAAATGTATGTTACCGGTTCTTCAGACTTCTTACCATGGAGACTGGGCAGTCTCCTATGGGTTTTCCAACAATGTTACTATAACATGCAAAATCACTGGGAGGCCAGAGGTATTTCTTATTGCGAAGCCCTCTCTGGACACAGGAAGAACAGTCTTTGAAGAGCAGCTAGTTCCACATGTGCTGAAGTGTGCTGTATGTAGCATGAGAACTGGGGTGCTGGCAGGTGACCAGATGGGAAGCACCAACTCGGTGTCTCCAGATGAGGAGGCACCTGTCGGGTCACACCATTAGTGCCATCTGTGCTTGGCAAAGGATTTTTTGGTGACCTGTAAAGGTCACCGCTTGGCCCTAGGTACGCAGGCCAGGCTCTCTCTGCCATCGGTCACAGCCACCCCCCTGCCGTGTTGGTGGCCCTGGGTGAGCAGGGGCTGAGGAGCTGTAGGCTGTGTCAGGGGGATGCCTCGAGGCAGCTACCCTGGCTCCTGCCCAGCAGCCTGGGCTGTGCAGGGAGACACCATGACAGCTTGGGAGAACCTTTTGGTGGCATCCCAGATGAAGCAGAGTTTATTGAGCAATCCTTTGGATCTGTCCAGATGCAGAGACAGCAAAAAAGATCATCAGAAGATGCTTTTCTGTCACTGTTGCCTGTGTTTCTCCCACCACCAGTGGTCCTTTTCCAGTTTACTTCTGCCTCAGACACATTAATTTACATGCTTTTCAGGCTGCATCTCATTTCGCTCCCTGCCATGCTTCTGCTCTCAGTGGGTGCCTTTGTACCATTCCTTTGTCCTGGCAGGTGCTTGCAGTTAGTCCTAGTTTAATATCATCTGCCAGCCTCCAGGTTTACTTCCATCTTCTGCATCCCAATGAAGCTGTTTGGGAAAAGGGGTGCAGCCAGGGAGTACTTCTGCAGACAGCCCCTGGCACACAGCTGCCTGTGCTGGAACAGCAGCATCCAGGGAGCTGGAGCAGGATTTGCCCTGAGCAAACCACACAGGGCACCTCTAACAGAAATATGTCCTTTGCATTTCTTATTTGTCAGCAACTGCTGAGTCCAGGCTCAAGATAAAGCCACGCTAATGATTTGTAGGCTGTAACTAATATTCTAAGACAAAAGACAAACTGATCTGTGTGTTGAAGGGACAGTGATGGCACATTTCATTAACTAATAGCTTGGTCTCAATCTTATACTAATAATACTTTCTGACAAGAACTATGTAAACATATTCTAGGACCTAGTCTGTATGACCAAATCGATATGCAGTATGACGAGTGCAGCTTCATAAGTAAATGTGTGGCAAAATTGCTGACAGACACTTACGCTCATTTCTTAAGGATAAGGCAGAGAAATAAATGGATAATTATATGCCCCTTTAAACAGTAGAATGTCTTACCTAGAAAAATCTGTGGGCAGAAATATTTGTCAGCACAGCTGGAATAAAATACTTATTTTTTAAAGAATCAACCAAATAGTTTTCCCCATTTTTCTTTAGAAATAGATATCAAAAATACAACTTTCCAAATAGAACTTTCAAAGTTTGTTTGTAAAAAATATGTTAGATTATACTTCGATAAACAGGTTTTTTTTTGCTTCCAGTTTTTTAACTGAAGCTGCTCACAGAGCTTAATTGTTTTACAGCTACATCTTTTGGCACCAAAACAAATGCACCCCTCGTCCATAAAGAACAGAAGGTGAACTTAAGCAATGCAAAGGAGCCCAGTCCTATTTCCTAAAAGCTTGTGGAGATCCTAGGCATGCCATTAGCCTCCAGCTGGGATTTTTAGACTTAAAGTGGCCCATCAGCTCCCACTGATCTAAAACAAAGAAAACAGAAGTGAAAAATAGCTCATCTCACCTGGTCCTGCTTCACTGTCACCTGCATGGTGGTTACCATGATTATACTAACACATTTACCTGGTTTGAAAACAAGTACACAGGAGGCTGATACTGCTTTTATCTCCAAAGCACAGTGTTGGGAGGAGCTGTGAAAACACCTTTGGTGTGGTACCAGCAAAGTGTCCCTGATCAAGCTCCAGCCTGGGACAGCATCTTGGCTGGTTCAGGCCAGCCCACTTACAGATGGTCTGACAGAGCCAGGACCTTTATGGAGCTATGGCGTGAGAGTGGGGCTGTGATTGCAGGTGGGTCCCGTTCGCACGTCACACTGGCTGGAATCACATTGCTCATTTAGAGTAAAGCAGCTTGAGGGCTGCTCTATGTTGTGCCAAAAATGTAGGCAAGCCCACGTTTCTTGGAGGAAAAAGAAAGGACTTTAGGCTATTTTTACACCCTGAATTTGGGGCATGTAATCCTCTGCTGCAGCCACAGAGTGGGGCCGTTGTCTTTGGGTGCCTATAAGGGGCTGCTGACATGAAAAGGTTATTCAGCTGGGGAAGCAGCTGGGCTCTAATTCACAATGTTTCCTTAGACAACCGTAACAGATGCTGTGAAAACGGTCCCACCAAAAAGAATGGGAGGTATACGGACTTCGTAAATAATGTTCCCACGCAGATGTCTTTCCCAGTGATCTCACAAAAAAAAAAAAAAAAACAAAAAAAAAAAAACCCAAACCAAAAACAAACCACCAAACAACAAACCAAAAAAACCACCCCAAACCCCAAAAAAACTACTTTGAAGGAAAAAAGCTCAAGTACAGCAGTGTGATGCTCCATGGGGATTCAACCTTGCTAGAGTACCACAGGGTTAGACAGTGAAAGAGAAGGGTGAACAAGCTGCACGGAAGAGGAGTAAGTATTGTTCTCAAGTTAAAAGATATCTGTAGGAAATCCAGACAAGACTTTAAGCTTACAGAGAAAAACCTTTCAGGTGAGCTTGCAGAGGGAGAAGGGCTGAAAGCAGAAAATTGTTTCAATGGAATAAACTCTCTGCAGAGCTGAAGAGTTGCTAGGTGAAAAGCATAATACTGTTTCAGGATGGGAATAATTTGGTAACGTTGAAGTCAGACAAATATGATGTAGCTTGGCAGTAGGGCCAAGGTGGACAGCAGTGCAGAGGAGGAGATATAGAGGCTGCTACAGCCTTCATGAGGTACTCTTTGATTAAATACACTTACATGGACCGTATTTGTTGAATTAAAGCAACTGATTTTTTCTGTGTGATCCAGAAACTCCTTCTGTTCTTTCCTTATCCATGCCTTATTTCTATTTTTCTTTCTATAGATTTCCAGGTACACTTTGCAACTACCTCAAGCCATGCAATCTTGGAGTCATATATCACTGAAGCTAATGGCATTGTTGCAGTCAGAGGGCTTAGTGAAAACGAAAGGGGCTCAGCGTAAAAGCTGACGGTGAAATGTGAACCCACACCACAAAAAGACAGTGGAAAAGCTGGAAAAGTTGCTGGTAGGAGGAGGAACAGAGCAGCTCTTTAATAACAAGTTATTGAGTAAATCACCCCCTAGTAAATATATTGTTTACTCAACTCCAGAGATGAGAAAACACATCGGCAGGAGGCAGCGAGCTAGAGCTGTTGAGTTTTTGCACTGACATGAATCACAGAATCACAGCATGGATAGGGGACCTCCGAGGATCATCTGGTCCAGCCCTCCCACACAAAGCAAGGTCAGCTGCAGGAAGGTTGCCCAGCACATGGAGAGCCCACAGCCTCTCTGGGCCATCTGTGCCAGTGTTTGACTACCCTCACGGTAAAATGTTTGGGTTTTTTTGTGTTCAGATGGAATTTCATGTTTCTGTTTGTGCCCATTGCCTCCTGTCCTGTCACTGGGAACCACTGAGCAGAGCCTGGCTCCCTCTTCTTCCTCCTGCCCACGAGGTATTTATATACATTGATGAGATCTTCTTGAGCCCTCTCTAGACTAAACAGTCCCAGCTGTCTCAGCCTCTCCTCATATGAAAGATGTTCCAGTCCCTTAATCATCTTGGTAGCCCCGCACTGAGCTCACTGCAGTATCACCACATCTCTCTTCTACTGGGGAGCCCAGAACTAGACACAGCAACGCAGGGGTCCCACTGATGCTGAGCCAGGGGTAAGGATCACCTCCCATGACCAGCTGGCAGTGCTCCTTCTAATGCAGCTCAGGATGCTCCTGGCCTCCTTTGCAGCAAGAGTGCACTGATGAGCCATATCCCATTTAGGGTCCACCAGGACCCCCAGGTCCTTCCCTGCAGAGCTGTTTGCCAGCTAATCAGCTTGTGCTGGTGCCTGAGGTTATTTCTCCCCAAGTGCAGGACTATGCATTTTCCCTTGCCGCATTTCATGAGATTCCTCTCTGCCCATTTCTCCAGCCTGTCCAGGTCTGTTTGGTATGTGAGTGACAGGAAGAAGGGGAAATGGAGAGAGAGGGAGAGAGAAAATACAGAAATTTAATGAAAGTGAAGAATCTAGTCTGTTTTTCAGTTTACCATGGTGGGAAACCCCTGCAACTCTAGTTCAGACTAGACTAGACTAGACTAGTTCAGTTGGAAGGGACCTACAACAATCATCTATTCCACCTGCCTGACCACTTCAGGGCTGACCAAAAGTTAAAGCATTTTATTAAGGACATTGTCCAGATGCCTCTTAAACACTGACAGGCCTGGGGCATCAACCACCTCTCCAGGAAGCCTGTTCCAGTGTTGTCAAGTAAACTCAAGCTCTGGTTCTCATGTTGCTTTTTTCCCCCCCCCCTCTTTTTTTTTTTTTTCTTTCCTTGAAGAACTAGTACTTAGTAATCCTCAAAAATGCCATGGTGCTTTTCGCCTGTGGCTTCTCCTGATGCTATTCTGTTTCTGCTTAAATCTCTCCTGAAGAGAACAGGTGCAAGTCAGCTGAAATCCTGATGACTGTATACAGTCCCATATGTCACTGCTGAGTGGGAAAAAATTAATAGCATCTAGCAAACTACAAAGCAAAATGCAATGTATGGTTTCAGTTACCTTTGCTACTTTGTGTGGTCTGAAAAATACTTTTTGCTCTTGTGAAGTTTGACAACAGCTCGTTGAACAAAGCCGATGGGTTTTCAACAGTCTGTATTTAATATTAAATGTCTCTATATCTGCAAGCATAAACTAGTAATGGGAGACATATCTCTGAAAACAAATATCTATCTCAACCTGGGGTCTCACCTCTGGTTGTGATTAAACTCCTGCATTTGCAGCAAAGGATGCAACAAATTTACAACTTTGTCAGTAAGAGAAGATAGTTGAACGATTGCTCTGTCTTGATTTACAGTTCATTTATTTTAATCTACCAGTCAACACACAAATACATTCTGTTACAGGTTTGGGCTTTGGAAGAGCTTTCAGAAAGGAAATGTTTCCTGATTCCTTTTAAATAGTTAAGTCTTTTCCCAAGGCCTATCATCAATTACAATGAAAAGTGACTTACAAGAAATTGTCTGGATGAATAAAATATTCCAGAGACTAAATATATTCATCAAACCAGTTTGGCTCGGAGAACCTGCAACCTTAAGTTCTTTAGTAGTCAGCAAGTTCTTTGACCTTTGTTAGACACCGTGAGGCATTACCACTTACCGTACTGTAGGTTCACATTTAAAAATTGAAATGACCGACTCCAGCGTCATCTGTATGTTGTTTGTCACCGAACAGCTGCATTTCTAATGATTATATTTACACCGGGCTATCCAAATTTCTCTTTTAAAGCCTGTGCTGTTAATGGCAGAACGTGTCTTGCTGATGAACACGCTAACAGCTTGGCAGGAGGATGCGTGTAACAAGTCTGGTCGGGAGGTCTTCTGCAGCCCCCTAAGCCGTCATCTGCTGGGTGGTAGTGCAGGGGAGCATTGCCCTGCGCTCCTGCTGAGACTGTCCCATCACCCAGAGCTATGCATGCTGTTATGCCAGCAACAGAAATGGCAGTGACATTTCCATACCCTTGCTCAAGTCTCTCCAGTGACTTGGATCCTGCCACGAAAGCACAATTTGCATAGACTTGAGTGGCAGGACTGGGCTGTGCTCACGTAGCGCAGGACAGCAAGGAATTGCACCGCACTGTGTGGGGCTGCAGTCTTAGCAGATCACACTCGGCACATGGAATAATTTCTTTGATCATTTGGCTTGATTTAATTCCCAGCTGACCACAGGATCCTGTTCACAACGCTGCTAGTTATTTTACTGCAGAAACTGAGTGCTGGGTTACATTTTGAGCAGAGGGAAATCATAACCCAGGTACGGCATCACAAAGAGGAGTGAGGTTGTGAAACATCATCCATTTCTCACCCTACATCTCTGTCCTCTCCTTATGCTGATAGGGAAAAGGGGAAGACACACTGCCTTTTTCTTGCCCATCTCTTCCTACACTCTGCAGGTACCCCTTGCACCCCGAGGGCCAGAGCACAGGTCTGCCTGGCCATTATGCAGATCCTTGTGTCCCCTCTCCAGCCCAGCACGTGTTTGTGAAATTACAGGGCAAAATCTGGCCCAGCAAGTCCTCACCAGTGCAAGCAATGTCTGGCCCTGCTGGCCCTGCTCACGTGAGTATAAGCATCTTGTGCAGTACAGGACAGTTTAAGAGCTACTCAGTTTGCTAGCTGTAGTTGTTGTATGCAGATCTTTTCAAAGAAACCACTGGTTTGTACTGGCATCCAGGAAGAATAAGCTACAGTATCAGTGAAGGATGCGAAGGAGTTGTGTTTATGATGTATTTATGATTCAGCAGCAAAAGCTGCCCCCTGGAGGAACAAGTCATTAGGAGAATGAGATGCAACAGGGTCCAAAAATACCTCCACACATTCAGCAGTGAGCATCGTTATTGTAGTTGTTTTACTAAGTTAACCAAAGAGACTCAGAAACTGAAATACAGAGACTTTATACAGAATGTGTTGGGAGTACAAATAAACAAAACAACATTCTTCAAGAAACGGATTTTAGTTGTTTTATAAACATCAATAAATACTGAAAAAGATGTGAAAATAAAAAAAATACCAACAACTTTAATTTGTCCTATTATTTGTAACTTAAGCAGTTTTGCAATAGGGATTTCATCCAGAAGTCCTTATCTAATTAAAAAAGAAGAAAGAAAAGTACTCAGCGTATTATTGATGCGAAACCAGGGAAGGGGTCACAACTACAGCTGAAAAATGGCACGTCCAGTTAGAACTGTATTACAATTTGGCAGGAATACTCTTAATGAACACTGTATAGGTGTGAGAGAAAGACAGCATCACTATTACAGGCAAGAAATGATAATGAAGTGTCATTATCCAGTGTCCAAAATGAAAAAAACATTAGTAAAAGTGAAATGAAGACTGGAAAAGGAAAGAAAAAAATCCTAAGGAAACTTTAAAAGCCACCTCTTCATAATAGTCTTCTAAGGTAAATGTTGCATGCACTACCTCCCCAAGAAACTAGACAAAGCACTTCCACTCCCCGTGTGTTTCCTTCCATTTAGTTTCATGAAGAAAGGTTTGAGAGAGCAGAGCGCTGGGAAGAAATACTACAAACCTCTAAATTAGTGAAAGAACTTCCAGCATCACTATTATATTCTGGGTAGGAGGAACTGGAAGAAATTATGTTTTTCAGCCTCTGAAGTGCAATGATCAATAGCAAAAGGAGAAAAGCTAAGAGACTAAGGAATATAGAAACATAGACATAGACGTTGGATAAACGGCCAGGTGATGAATCCACTGAAGTTGAAAGGGATGTGGGATACAGCTCCAGAAAAGTCCCATTTTCCATGTTTCCTACAAATCCAGATGAAGGGTCAGGTTCTGACATTTTTGGGTTTGTGTTTTATAAATCACAACAGATCTAGGATTCAAAGGCAGTTTTAGCAGCATAACAAAGGGTTTATTTTAGGCGACTGTTTTTCCATCACAATGAAGAGATGACAAGTCAGCCAGTGATCAAATTTATCTTTTACTGCTCAAGCCCAGGACAATGTAAGATTGTATCCTTTGGAACTGCAAGAGAAAAAAAAAAAGCAAGATAAATTTACCAGCAGATAATGTGATTTAATATGAGTGCTAAGCTACATTCTTAAAGCATTAACTAACAATTATCTTTATATCTTTGTTTTCCAAAATGCAGGGATTAGGAGAAATCCTACACATCAGTCATTAAAATTGACCCTTTCCCACCACAAGTTGTTTAACTGAGGAATGGCACAATCAAAAATGTACTTTATATGGGACAGGCACCTTGGAATCTGACTTTGTCTTGTGGAAAAAGATCTAGTCAAGGAACAAAAAGTCCCTCCCAAGACTTCAGCTCCTCAACCTAGATGCGCAAGGCTGCTCAACACCATGATGGTCAATGGTTTCATCCTCAGCCATTAGCCACTTATTCCATACTGTCTTGCCAGAGGTACCCAGAATGAGAAAATATGCCAGACCTGTTTTCTTAGTACATATTTACAAAATGGATCAAATGGTCTCAAAGATCAAAAATGCATCTTGCTGTAATTCTGCCACGGGTAACTCAATGGCAGGCACCTTTCAGTAAAGTGTTGCAGCTTCTGACACCTACAAGCAAAATCCTGAGGGAATGGGCAGCCATGGCATCTTAGAGAATGCAAGGGGACTATGTGAGGGCAGCGAACGCTAATGGGGAAGAAATCCCATCTTTGCAAGAGCTTTGCCTCCAGCCACTTTGGGTTGGGACCTGGAAGCCCTGGTGCTGGCAAAGGTCAGAGCAGCACAGAATGTGCTCAGCTGCTTCTCTTTAAACAAATGTAGTCAGTCCCTAGGGGCAGTCTGGAAGCGTAAAGAGAAGGCTTGCTGGTGGGGAATTGCTTATAAAAAGCTGATGTGCTGTAGCTGAATTACATGGTGTAACCCCTTGCCCTTGTTTTGATGCAAAACAGTTAATGCAAGGTGCAAGCGGGTAGGAAATGAAGCTCATTTTCTGCATATAATCATCCACACGCAATCTTTCTGTGCAACCATGCGTGGTCAGCCTCTCACTGCAGATACTCGGGCATCACAAGGAAAGGCAGCAAGCTTTTCTTCCATGAGGAAGACAATATTCACACAGAACTATGTTCCCAGCATGGTCCCTCTCATCCTGACCTTGCATTCGGCCTCATCCTGTGGTCCCAGTTCAATACAGTTATCTCTAACTTACAGGTAGAGGCTTTGAGGAAAATCCCACTGATTTTCATGGCAACAAAGAGAGCAAACGCTGTTGGCATCGGCCAGAGAGAATCAGGCCCGATGTGACCGTCTGGGGTCTCCCCTTCTGTGTGCAACACAACTGCCCAGGTATCTCCCTGTGTTTCCACAAGAACATCCCTGCACTGTTCCCAGCAATGGTCTGCCATACAATTTTTCCTTTAAACATGCTAACTCTGCTAACTTAGTAAAGTACCTCTTTCTTCAAGGGGATGACACTTTTTTGCACTAGGTGTACCACAAAAGCCCCAGCCTGAACTGATGGTGCTCGGGAAGGATGAGGCACTGTCCTGCTGGTGCTGTTTCTTCTCTGAGAACAGCAGGCTCGGAGACACCCACTGACGAACGCTAAGGAGTTCGCTTTGCAGCCACTGAAGTTACTCGCATAGTTACCCACTGTGCTTTTGCACTGTAAATTAAATTTAGGAGGTTATGCTATATGCTGTAAAAAGTCCTAAGTGCCTGAGTAAATAAGGACTACATTAAGCAGTAGGTAGAATCTAATTCTACGTTTTAAAACCCTATTTTATTTTCTATACCTCAGAACTACATCTATACCGCTACATAAAACAGGTCAAGGCTGTTCTCTGGTCTCGGGGACAATTTGTGTGGCACACCGTGACGAGATGGCTAAACTCCCTTTTATGTCCATGGGCTGGGTAGCCAAATCATATCTGCCTTTGGGAATGAACGATGGCCAGTCCTAACTCCAAATATGTCCAGGCATTGCTTGGAGGGTACCAGCTGGCCAAAACCATGCCAAGGAGATGGGTTTGCTAATTCAACAGGAGAGACGATGACAGGCCTATACCTTGGCCTGCACTAATTTAATAGTACGTACACATCCGTAATATTTTAATGGATAAAAGGTTACATTCCACATGTTGGTTTATTGTTTATTTACTGCATTGATTGTTTTATTGCAGAGCTCTTGGTGGTCTTAATCAAGCATCCCGATAGCCTAGAGGAGTTGCAGGAGTACAAAACTGCATCTGCAAATACCAGCTAAAAATATTCTTACCCTTGTGGTATATAACTCATAGTGATGCATAAAATATACTGAACCAAAAATATTTTATAATCCTAATAGTATTTAGCCCCACAAGAAACAGTATTTATTGTACCTTGTGAAATAAGTCACAACAAACTGAACAAAGAGAGATCCTGATGAGATTATACTCCTTTTGAACTGTCTTTAATTTAGGAATCCAAAATTAACTAATGGAACAATACGTGTTCATTTCATGTTCTGGAAGTAGTTAAGTACATTATAGCTAATTTATCCTTCTTAAAAGATAAGCTTTGATATAGAAGATGTTTATCCTTGATTACTTGTCATAATGAAAAGCAGATCCAATATTAATTGAATTGCTCTACAGTAACTTAAGGAATTAATTCACATAAATTCTCTAACATGACAGAAGTTAAAAGCCTTTAAATTCTTCACAAATTTGAAATCCACTACATTCCACTTCCACCATTAACAGTTTTGGCCCTGGTACAAGGAAGAACTTTGGTGTAGGACTTTCTTTGAAGTTAGTGGAAAATTTATGGTCTTAAATAGGAGTAATCAGAACCTCACAGTTAAGCAGAGATGTGAGTACTTTGCTAGATCAGAGCCTTTATAGGTCTTATGATGTCAGCTGGGCTATTTTTAACTGACTATTTCGTAGTGAGATCAGAGACAATATAAACTCTGGTTCCAGATGATTGTGGCCCACATCCCAGTTGCCTCACACAGTGTGTAGTGATGTGATGTGTAAATGAAACTCTCCATCAAACATAGCTTCAGATGAAGTGGTTCTTTGGGTAATATTTTAGGAAAAAAATATCTGTGTTGTTTTAATCACACATTTGAAAATATGGACATAAAGTGTAAAGTCCTACTCAGTCTAGAAGGATTTTTACCAACCACCTGTACGCTGTTGGAATAAACCAGCAAAATCATAGAGCCTGTGAACATATCTGATCCTGACATTTGAGTAGTATTCACAGGAAAGGTACAAAACACATACAGAAATAAAATGGATCTGGTCCTGATCCCTCACAACATTCCCTGGTACCATTCCAGCATTGCAATCCTGCTGGAGAGCAGCCAGGATGGCTCAGCCGGTGACGTGGGGCTGGGGTGCAAACATCCTTCTGGACTGAAATGTGGCTACACAGCCCTAGGGCTGCATGAACCTCTGCCATGCCACAAAACAGATCTCCCTGCCTTTAAGAGGACAATCCACAAGTAGTTTTATTCACTGCACCACAGCTACTGCTTCAGGGCTCCTGCTTCTGCCTGGAGAAGGAGGTAAGTGTCATGAACCATTTGTCTCTCTTACCCTAATCCTCCTAAAGGAATAGCCTCCAGTAAAGCCAGACGTCAGCTTCACCTTCTTGTTTGGTAATTGGTTTGGTGCCTTTGTGAAAACTGAACAGAACAACATCATAGCATGTAGTCCAAACCCGGTCCCCCCAAAATGATTGGGAATTTTGTCACTGACTTCTAAGTATAATGGCAAAACTCAGTGGCTAATGGCAACAAACCCGTTGCGTTTCTCAGAGCTGTAACTGATCAAGGAACTCAACTAAGGAGCCAAAGTTTTCAAGCTCTGTAGTAGTCTGTCCTTTGCCCTCATCTACTGTTGGAAAGCTGAGTTTGTTTCAGGCAAAGACTGAATTTAAAGTGCTGCTGCTGAACAATTGGAGATGCAGAGGAACTCTGATCCTGACAGAAGAAGGCTTCCCCCACAACCAGTCCTGGAAACTTCTAGGACAGGAGAACTGGGACCTGGCTGGTCTTTGGTCAACAAAGACTCGGTTTTTGTGGTGTTAGGTGGATCCGGATTACTTTCTCAGGGGCACTGCTGCAATGCCAGGGCAGGGATGCATGCCTTGAGGAGGCTTCCTGAGTCATCGAGTCCAGCCCCACCACTGAAAGTCCCAGGTCATACTCTACCTTTCCGACACTGAGTTTTCCTGCTGCTATTACTCCACTGTTACACAGCCTTGCTGCTCTGATGGGCAAACTGCTTAGAAAGGTTCATGCATTTCAGTAAAACAACTCACTGTACCAAGAAGGCACAGTCTCCGCTCCAGGCTCTGCTGATTTCCAACATACAAGAGAGCAAAACTTTGTTCTGCTACTTTATCCCCCAGATATGAGGGCTGGTACACAGGAAAGGCTCTGCTAGACATGTGGTGTCATTTGTACATCCTTGCTTTTCAACCAGAACTACTATTTAGGCATTTTCCTCCAGTGATGCACTGTTCCTCCATCCATGGCCTCGGCATAAATCACTTCTCACAAGTGAGAACAAGCACTCTTATTCAAAGGGTAGGGTTACCTGCAGATATGGTAGACCGGCTCAGTTGAAGTTTTTCGTCTTTTCTTTTATCCCATGATAAGTGGAAGACAGGCACAATTCACCAAAAACAGAGCAAACTGGGTAGGTGAGGGATTAAGCAAACCATCACTACGCAAGAGGTAAATCCCAGGCACCATGCAGTATCGTGCCTGGGTAGCCATGCCAAAGCTATCAACTGCATCTTTGATGGCACCTGTCAGAAAACCTGTGTTTTCAGAAAATGGAAATGTGGTCAGTAGCAGAGGCCTCATCAATTAGCATATGCCCTTGGTACCAAATTATATGTAACGCATCTAATTTAAGCTTGAGCATTGCTGAGACAATAGTCATCTCCCAGTTCAGTCTAAGGTGAATGTTAAATGAGACTGCAGCGCTTTCCAGGATGGCATGCAGTAAACATACAGCTTTTTCACAGTCCCAGAGTCATAAATCCTTTACCATCCAGTTGCCTGCGTTGTATTTCTCTGTGTATCTTGATGCAACAACTGTCTTTCCAGGCTCAGTGAAATACACTTTAATGGAGCATACTCACAACTGCTGAAGCCCTAAAAATTGAGGAACAGGGAGCAAAGCGAAGTCTGGTAGATTCATTTTCTTGGGAGTTTATCAGCCATAGAGAAGCATGTTGTTTTCTTGGTTCTTCCTGGCTTTTTGTGACTACAAGCTGAGAAATACCTTGGCTGTTTCAGAGGCTTCAAAACGTTTAAGCAGAAATACAAACTGGCATCACAGAAAATCAGTGTTTTTATGCTACATAAACTAACATTTTTATCACAATCTCCCATCAACTCTTTCTTTACAGGTAGAAGGCATTCTAGATAAGCCCTTATTGCAAACGACTCCTAACAGGAGAGCTTAATTTGCCTTTACCACTGTTAGCACTGTGAGGTCCCTCATACCATCAGACATCAATATGCTGTTAACTGTATCTGCCTGCCTTCCCTAAAAACTTAAAACCCTTTTGGGTATACAGAAAGGCAGAGGAGGAGTGCAACAGAAAGATTAGATTTCTACCATCTTCAAAACAGGGGGCTCTGTGAAGCAGGGCAGTGCAGGATAGCTGAAGAAGCGTGCCCATGTCAGGTGTCTGTGGATCCTGGCAGAAGGACCCTCTGGCCACCAGGCTTTCTTATCTTGCACACACTGTCCTCCTGTGGATCCAGTTCCCTTGCGTGCACACATGTGTGTCCCAGGGGACACGGAGATGAGAGTCAAAGAAGCACACACACACACACTAGTGGAACGATGCATCCACAATGGATGACTTGGGACCATCCCCATGATGGGGAGGATCTGGTGGTTAGCAGATCCTAGATGAAGTTACTGGCCATTAATCTGGCTAGGAAATGGCTAGGAAAGGGAGATGAGTTGCAATGGTACTCTGGGTCCATGCAAAAATTGCTTGCTCCATATGAGGCAGATGGCACTTTGTATTGAGTAGGAGAGAGGAGGCAGAAGCCATTCATTAGATGACATTGATTATCTCTGTTAAAGAACTCACAAGTGTGTTCTCTGCTCTTTTTTGCCTTTTTGGAATGTTAAAGCCAGGAATGAGCAGATAGTGATATCATCCCCTCATGACCTGAAAACAGAACCACCTCTCCATCGTTGAGCAACAGGGCAGGAAGAGCAGGAGGACAGTTGTGCAGGTTCCAAGGCAATATGATTATGCCACTTCCAGGATGAAAATTCTGTAGCCCTAAAGGTGTGTTGCCCCCCCAAGTTCTGTTATCATAGTGATTATTTCCAAAAGCTGACAGCAAGTTTTCACTAGATCTATTAAAAAGATAAAGGTTTCTCGTGACCTTTGCTAATTTGATATATATATGAAAGCCAGTGAGCTTTCCTATAATTCTTTCATCTTTCCCCTCACCACGTTCGTTTTCTACATTTATTTCCTTTAGCATATAGGACTATATCACCACATACTGTCCTTCCAGCTGACATGTAACATAAAGCATTCAATGCCAATAAAAGTATGTTTGCACACTCATACTAAAGGACTAAATGAACTTTACATACATAGAACTCTTCAGCCTTGAAAGGCAATTTACTCTAGACTGCAAAAATATAGCAATTCAGTATCATGCAACTAAATTAGTAGCTCTGGACAGAAAAGTGAGCAACTTTTTATTCCATTGAAAATGTAGGTAGGAAAGGCAAAGAGTGATTGCTCATTTGGAGTTTAGAAAGAATATGATCCTTAATACTGCTTATTCTTGCATAAATGCCTTTGGCAAGTAAAAGACCATGAGTAAATAAGATGCTGCTTTTTCCTGTTACAGATGGACCCTCCAGGAGCAGAGAAACCCTTTACCACTCTGCCTGGGAAACAGGATCAGTCACCAACTGACTCAATAAAACAGTGCACACAAGGAAAAGGAAAAACTAGTTCCTGCCATAAGCAAAATCTTCCTTTTAATTTATGATCTAATTTCATTTTTTTATTATGATTTAATACGTTTTAAATTTATGACTTCTAAAATCTAACAAGACAAGTGCCCAGATGGCTTGGTTTCAGGTTAAAATCAAGTTATATTTTGTTTGAGGTTTTGTGTGAGGCTGGGGAAATGAAAATCTCAGAGCCATAAGGATATTTAGATTAATTCAAGAGAGGATGAAATGCTTGTATCATTTACATTTCCCATGGATCTGCAGATTATAGGGTTAATAACCCTATCAATGTAAAGCAAAGACATCATGACCTAGGATCAGACCCAGGGCCTGGCAGTTGAATCTGCTCTTTAAAAGTAAGAGAAAAACAAGCAAGGAAAATGAATAAAATACTTACAAGCAGGAAGATACAGGGATGTAAGCCAAATGTCCAACGTGCAGAATGCGGTCAGTTATCACGCTAAAGGGAGTGCATGCTGAGAAAAGCCCCTATAAAAAAGAAAATCAAAGCTACATTAATAAAGAGACAGGGAAGAAAAGTGCTGAATTTTGACTGCTCTCGGTGCCAGAAATTTCAGAGAAAAACAAACCGACTGGAATCCTAGCTTTTGTTTTATTCCTGCTAGCCACTTCCTTCTGCTGTCCAGTTACAGCACTGCATGTATAATACCAAAATCATGATCCTGATCTCTGTTTTACTATGCCTTGATAACACCTTTCTCTTCTTCTTTTGCAGAGTGCTCCAGGACCAAGACAGCCTGCTGTCCCCTGGCACCTCTTCAAGCACCGGAGCACTGCACTCCATTTCACATTATCCCCTAAAGACTCTGGCCAGGAATCAGGTCTTTCTGGATTACATATTATTAGTTATTTATTCTCTTTATTTTAGACAATCTGCAGTTCACTTATGTGAAATCCCCAAACTGAATACTGTATATGCACAAGGATAGCTAGCAGAATTTTGTGTGCTACATTCGTTCAATACCTAAAATGAAAATGTGGCCCCTGAACTGTTTTTAATTAAGCAAATTTGATGGATTGCATATGAAGAAATAATCCCAGATGATGCAGATTAAAGCAAAAGTAGGGCCACTTTCAAAAACATTCTTCCCTCCGGGAAAGAAAAGACGCTTGCACAATCATTACACATCTCCGAGCTCTACCCTTTCAGCACATTTGGTTTGAACTGCATTAGAGAAGCAGATCTCTGAGGATAAATGTTAATGCACTGTTGTGTTGCTTTCATCTCTTCAATTTCTGAATCACTTATGGTTTAAGCCCATCCAAGTTCAATAAAGAAAATTATCTAGCGCAGCTGTTAAAAGTCAGCATTGTTGAAATCCAAATGTTTTGATAACACTGACTACACTAATGTTCCACCCAAAGGGAGTCGGACAGCTTCCTGAGCACCTCCCCATGCAGAAGGAGAGCTGGAGGGCTGCAGGTGAACCCCAAGATTGGCTTCTCTAGGGACGGACCCAGCACACCCTCTGGACGCAAGGGCATGCACCCATCACCTTGCACAGAAGCACGCAGGCTGTGGCGGGTGGTGGTACTGGGATGGAGCGGGGGATGCAGCAGCCCCTGGATACCTTTTCTCTAGCAAAGCTGCCTCATGTAACAAAGAGCTCAGTGCTATGTGCCCCCCCCCCCCCCCCCCCCCCGCCCCGTTTTGTCTGCTCAAAGCACAGACCCTTTCCCTTTGTTTCTTTCAGAGCAGCTCTCCTGAGGGAAGAGAGGCACAGATCTATGCAACAGGGACTGTACCTTCAAACAAGACAAATGGTTCACATCATTTTGCTTCTTTTCCAGCTCTCTTTTGTCTCTGCAGAATCTCCTTTAGTCCGTCTACCCCCAGACACACAGAGCACTGCTCTTGCCCATTTAGCCCTTCATTCAATACAACACCCCAAGCCCCCGCAAGGTGAAGGGAACAGAGCCTCCCAAATATTGAGCTGATTAAACATGCCAGAGACACAGTGCAAACCACAATACATCCTCAAGGCTCTTTAAATGCATGCATTCATATTCAAATGGCAAGTGTACACAGCGAGATGGAGAGGCCTGGGCTTTTAATTACCTTTGAAGAACACAGAAATATTTGGACCAGAACATCAAGAAGCTTATCTGCAGGAGACCCCTTGGCAGACACAGTCATACTCCACAGTCCTTCATCCTTCTCGCACTGGTTTAATGCCCTTCACAGCTATTTTCACGGTCTCAGCTGCAGCACTAGCCCACAGCTGAGGCTTGTGCTGACCATGTTCTGGCACAGCAGGATTTGGCCCAAACACTGTATTCACTGCCATCGCCGATAAGGTACATGGGGAGCAGGGACCTGTCTGTTCCTTGTATCTCTCAGGATGCGAATGGGGAAAGGAGTCTCTCTGCTGTGCATCTGGGACCTCAGATGGGGAAACGAGGCCCTCCTGATCCTACCTCCCATGGGAGTGCAAGTCTGAATCTCACCCAAAGAACATGCAGTCGCCAGGGAAATCAGTCTCCTTCTTGTGCTGGTTTGCTAAAAATATTTAATCCCCACTTTTGTTGAAATTTTCCTGTGAAAAATTACAGCTTGCTGAAAAAACACACCATTAAACTCAAAAGCCCACTCTTTACTGCCCATAGTGACAGGTCATATTTGATTTCTTGGTGTCCAGTCCCAGCTTTATTCCCTTTATTCCCACTCTGAATAATTTTGCTCCTGTGGGTCTCCCTCAGCCAAACTCAACCCCAGGCAGAAACCTCAAAGATGGTCAAGCTCCTAAATTTTAATGACAGCAGATGATCAGGAAGAGGAGACGTGAAGGTACACACAGACGTTTGGGTCTTGCTAACAGTTTTAGGTCTCAGTAACCGACTTCTACAGTCAAACACAGCCACTAAGGTGTCACTGTCAAAGTAACAGCCCACCGGTGCTCAGCTGGAAAGGAGGTCCAGGGCAAGGTTAGCAGGGAAGAGGGAGGAACTGGCAGGTATCAGGATTCCTTAATCTCTGTGTTTTGTGGAATGACTTCTTGTTTGATTGCTTGTAACCCCAGATTCAAAAGTTTTGTTTGAACAGGAAATTCAGGGCAGGACAGAATGGCTGCTTAATTAGAAATGTACTTCTTCACAGGACAAAAAAAAAGGGAAGGTAAAAAAAAAATAATCAGTTAAAGCCCATTTTCCTCAGTGGAATAAGTATATGAAAATATTTCAACTGCTTCTGTCTTGCTGTCTCCTGTCATAGTTGAGTCATCCCACTCCTGCTACCCCTCCCTGCCAAGGCTGCAAGCAGCTGTGTGGAGTCTCCCACCAACACCAGTAAGTAAGCCTCTCCAGAGAAGATGCCACCCAGCAGGTGTGGGGGGTGGTGGTGATGACACCATTAATCTCAAAACAAACAAAAGCCGATTAAGCTTTGTTAGCTTGTGCCTGACTTTTACTATGGGCTCCTGATAGCCACCTTTTTTATCTGGCAAGCAGGCCAAGGCTGGGCTCCCCACCTGGGGCCAAACGGCTGGTGCAGTGGGGGGCTGTGTACCATGTTTGCCCTTCCTGAAGCTGCACAGACTTCTCATGGGGCAGTGCTTCAGCTCCTCCACGTCACTTAGAGCAAAACCCACCAGATAATATATCAAGCTCCAGGGCAAACAGTCCTAGTTATCAGAGCTTGCTTTCATTCTCCATCACACTCGCCACCTGTGAAGCTAACAACTTGCAGAGCTCAGACTCACAAGTTCAGCCTCCAGGCAAGGGGGGAAAACCCCTCAGAAATATCAGCCACAGTCCCCTTCAGCTACCAGGAATACAGTTTTAGGGCACAATGTGGCTAAATCTGGAAATGAATAGATGTAAGGTCTCCATTGTCCCCCTTCAGTGCTGCAGCACAGCATCCTGCCTGGTGACATACGAGATGGCTGCACACAGGAGAGTAGCTCAGAAGCTCCATCTCTCATACTCCATGGGGGCACGTCCTCCTCCGTCTCTGGAGCCCTCCCTGCAGACTCCAGGCCCTTAACTTTGCTAGTCAATGGGGTTATTAGTCCTTAATTAATGAAGTTGTGACCCAGTAAGTGGAGTCCAGAGTAATGAGAAAACACTTTCTTATGGTAAAATTCAGCTGACGCACTGGCTTCAATATATTTTATAAAAACAAAGTATATAGTCCATATCAACCCCCAAAATGCCAAGCAGATTTGATTTTAACCTCCTTAGAAATCCTGACACAATATAAAACTAGGACAGAATTTTGTACATTTAATTCAATGTTAATGCATCATTTTGTTTCTGATATTTTTCTCCCTGAAAAAGAAGATTCAGTACCAACTATGTGCTGTGAACGTAAATGTCTATTGAGCTTTAGGCACAGATGTGCTACCACAGTAACTCTGTTTGCTGTAACTCTGCTTCCCGACTCAGGTGTCCCAGCCTGCTTTACCCAGAGATGAAAGAAAACAGCCTTCTCCTTCAATTCTCTGTTTCCCCTCAATGGTGTAACAGAAAAGATCTCCATCCTCACGCCACTCCTTATTTTACCAATGCAGGCTGCATGCATTCCCTTGTCAAAGAGACTGTGGCTTTATCATGTCTGTATTTGTGTGCGTAATATTTACATATCGTCACTGTTTGCAAAACAGCCTGCAATAACTTATGCAAAGATACGCCACTATTGCAAAGGGAGTTGCATTAACGAGAAAGCATAAGGGGGCAGGGTTGCACCTCAAATGCCAAAAAGAGAAAACAAGGGTGACCTAGACTATGGAAGGAGAGCTTCTGCTGGTGCTAGATAGAGTGATTTGTGTGACATTGCCTCTCAGGTGCCCCAGCTTTAGAGGACACTGTTTTGCTCAAATTGAGAGCCAGACTAATTCCAGTGACAGAGGTGGTGGCAGCACAGGTGAGGGCTTGTCTCAGCGTCTCATGAGACAGCTGCTGAAGGCATCGCAGCAAAAGCAAACGTGCTGGGACATATCAGGAAAATTCATGAAATGAGGGACCAGGTGCCTATACGAAGCTACAAGCAAGTGCAAGGCGAAGCTTGGAGAAATATGAAGGTGATAGCTTGAGGGAGGTGGATGCTGAGAGCATGGGCTGATCAAAGCCTGGGGGTATGTCTTGGTAAAGCAGGAGAGGTGGTACATCATGTACAGGGAGAATATTGAGGACACTTGAAAGTGAAGCCTGCCACTGACGTGTCCAATGCAGGGGAGAAAAGGGAGCAGCAGGAGGACTGACAAAGAGGGGAGATGCAGCCGAAGCAGCAGGCTAAGAGGTGGGTTTTTGCAGCAGTGCCGTGGATCGACTATGCCGTAACAGGATTTCCTCTGCGCAAGCCAGGAAAAGGAGGTAACCGCAGTCATGAAGACACAAGGGGAGGAGTGCTTGCAAGAGAGTGTAGGAGGTAGAGGTGAAAATGTCTTGACTTTATAGCATTTAAATTCCAAGCCTCAAACCTATCAGAAACACCAGATTTTTCGGTAACTTCTGGATGCACTCTATCGTTGAGTTAATTCCTCTTGTGCTTCTGCGTAGATGGGGCACCAGGAGGAAAACTGTGCTGCTTCCTGCCTCTGATGGGGAATTTACAGAATACAATTTATAATTTGTGCTGCACCAGTGAGACCCAATTATGAACCAAGACACTTGGCAGACACAAGCCATCCCAGTCAGCCTTTTATGTCTGAAAAGGTTAACAAAATGCAAACAGCAATAACTTCCTAAGCCAAATACATTCATGTATATACACTCACCAGCTTGGTGGTAATACCAGGGTAGACTTGGATGCTGAAAAAGCCAAGGACCCCTTCCCCACCAGTTCACGGTCCTACCGCATTTCTCCTGTTGACAGCAATGCACCTGTACTGAATGTAGCAAGTAGCAGTCTGCAGGGGGGCAAGCCTGCATGCCAGAGCAGAAGACAGCCAGGGAAACATGAGGAAGGCAGGGGTGACATGCCTGCCACTCCTTACCCCACCTTGGGTCGTATGGACGACCCAGTCTGAGGAAGAGAGGGGGAAGGAAGGTAGCCAGCACCCAGCTACAACCAGAAGCAGCCATCCCTAAAAGGGACAAGCCCTTCTAGGCATTATAGCAGAGAGGAGGCTGGTGGTTTCAGGTTGCGCTTCATTTCAACCTGTTCAGGCACAGAAAAGCCAGAGCAGGGTCAAAATGACTGTAAAAAGCAAAACCATAAGGAAACAGACATCAACCCTCCAGACGGATGCCTTATCAGAATAAAACTGCCAGCACTATGTACATCCTATATGGTCCAGATGTTGCACGTTTTTTCTATTCATCTTTCTCCCATTCTGCCATAATCACCTGAGAATTGAATTTGGTAATACTCAGTATTATTATTATTAGGATAATTGTCTTTGCTTATCTCAGTGCTGATCAACATGGCAAACACTCAGCCCTTTACCACTACTCTCCCAATTTCTGTTTAGCGTTTGCCAGGGTAGCAAGAGTTTGCTTCCCTTGCTTTCTGTCCCCAACTTTTATTACCTCCACTTGAGTTGGTATTTGAACAGCCTGCAGCTTTTAGCTAGATGTAAAGTGATTGGAAAGGGCACATTTTTGTGCATCCACCCTGTTTTCTTTTTCCACGTTGTGCTGCCTATGCTCAGCTCTTCTACCAGTACACTGGACAGGCATTTTACAATTTATTTGCAGAGGGAGCAATTCCTTTCCCGTCATCTTCCTGCAAACAATGTGAAAGAGCACACGGGTGGCAATCTATGCTTATACCCACAGAGCCAAAAATGTGCTTGCACAGTGATGACCCGACGCTCCACACGATTAAATCCCTGGTCTGCAGCATCTCTCAGAAACGGAAACCAACCTGTGCCGCCCTTCCCTCGGCATCCCTCCTCCCAGAAGCAGCGCACCCCCAGGTGCTGTCCCCACGCTCTCCCAGCGCGCTGCCCTCTCTCCCTCCAGCAAAAGCAATTTCTCCAAAACGAAGCAGCATTCGTTCCATCCAAGCACTTTGACAACCCACCAAGTCAGTAAGGACAAAAATAGGTTCCTCCCAAGACACATTCGGGAACATTCACACACAGGCCTCACACATACCTAGGTTAAACGCGTGTAAAAACCAAATGTCCTTGATTACGGCACACGGAAGGCAAGACCTTGGGAAGCCTCCCCCGGCGCAGGGCGGGCGCTGCTCCCTGCGCGCACGGCGCCTTCCAGGACCTGCTGGGAGACCCGCTCCGCACCGCGCCGGACAGCGAGGGGACACGGTGCCCGGCGCTGCGGAAAGGTGAGCAACAGTTCTCAGCGGACCGGCTCAGCCGTACCCAGCCGAGGCTCAGCAAAACCCGAGGGCACCGGGATTTAGGCAGGGGGCACAAAACCAGCCCAGCCCCGAAGCGCCGAGCTCCCCGAGGGGAGACGGCCAGAGCCCGACGAAACACGCACCGGCACCGCCTGCCCGCAGCCGCCCCGCCGGGGCCAGCCCCGCTCACCGCGCCCGGCTCCGGCTCCGGCTCCGCTCCCCGCGCCCGGCTCGGCCCCCGCCGCCGTCCCGCACGGCCGCGAAGGGAGCACCGCCCCCGGCCCGCCCCTCGCCCGGCCCCGCCGCGCTGCCCGCCCGCCGCCCCCAGCCCCGGGGCTGCCCGCCCCCAGCCCCGCCGCCACCGCCCCCAGCCCCCAGTCCTGCCGCCCCCCGCCCCGGGGCGCTATGCGGCTGCGGGGACCGGGCGGGCGGGGGCAGCCGCTGCCCCTTCGCTCGGTGCCGGGGCGGTCTGTGCTGCGGCGGGGCGGCGGGGGGCCGCGCTGCCCGCTCGGCGTGCCCTCCCCGTGTGAGCCCGGGCAAGGCGCTTCACTCACGGAGGGGGCTGGCAGGGGGCGACCCCCCCCCGCCTCACTGCTGTGCGGAGAGTGAAAGTCACCGGGTTTATCGGGCATCACACAGAGCCGCGGTGACAGCTGGCCCGTGCCGTCCCGCGGCTGTCCCGCAGCACCTACCGCCGGAGCGCCGCTCCCCAGCTCCCGAGGCTGGTCCTTTCCCACCGGGACACCGCGTGAATCCTGCACCCCAGCGGGCACCGCAGCCCGCGGCAGCTGCGGGCTCCTTCGGGCAGAGGCTCTGCGGGGGGTCGGACGGCGGCACCGCAGCCGGGAGCTGGGCGCGCCGCAGGAGGGGGCCAGCAAAGCAGGCTCCCCGGGGAGCGGAAACCTGCAGGTGGCTTTCCAAAAACTCTTCCAAGTTTCAGGACAGCTGCTGAGGCCCTCAGGGATAGTTTGGTATCATTTAAACGGGAGTCAATTAATAGTGGTACCGAGACCATCTCAGATGATGCCCATAAAGTAGCGTAAATGAGAACAAAATCTGGCTTTGCTAGTTTGTTCCGAGAGTGACTTACCTGCAGATATCACGTGCTTTGGAATCACAGACTGGGAAAATGCTGGCTGGCTGGAACACATCTCCTTCTGTGGACACTGTGGAAGGAAAGGCTCAGCTGGCTGCCGCTGTGCCTGCCTCATCCAGTATGATTTTTTTGGCCAAATGACTTTACTGTGGGTTAGAAATTAGTGACAGGCACTGTGAAGAGCAGATGGGGAATTTAATGCACCCTCTGCAGCTTGTGTCTGGCTAATGTCCATGCGCAGTTCGGAAAAGGATGTTGGATAAGGTTGTTCTTCATTTTAATTGCTCTTGGGGGGGTGCACAGGTTGCAGTGTGCTGTGGAGGCAGTTCGGTGAGATTTGCTTTCTTTGATACAGTCTATACAGTTTCAGTAGAAAAGGAACTTGGGATGTCAGGAAACAAAGTCGGTTTTGGAGGAATAAGCCATATGAACAAGTAAATAAAAGACAAATCTTAAAGGGAAAATCATTCCCAAGGAATGAACTGTATTATTCCTTGATAATAACCTGTGAATGCAGTGGGATACAAAAGAGAGGGGTTTGGCTTTCAAGTGGCAAAAATGCCCTTTGAATATTTCACCTATTAAAGAGGAAGTAAATGTTTTTATGGGTTTTGGGTGTTTTTTGTTTAGGTTTGGCTTCTTGGGGTGGAAAGTCACGTGTATGGTATATGAACAGAAAAAGAATTGGGTGTAAGTTAGTGCTATCATCTCCATCACCTGAAAGCAGAGCACTGGCTCAGTTCAACTTGCAGCCACTGCAGAAAAGGACACATTTGACAGTGGACTGGCTGATTACATGAGCTGTTGTGGCAATAACACACAAAGCCCGTTGAAACTGTAAGGGAAGAAATATTGTAGGCACCTACAACACTACTGGCACTAATGATTAGATTAGAGGTGAAGAATCCTGCTGAAACCATTTAAAAAACCTGAGAATTTGCTGTACACTTTCCTATTTGTATACTCAGACTAGAGGGCTCTTTGGTACAATGTCACTGGATATAAACCGATGGTGGATTAAAGTTCTCAGCTTTGATTTTGTCATATAGATAAGTGCTGAAGTACAGAATTCTAATGAGATGGGAGAAGCAAAAGTGGCAAAGCAAAATGTTTGAATCTTGAAAAAAAGAAAGAAGCCAAGAGAAATGCTTCTCTTACAGCTCAGTTATTCCAGGAGTGGAATTGCAAGCTAGGACAGGCAGCAGGAATTCTCCCTAGGGTCAAGCTGGAAGAAGAAGAGGAACGAAAGAAATGCAACAGAACTGAAGTGTCTGCTAAGCCAGGCATGCTGTTGCTAGCCTGGCCAAAAAACACCTGGTGCTTTCTAAAGAAAACAAATTGCGATCCCTTGGACTTTTCTCACTTTAGTGGATTTTAGATTAAAACCTAATTCATTGAGGAATGAGGAAATCCTTAAGTGCTTCCTGCTGATGAATGTACTTACCCCAGAGCCATCAGGCACAGCCACTAGTCATCCTTGGCTCTGTGGCTTGGGGAGAAGCTCAGAAGTCAGCTCCAGATCTATCCAGTATGTCTCACAATCTCAACCTATGTAACGAAGGTTAGGTCGTATTGTCCTAGCTTGTATGGCTACAAAAAGGTACCAGTACTTAGGCAATGAGTGGGAATTAATTTTGCAGCTGTGCTCTAATTTGTCACTCTTTTCCTGGATAAAGCACCTCTCGAGGGGGGTGAGCAGCTCTGCTAGAAGAGGCTATGCATTTGTTCAGCAGAGGAGAACAGGGCAGAAAGGCTTTTGTGCTTTTCGGAGGTCACTGATATTTCCTGATGCTTTCTTAGTTTGGGTCACATCACTGATGTCCTGCTGCTCTTTGTGGCTTGTTCGTTTGCTGTGAGCTGCTCAGTGACAGTGGTTAAAGCAGCACCAGAGGAGTTGTCAGCAAGATCATGCCTCTTGCAGTCAACTCTGGTAGCTGTGTCAGGACCTCATGCAGAGGCTGTGGTAGCAGGAAGCATCACAGCTCCAAAGTAATTAAGTTGTTCTTTTATTGCTCTTCCTCCTTCTCACTTTCTGTGCAAACAGCACAGTATGAGCTGGCCCTTCCTCAGGACAGTGTCTTTCATGCAAAATGCATCTCAAAATGTTTTGCAAAGACAAAATGTTCCGCTAGAGCGTTAAACAGAGAAACAGGAAGACGGATCTTTTCAGAGAAGGCCTGAAAAAAACATGAAACTAAGTAGAAAAATGCATGGAGAGTCTTCAGATGGTGAGAACACAAAAAAGTCCCTACAAAGCTACTTCAAATTTTTTAAAATGTACCTACAGCCAGCTGAGTACTGATTTTGCCTTTGGAGTCAGAGCAGCAGGCTGAAGGTCTGGAGAGTGCTCTGAATAAGTATGGCTGCTTCTGAGGGTCTGGCCTGGAAAGGGCATGTCCAGAAGACATGACTTAACTGATACTTAGTCCAGCTGGGCCTCCAGAGCTCAGCGTCATACCTGCTGCTACTAGACTGTCTATGAGACGGTACAGCTTCAGTGGATTTAATGGCTTTTCTGCCTTAGAACACAAAAAAGTATGAGAAATTCCTTTTTACTATTATTGCTGCTTTGAATATTCCTGATGTGATTCCCTGTACTGCTCAGAGTTGTTACGTGGCAGAGTAAGCAAGCAGCTTCTTGATTCCCCGACTCTGCTGGAATGCCTGTCAACAGAGTTGCTATACCCATGCTGTCTGCTTGGCTTTGCTATGTCCTTTCTACTTTAGTATTACTTCCAGGTGTACCACAGCTTGGGGAATTTTGACTGAAGAAGCTGATACAATCCCATCCTTCTGTGGGCTTCTATAATGTGAAATGCAGAACAACTTCTGCTGTTATGAAATCAGTTAACAAAGGAATGCTTTACCCAACTTTCTCCCTTTATCTTTGTGGTTAAAATCTGTTCCTGGCTTTTTTTGTCCTCGCCAAGCCACTCGAATTTATTTATTGAAGTGCATGTTTGGATGCAGCTCACCCAAATTATGCATCAAACAGAGCCATGTTTTAAGGCTGTGGAGCTGAGTCTTTCCGAAATGCTTAAATTCACTTTGTTGTCAATGGAAAGTGGTAGGTGACTGTGAAAACCTCCAGAGGGAGTTCTTATTCATCTAAGTTTGAGCACGAATTAGGTCTACTCGACCTTTTCTGATGGCCTTACAGACATTCATCTTTCTCCTTTTGGGCATCTAGGGAACTTAGGGACTTCCTCAGAAAGGGCTGCTTCATGACACCCCGAAGTTATAAGCACAGAGAAGTTAAAAGAACTAAATCTCACCCTAGAAAATCAGATCCTCATCTGTCCAGCTGAGATCTTCACTTTCAGTATTTACATAGAGAGAATGCAGGTCTACTAAGAGCTAGGATGAGAATAAACCCCTCTGCTCTTTGCACAGAGACTTTTCCTCAGTAATGCTGGCTCTCCTCTCGCTCTTTGCCGAAGTCCCAGGGGAAGGCAGTGGGTAGCGACACCTCCCAGAACCTGACCACGTCTTTTTAGCACCTGGACTTGTACTCAGGTTGTAGCACTGCCTTCAGCACATATTTTGTCTTGTACTTTTTTGTGAACACAGTGGCTGAAAGCTAATGAGTTTTCAGGGTAATGTTTTCCAATACTGAAAAGGCTTCTCCACTATAATTTGCATAAACATGACTATTTAATAATGGCCAACACTGCAAATAGGAAAAGTCTTTAAAGACTTATTGAGCCAATATTTAACTTATAATTCCTCCATCACATAAAAGCTATAATGCAAGGACCAGCTAAAGGATTTCTAAAGCTCAATTGACTCTTTAGTTAGATGTTTTTTAAATACTGTTAGACCACTATTAGACCTAGAATTCTCCAGATGCCTCTAGTCTTTTTAATTACCTGCAATCATTATTAAGAGCAGTCACTGCAAAGTTCGTGTGTTCTCTCCATGCTTCCTACTAATCCACTTGGGAACTTTACCATCGAGCAACTTCAGGAGAGGTTGACTTTAATGAGGGCCCTATGGAATAACAGGCTATTAATTTCCCTAAATGTCACTTGTATAATATTAATATATTCACATGTTAATAAAAGTACAAGTGCCTTATGCACTGCTGATCTGTGATCTGAAACACTGGCGTGGATCAGCTCTGCCTGTTAATAGTTAACATTAACCACAGAAACTTAATGTTTATGTCAGCTCTTTTTTTAGGACACATCTGCAGTGAGGTACATTAAGTACACAGATAATGTCCAAGGTCAGCCAGTGATGTCTTTTTGTGTCCAGGGACTGCTACTTCTTTCTGGGAATCAAGGTGCATGAATAGCCAACAGCAAATCCTGTAATAGAGTCAGCTGAGAAAGTTACACTTGATTTTAAAGGCAATGAAATTCATACACAACTTATGATGAATACGTAGTTCTGCAAGCACTGGAAATGCAAAAACTTGTTTTCTTAGAGATTTGTGTCTTGTGGCTAATGACCTCTAGTCTTTACAAAGATGCAAGCTCCACCTGAAGCTTTTCTAGGCAGATCAGTTAGAAGGTGGCATGCATATGCATGTACTTTTGTGTGGCTTTTCTGATGCCTAATAGGACTTTTCTCTCTGTGAGGAGGACCATGGTGTTTCTTGCCCTGAGTTCACATGGTCTAATTCCCCTATTTCAGTGAAGTGATTTCTAGTTTCCATAAAAATTGGTAATATCAGATTAAACCCATAAACTGTGGCATCTTGGGCTTGATCCAGCTGCCCATAGAGAGCCATCCATGACATTTTAGATGTCATAGGGTACCTGAGACATTGTAAAGTGCTGGTAGATATGAAAAGGGCCTATAGGGTACCTGCAGGTTTCTTACTTGGTAACTGGGAAGCAAGCAGGATGCCTAAGGGCATCTTAGCACTGAGCAGAGCCATAGCTCTCCACTGTCTATACTGGGATCTTAGGCACCCAGATCACACAAGACACCTCCAAATATACACTACAATTAGGTATTTTAATGACAAGCCAACTCCTACCCCTCCCCCCTGCCTTTTTTTTTTAATTCATTTTGTTACTTAAGTCAGGGATATTGAACTGCAATCTGAAAAGAGTTTTGTGCCTGCAGGGATCTCACTGTGGGGCCAGAAAAACTTTAAGTGCTAAACCATGATTTCCAAATTCAAGCCTTGCTCTGTACCTTTAAACTCCCTGCAACCCTCAACTTCTAAAAGCATATCACTGCATGGGCCAGTACAACCCCTGTTCTTCACTGATACCCATGCCCTTTGCTGATATAATCACTTGGTTATTTTGCTCAGATTATATGTATGTGCATTTTTCTGTGTTCAAGAGCTTGAGCATGTCCTTCAGATTGTAAAATCTGGTCTCAGCTATATAGTGCATTTCCTCACTTTCATTGCTGTGTTCACATAATTAATGAGCCAACACTATTCTCTATAATAGTTACTGATAAATTCCCAGATCAGAGTTTCTCACATTATACTACACATTCAAAGTGCCATTCCAGACATAATTTTGTATTAGATCTTTTCACAGACATACTCTTGGCTGCTGTTGCACCTGTATCAGATGATCTACTTACGAGTACTGGATATAGCTGAGGCAGAGCTACTCTGGTATCCTTACCTGTGGTGTCTTAATGTTGATGTCATTTTCAAAAGATGGGTATATAGCTGTTAGTTAATCAAAACATTACAGATCTGATGTCTGTGTACTCTATAAGCATTTGATACCATCTGTCAGAGCAGAAGTGCTTTAAAGTGAATACAAATGTGATCTGAGCTGATTTTAAAGCCCCATTACACTGCCAGAACACTCCAAAGTGGCCTAAGTATAAATGAAAATCAGGAACTCCATCACAAAGATAAATGATCCCCTAAAAAGATCAATTTCATCCCCACAAAACCGCAGAAGCAACAATAGCAGAGACGGATCTCATCGGGGCCCTCCTGTCTGAACCCTACAGAGCCAGCTGCCAAGCTGACAGCGAGCAGGGAAAACAAACCCACAGCACAAGACGTATCTCACATGGAGATGCTTTTTACCCAGGGAATGTAGCAGAGCTACTGCAGCCCATCTATTTATGTGCGTCAGATGAAATATTCCCAAAGGAGGTCTCTATCTCTTCAGAAGGCACTTTTTTTTTTTTTTTTTTTTTTTGTAATACAGTAATAGATTCAAGCTGAGGATAACCTAAAGTGGTGTAAGAAAAGAAATTTCATTATAATTCAGAGAAGTGGGAGGGTTTTTTTGATCATTTTAGCATCTCAGAGGTCAATGGTTGCTGCTTCTTTTTGTCCCTAAGAGGTAATACTGCTTTTGCCAGCAGTGTCCCCATTTCATCAGGATCAGAGGAAATCTATGAACTGTGTGATAACCTTAGCTAATTCTTCAGAGAGTGGTAACATAAAACGCTATGTCATCAGCACTGAGATACATTATCAGAATTATTCTGTCAGCTCCTGAGTGCATCTACACATGCCAGCCTAAGAACACATGATCTGAGATCAGCTTTTCATCTCAACCCTAAAAACGTGGTTTCTGTCACCAACCAAGAGTGAAGAAATAGCAGCTGTTCCTGCATCTTCCTGTGATCTATTCACATTCAAAATACTAGGGAAAAAAAGAAGTGGATTCCCTACTAGTTCAGAGTCTGATAATATCAAAGACAAATGATCATGGGTTAGCTTTGGCCAGAGAAACCAAAGATACACAGAAGTGACAAAAGCTCTTTTTCTTCCCAAAACTCAGCTACACTAATGGCAAGTGCAATTTTCACAGTCTTTTTGATTGAGACAGTGTTTAAATAAATTGGATCTGATTCTGGGAAGTACTGTGAGGAGAATCCTTCACTGACATTGACATCAGATCCTTTGTCTTTGGCATCCCTTGACTGCAGTCAAGGATGCTAAAGCTTAAGACTGATAGGCAAATGACTCTTCACTAGAAGTCCTTATCTCATTGTGGAAAGTGGAGCAGCTTTGCAGTTTTCTGCACTCTTACCCTAAAGCAAGCATATAATATATGCTATGTTATGCAGCCATGCTTCAGACCACTTGTAAGCTAGAATTCCCTTATTCCTGCCTCCGTAGGTTCTCCTTTATAGTCTCTTCTCAAATTTTAAACAGAGAGCCCAGGATAGGGGTGGTTATGCTTTCTTATCCAATTTTATGTCTGTCTATCCAAATGCAATTCTTTTTTGCTATTTCTATTTGCTTCCATCACCCAAGGTGTATGGAGGGCCAGTGCTGCAGTAGGAGAGACAGGTGGCACTTGGAGGACATGACCTGTTTTGTTGTCTCTGATGAGACCTCTTCATCTCATTTCCCAATATCCTTCCTTGTGTGCTAGGCTATTTGAGAACTCTTCCAATGAAACATGCTATAAAAAAGTTTTATTTCCTAAAGATTTGTCATTAACCAATAAAATGGAGCAATATGAAACTCAGCACCGTTGAGAAGACTCGAGGGATGTCTGAGAAAGACAGTTTAGCAGTTTCAGGATGGTGGGTTAATAGCTGCACGCTGGAAATGATTCACTTCTCTTATAACTTTATGCATGTGCAGTTCCATGGGCACCAGTGATTCACTTGAGTGACAAGAAAGAGAGAGTACTATAAGGAGCAGTCAGCCACAAGCTGACTGATTTACCCCCATTGCTTAGTCTGGAAGATAGTTTTATTAAGCCAGGTTCCCAATATCAGAATCTGTGAAATTATTCTGTTTGGCAGCTATTTCTTATTGTTAGCAGAAGAGATATGGAAAATGAATTTATGATTTGGTTTATAATCTCTGTTCCAAGTTGTCCTTCATAAGTAATTGAAGGAGTTCAGCTGGAGCCCGTTTTTCACCCTGTGCCACAACAACAAACCCGTCACTGCTTAGAGTCTGATTTTTCATGGAATTACTACTCCACCAGCTTTTCACGGTACAGCTGTTTGTTGCTTTCTCATAATTTACACGCATACATATATGCATACATAGTGGTAAGATGCTGGGTTTCTTGGTCTGTAGTCCTGACTATCAGTACAAGGTAAATTCATGTCCCTTGTTATGGTCATATGAACTGTGAAGGACTTGACATTTGGAAGCCAAGAAAACATCAGAGAGTGCTATTTCTGGTCAACCTTTTCAGCTTTGAATGTGCTGTAGTGTAATGGATGCAAAGTCCTCAGCAAATAACATCACAGATGAAGGAAGGATTTGGTTTAATATTTCTGTTGCCTTTAAGATGAAGTAACTGGTTTTAATCTGTATAAATTTGTTAACAATAACAAATAAGTTATTATTATGCATCAATAATGAATTCCCAGAAAGGAAGTTGAATATATGAGTATTATTATTTTTCCCCCTAGCAAAGAGAAGAGTTTTGGAATTCTTTCTAAAAATCCACAGACTTTCAATGTGAGATGCATACTGGAGCCTTTCCCCCAGGGTAACTTATTCCCATCAAGCCCAGCTCAGTAACGACCAAAGTCTTCAGTTGTACCACTTTCTAGTTACTTGCTAGACTATCTGAAAGAAGACCGGTTGTATCAGTCCATCAACTGCGCCAAGTTAAATGGATTAACATAGCACTAATCAGTTCACTTCACAAAGGTAACGGCATTAAATCCACATGGTAGCTGTAAGCTGTACCAGTGGGTTTTGGTAGGCTACAGCAATAACCCCAGGCAGACAGGCACGCTGTGAGCTTGCTTCATTGCTTTGACATATTCTTTGGACAAATGCCAGAGACACTGCTTTACAAAAAGGAATATCAAAACTCAAAGTTATCATTTGAATTAAAGCCAAGGTATCACACTGTTCCATAAAAGGAATTATTTTCAAACTATTGTCCCCATTTTCAATCATGCAAGTTGTGATATTGTGCCTTCTGGCTTCCTGTTCACTAAAGTTCACTGAAGTTATTAGCTGATATCAGAATAATAATTTATTTTTTTTTTAAAATAGTAACATTTCTGTCAATTCTGTATGTTGATATATATCTGAAATAATACTTCTGTGCTTGGTGAAAAGGCAGAAGTCTAAAACCAGAACAAGCAATACAGGGTCCAGGTACAAAAAAATTAACTATGCTAGTGATACACACATATCAAACTAATTCTAACACTGCTTTATGGCAGAGTCTTATTTTCCTCTATTTCTTATCCTTGCATGGGCAGCAAAGATACAGGTGGGCATATAGTGACTGCAGCAGAGAAAGCCTGCGCATTGCCAGAGGCCTGCAAGGTCTCAATAGTTGTAAATGTTGCTTCCTTTCTGTTTTTTTCACACTATATCCCATGGTAGGATTATAAGGCCAGAATTCATCCATTAAACCTGACAAAGGTATTTGAGTTTCTGTAGTATATCTCTGTTCTTAACTTGGGAAATAATTCTAGTATTTAAAGCTGCCATCTGCAGCTAAGACAGTAACCAGCCCAGAGCCCAAGTGTGCCCAAGTCAACAGTCATATATGAACACGCCTCATCTTTTCATTTATCTCTCCCAGCTGTGCATATATATATATATATATATATGCATATATATAATATATAAAAATATTCTTTCATTCATTTAATCATATTCTGGAAAACACTGAAGCATTTCTAAGAGGGCACTTAATTTCATTAGCTTTTCTGAAAACAAAAGCACAGCATGAACACTTAAGTAGAAAAATTAGCTGGATGCGAGTCAGAGGAGGTAAATGCCTGATACCAGCTTTACAGATGACAGTCTCTTTACAAACTCATCACTGTGGTAACTAAAATTATAGTCACAGCCCCAGTGACCAAAACTTCGTGCTAAGAGGAGCTCGACAGGGTGACTTACTGCTGTGGTGCTTTATGTGTGTCAGGAGAACAGGGCTCTGCCTGAAATTAAACGAGCTATCAAAGCAGTCTGATATGGTGCTGTTCTATTAATCACATAGTTTCACTATGATATTGAACATTGTTCCTCTCTGAGGTGTATTTTGTCTCCTTTTAGCTAGAATAGTCTTGGAAGCCGTGGCTACCCACGTATTTTCCTCTCCAGTAGCTGAAAACCCCGGGATTGATTTATTTGCTTCTGAATGTAACAGAAACAATCAAATGCTATTTTTGCTCTGAATAATGCTAATAATCAGCTAGATACATGCAAATTTCAGGAAATCTTACATAAATTTTATAAATTGAGATTTTATACATATTTTAAAGATGTATTGTTTTGCTTTAGCCAGTGGGAATTCATCATCAAGGCCTTGCAATTTAAAGAAAAATAATTTATTTTTTAATCCACTCAGCAATAGTAGTTTATATCTACAATAGCTCAGCAGAAGTCAAATTAATTCCTCTGACATTACCTCAGTTAGAAGAAATAAAACCTGTACTCAATAAACTTTACAAATCAAAGCTCTCATAGATATTTATTCCTCTACTTTCGACACTATTGCTTAAATTTCACCTGCAAAATGCTGACACTCATCAGTTGCTCAAGCAAAATGTGTTTACACAAGTAGAGTAGGTTGCTGCATGGGTACGGTAAGATTTGCATGTAAATACAGGATATCACTGGTAAACTGTCCTGTGATTACTGCAGGAGACTAGGAGTAAAGTAACCTGGTTTGTAGTTCTGCTACTATCATTGCCAATCCTGTAAAGTGCTGGTTGCTCTCAAACACATCCCAAAGCCAAAGCTGTGGTCATTCACCCTATTGGATGTAATGCAAGAAGTAATGGTGGATGTCGCAGTTAAGACATTGGATATCAATGCTAATGAGAAAGTGGCAATCATAGCCCCGATGAGTGCTGAGAAAGCAGCAACATGCAGCCTGGAAACAGTCCTCAGCAGCTTCGTACAGGAGTTTCAGAGTGGAGCAAAGCTACAACCAGGGCTGAGCGTGGCCAAACGCGTAGCAGCCACTGCTGCCACGGGTGCTGGTGGTGTGGCACGCCTGCCAGCCTGCACAACATGAGAGGAGACTGTGTGACCTCCAAACGCTATCACTATATGGACAAAAGCAAATAATAGTATTTTTCACTCAAGTGATAATGTAGGCAGAAAGGGACATAAGACGTAGAAAAATAATCAACATTATATATTGGCTCTAGGCTTTTGTCAATATTGCCATTTGGAGACGGTATAAAGCCTGATTGTAGGATCATTCAATGTTATTTCACTTAAATGCTAAGTAGGATGGTTGATGATGGTAAAATTACTAGTCACATGTGCATTCACTCAGTCATGAATTCAAAGGGATTTGAATGGATAAAGTCCCATCCATTCAGAATAAGTCAAAGGAAGGATATTTGATTCTTCTTGAATGGTCCAAGCTGACCAATGGTGAAAAAATTCACACAAAATAATGTTGGAACTTTGGCCTGCTTTTGGGCTTTGGGGCTGGAGGTATTGTTGCTTTTGATTATAAAAAGTGCTAATAATGGAAGAGTCATCAGCAATGACAGTGCGACAGTAGTGGTTAAATACAGGCTGGTGACAGAATTTCATCTCTTATAATATGAAGTCTAATTAGTGATGTTATATTTTTTGAGCTAAATTACTCCCAGTATTTTGCATACATAAGTACAGGAAAATATCATTTAATATCTTCACAGATCAAAGTGCTCTGTGTAAGATGTGGGTACCTGCTACATGCAGAAACGGCAGCTCTGGCTGGGGTTCGTGGTCCCTCTTCCAAACAGCATGTGGGAGGTGAGCAGAGGTGGGGGGACGGGGAGGGTGGTAGGGGGACCTAAGGATGCAGAGGTGAACCCTGGATGCCTTACAGAGCTGCACTTTTTAAAGAGCAGAGATGTCTGAGCACAGACATTTCATAAATTATTTCTACTTTTGACAGAAACAAGGGAGCCAAAAAGACTATGCTTGAGGTCGGCTTTAGAGACACTTTGCTCAGGATATATGATAAAAATAAAGGATATGCTGTGATCGTTTTAGAATCATAGAATGGTTTGGGTTGGAAGGGACCTTAAAGATCATCTAGTTCCACCCCCCCTGCCATGGGCAGGGACACCTTCCACCAGACCAGGTTGCTCAAAGCCCCATCCAGCCTGGCCTTGAGCACTGCCAGGGATGGGGCAACCACAGCTTCTCTAGGCAGCCTGTGCCAGTGCCTCACCACCCTCACAGTGAAGAATTTCTTCCTAATATCTACCCTTTTCCAGTTTAAAGCCATTCCTCCTCATCCTGTTACTACATGCCCTTGTAAAAAGTCCCCCTCCAGCTTTCGTGTAGGGCCCCTTTAGGTACTGGACGGCTGCTGTGAGGTCTCCCTGGAGCCTTCTCTTCTCCAGGCTGAACAACCCCAGCTCTCTGTCTTCATAGGAGAGATTCAGAAAGCCCTTTGAACATCTTCATGGCCATCCTCAAAGGCCCTCTTTTATGGGTCATCTTCTTATTATCCCTATTCTATATGCACTCTAGATGTCAGAAAACAATAATCTCATGTTTGTTGCAATGACTTTAATGTACACCACATAATTAATTAATATAATATAATGCTTGTAAAGTGTTTTGAAAACATAGAGTGCAAGTGGTAAGGGCTGTTACTGTAATGGATGTCTTAATTTTTTCTTAAAAGACATATAGGAGACAGTTATAAAGCAATATTGTGAAAGACAAAGAGCAGTTATTAATTTGATAGTAACAAATAAATAATGGATAGCCATTGTTGGAAGCTTTTGCTTCTTTGGGTAGTGTTATTCATTCCTTAATTTATTACTGCTTTATCCCAAGACATATATGGCTCTTTGCAGGCCTGAGTGAGATGGATTACAGCAGAGGGATATGAGGAGGAGCTCGAAAAGGAGGCTGAAGAGCAACAACACCAGTATGAATATTTGGTTAGTCAAAGAAGAAAATGTTAGCCCTTTACATTAATTTTTAGGGTTTTCCTTGTCCTGTTTGGTCCCCATACCCAGAAGGACATACAATACCAGACCAGCACCAATGCAGCACAATACCCCATCAGTGGAGATGGTGTCTCAGGAGGGAAAGGGCAGGAGAGTTGTCAGGTGTGGGTGGGCATGAGTTTCTCATAAATCCTTTTAGGATGCATTGGTGGGAAGAGGTGGGGTGTACACTATTTAGGAGTCTGAGATTCCTATGTAAAATACAGGTGACCTAGACTGGAAACCATCATTTCTGTGCTGCAGAGTTCTTCTTTAGGCACAAAGGGACAAACTCTTCCTTCATTAGATTAGCTGGGTAAATTTCAAGACTCTTTAAATGACATCTTTCTTTTCAGTCTCCTATTAGTGAAACTTTTTTTTTTGGTGTTTTTTTGGTGTGTGTTTTGTGTGTGTGTGTGTGTGTGCTTTTTTGCCTTCATTCTTTCAGCAGGAATTCATCCTGGCACAAAGTTAGTCCTTAACTCTTCTTGCTCTTTAGTCACGAAGCCATCTGCATGGCTTGGCCGTGAAGTCACTCTGCTGTAATCCGAGGTGGGTTTACTCCATATCTCTTAGCTGGGAAGCCACATTTTCTAAAGATTCATTTTAGTTCTAATAAAACCCCAAAGACCTGCTCTGCACTCTTTAATCAATAACACACCCTCCAATTCACCAGGCTTTGTAAGCCTAGCTGTGGGGTGAGCTGCTGCTGCTATTTCAGCTTAGGCATCAGTAGGTCTGCCTCAGACCTAGCAGTTCTCAGCTCACCCCAGACATGCTTTGGGAGAGATCAGTTGGTTTCCCCACTTTTTGCATCATGTTTTCTGCTCTTGCTGCTGCTGTTGCCTACTTTTGAAGTGCTGTGCTCCAGTACAAGGTGACAAAAAGGGATTTTTTTTGGTGCCTAGGGCTGCTTGCCTGCCTGAGCCCAAGGCTGTGGTGGGCTGTTGGGCATCGTTCACAGTGCTCTGCATTGCCGTGATGGATGCCAAGCATCTGGGCCATGGCCGTGCTTGGAAACTGCTGTGAAAGTGACCCTAAGCGACATTCCCTGGGAGCTGGAGGAGATGCATGTTGTTTTAATGTAAACTGACATATGGATGTGTACAGGTATATTTGGCATCAAACTAAAAATATGTGCTGGCAGTATCTTTCAATCCTGTAGGACAGTAGCTTTCAATCCTGGAGAAGAGGGAGCACTGCCAGAGGGTCTCCTTTCTGGGAAAACTGTTCTTGGTGTGACCTCAAGACACAAAGAAATTCCCACAGAAACCAGAGGGCATCTCTCAGGCCATTAACACTGTGCTTAATGTCTGGGGGTCAGTCAGAATTACTGACAAAATCAGGTAGCAGGTGACTAAAAGTCAAGCTAAAATCTGTTAAGGGGAAATATAAAAGAATTTCTTCCAATTGTTTGGGACCTAATGTGGTTGAACTGAGTTTTAAATCCTTCTAGAGCATGGCCCTCCTCTTCCGAAGTGAACTTTTCACTTTCTTCCCAATGGTGTTCTGTTCTGCTCTGAAAACCAAAGTATTTTTATTTGAGGGGAGTAGGGACCTTTAGAGTAACCCAGTTGAGTCAGATGTTCATGCTTAAAAATTTTTCAAATGCTCCTGTTCTTATAACTGATAAATTATTAATTATCTGATAGAAGAAAATCTGTCATTAAATAATCTTCAGGCACAAGTTTACAATGCTTTTAAATTCAAAGTAAAGCTATTTCTTCTGTCATTTTCCAGGGCTTGTAATCTATGTTCCACTAATTAACACACTGTTTGAATTATACATTAGCTTTTATTCTTGCTGCTATATAGCACGTTGATTGATCTGCACTTTAGCTTTTTCCCTTTTAGCTGTCAGCCCCTGGGAATCAGGCTGAAGGTTTTTACGTGGTACCACTATGCTCCAGCTGGGGTGATAGCCCCTCTGTCGTAACTGTTTTGAGCTCTGTTTGAACAACTGGAGCAAAAGCAATATTTTTGTGCATGGAAATTTTTATCTTTTTTTCCCCCGGTTTTCTGTTTTGTTTTGTTTTCTCTAAGGCTAAAAACCAGCCTGTTAGTGATAGAGCTCTTGAGGTAGGATGGTTTGTGCCATGCTCTGGATGTAATTAAGGGAAACTTCAGAGTGGAAAAGAGCCTGATAAATCTGATAAACATAGATCTGTGAAGGGAATTAGCAAAGAAGAGGGGTGTCTGTGCCCATCCTGCAACGATGCAGATGCCAGCTAACACAGCACAATTTCTTCTAGAGTTTTAATGGTCTCATCACCTTTTTGTGGGCGCCACATATTCCATGTCTCTTGCAGGTAACACTGCCTACCCCCAGCAGCCCCCTCCAGGGGGAAATAAAACCAGGGCAGCGGCAGATTGTGTGTCAAAGATATGTGGTAGCATTTATCCCCACAGACAGGTGTCAAAACCCCTGACAAATTAACCAAGTCTTCAGAATAGCTTAAAGCTCTTTGATCTTCTGCTCTTTTGCAGTCTGGCTTATATTTGGACCGTTAGCATGTTTCCTCTTCATAAAAAAAAATAATTATAAATACTTGCATTTTTGGGTTCAAGTGTACATATATCATGTACACTTTCATGTTTGCACGTGTAGTGCTTGAATAGCACTACATATATAAATGTGAATATATATGCATATGTGAATATACCATTCCAGCTTGTACTAACATGTTTTGGTGCTTTTCTTTTTTAATTCGGAAACCATTTATTTGTAACCAGAAAAAGCTTGCATATGGAGACTTTCTTCCATGGTTACATTTGTATGTACATGCATACACATAGCAACTAAATATTTGTGAAGTGGTTAAGAATTCTTAATTTCAAATTATGTGAAACAGACTAATTTTTACTTCTATTAATTTGTTAAAATATGTATTCTTTCATATTTTCTGCTATCAGGGTTTTTTAATTGCTTTTAAAGCTAAAAATGGACTCTGCTAGGGTTTTCAGTCCACTGAAAATGTAAAAGATACATCGCATTTGATGAAATCCAGAACACTTTCATAATGTATCTCATACATCTTAATGGTGACAGAGGAAATTGAGCCAACAATTTCAACTACTGTAAGATTTTCTCCAGTCCTTCAGTGACTTTTGTTCTTTGAATTCCTTGTAGCCCCAGTGCAGAGCAGCAGGCAAGTGCTCTGCTTGCTTTTTTGCATGTGTTCTGGCAAATCTTCTCATTCAAAGCTCTCTTCTGAGCAAAACTCTTCTATAATGTTCTCCCTTCTCTTGAATGTAACAATTTCAGATTATTTTTTTTCCCAGACACATTTTATTCCCTCTTCAAAACCTTATCAACAGCATGGCATGGATTGTTTAATTTTAAAGGTCATTATAAGTGATATTAAAAAGACTAGACTTGACATGGTTAAGTGCAAAATTTCAGTATGTATTTGTGTTGCAAAGGTGTAGCCTACATAAAACGTGTGAGTACATCATATTATTTTCCAGTCTAGGGTCTAAAGTGCCAGTAATTTGGCATCACAACAGGACATATATCAAATTGGTGGCTGCCCCTTTCTTAAAGTTTTAGGTCGGGTCTACACCAGAAAACTAAACAGTCATCTTCATCTACGTGGCTTTTTGCTCTGTGGATTCTCCAATGTCTGATAATGAGACTAAGCTCATCCAGCAGGCTTTACCTCAGTCCCTTAACTAATTCACATTGGTTCCCTCTACCACATTGCCAATTTGCATAAAATTAATGGGATTTAGTAGTTTGAGATTTTTTTCACTGAAATTGGCCAACGTTGAAAATATATAAAGAGGCAGGAAATTATACACAGATGAGACAGATGAGATTGTCAGCTCCACTTCCATAGGAAATCAGGCATGTAATCTGTAAAATTTGCTTTCTTGTAATATAAGAGCCATTGCTGCTATAACTCCTAATAAGAAAATGCAATCCCTTTTTCTCATCCTACTTGTTGCCACTCATCAGGGGGTCAATGGAGTTTCTGTCATGGCCAAGGAGTCTAAATAAGTATACTTCTGCAGGGCTGAGGTCTTGTCCTTGAAATGAAAACACATATAGGATTTATTTCTTCACTTCCCTTAGGAAGCAGACTTTTATTGATCACAGCAATAATACAGGGCCCAATGCTACCGTCACTGTAAACATGAGCGTCCCTTACTCTTGTGAATATTGTGTTGCATGGTCAGGCTTTATTTTTTTCTCATGTGCTTGTGAAGCCATTTCATACCCCAAAATATCAGTCCGATTTCTGAATCAGCCACATCTTTCTTCCAAAATGCTATTTTGAAGAAAACTGCTTCTGGCCACCAGCTTTTCCTTTTATGATGTGATGAGGGGCTGTGATGTTTCACAGCAAATGTTCTGCGTTTGTTGGGAAAAAAAAAAAAGCAGCACACAGTAGGCAAGGTTGTCACTGTGTGTCAATATCTGAAGTCACCTAAACCTCCAACACATCAGTGTGAACCACAATTACTGGTATGCAACAGAATCTTCTTGGTGGAAAACACAGCTTTAAGAGGCCATATGTACAACAGAACATTTGTCTTTTTTGTCTAGAACAGGACCACATCCTTGCCAAATAATGGGGCAAAATTCTAGTTAGGGTTATAACTACATCCAAACAAAAAATTGCCTGCTGCAAAAAAACTCCAGTTCAGCAACCAAAAGGGATCAATAATTCATCATATAACTGATATAAATCAGTTAGTGGTTTTCAGTAGCAACAAAATAGTCCCTATATTACCAACAGAGGGAAAACTTTAGATTTATTATAAATTAATCCAGTTCTTAAATGATCAGTTTTATTTGTTTTCATCAGATATTTCTTCATAGTCTCACAAATCTCACCCACCTTTTTGTCATCTTGGGTTGTTTTTAACAGCTTAGATTTTGGCAAACTTTCAAAGGCCCTTGGGCTAACTCTACCTACTAAGGCATTCCTGCTTCACAGGCACCTGCATTTTGTGTCTGCTGGATCTGGACCTGCAAAGACCTGGGATTCCAAAGTTAAACTATTAATTAGTTTCAGCCATAAGGCTTAGCATAAAAGCAAGGAACCAATGAAATACAGCTCTGGTTTTGCACCGTTGTTTATGTAGATTCTGATCTGGGATTAAATTGCAGAAACACAAGTTAATTATTATTATCTATATTAAAAGTGAAATATCCTTATTTAAGAACTAACTAATATGTCTCATTGTTTTTATTCACTAGGAAAAAAATTTCTGCTATTTCTGCTGCTCTTTCTGTTGGTGTGACCACAATAAATTGTGCATATCACACTTCGTACTTCAATTTACTCTAGCACCTAAAGGCTTCCAATCAAAAAACTCAAGTCATATATCTGAAAAACACGTGCTTGAGCTAACTCCATGGTGCAATAATGGAAACTTTCACTAGTGGTGTTACAGCTTCAGTGTTTTGGTGTGCAAGGTACTAGTGTGAGTTCAGAACATTACAGTTAATTTTTATACACATATTACAGAGATGTGCTTCTAAATCAACATCATATAGAAAATAATTTCAAGGTTTTTTCTACTTTATGTGTATAATTGCTTATTTTACTATAACAGCCATCATTGTAATTAAATAATACTCTCAGTTTAAAGGCTAGTAGGTTGGTATATTATGTCAAAAGCTGACTTATTTATATATCATGTCAACTTTATTCCCTTTAGAATGGTGTTCCCTTTAGAAAATTAATTCCCTTCAGAGATTGGAAAAGGCATAATTATACCTCATCCCATGCTGTCTCATATAGGGAGAGTGAAAATGAAACCTGGAGTAGGGACATTATAGGCAAGAAGACACATATCTTCTAAGACAACAGTTACCAAGCAATATTACTCTAACCTGTTGTAAAACACTAATTCCTGGAAGTATCTTCCTGTTGAGGGTCAAAGAATAAATTCTATTTAATTACAGTCCCCTGATAATTACTTGTTATTTATTTGTTACTATCAGAGTTTTCATTTTCTCTCTAACAGCAAGCAGATTTTTGTGTGGTGATTCCCTATCAGCTGGAGCCAATTTAGACAATTTTATAGATGCATCTCCCGACATCTACTCCTGTTCAGTGAAACCTGCATCTACCTTTCTGTTTTCAATAATCAAAAATCCTGTTCCCAAATAACTAATTAAAGGAGGTGCTGTATGAAGAGTATTTCCTGACCAGGTACTTGCTGATGGTTCCATTTGATGTCAAACAGTCCCTGGCCTGGGTCATAACACAGTCTCACACTACAAAAAAACTTCTCCAGTTCTTTGAATGTTACTATTACTTTTGAGTGCCTCATTTCCAAAAAACATGAGTGAACTCAATTTGCCTAAAACAGAAAATTAGGATTACAGCCCTTTTATGACACAAATTATCCTCACAATGCAGAGTACCACAGCAAGAGCTGATCTCCTATTTCAAATTATTCTGCATAAAATATAAATATTTTGTTACAAACATACACTTTTTCATAAAGAAACTGTCACATGTGTCTCTTTAGCATGTGGTTCCCCTAGCAGGCGACCAAACATTTTTCTTTCTTCACCCCTGTATCACTTTGATGAAGATGCTGTTTGTCACATTCAGAGGGGTTCAGACGGCTTCAGGGACTTGCACAGTTCCAGTCCTTCACATTTACAATGAGAAATCTTTTCAACAAAAATCTGATGGTAGAATTCTACCTGCTGTGATGATTGAGGACAGAAAAGGATATGAAAATTGCTCTACTTCATGTATTAACTGTCAGTTTTCCTGTAAAATTTGTTCCCTGGTCCAATTTCACTTTGACAGATGGACCCCCATGGACCTGTTTTACTGATACATGACCCATGTGAGGCAACTTCTTTTTGTACGGAAAAATGAGTCTGCCACAACTGACACAATGCTAGCTTACATTTTTGGGGAAAAATAAGTCTGTCTGCAGTAGGTAAGGTTTTCTGAGTCCAGACTTTTCTCACACTTCAGCAGGGAAGGTATCATCTGTGGCATATTTTAGCTTATCATCACCCAAATTAGCTCTCTCAGTCACAGTGGTTAACCATGAAGGGCAGGTGAATCCTATACAGTTGATGGAAATACTAATAAAAACTAGTACTGTGGATTATAAGTGTTCTGAATTTCTGTGTATATTCCTGAATTTAAATTTCCTAATTTAAATTATCCAAATAATTATGACTGTGCTTTCTGTTATGAGGGATTTCCTTTAACCAGAACTAAGCTTGGTTGCAAATGGTCTGAAGTCCTATTAAACCAACGGGCAGAACAGACTCTGCTCTATTATTTGATGAGGTGCAAAAAAAGAGTACTCTCCTAGCTGCTTCTAGGGTTAATTAGTACATACGTTACATTATTTTCACATTATTTTTTCTCATCCAAGTTTGATTAACCACCTTCTATTTGCAAGAAGCTCTCTTGCTCTCTCCAGCTTTGATTAGCCAGAGAGAGTATTCACACTGCACACATTTTTATTTACACCTGGATGTAAGACAGGTGCTTCTTGTTTGCCTTGTCCTGTTTTTGCAGCTTAAATATGTGCCTTCATCATAGTTGCATATAAGCTGAGAAAATTCCTTTTCTTCTTTCATTTTTCTAAAAATTGTGCAAAAATGTGTCTTGACCTGGACTACACTTTCTGCTCATTGCTCTTATTCATGGTTTGCTTATTCTCTTCATTTAAGCTTCCGTGCAGCTTCCATGTCTATGTTCTTTATTTGGGTTCTTTGGATATTGGGAGTCACAAAAGACATACCTGTGCCACACGCTGCCTTCTCTTCTGTTTCTGATTTCCCCTTGCCTTAGTGCAGTGTTTGGGAAGACCAAATGGCTTACAAGGGCTCATTTTTGTTAATTGTGCCCAGTTCTGACTGCTGGTGTCCTGCAGTCAGGTTAGATTATGAAGAGCCAGCATATATCCTTCTGTCTTCCTGTTGCCTGGTGTGTTGGATGGCATGGTACCAGTATTTCATACCAATATGGCACAGCACTATATTAAGTCTGTGCCAATTAGTTATTTAAGCATTTTGCTATAGCTAACATTATTTTTTTTCCTTAGTTGTTCAGTGTATGTGGCAGCAAAGTTAAGTTAGGTATGTGGTACAGGCGGGCTTGCACCAGGAGCCCTCTTCTTTTGGGATTAGGCTACAATCCCTGTTAAGCAGATACAAGCTAATGAGAGCGCTCAAAGGTGATACTCACGTTTTGTGGTTTACCAACCCCTGCAGATCAAAAATGCGTGGATTTATGTCTCAAATAACTAAGTCAAGTCAATTAGTACCATTAATATTCAACATCAACATTAAAAATCCATACATTACCAAAAGGTGGATTTGCTTGCAGCACTCACATCCTCACTTTTTCCACAATTATGATCCCAGAATTGCTCATATTTGTAGGGTACTTTATGGCACTTGAAACGTTTAATTGCACTGCTGCAAATCTCTCCCACCCCCTGCCTTGATTTGATGGTTATAAGTCAGATGCTGATAAGCTTTCAAGGACAGTTGTACTAACTGTGCCTAGCACATCGGCTGTGCCATCAGCCTCAGCAGAACATGCGTCTCATGCATACAAACCCAGAATTACAGTAGTTAGTTGGTAGCTGCTTTCCATACCACAGCCTAGTATGAATACAAACCACTCTGGGAGCAGGTTCATGATTAGGTAACGTACCCCGCGTGCCATGCAGTCTGGACATGTATTGTACTAGATTGACTGAGAAATGGAATTTGGCCCATGCTTGCTGTGTTCTTCCCTACCCCTCAAGTCAAGTGGATTCCACCTAATCATACTTAAACAAATCTCACTCTTGCCATCCTTTCCATGGCCTAGGAATGCATTAGAATCTTTTTTATTTCACGTACTTTTAAGAAATTTAAACAAACATCTCTCAAGTATGGTCCAAGGATGCATGGTTCCCAGTACAGTGGTTTGATAGGTCTTCTGCTTGACATTTCTATAATTCTACCAAAATCCTAAGTCTGGAAATAAACACCAAAACCTGCATTTAAATGAACCTGCCATCGCTCACTCCTCAAGGTAGGTTTCTGCAGATTTTTATTGCCATGATTAACAAGAGGAGAAAAGCACTTAAAATAAATTAATTCCCTCATCTTTCCCTGTTATCCATTAAGATATAGGATCTAATTCTTCTCCATTAGGATTCCAATAATTTTAGTAATGTAACACAAAAGGGACTTAATTTCTGAAATGGGGTTTTGATAGCTGCAATAGAAGACATTGGAACATCTACAATTTTACCTTCAGGATTAATAAATAAATAAATAAAAAATAAAAGGAGCTTCTTTTTTTCATTAGATAACAGTTACAAACCCTCAGATGTGATGATGTGTTAAAACCAGAACATGTTTAGATGAAGGTGCTGAAATAACTTCATTTCTGACAGCTGATAAGATAATTAAGAGTCCAGTTGTTTTGACTCCTAGTTCCTGACATCTGCTGGAAGACCAAGAGAGGTGACATTATGCCCCATAATGGTGATGTGATGTAAACATAAACTGAACAGTGGTTAGCTAACAGAATAGGGTATCCTGATGTGTACCACAGGACTCATATCATATGAGATGTTAACTGCTGCATGGATTAAATAACTCAGGGGTTGCTCTGTGATACGTTGCAGCCAAGAAGATGGTGCTATGTATTGTTTGATTTCTGATTTGGTGGTAAAGGAAGTTACTGTGCTGAAAAAGAAGTATCTCCCTCAAGGTTTAAGTTTAAAACCACAACTACTATACACCTGCTGTAAATTTTTATCAGTTGGGGCATAACCTTTTTTTCAGTTGTACTGGAAAAAGAAACTGCCACCAGAAAGTTGTTTTCCCAGACACAATTTATTTATTTCACTTACCACCTAATTGTCAGTATCAATCTTTTCCCAAAACAAGATTTCTAGCCAAGAAGGTGTGCTCAGGTAACATTCTACTTTTGTGATACCATAAAATGATCAAATACCAATATATAGTACAAGCTTTTGTATAAGCTATTATATTTATCTTTTTAAAATTACTTTGCAACCAGGCCATGACAAAACATTTACCCTGACAAAGTCAGGTGCTGTTCTCAAAGAATGAGCATAGTCCTCATTTATCTTTAGCATTTTTATGTCAATCAGTATAAATAAATGAAAGCACTTTATACCCTTCTGGTTGAAAAAAGCAGGGTAGAAGCTAATCTTTTTTCATAGTATAGTCGTTGGAAGATGAAGTGATCAATTGGTAAACAAGAATTCAGAACAAATTCACTGGAAGTCATGTTCTATGGAGGAACATAACTCACTGGCAGGTAGAAGCCAAATTATGATGAGCTATGAGAAAAAAATAGATTAAGTAGATCCTGAGTCATATCCTGAACTATGACACAGCTGTTGGAGTTTAGCCAGATAACAGTTCTCGCATCCCAACACAAAGTCCACAAGACCATATTGAAGACAAGTAAATTGTCATTCTCCTTTATATTACTAGGGTACACATGTGTATCCAGACCTATGTGTTTTATTTACATGCGAAGTTAAAGGACAGGCAACTAGGCTGTCTGGGTTCACCCTACATTGTATATAGAATATATATAAAAGGTACTCAGGGAAAATCTAGTTGGAAGAGCTCACCACATAAACAAGTCATTCCATGGCCAGTAGGCTGGATTTAATTTATTTCATTTTAAAATATCCATATCCATAGTTAAATCCATCTTTTATTGAAGCAAGTGATAGATCACAGATGCTCAGTTATCTATAGAAACCTGAAAGCCAACAATTGTTACTGAAGAGCAACATAGTGTATAGTAATATGTCTAAGAGCATAGTAACATGAAGAGTATAGTAATATGTCTAAGAGCAAAGAGAGACAGTGGTGGCCATCCTGGCCCTAGGGTGCTGGCTGGCAGATGTAAAAGTGCAAGAAGAAAGGATCGGGATTCCTGACGCTGGGTGGGTTAGAATACACTACATAACAGAAATGGGAGAAAGGCTTCTTTAACAAAGGAGATCTCTGTTCTCTTTGCTTGCTAATTTAGTCTGCTAATCAAGTGAGAGAGTGATCAAATCATAATTGTTAGGTTAGGATATGCTTAGCCCGAATGATGTGGTCTGATAAACCGTTTGGGAACTGGGGTGGTGCATTACATACTTGTGAGTTCACTGGGACCCCAATAATTTTTTACTGTGGATATGCTGCAATAAAAATAAGTTTATGTCTAACCAGTGGAATGAGGTTCCCCAAATGCATTGTGGAATATATGACCACAGAGAACTAAATATTAAAATGACATCATCTATGTTATAAAAGGATAGGTGACTGGAGTGATGATACCTTGGCGCTTTCCCAAAGATGATACTTTTAAAACTTGATAGATATATTTCCTTGCTAGGTCAAGAAAATTGCAAATTAGTTTTGTTTTAGAAAAGTATTTTTTCAAAGGTCAGTGATCAAGAATGCTACCTTTATCTCCTGACTTTCTGTAATAAATTCAGAGCTAATGGACAAAACCTGATCCCTTGCAAGATAGAAGTGATAATTGGCTTCCATAATTGCAGTGTAGTCTGAGGCAGACAGGCAAAGTGGTCTGGGCTTTAATTATTTGAAAATCCTAACATGCTTTTTTCACTACCTGTTTCATGGCTTTTTTTTCTTAGATAAATACCTGTAAAACTCCCTGAGTATGAATAGCAATTATGGTTATTTTTGTAGCAATCACACAGGTCTTCAATCTCTAGCACAAGACAAAGGATGCTGTGCTGAGATCAGGGTACAATAAATGCACCTAATCAGTTGCCAATTTTCTAATTAGCAAACGTAAAAATGGATGGAAATTTAGGGAATCTAAATTTGTTGGCAGTTACCTATGAGCATTTATTTGCGGAAGGATGTCATGTTGCATGTGTTTTTTGGCATTGTCCTTGTGCACTCTCAGATTAAATGATTAATTTTAGAGAAGAACAGAGCAAAGATGGACAGGAAGGAGCTGGTGTATCACCATGAGCAGGGATCTCCCTTACCTTTAATCATCTGAAAACCATGGAACTGCCTCAGTGGTACCGCTGGAGAAAGGCAATGCTCAGCAGCACTTCAGGTCCTCCCACCCTCAGCCAAACAGACAAACCAGCTTTTAGTGACACTCAAGTCTCTCCTCTGACTTGAGGAAGCCCAGACAGCAATCTTTGAGTAGAAACAACCTTTTGGAGAGTTCACTTAAACGGGGAAAAAGCCCACTCATACCTTTTGACAATTCAAGGCGTCTGAGGGAAATGCTGTTATAAATATGTTTATATAAATATATCTATAGCTCCTTCTTTACAAGACACAGTTGTGTAACTATTTGCTACTTTCCTGATCTTTATCTACCTATATCTGACATATGTTGAAAACTAGCATTTTGCATCTCTGCGTATGTAACCAGAAAGCCATTAAGCATTGCTTGGTCAATAGCGAGCCTGCTGACGGGCAGCCGCTCAGAGACAGCTGAATTGGCACAGCCAAAAAGCCTTAGAGCTTCCTTCACAGTGCGGATGGACTCCAGTGTTCCTACTGTAACTGGCAAGAACAACAACAACAAAAATGGAAATCAGCTGAAAACCTTGACTATACACCAATCTAGATTGTTTCTTACGTGGAAAGATCTCAGCGAAACCAATGGGGTTGAAAGGAATTTTGAGACATTTCAGAAGGACTATGGAAATCATCCTAAAAGCCCGGAGAGTTTATTATTAATGTTAAACTATTATAGCATTAAATCGGTATTTAATATCCATGCATTGATGTTTTAAAGTAGCATGCATAGAGGATTTCTCTTCTTTCCTGAGTGTTCATTTTACACTCTAGCAGAACTTAAAGGCTCTGAACAGGACAGGACTCATTATATGGGTATTTACAAGCTATTTAAAAAGGTGTAGAAAGACTGTAAATTTTCTAGGACTTTTTTTTCTGTGTGTTTTATCTTAAAAGTATTTTGTCTCGCTTTAGCAGAAAGTGGCTGGAAGCACATTTATAATCAGATTTCCTCCAGTTCAGTTGTTAAATCCCTTGAAATAGCTTCCTTTTTTTCGCTCGTTGTGCTCCCCTGGTTTCCAGAAACACAGCACCAGAATAAATGAAATGCCAGAATTATTAGGTGAGCATTTCAGAGTTCCCACATTTGGTTTCCTTTTTATATCAGGTTTTCACATTTGGAGGGAGAGGTGGAAATATGTGTTTATGTTTCTGCATGTTGTATTTCATTATTTGCTTCTGGGATTATTTGAAGATGTGAGGGTTTTTTCCTATGATTTTGCAATAGAGTGTATATTTACAGCTCTTTACCTGTTTTGAAATTGCAGTGGAAGTAAAAAAAAAGATAGTAAACTTCCCCCAAAATTAAGAAAAATAAGGAAAGTATCAACCACTCCCTGAAAAAAAGAATACTTATGAGATGAGGAAGCCAAGAAAAGAAAATAATTGCGATGCTCAGTACTGCCAGTGTGTTGCTGTGGGAAGGTGCTGCTTCTTTAGTGAACAGGCTCAGGAATGCTTTGACAGTGGGCAGTGGTGAGGATGCTGCCCTCCTTGTATCTGAAGAAATGAGTAGTCGGTGTGCCTGCCTCCCCTCAGGACCTTTGTCTTTTTTAAAGTCGTCCTTCTGAGGCCTGGCTGAAGTCAGGAGATGTTTGTGCTAGAAAATCCTGGACTGCATTGTTTGACTAAGTTTTCTCTTAAGAAGTGACTTTTATCACTTTTTCCTTTTTGTTCCTCCTCAAACCAAACAGGTTTGCCATTTGCCAGCTACGTTGACCTACAGGTGCTGTCTTCCAGCTCCAAGAGAAACAAAACTGCTTGGTTTCTGTGGCACATGACATGGGAGGCTACGCAATTTTTATTTTTATTTCCTGGCATGATCTGTCTCAGGAGCCCTTTTCCATGAATGGGGCTCTGCATCCTCCTTGCTGATACAAGCATGCACCTACCCTCATTCTGCCCTTTGTCAGTATACACATGCCCACAGCAGAGCCACAAAAAGAAGCAACAGGATATTTCACAGGCACAAATTACACTGGTAGATGTCACAGCACTCTCCAAACCATCCAGCTGCAACAAGGTCTTTTGCCATCTCATACCAACATACTCTTCGTGCCAGTCCCTCTGCTGCCTTCTCCTCATCCAGGGCATGTGGTCTCTGCTTCTTCCTCGGCTGCTCTCCCTTCCTTGGCTGCCCAACCCCTTAACAGAACCAGCCACAGCTGCACCTTATCTACATCAGCCAACCCACCGCCCCTGAAGCCAGCCCACAGCTGTATATTATCAGTGATAATTAACCCAGCTTCATTCCTCTACAGGTAGAGGATATTTTCCTGAATTTTTCCTCTGCCTGCTGTTAAAATCAACAATCTCTTCATTATTATTCCAAAACAGTGGCTACCCCAGGAGGGAGTGTGCTAAGACTTCCATGCTCGTAATTCTGATTAAAAGCAAGAGCCTATTTCTTAGAGCTTTGCAAGCCAAATCGCTAATACAGAAAAAGGAATGAAAATGCTCTCACCTCTTCTAGTTCTCCAAGTCAAGTTTTTGTTACCATTGTGTCTGAACTCTAGACTTTTTCTAGTTTGCAGGTGCAAAAATGCAAAGTTTTAGTTACTTCTTACATCCCCAAAAGCAACAACCATCAGTTCCACAGCAGCAACTGGAGGTAACAAAGGGGCTCTGGCTGCACTGGCTGGGAAGAACCGTGTTGCAGCTGCCGGGAGGTGACAGGCTTTTCCAGCTGAAATTCACGCTCGTCAGAAGGCTGTCACATCACCAGCTTTTAAGATTTATGCAGAACATATTTCTTTGAACAGGGTTTCCTAATATAACCTCGACAGCTGGCTGACCATCTCCTGTGCTTTCAGAAAATCTTATGCAACACATATACTGTGTCTTGCAGAAGAACCACTTTGGTCATTAAATATAAAAACACTGCTTGGATGTGATGGTGATAAAAGCCTTTATAAAAACCAACACATTCTCCCTAGTGACTTTTGAGGGTGATTTTTCTGTTATTTATACTGTTCTAGTCCCTATCCAAATCACACTGTCTGGCTTCTTCCAAGGTATTTCACCAGAAATCAGCATGAAAAAAATATGATAAATGCTGCAATCAGTTGTTATGGGACAACCAGCAAATTTTAAGAAAAGTTGAAAATTTTACACATGAAAAAAGCATGAAATTCAACTCCTTGTCCTTTGAACAAATATAAAGACACCATAAAGAATATTTTAATACCACCATAAGTAAAAATGCATCCATTAATTATATATGAGAAAAGAAAATTCTTAAGTGTAAGCCCAAAATAAGAAAAGCCACACCTCATGTTGAGGTCAAATGAGATAGTGGGTTTGAGGAAGAAAGAAGTAGTTGTGAAAACTCATCTTTTATGTTACTTGTGGGAGGTAAAATTGTACCACCTTTCTAGATGCACATGGCAATTGCATCTGCTACTGAACATCTCTCTTTACAACCATAGGGCTAGTGTCTGAAAGTTACTGGCACCTTTCCTTCTCTTTTATTCAAGAAAGGAAAGACATAAGCAGCTATGTTTGCAAGTCTCACTAGTGAGAATCTCCATGTGCAGAGGTTTCAGGGCAGGGCAGCCACTGTGCACCAAGACCCTTAGAGACCCTTGCAGCAGAGATCACCCCATGTTGCTTTCTCCCAAGCTAATATCAGCAGTTTGGGGTAACACTTTTCCTGCTTGAAATGGTTGTATAAGTGTGTGGACAGAGCGGTGGGATCAGCACAGCCAGCCTGGGCTGGGCAAGGCTGGAGTGGAGCTGACCACCGAGGCTGTCCCTCTGCAGGGCTCCACTTAACCCTGAACATTGCAGGGGGCACAGCCACTGCCACCGAGCCCCACAGAAAGGAAAACGAGCCTGTGAAGCTGTAGGAGAACACCTGGGGAAAATGTGCCCTGGAGGCATCCAACTGGAAGCAATTAGAGAGAGCCAGAGGACAGGGATGGGAAAAAATCATTGGTGCGTTTTTTAAACAATGTGGGAGACAGTTAAGACGCACAGCAATGCATTAATACCACTCAAGCCCTGCAGCTGCTTTCTGTTTCTCATACTTCCTTACTCTCAGTTTGAGTTTTGCTTATTTTGGGGCTAGATTTGCTTTTGTTCCCCTTGCTTTGCATTTCACATTAACCTGCTTGAATTAAAACCTGCCTATCATGTTGGAGACAGGTAGAAAGGAATCATTCTTTCTTTCAGACCGGTCTTTTCCACAGGCTATTTCTCACCCACCCCCACGCTTTCTTTCACCAGGTGTCTGCTTGGGGTGCATCCCTCTGCCGTGGGGGGAGCCCCATGCCCCAGCTCTTTGCCCTGCTGCAATGGCCCCCTGGGACTGTGCCTCGAAGCCTCCCCGAGTGCTCGGCATCTTGCAAGATTACGCACTCTCAACTCACATTTCTTTCAGGAAGCTCAGTCTTGCTTTTTTTCTTCCTCTAATTAATGTCAGAAATATTCTATTGTCATGCTCTCTTTATCCCAGCATTCCTCTAATTAGCTCGGCAAGTTATTCGGTGTGCGTTTAAGGCTGTTCAGTGCTAATGAGCCTGTCAGTCACAGTCTTCAAAGACTCGTAGCTTCAGAAAAGCCAGAGATGGAAAGGACCTATTAGAGGTGGTTAGTTCCTGTCTCAGAAAGCAAGAGTCCTCCAGGCTTAGTTTAACCACTTGTAAAATTGGCAATGTTTCTTTCAGGCTTTGAGGGTGGCATATAGGATTTTTTTTAGCTCAGCAGTTTGACCGAGGCAAACTTTGCATACTAAAATGAAGTTACCACCATGTGTCCAAGGCACATGAAAAGATTATGCCTGATTTGCAAATACTCTGCTCTGCATGCTGGTCTTCACAGCATACCTATGCTGAAACTGCATTTTATGTAAATAAAAATCTTTTTTGAGATTGCTAAGGTAGGGACAGTACAGAAGCCAATGAATCCTCTAAAACGCACATGGGATTTTTGAAAAACAGCCACACTGGACCTAGGATGTTAAACCTGGCCTTTTTCCAGGTTCTGAGCTTCCCTTTCAGTTTAGAACTACTTCATGCATATCTCCTGAGCTGGACTCATCCTGCAAGCTGCTGCTGCAGACTTTCACCGATCCACAGCTCCTCAGAGCTACCTTTCACTTACCTAACAAACTTTTCTATTGAATTTACTTTCAGACACTTTAGCCATTTGAATGGCAGCCGGATGGTTTCTGTGCGCTGATGCGTCTGCTGTAGAAAGGGTCTCATTCTGTCGCTGCTCTGTCCATCTGCAGTGCGGAGACCCAGCCTTTCATGCGGGGAACTGGTCTCACTGCCTGCTGAGTATGTGGCTCCACTGGCTGAGCTGATTTGGCAAGGCTGAACTACAATAATCAGAGATAAAATTTGGCACTGGTATATCGTGACAAGGACCTATTTCCATGGGGACCCACGTGTAGCAATTGATTTGACTGCATAGCTATTTCCCACAAATTGCAAGTATCCCATGCTTTTCTCATCTCCTTCTGTCCCTGCATCAGCACTGTTTTCATGACAAATGTGAAAAGCAGTTGCGAGGTCTTTACAGAGATTTATGTAAGTGGGCTTTTTATTTGAGAGCCGCTCAGAGTCACTGCTGTGATTGGGGCAAAAGCTGCAGAGCTCTGGGAAGTGCAGTGAGGTCTCAGCTCCAACACCCCCTACCACGTGGATGAGATGCAGGGAGTGAGGTCCCTGCCTTGCCCTGGAGGGCTGGTCACCGTTGTTGCATTGCCTCAACGACATCAGTGCCCACCAAAGCTTCCAAGGAGCTGTACCAGAAAAGTCTCTAAGACTTTTTCAGCTTGCCACTGAAGTCATTAAACACAGGCTGTCTCAAGCAGTTGCAATGCCACCAGCAAGCCCTGCTCTTGAAATGTTGATTGTTCTTGTCCAGCCCACCCAGAGCCACCCACACTGTTCCCATGGGGCTGTTTGGCTGCCAGGTCCTTGAGACTGGTTCTTACAGAGACTCGGAGGATGCAGAACTGAAAGGCATCTCAGGGGGCAGGATCCTCCCAGCCTGAATGGCTCCTGACAGCTCTCAGCTTCCCAGCAGCAGCACAAACCTGCAACTTTCCACCTGTTCCATGCCAGGCAGAGATCAGCTTCTCTCTCTTCCTTTTGGCAGCCACCTCTCCTCCATCTCACACCTACACACTAGCCTCCCCTTTGCAAGCTAAACAAGCCCAATCCATTCAATCTTTCCTCAAAAGCCATATCTTTCTCCTTCCTGCAGCCATTTTATTTGCTCTCTTCAACACCAAAAATTGGTCACAGAAATCCCGAGCCAGCCTTCCTACAGCTGAGAGAAGCAGACAGACAACTCCTTGCCTTGTGTGCAGACTATCTTCCTGTTGAGGGATGGTGTTTGCCTGCTCTCCTTTTCAAAACCATGCAGTTCCTGCCCCATATTCAGCTGGTGACTGTAACCCATCTTCTACCAAATCTTCTACCAAACTGTCTTTTTTGGAGTGGGATGTTGATTCCTAATTAATCTCAGTAGACCCATGAGATTCATACATCTGGCTTTCTTCTAAGTGCTTCCAAAAAGCTTATTTGTTGCAGGATCTTTCTGGGACCTGGAGACTGGGAATTGCCTGGCTCTTCCCTGCCCTCTCGCACAGGCATCAGCAGCATCCATGTCTTTCCCAGCCTCCCAGGAGCTCACATCTTCCACAGCTTCCCACAGCTCTGTGCTTGCTGCAGCTGCAGTACAGCCTGAGGTGCATCTTGCCCCTTTGTCACGGGTATGAAACGATTAGTCAATTGATTGCAGTTAACCTTTTTACTAAGGAAGGCAAAGAAACCATTTAACACAGATGCAAGCAAAAGGCATTAAGCATAATCAGTTAATAGTTTTCCTCCTCTACTAGTAATGGATTTCACATTTCCTGTTTGTCTCCTTATTGCTGGTGTTCGTACAGAAGCTAATAAGAAATTGTGCCATGACCAGAGATAGAAGATATCTCATTCTATGCCTTTCTTTTTCCTGATTTCCCTATGTTTTAGAGTTGCACTCAGCAATCTTTTCTCACTGATGTTTCTATGTGCCCCCTTGAACCTGGCTCAATGAAAAACTCAGTAATTAGCTAATTTCTTTCTAAACTTCTTATTCCTCCTCCTCCTCTCTGGGACAGTTGGCAGTTGTGCTCTTGAGAGCATTTCCTTACAGAAGCCACCATCTATTCCATTTCCAATTTGATTGCCTTCCATGAGATCTTACTACCAGTTGCTTGAGTCTGTCAAGATTTGCTCCCTCAAAGCCCATCTTATCTTGCTGCCCTCCCTCATGAAATGAAGCAATTCCATCATGGCATGGCCCTTGCATGCTGTCCTCTCCTTGGCCGAAAACAAAGATGAAGAGAATCTCGCCTTTCATACCTACCTTTTGTATTAAAACCAGGTCCTGCATAATCTACCTGTTTCCTGGAGACAGTCTGCGCTTTTCTCAATCTTTTTGGGATTGGCTATGTTCTCTCTCTTCATAGCTTAAAGCTCATAGCTTTTTATCTTTCTATACTGGTTTTAGCTGAGACAGAGTTAATTTTCTTCATAGGTACTGTGTTTTGGATTTGTGATGAAAACAGTGTTGATAATACCGCGATGTTTTAGCCATTGCTGAGCAGTGGTGTGACAGCAAAGGCCTTTACACTGTGTAAGCACTGGTGCACAAAACATTGGGAGGGGACACAGCTGGGACAGCTGATGCCAACTGACCAAAGGGATTTCCTATACCATACGGCAACATGCTCAACAATAAAACTGGGTGGGGTAGGGGGAAGGAAGAGGTTTGCCAGGGCTGCCATTGCTTGGGAACTAGCTGGGCAGCAGTTGATGGGTGGTGAGCAACGGGGGTTTTTTTGCATCACTTGCTTTTCTTGGGTTTTTACTCTGCCTTTTTTTTTCTTTTTTTTTTCTTTCTTTTTTTTTCTTTCTTTCTTTTTTTTTTTTTTTTAATGAAACTCTCTTTATCTCAACCTATGAGTTTTCACACTCTTACCCTTCTAATTCACTTCTCCATCCCACTGGGTGGGGGACTGAGTGAGCGTCTGTGTGGTGCTTAGTTGCCTGCTGGGGTTAAACCATGACACCTTGCCAGCCAGTTTCTCATTCATCTCGTGCCTTGCTGCTGAACCTTTAGTTTGCTCATGTGCCCAAGTCACATATGATTAGATGTAATTAGTCCTGAAAAATTCATGCTCAAGCAATGAATCAAATTGGAGGCAGCAGAGTGACTGTGATTGAAGTGCTTGTTTAACGTATCATGAGCAAGGTCACTGTCAGTCATGGCTTGCCTCCCTAGATAGATACAGACAAGACCTCTTCTTTGCAGTTTATGTGACAGGGTTATTGAATCCCCAGAGCTGGCTCACAAGTTGGAAAAGTGTGTGGGAAGGGCATGCTCAAGTCTTTCTGCACCTTTCAGTATCTTCATGCCCTCACAAAGGAGTGTGCTTATGTAGCTATTGACCCTTCGGTGTAGGGTGCAGCTGTCAATGAGGGAACAAAAGGTCCTGTTTTCATGTCAGCTGAAAGTGTCCAGGTACAACTATAGTCTTTGCAATCCTTCCTGGCAGACCTGAGGGACAAGCCATTTCAGAGACGCAGAAGAAAAACACAGACCTTAGGTTCTGCCTTTGGCATGGCAGCAACCACGCTCAGCTTTACAGATTCCAGATATCAAAGCCACGCTTCAGGCTTCCTCCACTGAGTCTCAGTAGGTGTTGGTTGGCCAGATGTTGTCAACTCTGTTTAGTGTCTTACAGAAGAGCTGTCCAATTCGCAAGTGTCCTCAGTCAACAGATGATGAAGGCGGTCTCTGGAAAAACTATGGCTTTGCTATGCGTGTAGCAAGTATAACAGTCATCTGGCCTATGATGTTTTTCTTGTGATAACAAATTTTGTGCAGGGCCAGCAGAACACAATTAGTCAGCAGTAAACACAAACAGCAACAGGAGCAAGAACATCAAAAGCTAAGTTTTATAAATATGGACTGGAAAGGAAAAGAGAATCACTGAGAGCTGACCAGACTGTTTTTTCCCACTTACATGCAGAGAAACATTGCAGGGATGTTGGGATGAGCTCTGGTTTTGCTTCTCTGTTGACGCAAGCCAAGTGCACTGCTAAAGCTGTATTTCAGCTTTTGCATTAGCTGCCATAGTAGTGTTTCAACTCACTGGCTGCCTACTCCCACATGAATACTGAAGCATGAATGACCTGAGCCATTAGAAAGCAATAAACTCACTTCCAGTAATTCTACATGCTGCTGTAAAACAATCCAGTATCCCTACCAGTGCATTAGCTCTGGCAGCACAAGAGGGCTCTAGGGAAGGGTGGTGGGAGTAGGGAGCTGGGGAGGGAGATGGGAGCTGTGGCTGAAGCCTTTGACGCTGCTCGCTTCCAGCTCCACCAGACTCCCTGTGTCATCTCTGACAGGTTACTTAAGCTATTTGTGCTTCAGTTCTCCACTGGAAATACAACTAATGTGATTTCTCTGAATTGCAGGGGGGAGTTTTATGGCAAATTAAATGGAGGAGTGTGAGGGGCTCTCAGATACTGCAATAACACAGTCACTATTAGCACCTTTCAGAGAATGACTGATGTAGCAAATATGGTGAACAATAATGCCTGCAAACTATAAAATACTGAGTCTCGCTGCAATTAGGATGCTGTCCAGCAATTGTTCTCTCTGTGCTGTGAAGCTTCTAGCCCAAGTCCTTTTCCCATATAGTATGTGAGCAGATAACATTATTCCCAAGTGGAAGAAATCTCACGCATTTGAAAAGAAAAAAAATCTATTGGGAGTGTTTCCTTTAAAGTTTTATTCACAATTTCAATCCTCCCTTTGAGGTCAGAGTGAACCAGCCATAAATTTGTAAATTCACAGAGAATCACTTATCTAGTCTATTCTATAAGGTTGACACAGAATTTGGAAAAGATTCATTAAACTATTACAAATATTCATAATGCATTTCAATTTCCCTTGATTCCTGCTCTGCCACTATACCTTTTTTACCTTTTCTACACTTTTATAGAAATGTACAAAGCTAAGTTCTGTTGTTGTCACATTCAGTTGGAATTTGATGGATTCCTATCTTCTGGGTATTTGAAATGTGACTGGATGAAATTGGAGTGAATTTAATCCTCTTGTGGATAGGTACACTAGTCTCAACATTGCCTATACATTATCTAACACTGTTTTGTTTTTCTCTTACATTTCCATTTACTTTTCTATAGCTAGATAAAACACTTTAATGGCTCTCTAGATAATGATCTGTCTCCCAATATTCCATTCCTCCAGAAGTGAGTACTTTTCTAAATATTTTTTTTTTTTTGAGAAGGAGGAGGAGGACATCAACAGGAGGGAACAACAGGAAGACTAGAAGAAGGCAACAGGAGGCAAGAGTAGTAGTAGTATTCTGAAGAAAAGGAGGAGGAACTGGATGAGAAGGAGACTGGAGAAGAGGAAAGGGGAAAGAACACAGGAAGGTGAAAGATAAGAAAGGGAACAAAGATGAACAAAATCAGGAGGAAGTGTTTTGCAAAAGAATCATAGAAATAAAAGCTAGAAGAAAAAGAGGAAGAGGAGGATGAAAAGGAGAAAAAGGACTAGGAGGAGGAACAGGAGGAAGAAGAATAGGAAGACTGGGAGAAGTGGTTGGACTCAATGATCTTAAGGGTCTTTTCCAACCTAAAGGCTTCTATGATTCTATTCTATGATTCTTAACTGATGATGAAACTTTAAGTCCTGTCCCTGTCCCTCCTGTCATGCACATACCTTCTTGTTGGCAACTGCTCATGTGCATAAGAACAAAAAAACCCCAAAGCATTGGCTCAGCAGAAAGGTATGTATCCCCCTGACTGTTCTCTCTGGTAGCAGTCTGTAGTATATGCATAGGGATAAAAGATCTCTTTGTCTTCGTCTGATGACCTTTAATCTTTCATAGTCTTCAAAGACAGGGAAGGTAATGAATGAAACAACCACTAAACTGAAGAAGAAAAAGAAAGCTTCTTTGGTGATGACTTCTTTTGCACATCCATCTTCTAGACAGTAAACAGCCTGGGATGGGGACCATGTTGCTGCTGAAATTTTTATGAGACAGCAGCTATATCATAAGGATCTGTCCAACAATTAGAATAATTTCTCATTATTTTGGCCATAAATGTTTTACAACTCATCAGTATTTTTTTCATTACAAAATTCACTTAACCCTTTTACTGAGAGCTCAAGAATTATTTTTTTTTTCCAAACTGTTATCAATTATCCTTCCAACTCTCAACACCACACTGGAGCCTCCCACATTTGCTGGAGCCCAGGGTGGCCAACTCCTATCCTCTGCACTGACTGTAATAAACATACTTGATTACTTTCCCTTCTGCTCTGAAGATTATGTAACCTACACATACTGTGGACAAAGAACTGTTCTTGTCCTTGTCCCAGCCATGCAAATCCAAACCAGCTCACAGAAAGCAAAACAACACTCTTTCACATCAGTGCAATAAAGCCCTCCAGTGTAAAATTTGACCCTCTTTCTTTTTGTGCAGTATATGAGAGAAACATGACATGCATGCAATCTGCTGGTGCAAAGCATGCATTATGAAGACATAGCTAATGATCACAGTAACCATGTAGAGAAAGAAAAGGAAGGAAAAGATTCCGCAGTGTGAAAATGGGTGGGAAAAAAGAGGCATAAGGGTGGGAGAAAAAAAAATCTTAGTATTCCTCTGTACAAGTGTATCAAACACGCTTTTTGCTAAAATTAGGTGCTGAAAATCACAAGAAATTTCAGTGGCAAAAATCCCTGGTTTCACCCTCCCTATATGAAATCATACAGATCAGAAATACAAGCACTGGTACCACTGCTGCAGGTAGCCCCAGTGGCAACTATCACCACAGTAGCCAGGCAATCGGCAGAGTGCTGGCACAACAAGGGCTGTTTCACATTTGCTTCAGAAGCAGGCATTTGAAAAATGAATCCCCATATCAATAGCTTCAAAGTCTGGGTCTCAAAATGATGGAACACTTGCAAGTTTGGTTTAAGGACCCAGAAATTCTGGAGCAGAGCTAGGTTCTGGGCTGAGACCTCCTGTCTGCCAGTCCCCTCTCTTCAGCTTGAGAAACCTCCCCTCACAAGGTCCATCACACCCACCTGGCTTCACCAGCCACCTCTTTCCTTGACAAGCCTGGATCTGTATTTCTGACTTGATCCATCTAAACCAGACACCAAACTAGGATTAGCATTTGGATTCAAACCTGTCTCACAGTTTGCAGGATTCAGCTTTGCAGTTTGGATTCAAACCCATATACAATGAAATCTATGTTTTTCTTGAGGTTTTTTGTTTGGTTTGGGGTTTTGGGTTTGTTTTTGTTTGTTTGGGTTTTGTTTTTTTTTTTTAGATAAGCACAAACACACATCAGTATTGCTAAGTATTACTGCAAAATGAAATGCAGAAAGAAGCTTGACGTTTACAGTTTGATTTTCCAAATATTGCAAGCCTAGAGCAGGCATTAGTTATTGCATTAAGAATGGCCTTATTTTCAGGACTGCTGCTGATGTAAAGCTTTGTCTGCTTGCCATGCTCAGGATATATGCACATCTGGAACCTTTTATTTTGATGTCTCAGAACGGGTTTAGCAACCTGCTTTAGGCAGCTATATAACGGCTTCAGCTCTTCTAATGTTAAAGTAGGGTAGAGCTAAAACAAATCCTGACTGCCTTTTCTCATCAAATGCATGGAGACAGGCTGATCCTTCCCATGATGTAGGACCACTAAAGGGTTGTTACTGGAACTGGAAGAAGCTGTTTGTTGTGTGACATCACATACCACATCACTAGGCAAATAAAACTCTTAGATACCAAGAGAAAAAGACACCTGGGCTCATCAAGAGAAAAAAAAAAAAAAACAAAACACAAAAGGCTCCTGTGTGGTCACTGGGTCATGCATTTCCTAATAAATGTCACAGAAGGAAGAGGGCAAAAGGAAATCTCCTGCCATGGTTTCCTGTGTGATGTTGGCTGCCTCCTTGCAGGATGAGTGACAGACATGTCCATAAACTCTACAGATCACCAGGAGCTCATAGGAGACCTGAAAATCTAGAGAGACAGTAATTACATTAACACTGCTAATGAGAACAAACCAGGAACAAAGCTTGAACAGCACACCTCGGTTGGCTACACTGCTTAATTAATAGTTCATTTTCTACTGGGCTTTGAGTAAATTCACCCAGTTTTCTCCTGGGCAAAATTAGGGATATACTTCACTCCAGAAACAGAACTGCAAAGACATTATGGATGAGGCTGCACCAGGTTTGGCTTCCTATGCCCCACACAGTCCTCTAATGCTATCCCAACTACCCACGCACACTCAGGCACTCCCATATGCCCTTCTGCCCCGTGCTAAGGTATGCAATATATGTTCTTAAGCTATAGAAACAGTAATTTGGTGACCTGCGACAGCAATATAAGGTAGCCTTAACTTGAAAAAATGTACAAGAAGAGTATAATCAAGTATTATAGCCAGAAGACATTACACAGGACCTAGAAAACCCTCAAAGCCAAATGCAACGTAGTGTACATATAGTCAGCTCTGCTCTGCTCTGCTCTGTGGTGAGCCCTAAGCCATGTGGGAAAGAGACAGCTGATGCTCCTTGGCCTCAAGACGACAAGTTTCCTCCCTATCTCTCTTCCACTTGTAGTGTAGACATAGATCGTGAGTTCTGGAATGCCTCCAGGGGAGCTATCGTGCCAGGTCCACCCGCTGGCCATGGTTTCCACAAGGCTCTGCACTTAAAAACAGAAGGACTTTTCCTACTTTCAACTGGAGCTACCTGGAACAAATAAGAGCTTTCTCCAGTTAAATTCACAAGCTGGAAGGGGTAGTAAACAGCACCAGCCATTTTCCTCTCATGTGAAACCAAGGAGCTTTTTGAACTGGAGTCCAGACTTCCAGTCTCTTTCCTGTGACACCAAAATGGCATCCACTAGTAATGCCAGTGCAGAATTCAGATTTTACAAGAAATTCTTAGATATCCCTAACAAACTTAAAACAGGTAAAACCTCACTGACCTTGTGCCAGCAGGGTCAGAATTATAGTGGAGTTACAGACAGAAATTGTGGAGCATATATTGCACCGAGGTTCATTATTTCTTTTTAAAGACTCAGTTATGATGGTGGTGAGGGAGTAGTGTCCTGTGGAGAAGCCACCATGCTCCTCACAACCCATCTGCTTGCACTGTCTTTCCTCCAGGAGGCTGCTGGACCTTGTTTACTGAAAACAGCCTTAGTCATTTTTGTCCACACTTCTCCAGAAAAGAAAAGCAAAGAAATATAAGGTAGAGTTCCTTCCTTGTTTCTCAAGATATTTTTTTTTCTTTTTAACTGTCTATGGTGTTTTTAAACACATTTTACCAACTGAATGGGCAAGATACCCTCTGCACAGGGGACAGACACAGTGTGGGCAGCTGCAATGTGGACCTGCCTTGCTATCCAAACAGCTCTGACTGTTGGGGTCACCTCTGGGCATGTGTACAAACTCCCCGTGCAAAGTCCAGCTGAGCGCTCACCTCTGTTCTTTCAGCCACAAACGTGGACATCACGCTGCAATATTTCTATGCTGAGTAGACACCTCCCATTAAGTTAGCTCAGGTGCTGGGAACAGCCTTGCTATGCCAGCAAGACCTGGGAAGACCCCATTCTTGTGCCCAACAGCTTGATGACAAACTATTTGAGTTCAGACTGCAGCAGGCATCACAAGACTCTATATACACTGCACAACACCAAGGTATCATATGATAAAGAACTGATGATGAAGGCTCTGCAATGAGAATACCAACACACCTCACCTCAGCTGCCGAAGCAGACAGGCAATTTTCAGCAAGCAGCAACCTGGACAAGGATTTAACCTTCATTATGATAAGTTCCATATCTTCTCAGCAAGCCTCTGAATAATTTAGTGCCCTGGTTCCTTCTGTCATTTCACATAAGATTTTCAGCTTTTATGGAATACAAATATGAAAATCTAAGATTTCAGTTCAAAGATATTGTATTTTTTTCTGAAATTAAAGTGAATGAGAAACCAAGCAAGCATAGCTGAAGGATCTGTTTTGAGTGAGGTATTTTATGTTGTATTTTTAGGCCTCCCACAGACAGCTGCATGTGACTCAGAAAGATGCCCAGATGTTCACTTTGGGGATGAAGTAAAACATAAAATAAAGATATTGAGTAGCATATTTTCTTTTTCAAGCATGAAGTCTTTTGCTTTTTGGTAGCAAGTATTCATTTGTTTCAGGTTTAGTGTCCCCCCAGATGCTGAAGAAAAAGGAAAAACAGTTCCAGTGAGTGACTATACTCACTCACTGATATACTAAGGGATGTACATCAGGATGCTCAGAGGATTATTAATACAGAAAATCAGAAAACAGAATTTCAGGAGAAGTGAAGATCAACATTTTAATACGGCCAGTGAACCAGACTAGCAGTGCACTCAGCAGAATAACCTTGTCTTTATCAAAGCGTTCAGTATCAGCAGCAATCAATTTTCAGAAGCAATTAAGCAGTATCCAAAATGTCTCTTAATAAGAAAAACACATTTTGATTTCTGAGCAGCAAGAATCGCCTGGCTTTTGTCAGCTCTAATATTTATGACTTTATTTCCTCTTTGCTGATTGACAGTTTAGCTGGTTTCAAAGAACAAAGAGAAGTGGGGAGAAGGAAGGTGCAGTATCAGCAATTAAAAACTGAGGACTGTGAGTCTGTAACTCCTAAGAAGTGGGGGAAAAAAGATAAAGAAACACTTCAGAGCACAGTGAGAGATCCATCAGACACAGCTTTTGCTTTAAGTCCTGTACTAGGTTGGCAAGTGTTCTTACAGACAGTAGCTTAGGGCCACAGCTATTCTGTATTCTGTTTGATTGGAACCACTGAAAGAGAAGACCGAGCTGGATTATGCCCACTGTTCTCCAGAATAACTGAAGATGTGGGCAGAACTCAAACCCACACATATATATGTGCATAAATACAGAAATTACACATATTTGGCTAATTTTAAAAGCTTTTCACCAGGAGCATGAAGACTCGGTGAAAAACTCTTAAAACCTTATAAATCTCCTGGACTTCAAAATATGACTTTTTAACATCCCAGTGATTATAATACAATTTTCAGTCCTGGATTTTAATGAAAAAGTTCCCTCTGTTCCAATACACTGCCAGAAAGTATGCATTTCAACTTGTGTCTTGACAACAGCGAGGAAGAGGAGGAAGCAAATGGCCAGAACAGATAGTGAAATCTGTGAGACCATCTGGAGATGACAAGTTGAAAACCATCCCCAGTAGAAATGTTTCAAGGTTCTTCTACCAGACATTGCCCATCTGAGAGTCTGTACAAAATGCTGATACACTTCCAGTGGGTGCTGGTGGGATTCTCAGGGTGCCTAAGAGTCTGATGGCAGATGTTTGCCTTAGCTTAAGGATCCCTTCATACTCTGGGATTAGAAACCACCAAATCATAACACAGATGCACAGATGCAAATAATGTAATGCCCAAGCCAGAGTCCTGTGAACCTCTAAAAATGTTTTTCAGTTTTTCAGCAGAATTAGGTGCTTAGAATACCTTTAAAAATACCTGTGTGTCATTTACGACATTAGGCATATGAGCACCTCTGCTAGCTTGGCCTTTGGTTTGTTTCCCCATAGACCCAACAGGAAAGGTGACTGCCACAGCTGGGGCTTGTATACCCAGAGCCAATCATAGAATGAAAGAGTAGTTCGGGTTGGAAGGGATCTTTAAAGGTCATCTAGTTCAATGCCCCTGCAATGAGCAGGGACATCTTCCACTAGATCAGGTTGTCCAGCCTCACCTCGGATGTTTCCAGAGGTGGGACATCTACCACTATTCTGGGCAACATGTTCCAGTGTTTCACCACCCTCTTTATAAAAAATTTCTTCCTTATATCTAGTTTAAATCTACCCTTTTTTAGTTTAAAACCATTACTCCTTGTCCTATAACAACAGGCCCAGCTAAAATGTTTGTCCCCATCTTTCTTACAAGACCCCTTTAAGTATTGAAAGGCTGCAATAAGGTGTCCCTGGAGCCTTCTCTTCTCCAGGCTGAACAACCCCAATTCTCCAAGCCTTTCCTCATAGGAGAGGTGTTCCATCTCTCTGATCATTTATGTGGCCCTCCTCTGGACCCACTCCAACAGGTCCATGCCTTTCATGTGTTGAGGACTCAAGAGATAGGGGCAGTACTCCGGGTGGGATCTCACCAGAGTGGAGTAGAGGGGCAGAATCACCTCCCTCAACCTGCTGGCCACACTTTTTTTGATGCAGCCAAGGATATGGTTGGCTTTATGGGCTGTGAGCACACATCACTGGCTCACATCCAGCTTTTCATCCACCAGTACCCCCAAGTCTTTCTCAGCTGGGCTGCTCTCAATCCTTTTGTGCCCCAGCCTGTATGGGTATCAGTTGCCCTGACCCAGGTACAGGACCTTGCACTTGGACTTGCTGAACCTCATGAGGTTCACATGGGCTCACTTCTTGATCTTGTTCAGGCACCTCTGAATGGCACCCTGTCCATCAGGAATGTCAACCACACCACTCAGCTTAGCGTCATCTGCAAACTTGACGAGGGTGCCCTCAATCCCACTGTCTATGTCATTGATGAAGATATTAAACAGTACTGGTCCCAATACAGACTCCTGATGGACACCAGTCATCACTGATCTCCATCTGGACATGAATAAGGCTCTGGACAGTGCAGAAAGCTCTGTCTGTGCTTCCAAAAATGGAGCAAATCAGGCAGCTGGTGGTCATTGAGCACCTGTGGCCCTTCTCAGTGGACAAAGCATGAAGTCCTTTCTCAGCTCCTTTGCAGGACATCAGGAAGGATTTCAGGACTTTCACCTCTGGCATTCTTTAAGACTGCCACACATACATAACAGCAAATCAAAGATTTACTGAAAAGTTTGTTGAGCTCAGGCAAATTCCAAGTGGGGATGTGCCTTCACCAGAGTAATCCATCAGAATAATGGATCCTGAGACCTCACACTTACATATCCTCAAACCCAGTGAACTCCCTTGTAAATTTGCATTGCAACAGTCAGAGGACACTGAAAATCAATTTATTTTAAAACACAGGGTTCTATAAGCAGTAAGTCCTTAAACAAAGAGTATTGGCTTTTCCCCTGACATTGATTGTATTGGTTTGGCTCATTTCTGCTTTTCCTGGAAATATTCTTTGAATGACAACACAAAAGGCCATATCCAGCCCTCTATTAAAGATGTTGCTGTCAGAAGTGCAAACAGAGATCTACAGAAAAGGCTCACTCAGGGTATCTGATGCTGTTGCACAGACTCCTTTTTTATGCTGCTTGATATGCTCTATGGAGCAGGACTTTGTTGAACTGGCTCAGCCAGAAACTGCAGTCCTAATAACAGAAAGATCAGGAAGAACAGTGTGGCAATACAACATTGCTCAATGTCACAGAATGTTCAGGGTTGGAAGGAACCTCTGGAGATCATCCAGTCCCCCTCCCTGCTAAAGAGGGTTCACCTCAGGCAGGTGCATCCAGGCAGGTTTTGAATGTCTCCAGAGGAGGAGACTTAACAACCTCTCCGGGCAGCCTGTTCCAGTGCTCTGTCATGCTCAAAGTAAAGAAGTTCTTCCTAAGGAGCATACCTTTTGCAGGAAAATGGCTAGATATATATAAGGAAATAAACAAAAATTCCATGTGTCCAGTTGGATTCCAGAGCCATGTACGGGTGCTACCAGGCAGCCAGGAGTGTGCTCCCTGAATGCCTGTGAATCCAGCCCTAGAGAATATGTTTTCAATATTAGGTGAAATCTGGATGTTCAAGGTCCATCTCCCCTTGGTAGCATAAAGATCTCACCAGGAATCCTTCAACTTCCACTGAAACTTCCAGGCATAAGCTTCTACTAAAATAAGAATTATCTGCTGTAGATATCTGCTACACATGCTCTTTGTTCGTGGTCCTTGCCATAGCTGTCTCTTCATTTTTCAAAGATGATTATCTAAACCTTTTCTCTATGCTCATTCTTATAACAAGTACCCACTGAGCAAGGCTTTATATTAGTGACAAGATAAAAAATACTAATCAAAGAACCAAAACAAGAAAATAATTACTGATTGTCAACTCCAATTCCATCAGCTGTGCCCTGTCAGCACGGGACAACTCTGCCCACAGCAGCACTCAGGCAGCTATTGATGAGCAAAGAAGTCACATTTAGCTCATTTGCTGCAAAGATGAGTCAGTTTTAAAAGGTTTATTGAAGAAACAATATAAACTGAGACATGAAAATGTAACAAACAGGGACATGACTGTCAGTTTTACTGCCAATTACCACCTTCAGTATATCAGTAATAGATCATTAGGATCATGTCAGGTGCTGTGATTAAGGGCTGACTGCTGCAAACACAGAGGAGCAGAGGAGCAACAGCAATGGGAACTCCCTCACGCAGCAATACCAAGGTAGCGCCAGTCCCGGCTGCTGCTGGGTGTACATGGAGGCTGAGAAGCTCCTGGATTTGGAACCCCCCAGGGCATGGCCCCAGGAGAGGTCCTGCCTCATCAGCCTGCCTAAAGCGGGGGCTGTGAGGCTCACTGGGAGAGGCTCATAGGTCCGAATGCCAGAAGGGTTAAAGGATGGAATGAGCATTCAGCACCAGCTGCAGGAGGGATCCATACTCTGTGTGCATATACATGTGCGCTTACTCCACTAGTGGACTTCAGTCCCATCAGCAGCGTTCACGTTTCTGTGAGTGATGGGTGTTTTCTGTCTCTGCTAATCTGTACAGCCAGCTATATATATATGTATATCTGCATTTTGTGTGTGTGCTAACTGGGAACACATGTTCTGCCTTGCTGTCAGCTGGACCTGAGGATGTAGTGCTGCAACAGCCTCACATATTTGACAATGTCTGGCAGATCTGATCATCAGCATGCAGGATTTCTTGATCTAGTCTCTTTCAGGCACTAGAAGAAGGATCATGGCTGTGACAAACACTGTCTCTCCTTGGTCTGCCAGGCAGGACTACAGTAACCTGGCAGGCAAGGAGTTTGGTGCCTCTATTCTCTGGCAACAGTGCAAGTGCTGATCTTCTCCCTGCACTTTAGTGTAGATTCTCCAGGAAGAGGTATCCTGCAGTTTCAACTCTAAAGAGCCAATCTGTCTCCCAAATTCCTCAAAACCTCCTAACAACAGCAAGCAACCACTTGCCAGAGTTTTTGCCTCATGTGTCAGATTGCAAAAACTAAAAAGTTACTTTGCCTTTTGAAAGTGGGCAGGTGCTTGTCACAAATTAGGCATTTCAACGTCTACCATTTAATGCTCTGCTTCTGCAGCTTAAGGTGCTCGGTCATCCCCAGGTGTCTATACCAGCGCTCCTGCTGTGAGAGGCATTTGCACCTCTTCATTGGGACTCACTCCGTTACACCATTTTTAACTTGGCCAAATCTCATCTGAATAATGTCATAACTTATTTATCATCTTCTCTGCCAATGAATTGGGAGAGCTTTGCAGCAATGGTATTAGCAAGAACTCGAAGCTTGGCAAATAGAAAACACTTAGGAAAAAAAAAAAAAACAACAAATCAAGGAAGCAAAAAACCCCCAAACAAAACCTCCTCAGTTGTCTGTGTCATTGTACCTGAATTATTGTCTCAAGTAGAAATTAATTAGAATTTCCCTTTTCTTCTGTCCAATTCAAGCAGTTTTGGTCACTGAAATCCCTGAGATTGAAAATAACAGAGGAAGGATCTCCCTCTCTCTCTTCCCTTTCACAGAGAGGAGGATTGCTCTCAGAGACTATCCAATTTACAATATTTCAGCAGAGTCTGGATTTTTTCCGCTGTGCTTTTTCTGTATAGTACACGGGTACATATTCTTGAGCTAATTAGAATATTTTAACCTAGCTGTAATCAACAGCAGACTGAAACAACCATTCCAAATATTCCTTTAATTTGTAAAACATTGTTTTGCCTTTTAGTAATCTTTCAGCAAAGAGTTTACATTCAGGATGATTAATGACACAACTTGTTCCAGACCAATTACAGAAGGCAAGAATTTAGTCATCAAAAGTTTCAGGTTGCACCAGACAACTGATTAAAAGAGTTGCAGTCAATTTGCTTCCGTCACTGAAAGGTACTAAATCACACACACAAATCCATCCCAATTTAAAAGAGCACTTATGCTGAATGGAAAGTTTGATTCAATTGCCTCTGCCATCAAGGGTAGAAACACGCAGAATAATCATGTTCCCAATCATCGCAGATCAGAATTCAAATGGGCTCAATGAACCTGCTTAAGAATGAATTATGGCTGCAAATTATTTGCATGAATTATTGAGCAAATAATTATGAATGGCAATTACACTGGGAAGAATTAAGCTTTGTTCACAGAGAACTCCTGAATAGAATATACATGAGTTCTTTGTTACAAATTATTTACCCTACCCCAGTACAAACAGTGAAGTTAAATTCTTTGAAAAACATAAACTGAATTTTATTAATCTTAAACATAATTAGTAAAATCAGAAGTATATTGTACACTCATGTATGTGTTGTGTACATATAAACTAGACAGGATAACAGGTCAAAAGTATCCATTTCATTTTGCCTTAGTGAATACATATAATTTGAAAGGTTTTCTTTATAGAAAGTCAAAAGAATAAGCACAGTCATTTTGTTCATGAGATTCAGTTTCATATTCAATCAAAATAACAAACTTTTAAAGACAGATCTTGAACAGACTATACTTTCTTAATTTGCTTATTCTTTGGGGAATTTGTCTTTAATCATCAGATAATTTTCTGCACTTACCCTAAAGATTTGCTTATTACTTTTCACAATTGCCTTTGTAAGGATTTGAAAGATATTTGTAAGGCAAAATATTACCAGCTGCAGAAGTTACATTATTGGATTTTTTCACTGAACCGAGGTTAATAGAAGCCACTTTGAAATGAAAGAAATTTCTTTAGGGCAATAAAGTTTCATTTATTGTTTGGAGCAATGCAGCTCTGACTAACTTCGGTCATCTCACAAACACCAGGGGCAAAAAACTTTGCAGCAAAGGTAAAGGGGACAAACCCAGAAAGAGTAAATGGAAATGGCTGGCTCATTACAGAGCATGTAGTTTCATGAAACAGTAAGTTTTGCAGGGAGGCGAGAAGCAATGTTTTCCCCATCTCTCCATCCCTATTGCTTCCAACCTAATCCAAATCAACCCTCCTACAGATGTGTCAGTGTAAACTCATGGGGCCAATGATCTAAGCTAAAAATAAAACCTCTTTTTTGCTCTTTAATTAATAAAACCCAAATAAAATATCCTTAAATAGATTAATGTTACAAATTCAAGTTAGAGAAAAATTTGGCAGACCTGAAGCCAGGAGAAGTGGGAGGATGGGAAGACCTGGTGGTACAGGGCAGCTGCAAGCACACAGGTTTGGCAAGGTGAGTGCCACTCGGGTAAAGCAGGTGCTCGGAGAGCTCATCCTGCTTTGTGCTTGTATGGGCACCTCAGAAAAGATCAGCCATTCCTCAGGAAAAGAAAATGACCATGAAAGGATTCCCTGAGAGGCTTCAGACAGACACAAAGTAAAGCTCTGTTGTGGTGCAATGACTGAAGAGGAAAGTCCTCTGAGATGATTATTCTTCTGCCCCTGTGAGTAGAAGACATGAATGATTTGATCACAGTATGACCCTCTCATCTTCCCTCATTAAGAAATGATAAATGAACTTACACACCACTGGAAGATCACAAATATTGCTATTCCACAGAGAGAAGACCAAATAAAACACTCATTTCCTGATACTTTAGAAGGCTAGTCAGAAGATTTATGGCTACCATTAAGTTTAGAGGTGCTAAAATGAGTGGTTGCTTCATTAGTATGCAGAAAAAAATTGCTAAGTGTATTTTCATTGTGGCACCAGCAATGAAAAAATCTTCACTGGGAATAGTCTTTTTTTCCAAAACAAATACAATATGCGGCTGAAGTGCTACAGTTTAGTTTACAGACATGGTCTGTGTAAAGATTGTCCTAACTCTGGTCTTGTTCTCAGAACTTTATTAATGAGATAATGTGTGTTAACAGAAGATATTTTCCCTTTCACTACCCTCATTTGCATTTTGTTTTAAGAACCAAGGGTTCAAAATCTCAGCAGGTCTGACCTGGATCTGAAGGGCTGCACTTTCTAGACCCACTCACGTGTTGCGGTCAGCACCGTGGTCCTGACCAGAGTCCTTCAGAGAGATTTCTGCTGGAGCTCAAGGCCAAACAACACCTCCTGCATCTTCAAGTCACTCTTCCATCACTGCAGCTCTGTGTGGCCCATGAAAGGCTGCCTCAGTGCTTTGCTCATTGCAGGTGGGATGACTCTCTATATAATTTCTGGATCAGAGGACAATTGGTACCTGGCAAAATCTTAGCTGAATTATCTATCTGTGTGGTTTGATAGAGCCCTTCTTCTACTGCTAGCATTTCTATGGTAGTAGAAATATGCCAATCTTGTAACAATTTTTCGTTCTGTTTGTACATTTGTTTCTACTGTTTATTGTCTATTTTGTTTATTTGGATGTTGATGACAATCTGGGGGCGGAATGATGAGGAGTTTACTATACACAGGCAACTCATAAATATAAAGCCCTAACCAAGGATGAGCCAGTGGAAACTTTTCCAAAGCAAGAAAGAAAACATATGTACTTCACCAGTTTCAGGAGATCCAGTGTCACACAGATGTCCCTCCAGGACATGTATTAAAGGGATACTTTTCTAAGAGCTGTCTGGATTCACCAGCATGTCACAGTTGTTGTTTCCAGAAATTTGAATGAAGCTAATACAACACTTACTGATCATCAAAATGTCACAACAGCTTTAGAACAATATAACTTCTGATCTCTACTTTGTCAAGAAAACAAGACAGCAATGACTCTGGCAGAGAAGAAACTTCCAGGAAATGTCTGAGAAATCTAAATAATGTACAGCAGAATATATTTTCAGACAGAAATAAAACAATTACTTATAAGGACAGAGAAGCCATGAAGCACTGACTATGCAGACATATATACATGTAAAATGCTGCAGCAAAAAAAAGGGCATTAAGAACTTTGTCACTGTCAGGTGAAATATGAACTAGTTGTGGATGAGTCATGGCTTTCTCTCACCCCATCCTGTATCAAAGATCAATGTACCAGTTTCTGTTTTGTGAAGGTTTTCTCACAATGTTAATAGATGAAAAAGAAGACTTTTCCCAAACTATGTCTTGGCTAAAGAAATTAATCAAATGCTCTACCCTGGCTGATGAGGTTAAGTCTTCTTTTTTGGTAAGACTTCTTTTGTGTTGTCATAGATATATATATGTGTGTGTGTGTGTGTGTATATATATACATAAAATTCTCAAGGCACAATTTCCTAGAATTTGTTGTGAAATCATTAACAGCTATTGTGGAACTTATTTAAATGATAAATAGATTGAGTTATTTTCTGTCCTACTGAAAAACTGAAGGGACAGATTATCCTTTGCATCCATAAACTGTGATCAAAATCCAAGATGTTATGTTGCCAGTGAACATCTGTCACAACACTTATGGTGCTCTAGACCGGTTCAGAATAGCCAGGTTTCAGGAATGCATTCAGTAGGCATATACATGCACACCTTTCAGCTTAAATTGTCTTTATGGTCAGCGGACAGAAGTAAGCACTTTTAGGGTACCATGTATTTGACCTATTTTAGAGCTTAATTATGTATGAGAAGAATTTTGTCTTGGAAGTGTTTAAGTTCCCTATAAAAGGAAAGTATAAGAGGGATATATACAGCTAGTTCATATACAACTGCTTTCTTTGGTCAAAGGCAGGTACCAGCTGAGGAAACAAAATGAGATAAGGAATACAGCACTGCATTAGTGGGAAAACGAAAAACATTTTACATGTCATTGGTTCTGTCAAGTCTGCCACCAGAATTCCCACACTACCAGTTCAGAAGAACAACAATATAAGAACAACATATGGAGGAAAAAAGAAGTTATACCTAAATGCTTGTCTGCTTACATCCAACATTTACGATTACATTACACCTGTACATCTAGGCCAAACTGGGTTGAATGGTCTGATCCACACTGATGTCCCAGTGATCCACATTAACACATTAACACAAGCTACTTCTAAACTATCAGCTTTTCTAAAACGATAAATATCCACCACTGTTACCACTGTTAATATGATAGATCAGTCACTGACAGTCATATGAACACTGGTCTTGCCAAACATAGCTCAAGTGTGTAGAACCAAGATTTGTATTGCAAAGACAAAAAAATAACATTGGAATATTGCATTGTGTTTAAAGCATTATTTTTGAAGGCTACATTTCATATAACCTGATCTATTTTTTTTACTGTTGATAAAGATTTCCAAGATAGAGATTTGTGAGAAATATGTATGGGAACGGGCATCATACCTCAAAGATGTGCCCAAAGGGAGATGGAAGGACAGCATTTTAATCATGAAGTATTGTTCCACATGCATATAAAAAGGACTTCTTGGACTGGCATGAAAACTACTTATTCCTTAGCTGGACAATATTCATACCCCTGATGACATCCACTCTGAAGAAGCATAAAATTTGTAAGCAATACTTGTGACAAGTATCAAGCATGTTTCAGTCAGTTCTTTATAATTTTACATATTCCTCAGCCATATACCTATTTGAAGTGTACTTTAGTTATGTAAGTGGTGGGTATTTTGGAAAATAAACAGGTTTTGGATTTCCCGCATTGATGTACTGGACATTATGCTGGGACTAGTGCAGGCTAGACAATTGCCAAGTGTCATATGAAAGAACAGTAACTCAAGTAAGTCTTGAGATATCTAGGTTTCAGAAAGACATAGATAGTGGCGAAGCATTGTTCAAAACCCTTGAGAAAATTAGGTAAGATCTATGAGGACAGATCAGATAGCCGTGGTGATGATTCCTGAAAGTACCTAAATTAAGGAGGAAACATAGAGCGATATCAAGAAGAATCGCCTCAGTAATGATCCTTCCTTACAGAAAAGTTATACAGAAAAGAAACTCAAAATGCTCCCAAACTCTAGAAAGAAATGTCTTGAAAAACTAAGGGAAAGAGCTTGCACCCAAAGCAGAAAGGAGTGGGCCCAAAGTGGGGAGAAATATATTAGTAATGAAGAAAGCAGAGACACGTTTGAGAAGAATTGCCTTTCCTGCTTGGCCCTATTCCCTTTACTGGCAACAGATGGATGACAGCAGAAATAAAATAGCAGAGCTAGGTCATGGTGATAGCATAGACAATGAGTCTTGCTGAAACTGTGCCTGCTCTGCCACTGGTGGAATGATTCTGGAACTGAAGACTAACTCTGCCACTAATACAGTTGCAAGGGTTGCTGCGTGTGGATTAACCATATGACAGTGCAATGCTGATGCAATGCTGATGTTTATTAAGGGATATCAAGAAAACATGCTATGTGCCACAAAAAAACACTATAAAACTTTTTCTACCAAAACCAAAGGTTCAGGTCTCCAACAGGTGTCACAATGCTTTGGTGGTTTTGCTGTAGAATCAAATCTCTTAGAATTCTTGGTTTCAAAAGGGGGAAAAAAAGAATAATTACAGAGTTAACCTATAGGATAGTATTATTTATATCAGTGCCATGGTTTAAATGACCTAGCAGACTCCTCTGCTTCAAGCCACTAAAAAATCACTGTGAGAAAATCAAGGTCCAGCAATCATTCAAAGGAAAGCAGCCATTATTTGCATGCATTTTGCTATCCACAGTAATAAACACAATTAGCAGAGACAGATTCTGCAATACCAGTAAGGTAAGGTGGCCATGGGGATTGATGCAGGCAGAGCACTGATGAACTTCCACCTTTTTTCAAGGTGTGACTGTTAGTGCCTTTGCAGGCAAGCAAAATTCTTAGAAAGGAAACACTTTTTTTTTTTTTTTTTTTTTCCCCACAGACTAGATTTTTTGCAGCTTGGACAACCATAAGAGCTTTTCCACAAAATCTCTCTGAAACTTCAGAAATTCACATAGTCTTTGTAAATCCCTAAAAGAGCAAGAAGTGACATAGTTGAATGTTGCAAGACACTTTTTTGTGCAAAGGGGTGAAAATGACTCAAGCCAGATGATACCGTCTTAAAAAAGACTGTCTCTTCTGACAAGTACTGCTTGTAAGCTGTCATGTGAAAAGCTGAAGATGATCTTTGCGATGTGAACCCACCAGGCTGCATCCAAAGAGTCTGGACTGATAACCAAAGCAAAAAGTAGCTTGTACAGTGGCAAGATGACTCACTTCCCAGCACTCAAAGCAGTCCTGCAGCTTAGGAAATCAACTTTCTCTATTCTTGCCAAATCACTGAATGCCTGCATTAGTAATACACTCAAGGGCACAGAGATCTACAAAATAGAAATCTTTACAAGCCAGAAATACCATCATGGTGAGACAGATTGTGTGCAAGATAATTTTAGGGAGGATTTGGAGGAAAAGGAAGGGAATTATGTGGTTCAAGCTATGTATATTGTGGAGGAGAAGGATACCAAGACAGGATTCATGGGGCTAAACACATACATGTGAAAATGTGGATTTCTATGTCTGAGCTTGTCATCTAGGTACATCTAGAGTGTGATTAACTTAATCTTAAAGAGCTATCTAAAATAGACCACATGAAAGATGTTCGATAAGTGCCTTTTTCCTTGCTGCCCCAAAGGAAAGCAAAGCTGCCAAGCTCAGATGTAGATGACTGTACTTTAGATGTCTAACCAGCCAGGAAGGTCCTCTTGTTCCTGCCTTAAAATATCTTACAATTTCATCCAAGGAAAATATTTTATTATTTGATTGAGATATTTTGAGAGAGTATATGTTTTTACTGCTACCAAAACTTGTTTTTCAGCATGAAATATTTGAAGTTTTGGTAATGTTATGATCATTTTCTTTGATCTCCAAAAGGGAGTATTCTGTCATTCTAAGGAAAATTACCAAGATACAGTTTGTGGTCTCTAAGTAAGGCTTCAGATCTAAATGCTTTAAAAAAATACACCATTACAGCTTGCTAAGTTAGATAATGCCAGTTCCTGAAACTTTTTTCTTTTTTAATCTTTTGCACGGAGAGCCCTGCTAGTAAATCCACAGAGAGAGACCCTTCTTGTCCAGACATCCTTGTCCAGACAACACTTTTTTTCAGGAAACCTCTTATCCCTTCTTTTTCCTTCTTTGCCTGAAAAGGACTATAACAGATCACTACCAAAATGTGAAAAAAATACATACTAAAGGAATATTTTCGTGTATATGATTAAAAGAAAATGAGGCCTATTATCTACAAAAAACAACAAAAACTTTCCTCAGTTTTTGAAAATTTCTCTGTTGTTGCTTTCAAGCAGCCCAGAGTATTTTTTCCTCTGTGCCTGCCAATAGGTATCAAAAGAAATCTCTGTTTTCTATCCCTCATTTTCCAGTATGGATTTACAGAAAACCTGCCTTGCAACCTCCATAAAGGGAAGAATAAGGTTTAGCTGAGAAATCAGGCTGATTGAGCTAACTATACATATATAATACATACAGACCTTTTGTAAGACCTTTGAGAACCAGAGAAAATGTTTTGCAGTGAGAAACTTGACAAGATCAGACTGTTTAATGTATCACAAGTAGAAAGACTGTTGGCTTGCTGCCTGTGCCTAAGTACCTTTACAGGTAGAAAAAAAATGGATACTCGGGAAGTTTCAAATCACAGAATCATCAAATCATTTAGGTTGGAAAAAACTTTTGAGATCATCAAGTCCAACCATTAACCCAGGACTGCTAAGTCCATCACTAAACCACATCCCCAAGAACCACATCTACATGTTTTTTAAACACCTCCAGGGATGGTGACCCAACCACCCCACTGGGAAGCCTGTTCCAGTGCTTGACCACCCTTTCGGTGAAGACATTTTTCCCCAATATCCAGTCTAAACTCCCCTGACACAATTTGAGGCCATTTCCTCAAGGGTGACCTGCTCCATAACCTTTCCCAGCACCAAGCTGACAGGCCTGTAGTTCCCTGGATCCTGCTTTTGGTCTTTCTTGCAGATAGGTGTCACACTGGCTAACCTCCAGTCTTCTGGGACCTCTCCAGTTTGCCAGGACCACTGATAAATTATTTTCTTCCAGCTCCCTCAGTAACCACAGTATCCCATCCAGCCCCATAGACTTGTGCACATTTAAGTGGAGCAGCAGGTCACTAACTGTTTCCTCCTGGAATGTGGAGACTTCATTCTGCTCTTCCTCAGCCCTGTCTTCCAGCTCGGGGGGGCTCAGTACCCAGAGGGAAGCTGGTCTTGTGGTGGAGAAAGGCGTATTTGGAAGCTGAGGCTGTATCACATATTTCAATGAGAAATTATACACACATTTAAAAGCGAGGATGATTTCCCATTACAAAGGATAACTAAGAGAAAAGCAAGATCCTCCACTTTTTGGTGTTTTCAATTTCAGCTTTATTAACCATTCTGAAAGACATGCTTTAGCCAAATAAGGCGTCTTGATACATGAGTGATGGCATGAAATGCAATGGCTTGTGAAATTGATCAGACCCTATGATGTAAAACTCCTTATTTTCCTTATATATATTAAGAAAGTAGGAAGTTATCCATTTGTGCAAAGCTGCAGTACATTGCTGCTGCATGGGAGGGTTAACCTTTGCCTCACATAGTCCTCTGGAAGCCCATTCAGAGAGTGTTACTTAGAGACAGCGATTTTTCCCTTTCTGCTCAAGGAAAATGTATTTGTCTAAGATCAAGCTGATTGATAACTTCAAAATGTCTGTCTCCTTACTGTTTATTATTTATTGAAAAGTACTTCACAGAACTTTTTATTAAGATGCTATCTCCCAGCCTTAGAAGATAGTCAAGTATCATTGCTTCATTTTACGGTCCAATAAATGCAGAGATGAGCTGTCACTTGCAGTAGGGTTGGGTATGGGTTGGGAATCTCTGATACAGGTGACTTAAATCTTACTAACATGGGTGCCTTTCAAAAGGATCACACCAGACCCATATGCCCAACCTTCCTTTTTGTGATCCTGACTCTGCACTTGGTGCAGTAGTTTTCCAGAAAAACAGGATTTCTCACCCTCATCATCTTTCTTCTCCCTACTAATAGCAATTTAGTACGCTGACAAAGTATTCACCCTGCATTCCTCCCTTAGCGTCTCATTCATGTCAGTAAATAAAATCCTTTTTGCAGTTCAAAGGGTAGAGATTTGCACTGCTGGTTGTTCTTGTGGTGCCTGCTCAAACTGATCACTTCTGCACATATTAGAGTTTCTGTTTTTTTCAGGCTTTTTCTTTTTGCTCTCCCCTCAAAAAATTGTTAGTATAATTCATGTAGGAAAGGAAGATGGTTTAGAGTTTAACACTTGTGTGGGCTACAACAGACTATGGGTGCTCCAGGCACCATCTACAGAGATGGCGGTTTCTTGTGTTATTAACATCTAAGGGCGATGGGTGAGATGTACTGGTTTAAGGGGCCCTGAGCTGGTGCATGCTGGCCAATAACCAGCTCCCTGACAACACCACCTACCAACCTCCACTGTGCCGAGCAGCTCGGTGCAAATAAAAGGGATCAGACTGCAGAATACAAGAGCTGGTGCTGTGCACATGGTGCACTCACCTGGCTTTGCTGTTTATAGCAGATTGCTTCCATTCAACTGCTTTGCAATCTCTTAGAGAAAAATAGATATAAATCTTACTCCCTAAGCCACAGTGATTCTGGTGTGCAACCAGGCTGATGTGTAAGCCGGGGTCTATATCTGAGACATATCACTCCACGCACACAAATCCCACTGCAGTCCAAATCAGCTCCCAAAGCTGATCCAAAGAGGATGATCCACAATTATTTCTAATCTTTAACAAACAGACAAAATTAAACTGGAGAATCACGTTCTGTCCTAGGTTCTTGGAGGGATCAGCAAATAGAGAAAGCAGTAACATTTATGACAAATGGGTTTCTTATATCTTCATTGGGGCACTCTACCCTTATTACAGGATTTTTTTATCTCAGATGAGAGATAAATCTCCAACAAGACTAATGAACAAGGAGAGATAAGAATAACTATGCCCTCCACAGGAAGGACATATCAGAACGGTTATATAAAAAAAAAAAAAAAAAAGAAGCCTATTTGTCTGAAGAGGCCACCTGCATTTTTCAATGCTAACAATCTGCCCCTGCAGGAAACACTTCAGTATCAATCACAGCTGTCAGTCTTCTGGTTGGTACTGCTGTGTCTGCTCCCCTCCATGGGCTGAGGAGGGATTCAGGGATTTGCAAACTACAGAAGATGGCCTGCTCAGCAAGAATGATGCCAAGTGACCTGGTCTTGTAAGTGCTCAGTTTCCTCAGTTCCTGTAGGGTTTGGTAGGAGCTGAGAGGTTTCCCTGTGGTATCAGATTTGGCCAGAGCACATCCTAGTAAAGAACACTCTGAAAATCACCAGTGACTATTCAAATGCCTATTACAGGTCCTGCTCCTCCTCCGTCCAGAGGCACTCAATTCATCTTTAACAATGGGGACAACCACTTATATGATCATTTATGTTCATAGACATTAAAAATAATGCTAGCATGTGATATTCAAATATCCAATGTAAGAAAGGTTTCTGACAAGGGGCCATTTTAGAAGATGTGTCCACACATGTCCTAAGAAGGCAGAAGTGAGATGCAGCTAAGATTGCTGGTCATGGGTGCTGGTAGGAGCACTGGTGCATAAGAGTTGGTGAATGGCTACAACAGAAGTGGAGCAGGGACAGGGTGAGGAGGGGTGTGTGCATGGTTCCCCCAGTCCATGCAGCAGGAAAATAGCATAATATGAGAGATACCTCTTCATAATTTATCAGCAGTCTTGGCAAACTGGAGAGGTCCCAGAAGACTGGAGGTTAGCCAATGTGACAGCTATCTACAAGAAGGACCAAAAGCAGGATCCAGGGAACTACAGGCCTGTCAGCCTGACCCCAGTGCTGGGGAAGGTTATGGAACAGGTCATCCTGAGTGCCATCACATGGCATGTGCAGGACAACCAAGGGATCAGGCCCAGCCAGCATGGGGTTATGAAAGGCAGGTCCTTCCTGAAAAACCTGATCTCCTTCTATGACAAGATGACCCACTTAGTGGATGAGGGAAAGGCTGTGGCTGTTCTCTACCTGGACCTTAGTAAAGCCTTTGACACCATTTCCCACAGCATTCTCCTGGAGAAACTGGCTGCTTGTGGCTTGGACAGATGTGCACTTCACTGGGTAAAAACCTGGCTGGCTGGCTGAGCCCAAAGAGTGGTGGCAAATGGAATTACATCCAGCTGGTGACTGGTCACAAGTGGTGTTCCCCAGGGCTTAGTGCTGGGGCCAGTCCTGTTTAATGTCTTTATCATTTATCTGGACAAGAGGATCGAGTGCATCCTCAGTCAGTTTGCAGATGAGACCAAGTTGGGCAAGAGTGTTGTCCTGCTTGAGGGCAGGAAGGCTCTGCAGAGGGGTCTGGACAGGCTGGGCTGATGGGCTGAGGCCAGTTGTATGAGGTTCAACCAGGCTCAGTGCCGGGACCTGCCCTGAGGTCACAACAACCCCATGCAAGGCTACAGGCCTTGGGAAGAGTGGCTGGAAAGCTGCCTGGTGGGAAAGGACCTGGGGGTGCTGGTTGACAGCCGGCTGAACATGAGCCAGCAGTGTGCCCAGGTGGCCAAGAAGGCCAACAGCATCCTGGCTTGTATCAGGAACAGTGTGGCCAGCAGGACTAAAGAAGTGATTGTGCCCCTGTACTCAGCACTAGTGCAGCCGCACCTCAAATATTGTGTTCAGTTTTCGGCCCCTCACTTCAAGAGGGATGTAGAGGTGCTGGAGCGTGTCCAGGGAAGGACAATGGAGCTGGTGAAGGGTCTGGAGCACAAGTCTAATGAGGAGCAGCTGAGGGAACTGGGGTGGTTTCACCTGAAGAAAAGGAGACTCAGGGGGGATCTTACTGGTCTTTCCAGCTACCCGAAAGGAGGTTGTAGGCAAGTGGGGGTCGGTCTCTTCTCCCAGATAGCTAGAAACAGGACAAGAGGAAATAGTCTCAGTTGTGCCAGGGGAAGTTTAGATTGGATATTAGGAAAAACGTCTTCACTGTTAAGTGTGATCAAGCACTGGAACAGGCTTCCCAGTGGGGTGGTTGGGTCACCATCCCTGGAGGTGCTTAAAAACCATGTAGATGTGGTTCTTGGGGACATGGTTTAGTGATGGACTTAGCAGTCCTGGGTTAATGGTTGGACTTGATGATCTCAAAAGTTTTTTTCCAACCTAAATGATTTGATGATTCTGTGATGTTATATAGCTGCAAAGAGAGCTCAGAGGACACCAGTGAGTGTGGATGTACCAATGTGGACTACTCCAGGGAAAGCCCTGCTGTGTTGGAAGCATGCAACAGCTTGAGCCAGCTCCACAGGCTGTGCCACCAGGTAGTGGTAGTTAAATGAAAGCTCCTGTGGTGATGTTTGCAGCAAGCCACATCTCCTCTCAACCTCTGCGGTCAAAGCCTGAGAGGTGACCTGAAAATGTACACAAAAATTGTGAGAAAAAAAAATTATCCTTGCAAATGTCAGGCATTTGGTAAGTGTAACAATGTAGCGGCATTGCCAAATATGTGTTCTGTCAAAATTGTGATGGTATCCTCAAGGGTCCCAGAGGAAGTAAGAAATGTTCTGGAATTTTAACTATTAATTTATACTCATTTATACAGAGGTTGTGCCCCTGAATATCAATACTTTGACATTTACATCCTTTCTTTTCCCCACCTTAGCATATAGTTTGGTGCTTGGTTTAACATTTTATTTTCTGAAGTTCACTGGCAATGCCCAAAGCACAGCCTGATCGGGCAGTGAGTTAAGCAGCAGTGCTGCTGCACAGCAACACCTTTACAATAACAGATAACAATGAGCTTATCAGTCAGCAAAGCCTTGAGGCAGCTTAGGAAGAAATAGCTTAGTAAACACCAGGAATGGTGGCTCACACCTCCATGTGGGACTCAGGTGTCTTTTTGAGATGTGATGATGACTTTTTTAAAGACTTAATAGGATGTATTGAGAGAAGAAAAAGTTCAGTAGGCAAGCACTTCTGTTAGTTACTCTGTTCACAGCCTGATCTTTTAAGAGTCATTACCACATCTTTCCAAACAAAACCAAAGCTTAAACCAAACTCCAACAAGCTAATTCTCTACCAGCAAAGATGCTTGTGGAGGTGCAGGGACTGCATAATTCTGTAGGGGTCAACCAGCAGAGTTCCACCAACTTCTGCAGAGCTGCCTTTATGTACACAGCTGAAGTCTAGACCCTGAGCAAGTAACTGCTGCACAGTTTCACTGAAAAAAAAAAAAGGAAAACACTCAAGTACTGACAACAGATGACTCAGTATGATCAGTGGTTTATAAATATTTAAAAGATCAGTCATCCCAGATGAGACAAAACCTAGGTTAGCCTTGGTATGAAATGGTGAGTTACTCTGAGCAAAGAGAGGCTTCCTCCCTTGTCAATTGCAGCAATGTCAGGAGATGTTTCTAAAGTACTTATTTATGGGATAAGTTCAGAGGGATCAAGGATGAATTGATTCTGCATAAACTGCCAAGGACTACAGTACTGCAAAACAGGTGAGGGAAGAAAAAGCAAGTGAGCTCAACCTGAAGCTACTTTGTGGCATGTATAATAAGGTGAAGTGCTGTGATGTCTGTGAAATTAATACCCAGTGCCTAAGCACTATACCTTTATCATTATTACTAATTATCAAGGATCAAGATAATGTTCAAAGGCCTCTATCTAATAAAATTGTAACTGCTGTTATCTGGAGTGAGAAATTAATCCAACATCTTTGTACTGTGCTTTGAAATTGAAACTTGCTATTCATATTTTTCAATGAAGAAAGGTTGAGAGAGTTGGGGTTTTTCAGCCTGGAGAAGTCTCCAGGGAGACCTTTTATTGGCCTTTCAATACTTAAATGGGGCTTATAAGAAGGATGGGGACAAACTTTTTAGCAGGGCCTGTTGCAATAGGACAAGAGTAACAGTTTTAAACTAAAAGAGGGCAGATTTAGATTAGATATAAGGAAGAAATCTTTTACAAAGAGGATGGTAAAACACTGGAACAGGTTGCTCAGAATGGTGGTAGATATCCCATCTCTGGAAACATTCAAGGTGAGGTTGGACAGGGCTCTGAGCAACCTGATCTAGTGGAAGATGTCCCTGCTCGTTGCAGGGGCACTGAACTAGATGACCTTTAAAGGTCCCTTCCAACCTAAACCATTCTATGACTCTATGATATTGCAGATTAAATTCTTCCATTCAGTGTATGCAAGTTTCCCTTCTGTTGGTCATGTATGTAATTGAAATATCCAGTCATTTTCTTTCATTTTCATTTTTCAGCTCCTTTGATTTAAACTGACTTTTCAAAAGATGGTCATAATAACCTTGTAAATGTTGAAAGTCAGATCTTCTCTTCAGATCTCCAAACACTTTACAGGATCATTGTTTTAATTTTGTAGAAACACACACTGAGCATAGGCCATACTGATGGTTATGCATGGAAGGTAGGATGGAGGTTGAGATAATTCCAAGGATTCTGGGGCATTTCCAAAACATTCAGGCTTGAAGTATGACCTCTTAAATTGAATATTTGGGTAATATTCCAGGTTAATGAGTGCTGAAATTGCCCCCACCACATTTTATCCCTTAAAGTTGGATGTCTGATTTAGTGGAGTCATTCCATAGACACACACACTGGAGAGATAGATGGGAACCTGTAGAAGGTGGCAAAATCAATTTCTTTCTGTAGACTTCTAGTGAGCTTAGTCTAGGGGAAGTGGTCCAGATGCACAATCTTTTAACTGCACAGCTCTAATGAGGTGAATCCTACCCTTTTTTCTTCTCTAAAAGAGCTTCTGTTCCAGGGTTGAATGCTCAAAAATTTATGTGCTTGTTCTACCAAAAAGTCCAGGTTTTTCTGTGGGTTCCTTTGATTTAAATCTCAAAATGTCTGCTTCTGATGCTTCTGAATCCATCATCTTCATTTGGGAAGGAGATCTCTGACATGGTAAGTAGAAAGTCCACCCAGCCATCTTCATGCTAGTATCATGAATAACTTCTGCCTTTCCATTAGGCCTTCTCTTGCCCACAGGGACTAAGCCATGTTCCAAGTCTTACAAAATCTTAGCTGTGATTCAGTCTTATTAATGGCAGATTCCTCATTTACTAGAATGGAGAAAAGAAGTTCTTACAGACTGGGGACATGAAGCTGTTTCATGCATTCTATTGATTTCAGAGAGCTCCTGCATGGCAGGATAAGGAATACAGTAAATTAAATAAATAACTAAGTAATATATATTGAGTGATATCTTAAATTATTTCTTTCCCCTCTTATGCATCATATCTTGGTTACTTTTTAATTAATTAATTTGAAGCAATGACTGCCAATGTATTTGTCTTGCAGTAAAGAAAAAAAGTTAATAAAATGTTTTTTAAAATTAATTCCCCTTCTTATAAAGTATGAGAGGTTGACTAAAAGCTTAAGCAGATTTGATTTTTTGTGATAGAGCCAGAACAATTAAACTCACAGACATGTAGATAACAGAGCAGAGGAATGTATTGTCAAGATCTGAAATGTGCTTATTTCTGCAGTATTTGAAACTCAAGGTTATGCAAAGTCTTGATTTGTCTTTTTAACATAACTGGAGAGTTTTTAATATTTCTACATAAGTTCAAGTCCTAGGGGCTTTAAAAAGACCACTGGGTATCACAGGCTTTGGGACAAAATGTTAAAAAATGCTGACCGAGAAAAAAACACATCAGTGAGTTGAAAAATGTCAGCATAAATTAGATTTTTCTTAGCCTCTCTACATTACTTCTGGGCTAGACCAAGCAGTACAGAGAAAGTGCTCAAGAAGTTGCAGGTTTCATAAGTAATGCAGATACCAATCTGAAGGTAAAAGTAATGGGGTACATGATTAATGTAATAAATTCAGAAGCCCTTGTGAGTCCCTTCAGCTGATGATGAAGGTGGCTAAACTGTTTAAGTATTTTCCTGCATTAAAACACTTAACAGCAACATCCATCATAAAGAGGCTGTTTTACCCATCAACACGTTAAGAACATCATCAAAGACAGCTGCTGTTTTCTGCACAAATTTCCACTGCCTGATGGCGTAGGCACAGCTACAGCGCTGAAACTTGCTGGCTCTCAGCTGCCAGCAGAAACAGCAATTCATTTAATGCTAATGGCTCAGAATATAATTAGATATATTTGTGTAAGTTAGAATGACATCCTTTTCCTTTTTTTTTTTGTCTTTTTTTCCTGTATGCTGTGTTTCAGCTCAGCAAAATACATGAAGATAAACTATAAGCCATAGCATGGTTGGTGGATAATAAACCTACTATTGGTGCTTAATCATTGTGATGCAAGTGGTGCTGCTCTAAGAAATTTACATGTGACTAATAACAAATGTCACTTGTTAAAAACTTGTTACAGAAGAGGAAGAAGGTGCGGGTCCACAGCACTGGCTGCCTTTGGATGTAATGAGAATAGCGGGGCTGGAGCCTCAATTTGCAGAACCTGAGATAAAATTTAGGTATTTCCCTTCATAATTGTTAGAAGTAACTCTATCATTACAACTTCTTGTCTGTGTACAATACCCTCTTCAGGGAAGTACATTACAGGCTATTACATGATTTTCTTACTACAGATACTTACATACAAACAGAGATTGTTATGTTGGGAATACCTATTATTTTCAACATAATTAAAGCAATTCATTTGGAAATATTCACTTCTTTCTTTTCTTGTTTCACATTAATAACCTAAATCTCCATTTTCTCCTATTTTATCTGTTTCCTTTTCTTACATGGTCTTTTCATCCATCTAATTTGATTTTTCCACACCATGATGCAGTGATACGCACTACACTGTTATTTTTAAACCTCAGAAGAAAGCCCATATGTTACCACTATAAAGGTTTCCAGAAAACTGCTGTGGTTTAAGCCCAGCCCAAGCACCATGAAGCCACTCCCTCACTGCCCCCTCACCCAGAGGGATGGGGAGGAGAATCAGAAAGGAATGTAAAACTTGAGAGTTGAGGTAAGAACAATTTAATAGGTAAAGCAAAAGCCACACATGCAAGCAAAGCAACACAAGGAATTCATCACCAGTTTCCATCAGTGGGCAGGTGTTCGGCCATCCCCAGGACAGCAGGGCTTCATCATGTGTAATGGTTACTTGGGAAGACAAATGCCATAATGCCGGATGTCCCCTCATACCTTCTTCTTCCCCCAATTTATATACTCAGCATGATGTCATATGGTATGGAATATCCCTTTGGCTAGTTCGGGTCAGCTGTCCTGGCTGTGTCCCCTCCCAATTTCTTGTGTCCCTCCAGCCCTCTGGCTGGCAGGGCCTGAGAAACTGAAAAGTCCTTGACTTAGTATAAACATTACCCAGCAACAACCAAAACCATCCATGTGCTGTCAACATTGTTCTCACGCCAAATTCAAAGCACAGCACTGCACCAGCTACTAAGAAGAAAACTAACTCTATCCCAGCTGAAACCAGGACTTTTACCTTTTCAATAACTTTAAGACAACTTCTGATGCTTTTTCTCCTTCAAAACCACTTAGGTCAGTTCACCTCAAAGTTCCTTTGCTTCAGACCTACCCTTCAACTCAGAAGACAGGATACAGAGACAAAAATACCCTTTTTACCTCCCTGCTTGCTGCCCTTTTCAGGCTGCCAGCCACTCAAACTCTATCTTCTACAGAAAACTTTTGGTAAGGGGAAAATGACCTCAAAAATACCTTGCCTTCTCACAAAACAGTCCAGAGAGAGAAAAGAAGATGGACAAAGCATCCTAGAGTTGTGATAAAATAGCATTTCAATCACTGATTGCCAAGAGACCGAGGAAGATTCACCTTGATTAAGGTCTTCTCTCTGGTCTAGGTCAGCTGTCTGGGTTCCCTTTCTCTATAGCCAAAGAGACAGATAGGCGCTTGCAGAGAGTATCAGCATATCCTAAGAAACATATATAAAACAGATAAAGAGTGAATTGGTCTGCAAAGGTACCTCTCTCTAGGGTCTATGTGGTGATTGTAGGAAGAATTTAAACTAGACACCCTTTAGACAGCAAAATAAAATGAAAGAAGTCCCATCCTTGGGCAGACACAGTAAGTGCCAGCGCTATGTCTCGGTGTCCTGTCTCACGTAGCACCTCTCCACAACAAGCAGAACCATGATGACATTCTCAGGTCTAGAAGTGAGATCTGCATGGCCATGGACTTCATAATTTGCCTGTTTTCACTACCTGTCATCTCCTATTGGCACTATTAATTACCAACTAGCTGGCCCAACCCAGAATCAGATCTCCATAGAGGGAACTTGCTGCAGAAGAAAATTCCCCTCCCTTCAGACATCTTCCTGCTCAAGTAATTTGGGAGAAAATTGGTATGTCATCTGTGGTTCATATGATTCAGAAAGTCTCCTTTTCTTGAGAGCACTTGCTCTGAAGAAATACCCAAAAATTACCATTTTCACCCTCTTGTTCCTCTTGTTTCTTCATCAGCTACACAACCAAAGCGTCAACCAGAAAGTGTGATCCATCTGCCAGCACAGTCCCAAGTGCATGTGGATTATCCAGTTCATACTGATGAACAAAATTTGGCAGTATGTGACCACATTACCCAACAACAGTTAAAAAAACTGGCATTGGAAGAGATAGTGCACACCAGGCTTGTGGCAATTTGACACAAATAGACCTGGCTCATATATCCTGTAATTTCTAGCAGGAAGCTGTGATACTGCTTCTCCCTTAACTTGGACTGCCCCACACTGCTGTTTTGTGATGGAAGGACTGAACAGTGTTCCAAGCAAGGAGTTGTTCCCTTTTTACCCATCATTTGATAATATCAGCCCCTAAACCCCAGGGTGTGTGTGTGGGAGTTTTGGAGACAATATCTAATCCCTGTCACTCCTCAGGATGGAGTAATCTATCTCATTCTCATTAGTCTTTAATTTTGTTTTCTTAGACTAACAGGGACCTAACACATCCACTCTGTAATGATTTGTATATTCTGTCCTTTTTTCTTTGGGCTTGTGTTTCTTCTCTCCTTCATATTTTTTCCAAGTTTTGTATTTCTTAATTGGTGCAAAGCTTGTAGAGAGGGACAAATTTTTTCCTTTAGAACTAATTTGGGTGGAACAACTGACAAATTTTCAGGCACACAAGCCCTTCCTCACATCTGAAGCAGGAACAGCAGAGTACATTAATAATAATTTGGGAGCAATAGTACTGGTTTAACTATTATGTTTGTACTATATACAGACGATTCAAGTAAATAGGGTGTCTGCAGATTTTGAGTACAGGAGAATGTTAGCAAGGGGAGAGATGATGAAATCATTAACATTTGTGAAACAGCAAAAGAAACAAGTTATTTCCCTCTGTAGAATACCAATGATGTAGCATGAGAAGGGCTGTGAGAAAATTACCATGCTGTAAAACTATTTCTTTTGAGTCCATGCCTTTCACCTATTAGAATTATCTCCTTTGATTCCAGACTCTTGTTTGGAAAGTGTGTGGGTCTCTGCTAAAACCTGAACATAAAGATAAGAGAAGAATTGGTTGTTTTGCAAGAAATAATTGCCTTTTGGCATTTCTGGTGGGTTTGGTTTTCATATATCCATGCTTATTTTGGTATCACAAGAAGTATTCTTTGTAAGTACATAATCATAAATTCAAATTTTCAGCTCATTTCAGAGTTACTGTACCATGTCACACCATCTCACCAACAAAAGAATTTAGGATCAGGACAAACATTCATAATATTCCCTCTAAGAGCCTTCAGCTTCCAAGCTTTCTGGCACAGGTTCCTCTTCAGGTAGAGAAAGTTTCTATATATTTAAAAACTCTCCATGGATTCCTCTTCCTTGAACTTTTTTATGGTTCATCTTGAACTCCTGGAAAGTTTTAGCTTTTGTGTAATCTCGTGGTAAGGACTTCCACAACTTCAATACATGTTTTTTGTGGAATCCCCTCTTTTTTGTCAATCCTTTGTAGGGGCTACTTCCAACATATTTACAGTAGACTTAACAACTACAGCTTTGTCCCAATTACCTCTCATTGCCATTTTTGCTTGGGGGCTTTGGCTGCAGCAGCATCCATCAGTCAGCTGTAAGAAACTATGACACAAAACTCTTGGCCAAGAGAATGGTGCACCACTTCCTGTCCAGGACACCGTGTCAACCAGCCAAGCAGATACGCGTACTAGTTTATTAACACTGTCGCAATAAAATGAGGCAAAAGTATTTCAGTTAGAACAAAGAAATTACTGCAATGCATCCTCTGTTTAGCTTCAGAGTATATTCCTTCTGACACAGCAACACTGTGTCCCCTCATCCCAGTTCTTGGTATTTAATTTACTACTTGGTAGTGGTTTGGTTGGGACCCTTTGTGAGTATTTGCCCAATACTTTCCCCAAAGGCAAAATGAGGAATCATTCCCAGAAGGAGATTATTTAAACCTTGCCCTGCAAGCCCCTGGGAGGGTGTGGGGAGGCTATTAACATGAAATTATTGCCTCCTACAGACAGTCACTTGGTATCTTTGCGTACCATTACGATATAGTGGCTAATGATTTACTTGTCCTATTATTTTTCTTATCTGTATCATGTTTTCTCCTTATTTTATTCATGCCCTTTCACTCCCTTTTACTCTTCCCTTTGTTATGGCAGAATGCCTTTTCCCTCTGCTCTCACTGCTACTTATTATCCTTCCATAATCCCATTGTACAATCTTCTTATAGTCCTAACCTGAAAAAAGGGCCTGGGAGATATTAGAACATGTTCACAGACCAGCAATGATGATGAAAGGTTTTTAGAGTGAAGACTGAGTAAAGAAATATAGGCTATTAACGTAAAGAAGGAACGTAAGAAAGGGGTTTGGCACATAAAAGAATACACAATATAAAGTGGTGAATTAGATTCTCCTATCCACCTTCTCTCAAAGGAGCATCTGTGAAATGCAAAGGTAGAATAAATATTTTTTACACATACAATTCACCACAAAATCTATTGCCACAAATATAACTGAGGAAAGAATGTAGCATCTTACAAAAGTGTTAGACGATTGGGTAGGATGTAGGTACTGGGAACCTCACAGCTGCATTATGTGTGCTTAATTACAGTGGTTTAACCTAAATCTCAGACTTTGTTGGTGCCCAGAATAACTACTGTGTGAGCTAGTGGAGGGAAAACAGTGTGTAGAAGTTATACAAGCACGTAAATCTCTAACTCCCTGCTACTGTGTTCAGGCCTCTTCATCAAAGCTTGATTTCTGTGAAAGAAAAGCCAGTGAGGTCACTGCTCCAATTTAGTACAGTAGTCATAGTATGTCAATTTTTTGGTGCCTTGTCTTGGTTTCAGCTGAGATAGAGTTAATTTTCTTCCTAGTAGCTGGTAGAGTGCTGATGGCTGGGCATCAGTCAGTGGGTGGTGAGCAATTGTATTGTGCATCACTTGTTTGGTTGGGTTTTTTTCCCTCCTGGATTTTATTCCTCTCTCTTGTCTTCATTACAATTATTATTGTTGTTATTATTATTTTGATTATTAAACTGTTTTTATCTCAACCCATGGATTTTACCTTTTTCCCAGTTCTCCTCCCAATCCCACCTGGGGTGGAAGGTGAATGAGCGAGCAGCTGTGTGCTACTTAGTTGCTGGCTGGGGTTAAACACAACAGTCCTTTTTTACAAATTTGTTATAAGCATTTACTATATTAGTTTAATAGTGACTGGTCACAATGTTGATTTATTTGTTCTCAAAGTTGCTGCTTCAGGGTCATGGATTCAAGCCCCATATTGGGTGCCAAAAAGGACTGTTGTCCACATAATTGCTCACCACCTGCTGGCCAAAGCCCAGCCAGTTCCTGAGCAGTGATCAGTGCCTCTCAGCCAACTCCCCCCAGTTAATATAGTGAGCATGTTGTTCTATGGTGTGGAATATCCCTTTGGCTAGTTCGGGTCAGCTGTCCTGGCTCTGCTCCCTCCCAGCTCCTTGTGCACCTCCTCACTGGCAGAGCATGGGAAACTGAAAAGTCCTTGATTTAGAGTAAGCGCTACTTAGCAACAACTAAAACTAGTGTGTTATCAACATTATTCTCATACTAAATCCAAAACATGGCACTGTACCAGAAGAAAACTAACTTTATCCCAGCCAAAAATCAGGACACTTGTCTTTTTATCACACCCATCAGACCTGGAGAATTCCCTTATTCCTCTGAACTGGTGAATGTGAAAAGATTGACTGCAAGGGAGGAAATCAAAGACAGGATTTTATTTAAAACTCACTAGCTCATCAAGTTTTCTATCTCTACCCTGTGATGGCATCCTACACCCAGGGGTGACTGTACAGCAGAAATAAATTATTAGGTAATTGGAAAGGTAGGTACTTGCATTTGAACTACAGACAAAAACACTCTTTTGGGTGACTTAACACAGAGGTCTTCACAACACAAGGTCTCATACTTAGTTAAAGCCAAAAATGTCTGTTTCACTAATAATTCATTTTCAAAACAGATAATTAAGTAGTGAGACATTCAAAGGCATTTATTACTGTTTAATATTGCATGCACAAGGCAGAATAATTTTGGTGCTAATTTGTTCTTGATAACCTTTCTAATTCTCCAGCCTGTCCCAAATCTCTTTTGTTGTTTGGGTTTTTTAAGAATGCCTTTAAAAAAGCAGACTTCAGTGCAACATGTGAATCATTTAAACCCAAGACCCCAATTAGGTTGTAAAGCACTGAGTATATGTATATGTTTTATGAAAAGAACTTGCTTGTGATTCAGCTGTGAAAACCTGAGGCTGTTTTTTTGTTGTTTTTTTGTTTTTTTTTTTTAAATAAAATCTAACCCAGCAAGCTTTAATTGGATCTCTGTGGGAGACGGTTCATGCATTGAACTTCTGTCTCTCCCTGACTTACATGGGTGTATATGTAAACAGAAAATAGGAGCTTCTGATTCCAACCCATTAATGAAACTCTTCTAAAACCATAAAAGAGAAATAAAAACATTAAGGGTTTTGTTCTGATTACTCATGTCTAAATATCTGGAAGCTGTGAAGGGGAAAAGGTAATGTTGCTAATTGTTAAATGGAAGCTTATCCAACAGCCAGAGCCAACAGCCATGGGAGAAGGTATATGGGTGGGGTTCGAGGGGATGTTTTTTACATTTCAGGCACAGCTGAAAGGCAGGTGAAGCCTCTGGCAATGCCATTTCCTATATAAAACTCTCAGTATGACATGTTTTCCATATGTCTCCCTCTTCAGAAATCAAGTCTTTAGGTGGTCATTTCTCATCTCTGAGAGACTTGAAGGCTTCTGATCAATACTTTAAGTAGGTGATTAGCAGATATCAAGCATCAGGGTTTGCAATTATCTAATTCAAAGGTAAGGGAAGAAATTGGAAGCAAGTGGCTGCACGGACTAAAATAATTAGATAATTCTTCTAATGTGAAGTATATATATTGTCCAGGAATGCTAGAAGACAGGACAGAAAGAATTAAGTACTCATTTCTAAAACTGCAGACAACCAGTTTCATAGGATCAAATTTCACTCTGATTGAAAATACTGTCAAAAGAGAGAAGAGGAAAGCACTAGGTTTATAAGCCTGCATGTTAAACATTTTTATTCTATCACTGTGATTAGCATCCAAATACAGGTGTCACAGTAGCTTAAAACCCTTTGCAGGCCTTACAGGCTTCTTCAATATAAATATAATTTGAGATCAGCCACTGCCCTACCCTCCATGTGAATATCATTTGATGTTTTTGCCATGGATAAGTGTGCTCTGATTGTGCCAGGTACACTGAGCTTCCCTGCCTGTAAGTCCACACAGGACTCAGTGTCACATTGACAAAATTATTTGTGAACAGGATTTACATTAGCAAGACTGTCAAAGTGACCTTTTCACTTGTGTCTCCAGAAGGTCTTCCATTGTGTAGAGTTTTATTAAATAGGTATGTAAGTTTTATTAAGTTTGTATAACTTTTGTATGGATTTAAATTTACTATTCCTCTCATCTTTCCTCCATATTTTTCATCTGGTTATATATATCTTTTATTTACTCTATTGGCTATAATAAGAATTGAGGAATTCAAGGATTGTGCTGGGTACAAATGAAATGGAGTGAATCTGCTCTTTGTGCTGCCACCCTGAACATGCTGTAAAGGCAAAGGCTGAAGCTTTCACACTTTTGCATCTTCCTTGTTAGAAAAGGTTATGGCCCAGATTTTTTAAATGTTTAACTGAAGTGATTTCAGTTTCAGCAAGGAGCATGATAAACAGAATCCAACAAATCTGCTGCAGCAGTGATGCGGTTGTTCAGTATAAGAAATCTAAATTGTTAGTGAATGCTTCTTAAAAGGTTTTGGCCTGTGAAATATACTGTTACCCAGCTTAACTCAGTTTACCATATAAATAACTTGGGCAAGTCTTTTCTAGGTTCCTGATGGGCTACTACCATAAAAGGAAATTAATAATATAAATTCTACTATCTTTTGCTGGAATAGAAATTCAATCTGCCTCTAAAGTGCTTTGTGGATTTACCTTGGATACAGAATCTTGCCCATTGTCTCTGGTGGAAAGTAACATCTTAATTGGAGGGTTTCAGTGGGTATAATTACTTCAGGTTCTCCGCTGACATTTCATAGAATCACAGAATCATAGAATTGTTTAGATTGGAAAAGACCTTTAACAAAATCAAGTCCAACCATTAACCCAGCGCTGCCAAGTCCACCACTACACCATGCCCTTAAGTGCCACATCTACACATCTTTTAAATACCTCCATATGGCATTTCAGTTATTTAGTAGTAGGAAACTCACAGTTAAGATCTCTGTGCCACTCTCTGTGCAACTTTATGTTAAATAAATACCCTGGCAAAAATGTCTTTCGGTTAGAAAATACCTTGTCAGCTAGTCTAGTTTTGTACTTCATTACCAGCAGTAGGGGCATGTGGATTTTGCCTGTTTATGATGAGCTGACAGTAGTTCAAACAGGCAACAAAAACAAACTAGCAAGTGGCAATCTGCAAAGGAAGGTGAATCAGTCTTGTTGTCTTGTGTTCCCTCACAGCTGCTTATTAAATTCTAGGACATTCTTTGTCTACATGGAAACAAAGGAGTGATTTTACAGCAGAGACAGCCATGCAGTATGGGAAGGCTGATAAGGGCTGCGAAGGCCCCGCACAGCCCCATTGATGGAAGGACTTGGGGCTACGGGGTGGGCTGGTCTCCCTGCTGATGTGAGCAGAAGGTATCCACAGCGCGTAAGGACTTTCCTGCGAGGGACTGCATGGGATGTAGTCTCATATCCAGGAGTCAGGCTGCAGAGCCCCACCCCCCCTCCTCCGGTCAGCAGTCTGCTATGGAGTTTGTTTACTTCTCTAACATATTCCAGTTATGCCTTTTAATTTTCATGCTGAATTAATTACCTGTCCTGCCACACAGATGGCTTCAGAATGAAAATACAGCGCATGTCCTCAGCTTTCATTTCAAGCTCCTTTCATACCAATGCAGTGGCTGGCAATACCCCATATAACAAACCTTGACAGTCAAGTAATATCAGCTAAGGCTCCTGTTAGAGAAGCTGAATTGGAAAAATTGAACTGTCCTCCAAAATCTGCGTTCCAAGGTTACAGCTAGCCTGTGGATATTGAACAGAACAGAGGGCATGAAAGCCAGCTCCCCGGGGTACTGCTCTTCTGTCATGCTCATATACAGCCAGAAAGACGGATGAATAAGCCACACTTATTATTCCATTTGAACGTGTGATAAAACATTTTTTTGCTTAAGACATTTCTCCTCATTCTTCATTTCATCAGCTTCTAGTTTCATGATACAGAACAGATCACTTTTTCTGTTAAAGCGTCTGTGATATTTCATTAAAATATCGGCAGTGTGAGGCCCTGACTTTCTTGCAAAAATAAATTAATTTTATGTAAACTACCAAGTGTACTGACTTTGCTGCTTTAGCTCTTACCACTAACCTTAGCTGTAAAGTGTTTTAAGTGTACAGCAGGCACTCTCTGGCTTCACAGAGGGGCTGCCTTTTCTTGCAGAAATCACATGAGATCCATTCAGACAAGTTCCCGTTCAATATTAATGGCACTTTCCCTCTCTGTAAGTTACAAAAAATCAGTTTGGTCACTTGAGGGATGGGAAATTGTTTCTATTCACTCAAGTTATTTATGGATTAAAATCCCTCATGCCCTAACGGAGGAACATTCCTACCATTATTAGCATTACAGAGACATGGGCCCTGAAAGAGAGGCCCTGAAAGAGAGTGCTAGGCACTTTATTTGTATCTTTCTTGAAATGAAGGAACATGAGTGAACCCTTGATTTGAGCCTTTGTACCTACAAAGGCAATCATCTCTGACAGGTGGAGAAGGGACATCTCTTTAATCGTATGAGTGACAACTCTTCATAATTTTTTTTTTTTTTTAATGAGAAGAAATTTCATCTTTTCTTTTCATCTAATTGTTAATGTTTGCAATTCACCTTCACGTGGACAACATGCAGTAGTGATAACTTTCATTATTAGTTAATTATTTACAGGGTTCTGAAGATGCTGTCTTCATTGAGAGAGAGGAAATTTCTTCTGAAACAAACTGTCTTCTGAACCATAAAACAAACACTTGGGAGCATCTCAACCAGTATTACATCTTAATAAAACATCTATAAATTTGTCTCTTTTAACAACTCTCAGAAACCACCTAGCAGAACTTTGTTCAGGTTTAACATCTTTCAATTCCAAAATATACTGAGGAAGGACAGAAGCCCCAGCTTTTGAGTATTAGACTTGGGGTTCAGGCTTCAGATATGAAGTGAAAAAATAGTTAAATTCTGAAAAGCTACAGTGTCTTGGAGGGAGAGATGAACCAAGGGAAAGAGATGGGAGAAGAAATATGTTCATACAACAAAAAAAATGAACTTATGAGTCAACAGGGCAGAGATTTACAAGAAGGCTGTTCCAGATGTCAGAAATTGTAAAGAAAGCTTCTGCCTTGATAGTTACAAGCTTGTGTGGTGTGACTGAAAAGAAGCCAGTGCAAAGTTGAGTGAACCTAGAAAAAGAAAGAGAAGGCAAAAAGAAGTTATATAACTTGACAAGGGAATACTGGAAAATACAATAAAGTGTCTTTGACTGCATGGAATTCTGCACATGCAGCTTTATAATAACCCAGGGATTAGGAGATTGAGGGAAGGGTAATGACTCAGCATAGAAAGAGTTTAGATCATTGTGAAGGAAGAAAAATGGCAACACCCACAGCAGGAGAGTATGTAACAAAGAGCAGTGTTTTGCTCACATTGCACACCAACTGAGAAGTTGCAGACATTGAGTGCCCCAGGTCAGCTTCCCACAGGAAACAAGCAATGACGATGCCTAGATTACTCCATGCATACCTGACTTGGAGTAATACTGACAATTTCAGTCCAAGGGCAGTGTCAAGACCTCACAGTACTGTGCCATTGCAACAATCCCATCTCAAGAACCCATGTTGCTTAGGAAGAAATATCCTTCTTCCTGTAACAAGGAAAAGCTGTGGCTGCTAACCACACAGAGGTCCCCAAAAGCCATCCACAGCAGAAAGTAACACTAGACATAGGCATTTCTCCCAGACTAAACACTTCCATGACATATGTCTAGACTGCACGTAATGGTTCTATCTGCTGCCACTGATCACAGGGCTTGCCTCTTCATTCCTTCTAGCTCCCTCATGGCTTGAGTTCAAAGCTTTTCCAAGCTTTGCAGAGGCAAAGACAGAGAAAGCAACTGAGTGTGCATACCTCATCAGTACAGAAATTCTCTGTTATCACACATTCACACAGTAAAGTGAAAATTAGTCCAAGAATCAATGTTTGATTAACTCTGCAAAGCAGACTAGCTTGGTATCAAATAAGAAACTCAGCATAATAGAATTTTTTTCCTTCCAGAAAATGACTGACTGCAATAGTTTATTTTCCAGGGTGCTACAGGAGAAAATGTACTTCCATGTTTCAGTTCATTTCACCCATACTTCAAAATGCAACAAATTTAAAATTTCATGAATGCCACCTCATTTCAGTTGTATAGCAGAAAGGGCACAAGTTGAAAAGTACCTTTATACTTCACATAACTTGAATTTTTCAAATTGTTTCTTGTCCTCCCTTGAGGCAAAGGCATCAAACCTAACTCTGATGACTGAAGAACCTGCTAAATTACATCAATGATCTTAAGGGTCTTTTCCAATCTAAATGATTATGGTATCTGTCTCATATTCATTAGCTCTGTGTCTTTTAACTTCACTGACCTCATCTGACTTTATGTGAAATACCTATACAAGCAAGATAGCAGAAGTAAAATTTTTCTACTTCATACAGCTATCACTACCAGCTCTGGAGCCTCTGAAGTGTGCTTTACTCAGCCTCAGTAATCAAAGAAATACATTTATTTTACTTACCCTTGGAACTGTTGTTTCTGAAGATCAGAAGATAATGTTGTGCTCCTTTGATAGCAAAAAGTGACTGGTAGCATTTAACATGTCTAAAGAGTATGATTCATAAAATACCAAGCAAAGTTCTTATATCTTAACTAGCTTAGAGTGTGATTCATGTAATATACACAGATGTATCAAATAGTGTCTCTGGCTTGTCACTGAATCAATTACATCAGAGGGCTGATGGGTGGCAGAACTAATGCAGGTTGTTTTCCCCTGGATTTCTCTCTTTAGGTTGATTCATGCTGACAACTGAAAAAGTGTGCATTAGATATGAACCTTTTCAAGAGCGGCAGCAAGTGGAGGTGTATCCTTATGCACACTCTTGCTCTCCCTCATGGTCTCTCACGTATGCTCTCTCTCTGACTGCTGTTTAGGTGAACATTGCAAGCTTTTTCACAGTCAGGACGTGCAGACTTTCTCCCCTCCACCCAGCCAACTATTATAGCAAGACTTGTTGGAGGGTTAGATAGCTCCCTTTAAGCCATATGGGTTAGACTTGGCCAACAGCATAGGCTGACACTCCACACATAAACTGTACAAACCCCCATTTCTGTGAGAAACTAGGGATGACGCTGAGGAGCCTGCAGCATTCTGAGCAAGGGCAGTCATGGGACAGGCCATTTGTTGATTAGTGTATATGGGCAAGAGGGAACAGCACTTACCTGTTAATAACCACAGGCCATGGGCAAAAATAATGGTGTGGTTGTTGGGATTTATTTTTTACATCCAGGACTTTAGCACGTTGACATCTTAGACAAAGTAAATCCTAATATGGAGTTGACATGGGAAGAATGCTGGTGTCAGGTGGGAAACAGAGTCCTCTGGCTGTTTGCAGAAAGGGCATTTTTGTGGAGCAAGTCTCCCTCACACGGGTGAGGCTTCCCTCCCTGATGGGAACACCAGTTTCTAGTTAGCCCAGTATTTCTGTAGCCACCCAGACTTTTGACTGTCTTTTTGAAGCTGCCAAGTTGCAGCCAAGGCAAAGGTGACGGTCTGAGTCTACTAGTTCATTATACAAGTTCATTACTAGTAAGCAGGGAAACACCACGAGATAGGAGCTGCTCTTGGTTATTCCCAAGGACACCTCAACGGGAACAAGTGACCCGAAGGTGAATGGCTCCCCAGGTGACGCCTATGTGCCGCCATCACTTTCCGAAAGCTCCCACTTCTCTAATGGTGATTAAATGTTACTCTTTTCTCAACATTATGATGAAATGTTCTAGCTAAGAAATTAATATGCAAAAATGGAACTTACTAAAGCTAATTCCTTGGGGGGATATGTAATTACGCAGAAATGAACAGAACATAACTTACACATTTTGCATTTCCACAGAAACACATAAATCGAGGGCTAGATTTTCATTGTCATTCTAGCGGCTGAATACTTTTAAGAATCTGGTCTAAAATGTGCAAAATTTTTCCCCTAAGCAAAACTGAAAAGTTTGGTTAAACCACATTTAATAGAAAATTATATTGTGCTTCTTAAATGATTGGTTTCTTGTAGTCCTGCACACAGTATTTTTTTCCAGTTGCCAGTTAATTATGCCAGCAGCACACCCCAAGGACTGTGTTCGTGTGAGATAACACTCCTGTCAGGTCAGTGACAATTGGTTCAAGAACCACCTTTGAGGTCTGGGTTATCTCAACATAACACGCAATTTCTAGGAATCTTACTGCTTAATTCTCATTCATTCTTTACATATAAATCCTTTTCTTGGACATTATAGTTTGGATTTGAAAGCCTTACATATTGTGCAAATATAAAAACACAGCCTAGGCAATTCCAAGGTCAAAACATTTAGTCACAGGTAGCATGAATGATTTGGGCTGGGATAGAGTTACTTTTCTCCGTAGTAGCTAGTAGGGGGGCTACGATTTTTATTTGTGCTGGAAATGGTGTTGCTAACACAGGGATATTTTAGTTATTGCTAAGCAGTGCTTATACAAAGTCAAGACCTTTTCTGCTCCTCACACCTCCCCGCTAGCAAACGGGCTGGGGGTGCACGAGAAGCTGGGAGCAGGCACAGCCAGGACAGCTGGCCCCAACTGACCACAGGGATATTCCACACCATATGGCATCATGCTCAGCATTTAAAGTTGGGGGAAGGAAGGAGGGGACATTCAGAATTACGGCGTTTGTCTTCCCAAGTAACCATTATGCGTAATGGAGCCCGGCTTTCCTGGGGATGGCTGAGCACCTGCCTCCCCATGGCGAGTGGTGAATGAATTCCTTGTTTTCCTTCGCTTGCATGCACGGCTTTTGCTTTACCTATTGAACTGTCTTTATCTCAGTCCATGAGATTTCTCACTTTTACCCTTCCAATTCTCTACCCTGTCCCACTGGGAGAGAGTGGCTGTGTGATGCTTAGCTGCTAACTGGGGTTAAATCATGGCAATATAGAAGAGAAAGGATTTCAAGATTTTCATATACTATTTGCCATAGACTGGAGAAGACATTTTTCCTGTGACTTTACATATTTTGAGCAGTGTACTGGTGTAGGAGGTAGAACTCTGCTGGAGCTAAGAAGAGTCCTGTTTAATCTGACACAGGAACTATCAGTAGCTGAGGAAGAAAGTACTTCTAAGTTTTGGAGCATGCACTACAATACCAAATATACAGTGCAATAGCAAAGTGGAGTCTTCCTACAGGCAGTGACAGTGACTTGAAAACCAGCATCTCCCTGATGGCTACCAAGGAGATATTTCTTATTCTAAAAATGATTCTTTGCATTTACTTTGCATCAAAGTGCATCTTTGCATTTTTAGGAGAATACAAAGAACTGCAAACAAGGCATGAGATACTTCAGTTAATGGCAAAAAAAAAATCCAGTTGGTTCAAGAGGCTGCAACTTCACTTAGTGCTAAATCTGAAGAGTGAGGAGAAGAAATGAGTGAGTTGGTCAAAGGTTTTTCATTCTTCATTTCTCTTTTTTTGGTAGCAGCAACCCAAAAGGCATTTTTCCACACATATCCTATGAAATATTGCACTGTCTTCACTTTAGCTTGCTTTTTTGAGATAAAAAGAAAACTGTCTTTGGAGACAGGTAGAATTTATTTATTTTGTGGATCTGTCACAAGAACTTCAGTGACAATGAAGCAGAATTGCTTCTACAAAGATTAAAATAAGCCTGCAAGACAGACAGGACTTGCAGTTCCTCCAGTGATTCTTCACACTTCTCTTACCACAACCAAAGTACACCAATATTATGATGAGGCTGCCAGTTATCTGTTAACTAGACATCAGGAAGAAATTGAAGTGTGTCAAAATTATTTTCAGCAGGATGGTCACAATGTTAAAATACCAGTGAGCCTGAGTTATTATCTACAGTCAGAGTCAATGTAAAAATGCAAAAATAGCTTACTTCTAGCTTAGTGACTGTGGGTGTTCTGAGCTTTTGAATTAAGACTAATATTCATAAAGGAGCAGAAGGAAAATCTGCAGAGGAAAAATCCAAAGGTTTATGGGAGAAAATAACCCTTATAAAATGGCAACTGTAGCAGAAACATGAAAGGTATTTGTTATCATGAGGGGCTGGTGACTGTGCACAAAGGTCTGACAACAAGTTTAGCAGTAGGTAGCTCCCTATAAACAGCCTGCAACTGCATGGTGTATAAGCTGTTTATGCTGCAAAGGATAATCAGAGTAAAAAGAGCATGTGCTGGAATAAAAGTGGGAAACCCTCTCAGCTCATGCCTCATTGCAAATGGGACTGCACAGAGCACTGTACACAAAGAAGGGGTCCATCTGATGCTGTCACTTTGGGGCTCTCAGCATCAGAAGTGGCATAAGATGCCATCTAGTTCAATTGTTAGCATCTTTTAATTGCTCCCTTTGTATTAATAAACAACATATTTTGCTCACATCCCAGACATGAGGTATGGTTTCCATGAATCCTCCTGGATTTTGGGAGTTAGAATGAAGAGCAACTCGTATCACTGACAAAATAATGGTAATCATTTCAAGATTTATGAATAGGATCTTATGAGACTAAGTAGATCCAGAAAGTCATCTTGCAAAATCAGGTGAGAAGAGATTACTTATTTCAACCCACCCTAGCCTGCTGGAAAAGAACACATTTCTTTCTTTTCCGCATAAACTGGGAAGGCAGAGAAACTGTTTCTGCAGTCTTCCATTGCCTGCCCAGCATTTCTAAAGAACAAAGCTTTCAGGTACCAAAGAGTAAGAAAGAGCCTAAAAAAATAAAGAAAGATAAAAACCCACCCCCAAACCTATAATTAAACCTTTCCCTGAGATAGCACAGTATTTTTCTGAAGTGTGGAGAACTGCAAAAATCAGTGTCAGGTAGGAGGAACAACATCGGCTCCAACAGGGAAGGCAGCACTACTGGTGAGTCTGGTAGGAGGTGTGGGCACTGCACAGCCATCCGCCACAGACGTCTGAAGTGCTGCCACAGCCTGTGAACAAAAGCTCTTTCCTCCTTAGGACATCACTGACTTAGGATAACAAGCTCAAGTATAATTTTCCAAACTAATCAGAACCCGGGATCTAAAGTATCAAGCCCCTCTCAACCCCACTGAGGGTTAGAGATCTATCTACGGAAAAATTAAAAGGAGTTATATCCTTTTCTCTTTTCCTGTCCTCCATCACAGAGAGACAAGAGTCAGTGAACTACATGCTCTCACCTCTGTGACATGAACACTGTAGCCTGGCTCTGTGGAGGCCTATTTTGATTAAGACTATGTCAGTTCCTCAGGTGCATTGCACTGGATGATCAATTCTAAATGATCACATGGTGTTGTGGTGCCCTGATGCCTCACAGAGTTCTTAGAGTACTCAAGAGACTCACTTTCTGGCAGAATAATTACATTTAACTTCTCAGGAAGTATGAGCAAGGATCTGAACTATGAGGGTAAAGAGAAACAGGTCACTTTTAATCAGTGGCAGATGGCTTCTGATACTTTCAGGAGGCACAGTTAGAAAACCAAAAAGATTAGAGACAGAAACTGGGGAATCACATCCAGACATTGGAGATGACAGCAGGGAGAAACAAGATCATGCTAGGAAAGAAGAAAAAGAGGCATCCAAGAGACCCAAGGGGAAAGGCTTTTACGAATGTAGTGCTTTTTAATCTTGAGACCAAAACACAACATATCCTAGGGATATCAACAGAACACATGAGAAAAGCTGAAGGACAGAAGGTGCCCTAAAATAATAAATAATTGTCACTATTTATTTGGTGCCTTGCCACCTCATTCAGTAGAAAAATTAATGCTTTTTAGGACCACTCTATTTGTATCCTTTGTTTCATGTTACAATTTTGTTTAGTGTCTGTAGAAAAATGGTCTATTTCCCTTTTCCCCCCATGCCTTCCTTTCATTTCCCTTTTCTCTTTTCTTCATGTTTTTCCTGTAGCAATTACATCATCATTACTACCCATGATGCCAATGAAACAGTTAAGGGAAATATTTCTGGGATCACTGTGGATGTTTAAGATTAAAAGTGAAACTTAAGCTTCCTGTAGCATCAACAGAAAGAAATAGGTGCCTCTAGGGAATCATTCATCTCAAGTCATGTGTGTGAGACATGGGGGTAACAGCTTTTGAGTGTACCTCTCCCTCATGATTGACTGTAAGGAGTCCAAGCCCAGGTAGCTGGTTTAGACAGGATGTTTGTGTTTTAGATTAAATTAATTCCACCTTGATACTGCAAGAAGTTCACTGACTGATGAAAAAATATATAAAAGGCCTGTACTTTGTGCTTAGATACAGTTCAGATTTACCATGCATTAAAGGCATATTCATATGGAAGCTTTGATTCTGGAGGATCTTTGGCCCACATAAAAACCTCAGGAGGGCCAGAGCCCAACTGGCATATTTGACACACCTGGTAGAGAAAGAAATATAATGCAGGTACCAGGAAGAAAGATCATGGAACATGGCTGAGAAAAACATTTATATCTAACTTTTCTCTTGGGAAACTGGCTTGTCAAGTTCTTGCTGAAGGCATCAGTGATGTGCAGAATGTTACTCCAGAGGCATGGATTGGCTTCTTATACAATACTGCTTGAATTCATCTCCTCACAGACGGCCCTGATTTGCCACAGATGATCTGTTTTTCCAGTGTTCCCAAAGACAGAAATTCACTGCTGTTTACCATGAAGGTAAGACTGAGCCTGCATGCTTGTGTGGCTAACAGATACTACAAATTAGCCCCTAGGCTCTGAGATTTGGTCTGCATAAGGAATGCTTGCCTCTGTTGACAAAAACTACAACATTACTGGCCTACAAAAATTAAGACAAACTGCTAACTGTGGGCTTTTCATATTGTCAGATAATAAACACAAAATTTAAACTGGGTTCATTTGCCTGGAAGCTTCAAGTCATTTGATAAAAAAATCAATTAAAGCATGAGTAGTGAGTTTAAATATAATCAAAAGGCAAGGGAGGAGACTTTGCTACTCCACTCCTCCTGACAGTACAGATAAGAACATGCTCCTTGTCTGTTCAAGTCAGATTAAAATCCAAAAATGTTTCCTGTAAAATCCAAAAATCAATAAATTAATCATTAGCCTGTATATATTATGTCAATTACCTAGACAAATGGACAGACCTCAAAGTATCACAAAGAAATTTTAGTAATTACGAAGTAGTCAGATTTTTTGGTTATTGAAAAATAGAGCATGTTTGTACTTTTTAATCTGTGATGAAATTCTGCAGTACATGCAAAATAATTCTGAAGAATCTTGTTATGAAAGTGGATTGCATAGTGCCTCTATCCTGTCTGACAGAAGAGCCTTAGCATGCAAGATAGATGTGGTTTTTATTTAATTTTTGTTTGAAAACTCTGTACTTCCTCTCTAAACTCTTTACAATCATTACAACTTCAAAACAAATGAAAACAGAACTTCAGACAAATATATGATTTTAAATTACATTAAATTACATTTATCTACTACAGCAAATTCTACCTAGATAATATCATAATCTGTAATCATCTGATAAACTTTCCTCATGTAAAACAAGGATGACAAGAAGGGAAGAGTAATGGACTTTAGAAGGATGGTGAGCTGTAGACATTTAGGTTTTAAAAATATACACAAGAAATCAAGACTGGATATGAGGATAACATATAATATAAAATCTTATCATTAAAACTAACCCAACCTGAATTCATATTAAACAGAAATCACAAGAAAAGCACACCCTCCTTCTAAGAAATCAGACCATACAGCTGTTTCAATCCCAAAGGAGTTACCCACAAGATGGCCACTCCTCCTGTGACCTATATAAAGCAACATATATATGTATATAAAGCTTGTATAAAGCAAAACAGTTCATTAATCATAGTTTTCAATCATAAGCTTATTTTCTGATTTTACCTGACATCAATAAAAAAAAATTCTCTTTCAGCTACCTGATGCCTGGGTAAAGTACATGTGCTATTAGTCTTCTTTAAAGAAAAAAAGGTAAGAAATAGGCTTTATTACTGTTTCTGTAAGTCAAGTAAAAACTGGGCTTGATAAAATGAGTAAACAGAAAACACTGGTTTTAATATAGTAAAAAAAAAAGGAAGGAAAACCTGTGAAGTATTCTAGAACAAGCTTCAGCCTTTCAAAAAGTGAGCTATGCCAGAACCTTTATATAAATCTTCATGGCTGTCAGCACCTAAGCTGCTCAAAAAAGACGTGTACATACCCATGATAACCACTGATCCTGAAAGGTAGCAGTGTAGCAATGGAAGAACTCCAGAGTTTCATTGGTTTTACGGCCAGAAGCTCTGAAAAAAATGCAAACTTGAGGCCACACTGTTGTTTTACATCCTTGGTAAACAATAGATGAAGTGTGACTCTATGCCCTTCCCAAATGCAGGGGTTAACGGAGCCCTTTAACCATTATTATTATGATTCTATGATTTTAACTTGGTTACTTGTTATTTCTTTTGGATAAGAGGAAACTACAGGAAAGGTGAAGGTAACTAAAGCTCTGGGACTTTAGCTTTTGAAGGCTGCTCACATTGCTTTCCTGTCCATGTTACTGGGAAAGCCTGCAAGGATTTCCTTCCCTCTGAGCAGAGCGCCTCTGGGCTTCCTCACAGTCCATGTGTATGATTCATCACCGTAGGCTATGGCTTAGTGCCACCAGCTAGCACTAATGAAGAGGAAAAGAAAGAGAAAAGTCAGGGTTTCCACATGCTTTCCCATTGCTCCTTCTCCATCAGTTCTCATTTACTTTCCACAAGGTGGCCACTAGCCCTCCAGCTCTGTTGTTGCCCGAACCACAGAGAAATCCAGTGGCTCCTTACACTTTTTTAAAAGAGCATACATGTAACGGTAGGAAAACTATTGCTTTCTAGAGATAATAAGGATAAAGCAGGGATATCATTTTCTGAAATGAAATACCAGACCTCTGTGTAATACACTCTTCCTGTCATTGTACTGCTTGAACTACTAACAAGAACACCCCATAAATGTAGGTCGTTCCCTGCTCACAACTGTATAAGATTACAATTTTTGCAAAAGCATCCATTAACTGGGATTGCTCAGTTGATAGCTTCAGGAAGATGTCAGAGTGAATAGCTGATCTGGGAGCTACCTATAGCAGCTATTCAGCCGGTGGGATGTCACATAACTCACTCTATGAGCTGAACCAAGCAGTCAGGTGCTTTTCAAGCAGTGCTGCCCTGAACGAACACATAACCACTAGCAATTGTTTTCAGAAAGTGGAAAATTAATGGTGGGTGATAGTCTCCTATCCAAGAATACTCTGCAAAACCTCTTCTTCACACCAATGCTTGGCCCAGACTAGACTGGGCATAATGACAAGGCAGAAAATAATCCAGTGTTTTGGGAACCTGGTTTGAGTACCACCGGGCACCCAGAGACCCCTTGAAAGCCTCCACCTTTAGAAAGAGAGATCATGTGTTTTGGAGAAGCCTTCTGGAATCGGGCAATGCCTAAGTGATTGCATTTAGCTGCTTTCTAGGTAGTATTTGGGTGTCAGTGCCCACAGTGCCTACTCCCTACATACTGGTATGCACATGGGCTTGACTCTGATATGTGTCAATCAGTTCTCCTAGCAGGGAAAACTAGGGAAGATATTATGTCACACACTGAAAGGAAATATAGACTCAGGTTGCCCGGCTCCTAAACATTTCCACTAGACCCTAAGACCTTGTACAGCTTTCCATGGATGGCCTCTTACCACTTCTTCCACAAGCTGGGAGCAAAAGCCTAGTAATTGTACAGATACAGATGCTAATTTTGTATCACCTGAAATGGGTGACCTCCTCCATTAAGTGGGACTGTTGATTTGCAGGCACTGACTTGGGAGACCTACAATTTCTTACAGAGTGGACAGGCTCTGGATATGAGAGCTGGCAAGACACCATGCAGCAGCTGAACTTCCCCAGGAGTGGCATAAGAGCGTGTTTACGAGCGGAAAACCCACTATGAGTGTTGGAGAACCATGCAAACCCACCTGAGTGCAGTCACATTTGTATCATGTTTTTTAGGTAGAAGCCTTGAAGGAAACTGTCTGTGGAATCATGTCTCAATGGCATCTTTGAGAGTGCTAGCTGGCATTGAAAGTAACACCAAGAAGTAAAGTAATAACAAATGGGTGGAAAAGTTGGACTTGTTCCCTGGGCTCCTTTACTGAGCAAAGCAGGCACACTTGTTCAGTGTGCCGTCACATAGTATCATATTTTACACTCCCTTGCCATAATCCAGGACAAGTAAGCTCCTTCTTGACCCATGGTTTCTACTGGAAGACTGTTCCAGAATTTCATTTCTACAGTGTCTAGAACCAGGATAAACTTTCTGAGCTCCATCTTTTCATGCTGCTTAGCTTCAAGAGGTTGTTTCCCTCCCAATGTTCATACAACAATAAATATTGTATCTGGAGAGAGCTGAATACCAATCTGGGATAAACTAGTAAAGCTGGGTTTGCTTTCTTTTAGCAATATAGATTCATCAGAAAGGACCAACCATCCTACTAACCTTTCCTTGCTTAGTAGACTTCAATTTTGTTGAATGTGAGCAACCAGAATTGTACATAGATTATATCACTGCAGCACTAAGCATATTGTAGATATGAAGCATTATAGATTTTAAGATTTTTGCCTTTTCCATTTCAGAATATTTTTTCCTAAGGAATAAGAAGTGGGAATGGAAAGAAAAAGGGAGACCTTTGTGTTTCAGAAGTATGGAAGAGATAATGGAGTTGTTTACTTTTTTTTGTATTACAGTTTTACATTTCTAAGTATTCTCATTTCTCATAGTTCCGCCAACTTTATCTTCCCAGGATACAAAAAATGTAAAAGGTGACTTTGTCTTCTCTTCCCATACACATAGAACACTCACACTACGCCTCCTTATAGCTTTAAAAAAAAAAATAAAAAATTAAGAAACATCTAAACTCCAAAGACAGAGGGTTTCCAAACAGCAGTCATCACTCTTCCTGATCACTAGCAAAGCCCAGTGTCATCCTGTGTTCACTTCCAGTTGATCATTCATCATTTTCCTGGCTTGGCTAAACAAAAACCCTCATCCTGAAAGACACAGACTCCTTGGGATACCACCATGCTAGCAATGTCAAACCAGCACTACAGAATGCAATCTGATAGAGCTTGAGGAGCTAAAGAACAGAGACATCGATGTACAGCTAAATACCACAAAGCAAGATCCTCTGAACAGCTAAGCTGTTTTACAGCTCTTTCAGTATATTTTTTTATTTCATATATTTAATAGTGCACACTCACGTCAGTAACCACAAAAAGCATTAGCATTTCTAAAGCTTTTTATGATCAGAGCAACTATTCATCCCCTAGAAAAAGTGTTACATAATTACAACTGTCACTCTACTTTCATGTGCATAGATTTCACCTTTGTAACAGGTATTAATTTTGCTCAATATTGAATTCACTGTCATTCCCATATGTCAGTCCAAAAGGAGGGTGTCTGAGTTTTAAGTAAATTACTTGTGATAATAAATCAAAGTGTTTAGACCCAATGCCACTGAACTGGAAACCATAGAAAATGCTGTCGCAGAACTGTCAAACAAGCTTTGTATATAAGAAAAAACCCCACTGCGCACCATGCTCTAACCTACCAGTGCTGCTTTCAACAAACTCTGCCTCCCTGTCCTCTGGTAATCACAGGACAAAATCACACAATTCCTCTGAAACAGAATGACTCTTCCAGTATGTAGGGCATTCAGCACGAACTAGAGAGATGAGAGTTCAAATAATACTCCACTACTGACTTCCTGGATCAATTTGAGCCAGTTTCTTATGGTGGGATTCAGCTCCAGGTTCAGGAACAAGTTTGTGCCTCTGCAATGCAAGTGGCTACGTGTGAGACAATGCCACTATAGCCGGTGGAGATCTACTCAGCACAGGTAGTGGACTCCAGAGAACAAGACAGCTGAGCATGCCGAGGTGTGAGAAAAATGACCTCGAAGCTCTGATGGCTGTTTTGACTTCACCTCCACTGAATATAATAGGATCTCAGACACTCACTTCACATGAAGGCAATCGTGATGCAGAAACCTAAACTTATGTGTCTAAATCTGGAGCTGAGTTAGTCCTTACTGTCAGATCAACAGAACATGTAAATAATCTAGCAAATTCACTTAGCTGAGATTAGTTTTCTACTTGTGAAAATGGAGGTATTGATGCTTTCCTGGTACCCAAGGAGATTAGAGATAAAACTGAGAAAACCTCAACCACTTTACTAGTGGAACTGGGGAAGAAAAAGGGCTGTACAATACCTACAAGGAGATCTGTGAGGTCGTCAAGAGAACAGAGCTGGGGTCTTCACAGTCATGCATGACGAGAGGATGAGATACAGTAATTATCAGTTGAAACAAGGGATGTTTAAACTGCCTATATGGAGAAACTTTTCCACCTTGAGGACAGTGAAGCAGTGGAACAGGTTGTTCAGATTGTGCCGTCTCCATCCTTGGAGTTTTTCAAGGCCAGGTAGAATAAAGTCCTGAGCAATCAGCTCTGCCCTCACAGCTGATCCCATTTCATGCTAGAGGCTCGACTAGAGACCTCCTGAGGTAAATTCCTACTGAATTATACTGGGATGGGATGAACTCCTTACAGTCTACACAGAGCACAAGAGAAGTCTGTCATCTTACTTATAGTACAGAAATTCAGAATTCATTCTCTGTGTTCTTTCTCCACATGAGAAAGGCTTTAGCTGAGCAGCCTTCAAAAGCTAAAGTCCCAGAGCTTTAGTTACCTTCACCTTTCCTGTAGTTTCCTCTTATCCAAAAGAAATAACAAGTAACCAAGTTAAAATCATAGAATCATTTAGCTTGGAAAAGACCTTTAAAATCAAGTCCAACCATAAGGGAAAAACAGAGGGGGGTGGTATGGGAAGTATTCTTATAGAACATACTCCACTGATGCTTCCAAGAAAGCACATCTGAGATGCCTTTGGACACTTCACGTGTTAAAAGCCTAGGAGATACATTATCACTGCTGCCAGCAGAGAAAGGCAAGGCACCAGGTGGTACATAGGTTTACTGCAGGACAGCTCACATTCTTCCCCCAAAGAGTGCACAGAGACAAGCCACCTGCCCTTTTACACAGAGAATTCATGTCAGCATTTTAGTTTCCACTTTATACTGATCTCCATAAGTATTAAGGTAGAACCTGTCAGATCCCTATATTTACCCACCACAATTTCATTATTAATATTATGTTATTTAATTTGGAGTATTTGGTATACATGCACAACAGGGTCAAGTCCCTTTGGCTAACATTCATTTTATCTATATGGCCATTCTGTTGCTCAGGGCTATTTGCAACTGCATCAAAGGCAATATGAATACACAGAACAGTGCTGAGTCCACAGAGCCATGAGAGCGTGAGCTGGCTTTTATTCTTTCCTCTGGCATCAGCAGCATTTCCAAACCATGTTTTAACAAGTACCAGTATGAGCAAAAACAATCAACTGGACAGTCAGCAAGCCCTCAAGCTAGATCCTGATTTGGCAGAAGTGGTAGGTAAAAAGCCATAAAGAGCCATATTTTTACTCATATCCTGGGAAAATGTGGAGAGAACATAGTGTCATATCTGAATTCTGCCCTACTGGTTCCATATAGTAGTTCCATAAAACTCGTATTATTGTGTTAGGAGTACCTCCTCATGTATTTATCTTGCCCTTCCCATTCCTGAGGCAGCAGCACCCATGCCTGTATTGCTCTCAATAGGTCCTGACCTCCCTGATTTGCATAAATAATTCATTTATTTGCATAAATACCTCCATAAGCAACACCACCAAGATGACCAAATTCCATGCTCAGCTATCTTGCTACATAGCTCTTCCCTTGAGAGAGAACTAAAACCTCCATCACTGTAATATAAGCCTGTTAGTCCTTGTCACCCCTGGGATTTATTCTCTCCCTTACCTGTATTTGAAGACAGGTATTATATAACCAAATTTGAAGCCCCCTTCTGCCTTCCCTTCTTGAAGGTGAGCAAAGCCAGGTCTCCTGCAGCAGTTGTGCGTGGCAGGCAGGGGGCCATACTCCCTCCAGACCCTTTCAGAGCCTCCCTTACTGCTCTGAGCAGCATGCACCAGGCTGTCTCTCCATGGATCACCGTTCTTTCTCACCTTAGTGCCACCTGCACTTTTATAAGCATGCTATCTACTTATCTAAGTCATTAGTGAAAATATTTTTACATTAATGAACATCCATTTGGATAACTAGCTAGAGACAACTACCATTTGAGTACCATTTCCTACCAATCATAAAACCCCATTCAGTTTCATCAAATCCAGGTTTCCTCTTTCTTATGTGAGTGTCATTACAGACAAAAGCCTTAATAAAAATCAAGAAAACATGACGTATTTACTTTTCCTTTACTTACAACACCCATCCTACGAGGACATTAGGCTGATATATGATTAACTCATACCTAATAACTATTCATCTCATTATTCATCTTAGTTGTTATTCTAGGTGGTTAGAAATAATTTGATTTAACATCCCCTCTGTTGTATTTCCAGTTCAAAACTGAGGCCAAGTAATCTATAACTTCCTAGTACCTCCTTTCTTGTTTTTTCCTCACCTATCAAAACCCCCTAAACTTGCCTTTTACAGTCTTCTGAAACTTACTTCCCCTTCATTCTTTCAACATTACATCTATCATAGCTGGACTTCTCATCTTGTCAGCACTAACAGTCGTTAACCAACTATAAACGCCAAAGGGTGAAGGTTAAAGCAGAAGAAGCATTTAACACTTCTGTCTTCCAAGCTTCAGTAGTGGGTAAATAGGTTTTTCTTTCCTTAGGGTACCCACAGAAATATTTTCATGTTCATACTCTTTCTACTAGTGTGTATTGTTTTCTTATATCATACACAGTTTTACACCTGCTAATGGCTCAGGAAAAAGCCTCAGAATATCTTCAAAAAGCTATGCCGAAATAGATTTACCTTTATAGGTGAAAAAAAGGTACAGAAGACCAGAAGCAGATATTTTAAGCTTTAAGACTTCCATTTATCAGCCACCCACACAGAAAGCCTGATTTTCAGAGGAAAAGAGCTGAGCCCCTGGGCTCTCATTTGTCACAATTACCATGAAAAACTGAAGAGACTTAACCTGCCCTAGCAGAGTCAGAATTGAATTCAGGAACTCCGGAGCATGTAAACCACCAACAGCAGGTGCCTCTGCCCCACAGCTTTTATCCAGAGATGCCCCAGGGCAAAACAGTCCTGTAAGACAAGCTGAAACAAAGTCTTTTCACCCTCTTTCCCTCAGCAAGAGCCTTACCCCTGGTAGGACTGGCAACAAGCACAAAAGATTTGGAGAATTTTACTTTCCTTCTGTTTATTTTTTTTCCCCTCGCCTCTTTATTCTTCTCTTGATTGTGTAAGTAGTTTTGGGTGTTCTAACATGAACAAAGGCTTCTGGAAAGAGGAAGGGAAGATTACACAGATTTTTTAACAAGTCAGGCTCATCCTCCCCATATTCACCTCTTCTAGCTCTTTAAAACCTTCTTTCCCAGAGAGCTCCAAACAAGCACCTATCTCTGCACCTCAACCATTGCATGTTACTAGCTGCCTTTGTTCTTGACCAAATCCCCTATCTGACCACGTCACCAGTCCCAGATGTCTGCCCAGTTACTCTGATCCTTGTTTTTGTTTTTGCAAACTTAGATCATTGTAACACCAAACCAGAAAAATCTGAGTTATCAGTACACAATTTTTCCTGATATATGAAACTTTGTTCCTTTTGCCAGATATTAACTAACATGGTTGTGATGGATTATTACAGCCTTCATTTTTTCAGACAGAGAAACTGTAAGAAAATGAGTCTAAACTTACTGTAAAAAGCTTCACATCATTCTTTCAAGCAGGCCTAGGAGTTCTGACACTCCCACCTACTTCAACAGGAATAAAGATTGGATCTACACAGAGTGCCTTTGAAAACCCCACTCTACTTTTCTGCCTCGAAGCAATTTGAAACCCAATTCCCAGGTTCATCTTAGTCAGTCAGTAAACACTACATCTGTTTCTAGGAAGTTATAAACATAGCATTTTACAAAACAACTGTGCAAAATCTCTGGAAAAATAAAGAAACTGTACAAAAATGCATGAAGCTGCTCTGCTTGGGTAATACCAACATGGACTTGAAGCCATTTCCCATAAAACACATGAAAGGGTAAAAGATTATAAACACTGCAGCTGCTGATCTGCTCAACACATCTAATGCCATATTGAGTCTTTTCCAGAAATGGAAATAAATTATGACTAGAATTATTAATGTAGAGGCAGCATGTAAATATGCAGAACTGCCACCCTGGATTGAACAGAATAGGGGTTTCTTTTTAGGTTACTGCTGAGACTTTTCTACAGCACTGGTTCCTGTGGAAGTTTAAACAAATGAGTATATGTAGTAATTTCAAAATGTGAAAACTATTTTAAATTGCTGCCATAATCAAGACCAATGCTAAAATATTTACTGAAGTGTTAGATGGCCAAAAAAATTGCAGTATGAGTCTGCCTTAGAAGATGTTAGCAATAGAGACTGGCACTGCTTTGATAAACCCAAACCTTCACTGATGTTCCAGGCTGCTACATCTCTGCTCTTGGTACCTTAACAACACTGCAGCTTCTGCAGTACTAATAAGGTCTTTCCTAAATAACATGCAAGAAACATTGTCACTGTTTACAATAGCCTATCACCACGCTAACTGTGCAACAGTTAAAATAAATTAGAGGGGAGTGAATTAGTTAACATACTTAGCACATTTTCAAAATAGGAACAAGCTGCACAGTGAACACCAGTCAAGCCTTATCACTGATTCTGACAGTTTTTAAGTACCTAAATAAAGCAGAAGCACAAGACTTTTAAACTGAAGAAGACCTAGGCTTCTAGGTCATTTAGACACTCCTGAAAACTTTCTCAATGGCTTAGGTCAGTCAGCTGGAGCCTATCATACCCAACATCAAGTTCAGCTTTAGCCCAAAATTGTTTCTAATAAAGTTACTGGATGCCATGGAGCAAGTTGTTTTTATTTAATCTTCTAGGGTATAAAGCTCAAAGTTATCAAATAACTTTTCTGTTCATCATAGTAGCAGACAGCACAATGGATCAAATTGACGTGAAAATGGTTATGACAACATTTCTGTCATGAATTATGACAGAGGTGACTATGAAAGAACTGAGGGCCACAGGTGGCAGAACTCACATTGAAGTTCTGTACAGCATCTCAAAATTAACAGAGGGTGTCAGCACACAGATGACCAAGAACATGTTCAAACCAGTCAAAGGCTGTGTGCACAGATGCACACAAAGGCAGGAAAAACACAAAACCCCTCTACAAACCACAGCTGTAGAGCACCTCACTATTAAAATAAATTTCGTATCTCCCACTTCAAACTTCTGAGGATCAGGCCATCAGATTGCAGGAGGTGCATGTGCATCACATAAATTTGATTGTGAAAGAAGAGAAGCAGACTATTCCTAAAGCAGAAGGCAATATTTTCATTCTCATGGCTTTCATAAGCATTAATGAAACAAAAATATTACTAACATGTATGATACACATTTAATCAGAACTGTATACTTCTGCCATGTGTGGCAGCAAAGCAACATACCTGTGATTCGAAGCTACAGCAAGACAACTGCCTTTTGATCTCTGCACCGACCTGGGCTCTGCAGAATGTATCCCAAGCAGTACTACGCATCCCAAGGTTCAACGCAGTGGAGACTGCTTACTGTTGAGGATTAACTTGTACTTGGACTGCTTCTTAGTGACCACAGCTTCTTTCTTCCAGGTCTCAGAAATAGGTGCACAAAACTGTCAGCATTTTCTCAGCCTTAATAGTCGTGGTGTTTAGGTCAGGCACTGACTATAGGCAGCCTGGGTACAACCCTTCACCATTTTCCTCTCAATGTCTATGTATATGCATGTATGCATATATATATATATATATATATGTGTGTATATCTAAACACAAGTTCACATAGTAACATATTAAAAGGTGGAGGCTTTGTTGTTCAGGTGATAAGAAGACTACTCCACACCTTTTTACATAATGTTGCTCTTGTCATATTTCACTGTCATTTTATTTAACATTTAGCTGTTCACATTGAATAGGAACACAGGACAAAAACAGTCCCTCTACAGTTATGTTTCCCCATTCCAGCAGTGCATCTTCTGGGATGACAGAAAAATCCAGGTTAGGCTCCTCCTCTGGAGGCTGCCAGCCCAGAGCAGAGCTAACCTCACAGCCACAGCAGGTGCTCCAGGCTTGTTCCATCGACCTCTGGACATCTCCCAGGATGGAGGTCCCACCACATCTCTGGGCAACCAGCACTAGTGTTTAACCAATCTCATGGTAAAGTATTTTTCCTCGTGTGCAAGCAGAGCCTCCCCCGCTGCAGCTGCTGCCTCCCAGCCTCAGCTATGCCCCTCAGAGAACTCCCATTCTGGCTTTCTAACAAACTTCCTTATTTAAGCAGTTGAAACCAATTAAGTTTTCCTTAGCCACATTTTCTTCAGGCTAAACAAACCCTGCTTCCTCAGTCCTGGGCAAAACAGATATGAGTTGGGGAAAATGAGCTTAATTTTTTGCCAATTAAAATAAATATTTAACTACCAATTTGGTTAGTGGGAAACAGAGGCAAACTTTAAACCAGCTTTCCTCCCTGCTTTTCCAGGCTCAGCTTGACTCCAGACCTCCCCGCTCTGAGCCACATGGGGGGCTGCGGTCACTCTGTAACGGCTCCTCTCTGCCGCTCCATCTGCCTCATGCCTCCCCCTGCTCTGGCTTGGATCCTGTCCATGGGCTGTCAGGGGACACCTGCTCTGGGACCACAGAGCACCTCCTCTTCCTCCAGCCCTGCTTCCCTCAGCTTTACCCTCTGTCTGGTATTTTCTGCCCTTTCTTGAACAGGCTTTCCCAGAGGTGCCACCACCCTGGCCGAGGGGCTCAGCCGTGCCCTGCGGCGGGTGGGCTGGAGCTGGCTGAGCCTGGCACGGGGTAGCCCCACCACTCCTCACAGAGGCCCTGCAGCCCCCTGCCAGCACCTGGCCACAGACGCCCAGTACACCCCTGTAATTAGATGATCTCTGACTCAATCCTCTTCTTCTGCAGGCCCTCCATCCCCCCGGCCCTCACACAGACATGGAAGGCCTTCGCACGATCCTGATAGGAAAGGTGCCATGCCACACCTCAGGCCTTGCTGCATCCTTCAGCACAAAGTTGCCTGCCCCCTTCAGAGTTTTACCTGCGTAAAGTGTTTAGCTTCCTTCACCTTAATTATTTGCTTCCCCTACACTTACAAAAAAGAATTAAAAGGTCCCAGCTGTGTTTGACCACCCAAGCACCACTGAGGTGAGCATTACTAGAAACAAAATACAGGCCAAAATCCATGCAGTCACCTCTGAAACTTAAAGAAATACCTTGAAGAGCTCAAAGTCCTTTAGTGGCATTGACTTCAGATAAAAAAACAGATGGTGATATTTAATACTGGCATAATAATTACAATTAGTATATATTAGAAGCGCTTCTCAGCGTACAAGACATCTGGCCAACTCCTGCCTAACTGATGGCTTTGGTAGCTTGCCAGGAGCAAAGGCAGCCTTCTGCCTTTGATTTGTATACACTGGGGGAAAAAAAACGGTGAATCAGCTTTCATTACAAGCAGGCTTCGGCAAGAGTCGTATCTTCAGCAGCACGTAGTTGCCAGCACTTATTCTCAACAATCATTAGAAAGTTACTTTCTTCAGGGACTGTGGGCCTTGCAGTCCTGCAGCTGACATCTACTGTGCCCATGAGACCATGATGAGAGCTGCACCCCATCTTCTGACACCCATGTTTTAAGAGGATGTTCAGTAACTGGAGAGGAGTGCTTTAAACACACGAGAGCTAGAAATAATTGATTGCCATAAAAAGCTCAGAATCCTCAATTAATTTTGTTTACAAGAGAAAAACCATGGGGCAACTTAATCGTTGTGGTTACATTCTCACATGGAAAGAAAACACAGTTAGTGAAGGTGCTCTAACCTAGCTGGGAAAAGGAAAAAAAAAAAAAAAAAAGACTTGAAATGAGAGTCTGATATGTAGAAGTTAAAAATAGAGAGGTTCTATCATCAATCAAACATGTTAAACAGGCATAAACATGATCATTTAGCAACAATCAAATATGGTTAAACAGGTATAAAAGGCATCAGAATGTCTGATAATCTTTTGACCTTAAAAATCTATGCATCTATATGGACAGTGTCAACTAAGGCCTCTATACACTCTGACTCTTGAGCGAAAAACCCAATCCCTTTTTGCTGCCAGTCTGAACTGCAATAGACCTTCTAGTTAACCATCACCCATAACTATCTTAACATACCACTTGTTTCCAATTATATATATAAAAAGAGGTTTCTTCTATGGCTGTAAGTTCAATGTGAGACTCTTCATACACAGAGTAACTTAAAAGGTCCAGAGAGCAGAACCACTGATCAAACAAGTGAAAAACACTCTGCTCAGCAGCACCCTACAAAGCGTTTATGAAAGACAGAACGAATACAAATGTGACAATGAATTAAGCAAAAGAAAAATGATATCAGGAGCTCTCTGAACAAGGGGAAACCATGCTCCTATTCAGCCCTTGCATGATGGGATCACCCAACATGAGACAACCACTCATTTTGCTCCAAGTGCTTACTGGTGAGTATTGGAGGCTTCATGTGTTTGCCTGGCTCTCTACAGTGACACGTAGAACTTTCATTAGAGAAAAATGCAAGGAGCCAGGCTTTCTACCAAATAATGCAGAGTTCTAAGTCAGCACTTCTTTTGTTGATGGGCTTTCAGAAATTGTCAACATCAAACCTGGATGCAGAGCATAGATAGTCAAAATATTTTTAAAATGTGTTCCTATCTCAAACTCTGACCATGGGGTAAACAAGCTGTGGTTAACGCTTCATGAGCTGATATAGAATCAATCCTCTCTAGACAATCAATACTGTAAACACTGGCTAGCTACACTGTATTGAACATTTCTATCATGTTTACTGTTGGATACAGTACTCATCACAGCCTTTCCCTGTTTCTGGAAAAAGGCAAGCAGCTAGTGATTTGGGGTCATTCACAAGCCAGGTGAAATGCAAGCCCTATTTGAAGACAGTATGAGATTTAGTTAAGATTTCACTACTTCGTAATAGTGGCACTTGAAAAGGGCAGTAAACAAAAATCCAGTGATAACCTTTAATGCTTTAGCAAAGTCACTTACAGATCAAGGACAGATAGATGTGCTACATTTAATATTGTAATGAGCTTTTTTTTTAGCTTTAATATTACACTGTATTACACTGAATTTTACACCATTTAACTTTACTCTTGAATTTTTCAGTATCTTTAATACGATTTAGCAGAAAGAAATTCTCAGAATCTCCTTGAGCATCCTTAGAGTTCACTCATGTCACACCCTACAAGGAAAACCCCCAAAGTTTCTAAAGTATGTTTCAACCATCCATGGATATTTTGAAATGGGAAAACCCTCCACAAGTTTCTCTTCTCCAGATGTGGGAAACAGCAACTTTTTAATTAATATTGTGTTCTGTGACAGACAATTCAGCACAGTATTGGACAATGTCATTTTCTTGGTAATTAGATTAGTGAATTTAAGTTTGGTTTGTTTGGTTGTTTTGTTTTTTTTAATTGTTTTGTTTTTTAATAAAATCCTTTTCTTTTTACAAGATAGCTATGAAAGATTCTGGAGATTTCATCTGACAATAAAATAAAGGATTTTCCCAGTTTAAGTCCAGTCAGCATTTGCTTTAACACAAGTGGAAGTTACAGAGATCAGCAGTTCCCAGTCAGTAACCTCTGAATTGGCCCATAGAATGGTATTAAACAGCAGAACCTACTCGTATATCCCTTACACACTGCCCAGCTTAGCAGCCTGGGAGCACTGGCAGTGGTTGTGCTGTGAGTTTCATGATGGCCTAATGTTCACGCACTAAGACAAGAAGCCATTTACAGAAAGTACAGCTTTGCAAGGCATGAACTGGCAAACTACAGCAGAGCTTTCTACTCTGATTACTTGCTGAAAAAATAGAGCCATCAAAGCCTATGTACTCCCTACTGGGCTTGTCTTTTCACCAGGTGATACAGGTTAACTAACTAAAAGATTAGGAGCCAACTGCATGTTTAAGACTCGGTGCAAGGAGATGCTTTAAAAAAATGAATATGCTCTGTTCAGCTCTAGTGTGTCAGTTCTGCATGATGAGAGATTTATTATTTGCTGGCTCTGAGCCAGGAGCCCTGCACAGTGTTATCCTGCTGGCAAAAGAGCCTCTGCAGAGCCACATCCTTCTTCTACATTGCTTGAAAGGTGTGAGCAATTACTGAATGAAGAGAAAAAAGGCAGAGGAAGGAGTACAACATTCAACTAGCAGATGCACAGGCATATGTGGAAAATTGCATTTGTTCACAGGTGTTCAAGTGCCTACTGAATGTACACATGCATGATGTGAACATGCTCTGCTTGCCTCCATACCTCTTTTACTCAGAGACAGCAACACCTCCCAAAAGCTGCTACTGTTTGCCAGAACAAAAGATTTGTTTTCCTCTAGCCAATGCCCATGGAGCGCCTCAGGCAGTCCATGCCTCTGTGCACATGACAACTGGTTCAGCAACTAATTCAAAATACATCTGTATGGATACCCACAAAAGCTCAAAAATAATGAGCCTAGAATCAGTTACAGTTCAGCAACATAACTGACCAAGGAGAACACACTTCCACTGGACTCAGAAAATGCTTTACTGACAAGTTTTGCATTGAGTAATATTAGATCACTGCTGCAGCACTCGGATGACTGCTCTGGATACAAGCTTACCACTGACTCCACCAGCGTCCCTTCTGTTTAGAGGCTAAAACTGGGAGAAAACACCTTTTAGAAATAGCTGAAGACAAAAAAAAAAAAAAAAAAAAAAACAAAAAAAAAACCAAACCCGCAAAAAACCCCAACAAACAAAACACAAAAACCACGTGTAATTTGAATGGCTGAACAGCTTGTAAAAGTGAAACTGACGTTGGGAACAGAACGGAGAAAACATGACTAAGATCAAAAAAAAATGTCACTTTTAACACCACAAACTGAGCAGTAATTCTCATATATAACCATTCTCCATCTAGCTAGATTACCTTGAAACAGGAGTTAACACTGAAGTTTTCAGTGAGCAAGAGGAATACATTCTAACTTAAAAGTTATCGTTGATTATTTTATTCCTCCCCCCTTCCTCTAAATAGGGCTGAAACATCTGGCAGGAATTCCCCTCTCTTGCACAAGCCGTACAAGCTCTGTGATATTACAAGAGCTTTATCTGCCCAACCTGCGGTATAAGGAGACTCTCATCCATCAGACCTGTTTCAACAGAATGCTTATGTCATGAACATTAACAGGTTCCATTATATTTTTATTCTGAAGAAGGTTTTAAGTTCAAATCAACATCAGATAGTCTGATTTGTACAACAAGGAAAAAGATCTGAGAGTGCTAGATAAACGAGTGCAAAAAGTCGCATTTCACAGTACAAGTCTACAGATGTTTTGAAAAGTTGCATTTATTTTCTTCAAGTGTCCCTGGAGCACCATGTGTGAGAGCTAGACAGCACAGCTGACAGCCTTACATTGCAGCTTCACTAAATCCTGGTTACATCTAATGAAAAAAATAACTGCACATAACTTGCTGCAGTGATCTCACATGTTTCTAGCCTACCATCTGAAAATGAGTCCATGACCAATAAATAGCTTGCTTGAACTCTGACCCAGCATCCTTTTGGGAGACGCTAAGGTTGACTTTCCCCTCAAGCCGTGGACCATGGACGCCGGTGCCCTCTTCTGGTTGTATTCTTGGGAGACCATCGGAACGCAGCCTCACTAGTATTTAACGGTAGAATCCTTTCACTCCCTGCTTCTGGTTTAACACCATAAAAAGCTCAAGGTCTTCTCGTGTGGCTGAAACCGAGAATATTTTTATGTGTCTCTCCAGTAAATACAGGTGACAATACATCACGGCACTGGGAGACGTATATTGTTCCTAAGCACACGCAATGCAAAGGTGATTTGGAGTGAACCTGGTTCTGCCACATTAACATCTCACTCCATTACGTGGGAGAACAGCACTGCTGTTGCTGTTCATCTGCAGCCTGTTTTGCCATCCGTTTTAATTCCCAGATATTTCTGTCCTCCTTATGAAGGACTAAAAGAACCAAATGAAGGATGATTCTCTTTTGAGATACATCACACTCCAGTTTCTGCCTAGATAGAGATAGGGTTACAGTATTCTACTGTAAGCAACTTGCTAATTAGTACCAAATGCCCAACTGTTGAATACTGTGGGGTCTAGGGCTCTCTTCCCTAATTTTTCAAGTTATTTACACATCAAAACACAAACAATAATAAACAGAAAGTAAAAGCAGCTTGGCTGCAGATGGTGGAAGGAGAAGACTTTCTTGCCAAAACTCAGTATTTTATCATTAGCCTGCTCTTCCAGCACTTGGCTCCAGTAATGCTCCTCTGTGTTCACATGAAGAAGATCTGAACATCTGAAAGACAAGGACTGAGGACTCTCTTATAGTTTAGCTATGTAGTGACAGGGTCACTTGGTCATTCTGGGCACATTGCTAAGACAAAAGAGGGGCAAACAGCAAGCACGAGCACTAAGCACAGCCACCCACACGGCCTGTTAGCTCATACTGGCTGTTTTGTCCTGCTTGAACAAGCTCTCCCCAGGACAAATCTCCTTAAAAAAAGGAGCTAGCCCTAAGCATCATGGAAACAAGCCAAATGGGAGACAGACACTTGGCCAGAAACCAGCCCTTTCCTAGCTCACAATAATTTTTTAGTACTAGCACAGCCTAGCTAGACAAAGACTGTACAAACCTCAAGGAAAGAACCATAATTTTCACATCTTCAGGAGGATTAGGGACAGGACTGCTTGGTCTTTCTTGCTTAGTTTAGATTAAACACAAGCAAATTGGATGAGGGTAGGCATGTATTTTAGGATTAACTGTATGTATCATATGCTCAGCATCTTTCTGCAGACTGTCTTGGAAGTCTGTCTGTGCTAATTCTCTTCAATGTTGCACTGCTGCCATCTACGCTGACAAATCCCAAGCAGGGCACAGAACAGCTGAGACTGGTTATATTAGCTACTCATCACACAGGCTTACTAAGCCAGAGTTTCTCTAAATCTCTGCAGGAACATCAGGTAAGATGTACATTTCCCATAAACATGTTGCCAGGGATATTCATTATGGGCATCTTATCTTGCAAAGCTTTGTGTTTTGTAAATTAAGTGGATGCAGTCTGAACAAGCATCCAAGAGAAAGTCTGAGCTTACCATACAAGAGAGGAACTACGAAGCAGACAAGAGGTAAAAATAAGTATTCAGTGAGACCCTTGTCTGATGCAATGGGAAAATACATACATCCACTAAAACCAGCAGAGGACCTAACAAAGTTCGTAAGACTCAGCTTGATAGGGCTCTACATCATCTGAGTGACAGGGTATGGGCCTGTACCTCCTCCAGTTCATAACTGCCTAGCAGAGTCTGCACAGCTCTTCAGTATACCTTGCTCTGGGGCAGCGAATGCTGGGGAAAATTGCAAGACACAAAGCTTAATTCCAGGAAGCAATCACTGATACTGCTGTCTTATTTCTCATCCTTAAGAGCAGCCCCACAAGCTGCCTCAAGGTCAGTGGTTAAGGTAAGTACCAACCTCAGTGATCTGAGCTAATTTTAGGCATTTGTAGAACTGACAGCAAGCAGGTACGTACACAGGCTAATCACACAGCCAGATTTCCCAACAAGGCTGCCACCCTTCAGTCATGAATTAACAGCTTAACTGTCCGGACCACAGTTAAATCATTTTCTCTAATTACCCAATTACCTCTCAGACATCCTTAACTCACTCCAGAGAAGAGAAAAACAAAGACAGACCCTAGTTATTAAAGCAGCACCTTCTCACAGAGTATTGAGTTCTGCTTGTCCTTTTTAATCTTAAGGGAACAGCGGATGCACAATACATCCCCAGCTGTAAACAACAGCTTTCTCAGGACACCAGTCAGCTACAATATTTAATGTTAGAAGTTATTGGTTAAAAAAATTAAATATTACACAGAAGAAACAGGATCATGCAACCACAGACGTTTGGATCTTCTGAATGTCACAGCATGATAGTATGGAAACTGCTAGAATAAGGTTAGGGAGCTGTTTGTTTGTTTCTGATAGCAATGTTTAAGAGCTCTTGAATTGAACATCATAGATCAAAAGTTAAGATCCTCAATACTTCTCAATTCCAACCCACTCCACAGAATATTTAATGATCATTCAAAGCTCCTTGGAAGTGCTCAGCCTGCTGTCTTACCAGTAGGTTTTACTCTCAGTGTCCCAGTAGGTTTTAGTTGGGAGGAAGATACTGTGACCTGCATAGAAGTCAATATTCAGCCTTTGAAATAACGTGCTGAAAGTCAACAGGCTGACCTTCACAGCAGAGCTAACCGAGCAAGATCAGGGTTGACATTTCTGAAACTGCAACAATTTAAATATTTCCTGAACAAAAAAACAACAAAAAAAGAGGTCTTATTTGTGGCTGTGGTCTGCAAGACATTAAGTGGGATGGTCAAGAATGGAGACTGCCCCTGTTCAGTCCTTAGTGTTGATTCTCCTTCATTTCTTTTCCAGAATATGGCTGTCTTCAGGAAGTCTGGTCCTGTTTGTTTCAAACATCATACAAGGCTGTGAGCTTTACAGGTCTTAAGTTTTCTGTATAGCATAGTAACTACCTCAATGAAAACTTAAAAGCTTTCTTTTGGGTTGCTTTCATCTCCTGCTTTATAAATCCATATTCCTGTATACTTGATTATTTTCAGTACATCTTTTAAGTACTTTTAAGTGGTTTTGCATCTGCATTTAAGCACTTCCTCTTATTAAAACAACATTATTTCACCTTCATTACCACAATATGCCCAACTGAAGCATCTCATACCTTGATCTCAAGTATCAGCTGCAGAGAAGAGCCCACATGAGGGGTAGACCACAGTTAAGTCTGATGACTCACATAGAATGGGAGAGGAGATAGCATGCAGTTTTCACCTTGGAAGAGTCAAGGCTCACTCATACAAGACCAATAAGTCTTTTCCTTGCTCTGAGTAAGACAAATATCAAAGGAACTGAGGATAGAACAAGAAAATTCTAAATGCCACAGATCTCAGCTGAGACCACTTTAGATCAGTTTGTCTCACAAATTAAAATTTAATGCATCTTGCACAAACTTGTTATTAGCAATCACACTGCAGAATTTTGTGACTCTTCACCTTAACTACTTAGCTTTTTTTCATTTCCCCTTTTTAGCCTTTGGACTAAAAGAATATTTAAGCCACTACTTCAGTTGCAAAATAATGACAAAACAAACAAGAAAGCAGACAAAGCAGTCTTCTTCAAATATAGTTAAAACAAACAAACAGTCAGGCAAGTCTGTATACCAGAGAATTAAAGCTTCAAGGAAGTTAAATGCAACTGTTGTATCTGTTTTGCAACTAAATAAACTAAAAAAGTAAAACAAAGTGAAAGTTTGGCTTCTAGGAAGACATCACATGATAAAACATTTAGTAAATTCAGACCTAGACACGTACTGTGTTAGATGGACCAAATCTGTTTGCCCAGGAACACAAGACGTGACTGTGGTCATACTGTTCCTAAGGTCAAAATCCACCCTTTCCCCATGACTATTGTGACATGACCATACGAGTATCCTCAAACTGCTGTAATACTAGGAAATAGTTCTGCACTTGAGACATTCACCACTGCTCCCAAAATAATCAATACTACAGTAACCACGGCTCAGTAAGCACTATTACTTATGGGTAGAGAAAGTCTTATTAACATGTGGTTTCAGGACACCTTATGTTCAGCCTGAAACACCATAAACAAGTACTTGTAAGCCTGGTAGATGTAGCAAGACTCTTGGTCAGTACAGTCACCATTCCTTGTGGAAGAGGCAACCAAGAAATTCACTGCTCTTCATTGTAACTAGGCACCACTAGCTCTGACCCTTGTACTCAGCCATCTGCTTTAAAGGAGTTGGCTGCAGGCAGGAGTGAAGTTCATAGCTCACCTTGAAGACATTCATCCACAAGCTGTGAAATTCATAGCGTAGAGACAATCCATGGATCTAGACCTTGACCACAAAGTGGATACCACAGACATGAGCATGGGATATCTGCTCACATCTATCATTATCAGTAAATAACCAAGACAGATTTGTTTACTTGACTAGGAAGTGTTTGAGGCAAGGGTCTAAGAACTGCATAGGTTAGACTAAAACTGAATGCTCCCCTCCCTTAAAGGATATTTACTTTGAGACAAGTGAATCAGTCATTACCACTATCTCCATTTCAGAGTGTATGGGGTCTGGCTGAGCCCCCCTGCAGCCCTCATAGCGCTGTGCTTGTACTGGTGACTAGAAAGGTGGTGATGACACTCCAGTGTTTTGACTGCTGCTGAGCAGTGCTCACACAGCATGAAGGCTGTCTGTCCAACCTTCTCCTCTTCTTTCACCAGCAGGCAACATCTTGGGAGTGGACATAGCCAGGACAGCTGACCCAAAGTGACTAGTAGAATATTCCATACCATATGACATCTGTTCAGATATAAAAGGAAGAAGGGGTGCATTAATTATGACATGTGTCTTCTGGAACAAACAATATGTGTACTGAAGCCCTGCTTCCCAGGAAGTGGCTGAACATCACCTGCTGATAGGAAGTAGAGAACAGCATCTTTTATTTTCCTTTGCTTCCACATGTGTGACTTTTGCTATTAGTTCATTAAACTGCCTTCATATTGACCTACAAGTTTTGGGTTCCTCACCCCCCTTTTTTGCTGACAGGAATGCTAGACCTTCTCAGCATCATCCACCACATGGAGGAATACAAGTGTTTGCACTACTAGGATTCACCAGCCCAGACAAGAAGGAGGCAGGGGGAAGAACATTTTGCACACAAGGGAAATGAAAGCCCTGAAGCGAAGAAGAGCATCATGACACACAGTTGTATAATCAGGTTTTAAAATTGAAAAGTCTTGTTAGCTGGTACTTAGTATGTCTGCTGAATTGCATGTTAGCATCAAACATTAAGCATATTCTTGCTTGGAAACACATAATGCCCTGTACAGATTACTCTCTTAGGAATCACTAAGCACTGAAGGTTTTAAACTCTTACAGTAAAAGAACACCTCAGATTTATCTTGCCATTTAGATGAGCTGAATATAGTTCTCTACATGTTGACTTATTTTGTTTTTGTGACTACTTTGGATAGGGCTTGTGTTTAAGAATACTCAGAGTGGTGCTTTGTTTTTTAAAAAACACTACCTAACAAATAACTGGGGCCACAAGACAGTATAGCAGTTCAGAATAAGACAGTGCTGTACCATCACCCCCCTTCTTCCTGCTAAGAGTGAGGTACCTCTAGAGACTGCTGAGCACTCACATTCAACAGTACTATAAAGGCAGAAGTCATCTCAGACAACTATGCTGTAAGACTACTCAATTCCACAAATATGATACAGCAGCCATCCAGCTCAACTCCACTGTTCCAGCACTTCATAGTTTACCCTTGCCCTTTACTGCAGTCTGTCTACCAGTGTTTGAAGTGCTCCTAAGGCTCTGCCACAGCCTTCCCTTCCTCCAGCTCCCCACAAAGCAATCCCCCCTATTTGCTTTATTTTTTGCTATAAAGTTTCACTTTTACCTCAACACTGAGCTCTGAACTTGTGTGTAGAAGACCATCATAGACCACTTGCATCTGGATGTTTCTGCTGCGATCTGGCCAACAAGTTGCAGAACATAGGTTCTGTTCACAGATACATGATCTTCTCATAGAAGAGGAAGCAGCAGGTAAGGTACTGCAGCACATCACCCATGTCTATGGAGATGTCAGGTTGTGTTGGTTTGAGTCACACTTTATCCACTCCAGCCAGCTTAAAAGCCCTGCTCACAATGATTTTGTCAAAACCCACAACCCTTTCTACTCACTTACTGCAGGTATTAACTGGAATCAGAATTCAGAGGAAAAGTGTAATAAGACATTTATTCAAAGTGTGTCAGTTATATTAAGAGCTATATTCTAATATCCTTTTTAAAAAGGGACATCTAATTAAAAAATAGAAGCTAAAACACATTCTGATCACTGTGGTTACAAATGCATGACCTGTGGTGCTCTATGAAGTATTAGACCAGCTTTGCTGACAGGGACAAAGTAACCTTCAAGTCCAAGATCCACAGTCTCTATTGTTGAGGAAGAACTGCTGGGAGATCCAGAAGAGACACCTGCAAGTACCTGGAATACAAATGCAATCATTAAATATATCAGTTTAGTTAACAAATTTAAAGATAACATCTTCTTGTGCAATACAATGGGGAAGAAGATAATCATCCTGCAATGCTGCAGAAGAATAGTTACCCAATACATCTATATACCTCTGTAGGAACTACTCTTCTGGTCATGGTCAGAAAAGTTTTCCCCTCAAGAGGCTGACAGATGCTCCGGTTTGAGAAATAGAAGTTGACCACTATGAGACATTTGTCAGCCACAGCAGCTGTAGCCCAAGCTTCCAGTCATCCTGTCCTTATAGCCTCCAAGCTACAGAACACTGGCTTCCTGGTTACTTACTTTGAATGCTTATACTTCTCCTTAATTGCTTGCAGTTGGCAATGGGAAGCATCAAAGCATGCTTTATGCAGATCAGTCAGGCAAGGCACTATCTCACTTAATGAATACCCAGTGAATGCAGCAAGTGTTTCCGGCTGGTCAGAGGAGGAAAAAAAGCAGTATTACTCTATTGTAGGCAACATTCATCTAGAAGATACATTTTCTACAGGAGCAGAAACCATTTTCACGACATCAGTGCTGACTCTAGATTCTTTAGGCTTGAAAAGAATTTAACTATATCCTGCCATCAGTTTCACTCTAGGTCTTCCTTGGTGCCAGGAGATCTGACAAGCAGCTCCTCTAAGCATGTGACATCCATTAGATCTCTTGTGCATTCTGCTCTGTTAAAGCTATTCCTCCAACACACAGCTGAGAGGCCTATCAAGGCTTACACTAAAGCAGCCACTCAGTGTAATCACTCCACAGACACATGCAGCCCTCCCCTCCCTCCCAGAAAGCTCCTGAATTGTATTTGGGGGGAGAGTTTTGGAGATTTAAGACTAACAAGGCCTTAGGTACAGATGATGTGGGAGAGACCTTGCTCCCCACAAGAGGCAGGATATTTCAGGTTGATTTAACATTAATTTATCAGGTGGTTCCATTAGCTCAGAAACAATTACTGATCCTAGGATTCCAGCCTTTATAACAACATACTTTGAAGTTACTCCTTCTACTTCTCAACCTAGTTCTAATGAAGACAAAATGCTTGAGCTACTAATTAACATGCAGTTGTTCTTACCCAGAAAGACCTGTTCACTGTATAGTTTGCTAGACAGTAGGCTGCTGCAGCAGTTTGTGAAGGAAGGTACCCCAGAAAAGGATCAGCTTCAAGGAGACTCAGCTCTGCAAGATACTGAACAAAAACCCCACACGTGCCTAAGAGATTGAGCCTAGCTGGTACAATCAGTCCAATACAACAGGCACCGAGAATTGTCAGTGGTCTCAGTTTCATGTAAAAAAAGTACCACGAGTTACAAGTCTGGTGGGTAGAATAGTATTCTAGTCCTGTTGGTCTTACAGAATAACCTTTAGCACATTTCAGTGGGGACAGAAAGACCATACTTTATCAAAGCCTAAATGATCTACACTAATCTGAAGTTCTGGTCCCATCATCAGTTCTGATTTAATTTTACAGATAGAGACTTAGAAAATAAATGGGGGGGTGGGGGTGGGGTGTTAAATAAGACATTTTTTCCATCCTCTGAGGCTCTTGTTCACATAGGTGGACCTCACTTGGAATCAGGGATAAATTGACAGCTCTCAAACAGAATTTGGGCTCTGTTGGAGTACAGTCACTGTACAATCCTACACCCTTTGCAGATAAGCAGCAGGTCAGATGTTTTGCTATAAGGTGGGGTTAAACTGTTTCTAAGCAGAGTTGCCCATGCAGGTATATACTGTGTCATTGTGCAGCAGTATGCAGTACCACCACATCTGCCACAGACTTCCTACACAGGCACTGTTGAAAAAAAAAATCAGATTTCTACCACCTACTTGCCCAGTCAGTGCATTATTCCTGACCAGGCAGATAGACCAAGCTTGGTATTTCCACGAGACATCCAGAGGACTCGGCACACAAGCCACCTGCTAAGGTTAGTAGGCTACAAAACATCCACCTTTAGGCCTATTGCCATCCCAGATAGAACCTGGCATGAGAAAGTATCTTCTCATAGTGCATAGTATAGCGGAACCTGTCTGCTCAGATAACTTTGTGAAATACAAGTGGTTCTGCTTTTAGGGTCATTTCTCCCCCATTAGTCCTGAAAGGAGGATAATTCATACCCTTGCAAAGTTCTCTGTCCTTATACAGACTCCATGTCTCTGGATATACTGGAGGAGGAACTGGTTGATAGTTGGGGCTGTTAGGTCAAAAGCCAACACTTTGAGAAGCAGGTGTTCCATTCTTAGCAACTGCCTTTTTCCGTAGGCATTGTCTGTTATATACAGAAATTCATCCACTTCTGGAGGGTAGATCTCTTCATGTTTCCTGAAGGAGGAATACAGAAAGCACATTTGTCAGCTTAAGAGTTATGGTAAAGAGAGGTTTCTGCTGGACCCATACAAGGACAGGCATGTAACATTAAGATTTGTTTAGAGCTCTTATTTTAATTCTTTCTCCAGGCTAGGTAACAATTTAGTTTCAAGTATGGGCAAAGATGTTTAGAGGAACTCCAAGTCATCAGTCTAGGTAGAAACACACTCATATCATTAACTCTTGCCTGATAGCAAGCTCTCAGAAAGAAGTCTCAGTAACTATGAACTCCAGACAGACTCATGTACTCATCTATGTTGGGTACCCCATCTACTTAAAGCAGCTTAAGGCTAATTTCAGATTACAATTGTGAATCTACTACAACCTTATAGGCTAGCATTCTAATACAGTAGTGGTTTTGCTCCTGCTGTTATGGTTACAAGGTTCCCCCGCTGCAGTTCCTCACAAACATTAAATGTTTAATTTTGCTAGTGCCAAAGTAGGCAAAGTTGCTAATCTTGAGACATCATGAAAAGCTACCTACCACTGTAAGCTTCAGTCCTTCAAATTAAACAAAAAGACTCAGTCTAAAAGTAAGGTTTAGCTCACTGAGATTTCAGGAGATGAAACACTTACGCAGCCAGAAGAAGTGCTGCTGTTCCTACAAGCTGCAGCTTCCCTCTGAGAACAGACATGCAGGAAAGAAACCTGTCCAGGAAGTTCACCGCCAAGTACAAAGTCTCTGTCTGAAGTTTATATTCTTCCCCTACTTGCACCATCCAGTCAACCAAGATGGCACGCATTTCTGTTGTGATATCTGGCTGCTTCCTCATGTAGCAGGGCTTGGGCCTGAATCTTACCTGTGTGGAGAGAGTGTTAAATAATCAGGATGCTCACCCTGAAGAGACCCATTGATGGCTGAGCTGATTAATGTTCTTTATACTTATACCAAAAGAAGCATGAGTTGCTCCACTATTAATAACTCATTACTACTACTAACTACAATTATAGTGCTTGTAGTATTAATTGGCATCTAGTAGCATCTCCAGAAAACTTCTACACTCAAGGCACAGGAGTAAAGTAGGAAAGTAAAAGACTTCCAGGACTATGAACAGCCTGCACCATCAAGCATGTAGGAGGTATTCAGAGGGACGTGAAGAAGAAGAAGTGGTATTTCCCCACTCCCACCTCCCCTTCCTATTGGGAGACTGCACTTTATTGCTCTGATACAGAAAGGTAGAGAATACTACTATAGCAAGAGAACCGTCAGTGAGATCACATCCAACTGCTTCAGTATTTTTGCAGCATTCAACTCTTGTCTGCAAGTATTCTTCACCCCAAAGAGTCAAGAGTTGCTCCAATGGTAGGGGACTTCAGGGACAAGGGGCAACAGGCATGAACTGAAACACAAGTTCCAACTGAGTATGAGGAAGAACTTCTTTGAGGGTGACAAAGCACTGAAACGGGCTTGCCCAGACAGGCTGTAGAGCAGGGGTCCTCAGACTATGGCCCACGGGCCAGATACAGCCCCCCAGGGTCCTCAGTCCGGCCCCTGGTATTTACAGACCCCCCAACCCGCCCTGCCGGGGGTTGGGGGGGGAACCAAGCAGCCACAGATGTCTGTCTGCCACTGCATCTGCACTCCAGCCCCCTGTTTAAAAAGTTTGAGGACCCCTGCTGTAAAGTCTCCTTCTCTGGAGACATTCAAAATCTGCCTGGATGTGACTCTGCCACCTGATCTAAGTGAACTTGCTTTAGCAGGGGGTCAGATTAGATCTCCAGAGGTCCCTTCCAAACTTGGCCATTCTGTGACACAGTGAATTCTGAAAGATCTCATCACTGTCTAGATGCTGCCTTCAGAGATGGCTTTTACAGCTTGCTTTATTCTGTAGTTCAGTGGCCGCCTTGGGTTACCCTGCGGCGGCCATACATCTCTGCAGTACTGCAGCCTATCACAGAGGCCACAAGTACCTATAAGCTTATAACAAGCCACTCACTTCAGCCTCTCGGAGGTATTGATGAATTTCTTCTGCATACTCTACCACAGTCAGAGTTACGTCATCTTCCATGTGATCCTCAGGCTGGGACTGGATAGATATATCCATTACCATAGGACACCCTAACAGGTAAAAGGAAGCAGCAAGACATTTGTGTAATTAGCCTCTTCAACTTCTGCTGTTTCCAGCACATAAGCTTTGTGACTCATGTAGACACAATCCAAATTCTCTTGGAGTGTTACCTGCTGTAACATAAGCTACTCACTAGCTTACCAGCATCACAATTCATAATCGCCCTATACATACTTGTGCTGTAGATACTATCCGAGTAGTAACAGGAGTTACCTGTACTCAGATCCAGCAGTAGGTGAACATTGGATGTGATTGCACTACTACCCAGTTCACACAGGTTTGATTCTAGCTCTTCATCCACTTGGCAGTTGTAGTTTTCTTTCTGCTCTGGGTCATCCACATAGATAGAAAACCCTTGCTTTGACACAGCATTGACCATGTAGGTGAGTAACGAATCTTTTTGAGGTGAAGCGATGGTATTTTCAGAGCCAGAAAAGCATCCAATAACATTGGCACCCTGAAACAGAGCACACAGTAATGCTGTGGAAGGGCAGCTCAGGAAGAACAGAACACAGTGAGTATCACTTGTTTCAGAAAAGAAAATCTATCCTTGCCCAACAGTCACAATAACAAAAATTCACCGGAAAAAACACCAGCTACAGCTGGTGCCTCAGAAGTACCACTTGTTGCTGTCTTGTTGCAACAGGCTGCTCACAGAAAGAGGTGTTGGTGAATGTCATGTGAGTAGCCTCATCTCCAGCACCCACCACACCAAGGAGAATAAGGTGAGGGTGCTGCTCAGTTCCGATGGGGCTGCTCCACATTCCGTTCTGGCAAGGGGCAGCTGCTTTAAAGTGCAGCAAGTCAGAGTAACAAAAGGAAGTGCTCAGGCACTGTCACAGCCTTATGAAGGGCTTCACCTGCAAGAAAGGCATTTTATGCCAAGTTACAAACAGGAGTTTGAACTTTTGAGCTCAAACACCACAGCCCTAGGACTAGGAATAAGTTACCGAGTTCAGAGCTTTACACTGTCACAACCAAGAGGAGTTTGTATGCATGTAGTAGCTGCTATTTTAGGTCTTGTAAGTCAGTGCAGTAACATTTCCCTGCCACACCTGTAGAGCCCGGGATGGCCCAAGGAAGAGCAGTGCACAGACCCTGGTGTGAACCTTTAGTTTCTGGGGGGCCCCGGCACCCTGAAAGGGCACAGCCAGGCTGGCAGCAGCGGGTAAGCACTAGTAAACAGACTTTTCTTGAACCGCCCCCTACACTTCAGGGCTTAAGTGCCCCCATAGTCCCACCGAGTCTCCCTTCCAGGACGGATTGTTTACTCAAAGGATTTCCACAGGGAAGCATCTACGGATTAGGACTGAGCAGTTACTCGCCGGGTTTCTCGGGAAACTCACGCTCGTTAACAGAAGCCCGATCCAACCGCTCACCCGCCGCCCCGGCCCCCGCCTGCAGCCCCGAGAGCGGGCTCGTGCCCGCGGGGGGCCGCCCCCGCCGGTCCCGGAGCGCGGTAGGGACCCCCGGGCCCGGGACCCCCGGCAGGTGGCCGCGGCCCCTCGGCGGGGAGGGAGGGAGCACGGCTGCCGCCGCGGGTGGGGCTCACCTGGCCGCCGGGCCGCTGCTGCCCGCTCCCCGTAAGCATCCCCAGCACGGTCCGCCCGCCGCTGCGGGGCAGGGCCAGGCAGGGCTCCCGCCGGCCCTCCCAGCTCGTCTCACAAGTGCGGCGCATCGCCCCGACGTCGATACCTTTCGGAGACCACAAAAACCCACAAGCAAGCACCGCAACAGCGTTAAATCGGCGGGGGGGGGGGGGGGGGGGGGGGGGACCGCTCCCCGAACCGCCACAGACCGGTGGCTGCGCCTCGGGCGGCCCCACTCACGGGACAGGCCGGGTCGCGCACGCCGGCGGGGCTACCGGCCCGCCGCTCCTATATAGGCGGCGGCCAACGGGGGCGGAGGCGGCTGTTGGCCGCTGCCAATTGGAAGCTCGGGCCGCAACCGCCGGCGCCGCCGCCCTGGCAACGCAAGCGGCGCCCGAGCGTCGTGGAGACCCCGGCGGGTGCCGCCCGCCGCGGGCCCGGCCGCTGCCCCGCGCGGGGCACGGAGCGGCCGGCTCAGCCCCGCGGAGCGCCCGGCACAGCCCGAGCGCCCGGCCCCGGCGCCGCCGCCCCCCGCGACGCGCTGTTTCCAGCGCCCAGGGTGTGAGAGAGGGGTGCAGGAGCGACAGCCGCAGCGTTAGGGGCACAGCTGAGGCCAGAAGAGTTTGACTTCCCTCTGGGAGGAAGGAAACCCAAGATGTAGTTGATTTAAGCGTGGATTTGACTCCCGTGACGCTTTGATAAAGTCTAAGCCAGGGGACAACTGGCAGGACTGATTGTACATGAAAGCAGTTCTCAGCTGTCAGCAGTGGAAACACGGAGCTTTGTAAAAGGAATCAAGCAGCGTTTTGTCCAGTGCTGGTTTTCACCGGCGCTGTGGGTAACGACACAGAGAGCACACTCGCTAGACCTGTGGGTAACACCACGGATGGTGCTGGAAAGGGCTGTGACTGCACTGGGAACAAGATTAGATTTCAGGAATTATCTTGACAAACTGGAAAAATGTTCTGCAAAAGCAGGATGCTCCTGAAGCGCAAGAGCAAGGTCAGACAGAGCCACCGGCTGCCAAATGCAGGACAGGGAACAGCCAGGTAGGTAGCAGCTCTGTGAAGGAGAATGAGGAGGTTATAGTGATCCTCGGACTGAGCGCAAGTCACCATGCTCATGGCTGGCCTGGCATGAACAAACAGGAATGTAGCCTGGGTGGCATGTGAGCCCTCTGAAAGTCCATGGTGGAGACAGAAGAGCAAGCGGTATAACAGCTGAAACCTCAGCGTGAGATTTAAGTTAGGTATCAGGATTGTGATGCCCTAGAAGAGACAGCACAGGAAACTGGGGGTTCCTCTTTTAGCAGATCTGTAAGAGCAGGTTTAAGAAACTACTGTCAAAAATGTCTGTGCCTTGGCTGTTGTGGTACTTCTTGAGATGCTCTCCAGTGTGATTGGAATGAGGGAGCTCTGATCAAAAATTTGGATAGATCAAGCAGGGTCTTATGCCAGAATTGTTTTTTGCACTTTTTGTCATCCAGGCTGTGTTAAGGTCTGTATCTTTCCCCCCACTTTGCTTATGTTTAATTTTTAATTGCCTCCCTTTCCCCCACTGTACTATAGGAGGTAAGTGGTATATCTCAAGGTGAAAAATGTTGCCTCTGTTTGATCCGTTGGCCACATAACACCACTACTCCTTTTTGACAAGAGGAGCTCCATGTCCTTGCAGCAACAAGGTTGTAAGCAGGTAGTTATCATAGTGGAGCTGCCACAACTACAGGTGTGGGCAAATGCAGGTCAGGGGGACTGTTCACACTGTACTTTGGTGTTCTTCTCTTTCTTTCATGTCATCTCTAAACCCCAGGTTTCCACAAGGAAGACTTCACTTGGGGACACTTCTTTAAATATTTGCATGCAAAGTTTTAATTTCTGGAAAAAATTAGCCTAGCTGTCAGCCTTTGAAATTAAGTATCAGCTTAAGCAGAACTTTAAATACCCTTTATCCTATTGTTTTGATGGGGCTACTAAAAAATCTTGAAAAAAACCTGTGCTATGATAGATGTAGAATCCATAGCAGTCTAAGAAGGTGGATGTTAATCAAAACTTTCTAAATTCCACATTTTAATTAAAATTTTCAGTTTTAACAACATTTGTTAAACAGAAGGCTTTTGAAATATATGTTTTATGAGTGAAAATGAAGCCCAGTCTCAAACTGTTTATCAATAAGGGAAGAAAAAATGGGATCTTTCCATCAAAGCAAAAATTATCTTTCACTTTGAATTAATATTTAGCAATTTTTTTCTAATTTAGGAGTATCAAGACACTTATTTCAGTCTCTAATTATATTTTAAGTAGCTGGCACTACTCTTCTGACCTTAAATCAATACTGGTTAGTAGTTTCAAATTCTCCTCTGAGAAGAACAGCAGCTGTATATTGAAGAGTGAAGTGTTAAAATACGAAAAATAAGGGAATGATTTAGGAAACTCATTCCCTCAGGACATCAATGAGATGATGGTTCTAGGGCTCAGATCCCCAGGGACATTTACATCCCTGGCACCCTGGTTGTGTGCCCGTTTGCATTCAGCATGGTCTTGCCTGCTGTGGACAAGGACTGTCCCACTCCCAGCCACTCACTGCTGCTGCCACCCTCTTGCTGGCACAAGGATGTGTGTGCCTGTGAGACAGACCAAGGACCTGGTCCACCTCAGAAGTAACACAGCCACAACAACACCACAGCATTGTCACTGGCGGGGTCAGTTCTCTGAACTGGGTTTCCATAAACTCCATGAACTGCAGGTCCAGCACAAAAGAAATTATGACGCAGGTACCAGCATCAGGAAGGCAGTGGGGGTGATGCCATCCCTTGTCTTTATAGACACAGTGCTCTGTGCCTGAATAATTTTAAGTGCTATTTATTTTTTCATGATTTTTAAAATGTTATCCTATTCTTTGCCAACATTGAAAATACCAGCTATTCTTTCAAGGTATCTTCCTTTGGCAGTGCCAGAGCTGGTGGTTGGGTTTTTTTTATTATTATTATTTTCAGTAAAAACATCTAGGTATGATACTGAGATAGATGAAATATTATGCAAGCGCATGTTTTCAGATAGGTAGATGATGTTTGTGAAGACTGCTTGTAGCTTATAAAAATAATCTTACCTCTGTCCAAACCTATTTTTCTAATTGCTCAGTCTCTCCATGTGGTATTTCTCATGAGGCATGTCCGAACTTGGTAGTCACAGGTCTAACATATAACTTACATTGATACAAATATCATGTGTCACTCCTAGACAAATATATGGATGGAAGTTATTTACTAAATTTGTCTATAGGCAGTGAATATCTTTTATATTCAAATACCCATCATATCCATCATAACCTCAGCTACCCAACAGATGATTTATTCTTGGTTTTATATATGAGCAGCATATGGATATCCTCAGTAGTCATACAGTACATTAATGTAACTGAAACACCTCTCAAATAGCTTTTAATGAGGTTATCTAAGCTCCAGTTTCTCAGGAACTCTTTGAAACAGCCCAGTATGGATTAGTACCTGAGGGAGGCCGGTGAGCTTTGCCAGCCACTACTTAATTGTAGCAGCAGATGAAATAAAGCTTTGGGCCATTAATCATTTACTTCTGAGCTTCCCTGTGTGTGCTTAGGAGGAAACTGAAGCCTTCCTGAGTGGACTCCTTAGGGCTTCTTGCAGTAATTACTGTCTTACTTATGATTTCTAGGAAGACAGAGAAGTCAGAGCAATACCTGACTTGGCAGGATGCTTCCTTGGTGGCTCTGGAAAAGATGACATTAAAGGGCTGGTTAGGACTAGTCTCTGTCTTGTGAATCTTTCCTTAGCTATTCTTACTTTTTGCAGTTTTTGCTTTGAATTTTGAAATTTCCCATTTCGGTGACTCTTTTAATTAAAGGGGCTTCCCTTCTTCCATGCTGTGGGAGCAGGCACAGGCTCCTGCTTTCCTCTCTGAGGGCAACTGTTACGTCCCAGGTTTTATATAGCAAGCTCCACACAGGCTTCAGTTCATGATACAGGGCATGGAGAGTGACTGTGCCTGATCTCCTGTTCTCCCCTGACGTCAGACCTCCCAGAAGTGCCACAGAGGGCTTCTTTAGAGATTGAAGAGCTGGATTTTCGTATTAAAACCCATTCAAGCAGGTTAAACAGAGTTATGGCAACCTTGGCCAGGTCACATGCAATATTCAGCAAATTTTTTCAGACCAATGTACCGAGCAATCATACAGCAGGTCCACATGTGCCACAGACTTTTCTGAGGTCAGCTTATTGCAGAGCAACCCTGGAAGTCCCACTGCATGGCAAATTTAATGCACAGCTGCATAATACCCTGGAAAATGTGCTGTGGGAGCAGTCTTTGAGTTCAGAAAGTTTCTAAAAAGGATTATGAAATCTCCTGGACAGCAAAAGCAGGGTCTGGATTTTGTGACCTGCAGGGTCCTATCAGGACTGTGTTGTATGTTCGCAGTTACAGCACCAAAAAAATGAAGAACATGACCTCTCTTCTTTCATATGGCTATGGTTCCTTGGGTTGTGAATAGTTCCCTGGCTGCAGTTTGCTTTGATTATCATATCAGTAAATTAATCTCACATTATTTAAGAATACAGAGATTCCATCTTGAGTCTCAGTGTTTTTCTGAACTACCAAAATCTCAAAAATGGCCAACAATTACGACATGATTCCAGGGCTCAGGAGTTGTTGTCCAAGGCATACAAACAAGACCCAAGTTGTTGGGTTGTCAACACAGCCTTGGTTGAGCCACCAACTCTCCACATATATTGGATAGATGGCTTTAGCTTTCTCTACCTGTACTGGGTATTTAGCACAGGCCCAAACCAGCGCTCAAGTCCAAGCTTACATAGTATTCCTCTGCATGAAAGCCCACTGTGAACTGTGAGCTTGGACAACTCTGTAGCCCAACGAGAAAATGCTCTGTGCACCCAACAACCTAACAGATAGGATCACTTATCGCTGGTAGCACAGGCAGACACAGACACAGTCTGTATTGGTTGGCTTATGATAGTGCTTTAAAAATGGCTGGAAAATTTACAGTACCATGCAGTTCAGTCATCTATACTGTACAGTTGTTAGTACAGCTCTGACATGGTGCCTGCTGCAGTGCAGGCTCATGGCAGATTGTGCTTTTTCAAGAGTTTGGGAGCATAATCCAAAGGATAGCATTGCCAGGGACCAGTCCCCATTGGCAGTAGACACATGGACTCCCTGTTTTGATAGATAAGAGAACCTAATACTCTAGGGTTTTCTGAGCCTGTATTCCTAAGCATAGAAGAAATGCTCTGAGAGTAAGAATTGTGCTTGTTCAGCACCCTCCAGAAACTCAAAAAGAAGTCCAGCCGTAACCCAAAGAGGTTGTCAGGAGGCAATCAAATTAGTAATGTCTGCCACCTAGTTTCCTCTAATCTTGTGTTTCTCCTTTTGCTGTTCCATAACTTTTCCAAATGCCCTTAGCTTTTGCAAAGTTACACTTGTCTGAAAGAAAAAAACAGAAGAAAACCAGAGCTATAATTTATTTTGTTGCCTTCACAAGCAAAAAGAAGGCAGAGATAAGGAAGAAATACTGTGCTTAAATCAGAGTTTTAAAGCAGTAAATTGCTTTTCTAAAATATTTCAGGAAAGTTTTAGAAAAATAACTATATTCTGAGTGCTAGAAGATGGAATCTATATTGGAATGTTTATAAACTTTTCTTTTTCCTTTTTTTTTAACTAAATCTAAACTTAATGGTGCAGGTTGTACTGATTATGTAGTGTCGATTGGTATAATTTAAATAGGGCTACATGTATGCTTGTCAATTGAGGTTATGTGTAATATTCAACTGTAGTTCACAGGATGTAAAAGAAAGTAGCTTTTTCCAATGGACATGTTTCTACAAACTGTTGCTTATGCTTACATGATGCACTTTAAAAATCTGTTTCGCCTTTATGATGCTTCTTTGAATGACGTCTACATAGTTTTAATTTGCAATTCATCAGTATTCCTTAAGCTTCTTTAGAAAATACTTTATATTTGCCTTTCAGAATAATTTACTGATTAAATTTGCTTTCATAACTTTGCCAGTGTTCTCTATTAAGCAAGTTCCACTAGGTTTCATGCACTAAACTTTTCAGTTATAAAAAAGAAAACACACAAACCAGCACACACATGCAATTTTATGTTGTGCAAAATTATGTTTTCTCTATGTGTATTAGGGGTCTGCTGTACACAAACTTTTGTGTATTTTTAAATATACTGACTTCATAAGATCAGTTAACTCCAAGGCTTAGAATTAAAGCTTTCTTCCTAAAGAGAGGCCTAAATTAATAACACATTACGTGTATCTGTGAACTGAAATTTACCTGCAAAGTGAACTGACTGATTTTCCTCAAGCCAAATCACCAACCAGTGTGAAAGGCTGTGAAAGGTTTATATTGCCTGCAAGATCAACCAAGCAGCCCATTCTGTTACATGGAGTGCTATGATACAATTTCTGATTCTTACTATACTGCATACCACTGTAGCATATAAATTAAATGTAAAGTGGATGTGGAGATACAGAGCCAGGGGCATAATGGAGGACAATAAATGTAGGACCTTAGTAAGCAGAGTGTTCTTGAAAATCCGTTCTGCCGAACAGCCCAGAGACAACCATGTGAGGCTGGTGTAAGAAGAGTGTGATGGTCCCAGAGCAGCCCTCAAAAGCAGATTCCTGTTCCCTGGATGCTGAATGCCTTCAGAGTTACAGTACACCATCTGTGTTCTTGGCAAAGGCTGTGCAAGGTAAGACTGTGAGATCTGCCTGCATTGTGCACATACTCATCCTCCACTTGCTATTGAAAACAGAAATAACCTGTGAAAGTCCCAAGGTGTCTGTGTGACGAAGGAAGGGGAGCAGCAACATATCCTACATCCCAGACAGAGCCACAGGCATCTTGTTCCCTCTATAGCGGGAGAACGTTCGCTTCTGTGCTTCCAGCTGCCTTGTTCGTGGCATGGTTGATGCTGGTTGAAACCTGATGCACTTTGCATCCTTATCATCTCCGTAGGCCCCTCACCTTACAGCACAGCCTGCCTGCAAATCCCGTCGCCCTCATGCTAGATAATAAAGGGACCCTCCAGCAACAATCCTTTGCTGCCGTGTCTCATGTCTAATAGTAGGCAGAACTCGCCTCAAGAAGCAGTGGAAACTACCAGGCTGGCACAGGGCACCAGCTGATGCCCCCAGCAGGAAAGAAAAGCCTAAAACCCTCAAGCAGGTACAAGATTTTCCCCTTTAGGGCTGTAGCAAACCTAACCAGAAGACTATAGTTTATCAAAGAGTTAGTGATACACGTAACAGTGAAGTAGGCACAAGCCGGTGCTGCACTGCACTGTGCTGCCCATACAGCTTGTCCTCCAGGCCAGTGCTGGGCTGTGCAGGTGTCTTGTCCGCAGCACAAACTCAGCTGGGTGGTGGTAACAGGAGCCCACTGGCAGCTCCCACTCGGTATTGTCGATTACACCACTCACATGTCCTTGTCTTTATCTTAGAGTGGAGCAGCAAGTTCTCCTGTGAACACATGGTTAGTTGATGGTAGAAATGATGAATAAAATAATTTTTTAATCTAAGAAAATTCTTTCAGAGGTCTTGAAACCAAAGTGTTACCAAACCTTTCTACGGGTGGGATCTGTACCACATGAACAAAGGTCTGTCTGACACTGCACAGCTTGGAGTTCGCAGCACCTGAAGGGACATAAGATTATCTCTATTCTTTTTCTTTCTTGTGATAGCTCCAGAAAATCGTATTTTAAGCAATAGCTTATTGAGTCTGAGTGCCTTTCTTACTGGGATCATAAAGTACACTAGCCCCAGTGCCTTGCACTACGAGGTATGAGCAGAATAGTCTGAAGCTGACCCCGAAGATGTTTCTGAATCAAGTGGTCTCACAGGCGACAAATACAGTTCCAAACATTTCCAGCTTTGGGGTTGCTCCTCCACAGCAGTCTAGGGCTGCTCCTGCTAGCTTTGTGACTATGCACGTTGCCCAGCACCACTGCAGTTACTCCCATTTCACCCAGAAGGACAAGAAAATGAGATTTTTCAGTATCAACACAATCATGAAATATAATCTATACCCTTTAGTGCTGCATGTGATGGGAAAAAACCGAACTTCAAATATTTCTGCTGTCCTTATTTTATTCCTTTACAAGCTTCTCTGTATCGTAAAGCAGCTGATAGCATGCTTTAGCACTGTGCATGTTTTAAATTAATGTCCTTCACAGAGTATTAATATCTCAGCCCTTCTTTTAATTTCAAAATGACACAGGAAAACACCCATAACTTTGACAGAACCTTGAAAGAGGTGTGCATAATTCAGAAATAGACATTTCCAGATTGTTCAGATCACTCCCTTTAATAACCATCTAGCTCCACTGGTAGGTCCTTCTGCCAGGTACTGCTGAAGTGCATGCTAAAATGCCCTTGTATAGCAGAGCTTTTCTCAGTCAGGCTCCTAATTTACGATCCCTATATTCACAGCATCTGTTACTCATCTGTTTTTGACAGCTGCTGTTCATTCCTACTCAGAAGCTGGCAGTTGAAAAGTTTCAAAAAAATTCATGTTTTGACTTGATGATCCTATAGAAGCTGACCCTTGGGCTCTGTTTCGCAGGTAACAAGTCACAGACAACTTCTCAGAGTGCAGCATCTGGATGTTAAAAGAACAGTTATTTATTATTTGTTGCTCTCAGTTCTACTTGGTTGTGTTATTAATTCATGTAGAGTGGCTTGCATGCATATAAAGCAGATGAGTTTTGTATGCATGACTAGTTGGAGATCAACTATAATTAACAAAAATTGAGGCAAAATCAATAGCAGCAATAATCTTGCGAAATAGTTTTTTTTTCTTTGTCGTTTTGAAAAGTAGGTGCAATGATCAACATCTATAATGTTGTGAAGGCAAAGGCCGCTCATGAAGGCCTCAGCTCAACAGAGCTCTGAAGGGCCAGAGTAAATGCTGTATCTTGACAGGGTGGTAACTTCTTTGAGACTTTCCACATGCTAAAATTCATACCATAAATCCTTGTTACAGCTAAATTAAAGTATGTGAGCAGAACTGATCACTATAATTATCTGAAGGCGTTTTAATAGTTTTCTTAATAGAATAGCAGTTTGATATGGAATTTCTTTTTTGACTTATAATAGAAAGAAATCAAGCACCAAAACTTTTGTATCTTGTATTTCAGTAATTTAACTTTTTGATATTACAATAATTTATTTCAAATTAAATTGAAAATCTCTGTTTGAAGGCAAGAACAACCTCTGAACAAAAGCAATGTATGTTTTGGTTTGGGGGGGGAATTATCAGAATGACAACTATTTATCACAATGAATCATGACAAGCAACTGTTGTTTTTTCAGTTAGCTCTGCATGCAAGATCTGGTGTTGCTGCAGTCCGGTAATGGTTTTATCTGAACTGGAAGAGAGGTTGTCCTCTGAACTCTGTGTCTTACATATTAAGTACATGACTTCATGCCACCATGCACGGGTGAAAGGAGAGACAGGTGCTTAGACAGAGGATGGCTTTACAGCCATTGCCCATTGGTTTCATGTGCCTGGCACTCTTTCCCCTATTTTCCCTAGAGTCAGTGATAAGCTTCATCAAATCTGTTAGATGAGCTCCTTAGACAACCCATTAGTGTGGATTTCATAACCCGTGAAGCAAATAGGCTGTACTTCACCGATCATACCTGGAGTATCGCAGTCTTGTTGTTTTCAAACTAAAGAAAAATACAGCTATATGGCTGCTTGTAACAATACACTGTTCATCACAAACTGTATACCAGAGTTATTAGCCTTATGGCCAGGAAAGTGCATTAAAAGAAGAAACACAAGTAGCCAAGCTGTGCCATTACTTGGAGAGTTCCCCTACCTTTTTTCTTTTGTTTATGTGTTTTAATTGGAATACTGTGTGGTTTCTCCACAATGTAATTTTAGCTGGCCCTTGATTATCTGAGTAAATTAGTTAATGATACTTGCTCATTGCAATTACACTTTCCCATTGCAATTATCTGAATTCTGCTGTTTCAAGTTGTCCATAATGAATCTGTGTTCATAATTACAGCATATTGCTAATAAATGTTTGTAGTAGATGTGTATGTACATACACAGCAGCTAACGTTTAATGTAGTTGAGCTCACACATTCTTATTGCTTACTGCATGCTTTGCTAGTGATAAATGATAGCTATTTTTCTCTACTGCAGCCAAGAACAGAGATTAAAACTCCAGATACCAATCTGATCTCACAGGTCACAGCTTGTCTGTGTAACCTGTTTTATGTTATAACTGATAGCAGTAAAAGGTCTTTCATCACCCTTGTTTATTTATGTCCATGGTTCACAGTGATGATGATTTATAGAGTACCTGTAATTGCAAGCGTACAGCTCTCATGAAAATGCAATGCATAGTGGGAAAAAGTGATCTTGTGGGAAGGAGAGATATTAAAATCTAGTGTGAATAAAAAAATCTTAACTGTGAATAAAGAAATACAAACAATAAGATAATTCAATTACTAAAGAGAGCAAATCTGTATATAAGTAGTGGAGATGGGTAATTAGTAGGGGAAATAGAGGACTGGAAAATTCAGCACATCTATTTCACATAGGTTAAAATTTAAAAAGCTCTGTTCGTGTAGTCATCTGTGCTTTTTGGCTTGCTAACATTCATCTTGGCTACAACTTGGAAAGCCAAGAAGCTTTGATATCATAGAGTTTGAGTTTCCAAATTCAGTGTGGTGGAGAATAAGAACTCTACAATGTAGAAAAAATGAATGATGATTTTAACAGGGAAAACCAATTTCTACACATAAAAAAGATGCTGAAAACATAGCAAGGGATGCAGAACAGAATAAAGAAAAAAAAAGAAAAAAAAAAAGATGTGGAGGTTTTTATTAAAAAAAACCCAACCTAAACCTTATAGGAAGACATTTAAATATCTCAACATCTTACTAAGTGGAAGACTGAAAGATGACAGGATTGCATCAGGGCTCCCACGGGAAGATGATACCAAGCCTGAAAAGCCCATTTATTCTATCAGACACTGAGATAATAAGATTCAATGACAGGTACCTGAAAACAGTCAGATTCCAATTAGGCATAAAGCAAATGTTTGTAACAATGAGATTTATTACCCATTAGAGCACACACACCCCAGGGGAAACCAGGATGTCTCTCCATGTTTTCAGTATGTCTTTAGTTAAGATATACATTATCTAAAAAATACACATGCTACCAGACTGTATACTGGAGTAACTGGGGAAAAAAATCCTATGGTACATTAATAAATAGAAACCTTAATGAGATGATCTAACAGACTTTTTGGCCTCTAAGATCAAAACAACTCTTAGCTGAAAATTAGTTCCTGTAGAGCTATATTTGGGCTATGACATCACTGACTAGTAAGCTTTCACCTGCATGTTTATATTTACCTAATTCCTTACTCTGGAAGCAGCTCTTTCCTTAGAAAACACAGTAAGGTAACTGCAAACTCCTTTTTTAGTCTGGACAGTCAAGAGCTCGGCGTCACATTCTTTTGTCCTCTAGATGTTGCCCTCTCCCTGTTTTCATCATTCCCTGCTTTCCACCCCAGAAGCCAACCGCGTCCTATTCTCAGGTAGTTAATAAGCATCCATAGGTTGTCTCTAAAGCAAAGGAAACCTTTGCCTCTGATACCCTCCTGAGAAAAGATACACATCTGAGAGGTGAATGAATTATAGTCATTTTAGAAGAGTCCTTATCTGTAAAAGAGCCCAGGCCTTTAAGTATTCATCTGTTAGCCAGAAAAAATAATAATTTCTATTTATCTCTAGCTTACAGACTACCACCGTGGTACTGATAAGGTAGTAAGCAATAAATGCCTTTCTTGAAATAGAATATACTGTCAGAGACAGCACTTACAAAACTCTGTTTCATTTACTGAACTTATAATGTATGGCATATGTATTCAAACTTTCTTCTTTTATATTTTATACTTGCTTAGTACCAAGAGAGCAGAGAGCTTGTATCTTTTTACCAGCTTGTTAGGGTTTCAGAGCTTATTTTCAGACAGCAATGCGTGATGTCCTTTAAGACCACTAAGAATTTTCCTGGTGGTACTTTTCCATCATCTAGTTGTGTACTGCTGACAGCTTTATACCTGATTCTTGCATTGATGCTCTATGAATGATTCTTGCCTTCTCAGCTCTAGGGTGATGGAGATACAGCATCCCACTGTTTTAGGGCAAATAAAGAAGCCTTTGGAGCCAGATATACCAAAACAGGGCATAAATGTCACTGTTTTCCCCTTCTCCTGTAATTACTGTCTCCCTGTTTGTTCATTTAATATCAGCATCCCTTTTGGAACACGGTAATTATGTTTCTGCCTGTGAATGACCCAGTGTCTGTCACAGTAGATCCGCCCCAGCAGGCAGGGCCAGCTCCTCTGTGCAGCAGTCCTGCTCAAGCACTGTATGGTCGTTCCCATTCTCTGGGGTCCCTCCCCAGCACGCAGTGACAGCGTGCTTATTTGGCAGTCCCAGAATATGCTTTTTCACCAGTGACAATCTGGAACCAGTCCTGGATGTCGCTGAGCATCTTCAGTGTCTGCAAGCAGTCCCCTTTCGGGGAAACTGAAGCTTCTCAGGCTGGACGTGCCCAGAAAGACTTCTCTGATGTGTGCCTGTGAAACAGCAATGTTCTGAAGTCTTGGAAAGGTTCATTAGTATCTAAATAACCAGCTGGTTACCTCTACACCTGATTCTACTCTCATATTTATTAGGATGACACAAGAAACTCTTGTTCGACTTTGGGAGACTTTCCACACTGGTTTATGTACACGTAACATGCAGGAGATCAGGTCATCCTCTTTTTATGTGATGCTCTTTCTCTGTTGCTGCTTATGAAACAGATGTGAGTAAACCACTCATATAATCTGGAGGAACTGAGAGCATTGAAACAGAATTCCTAATTTGCTGCAAATTATGACTTTTTGAAATGTCTTCCTTGCCTGAAGACACAATTTAGTTTCCCATGAAATGGGATTTTCACATAAAAATTACTATGCAAAACTTTTTTTAAAAAATTTGAGAACCTAATTTTAAATATTTTTAATGTTGATTTATTTCATAAAATACCTATTGTAGTATATAATGTGCACCAAAACCAAACATACTGCATATACATAGAGGAAAAATTTTTGCTGTTTTAATTTTACTCTAGAACCATGAAGATAAATTACTACTTTGTGGATGGACAGAATACCTTCTCTAGATTACCTGTACATTAAAATGAAACAACCTTAGATATTAATGCTAAAAAACCCCACCTGTTTTAATCAGTATAATGTATTAACTGCTGTTACTGATTTTAAGAATTAGATGTTCCATCTATGCTGTAGCACTACCATTCCTAATTTGTTATGAACACTTACAAATAATAAATAAAACCACATAAAGTCAAATATGAAGGAGTTTCAAAGTTTTCTGAAATGAAAATATTCAAAAATTAAATACATGGAGAAACATTTATAGGAATTTTCATTGAAGTAATACAATTTTCTGGGGGAAAAAAAAAACCAACAAATGTGTTTGGACTAGTTTTAACCAATCTTCTGGAAACTTTTTACAAAGACAGAGTAAGCAGTCATTCATAACAGTAAGCTATTAGCAATACCAGGACTTTCAAGGATTATGAATCACAAAGTCACAAAATCATTTAGGTTGAGAGGGGACTCTTGAGATCATCTAGTCCAGCCCCCTTGCTCAAGCAGGGTCAGCTACAGCAGGTTGCCCAGCATCATGCCCAGTTGGGTTTGAGTATCTCCGCAGGTGGAAACTCCACGTCTCTCGGCAATGTGTTCCAGTGTTTGACCACTCTCACAGTAAAAAAGAAGTGCTTTATTGTGTTTGGATGGAATTTCACATGTTTTATTGTCCTGTCACTGGTCACTACTGAGAAAAGGCTGGCTCCCTCTTCTTCATTCACCTCTATTATGTATTTATACACATTGCTGGGATCCCTCTGGGCCCTCTCTTCCCCAGGCTGAACAGTCCCAGCTTTCTCAGCCTCTCCTCATCTGTCAGATGCTCCAGTCCCTTAATCAACCTTCATAGCCCTGTGCTGGACTCCCTCCAGTAAATACGCATCTTTTACTGAGGAGCCCAGAGCCTCACCAGTGCTGAGTGGAGAGGATGGATCACCACCTTCAACCTGCTGGCGATGTTCTTCCTAATGCAGCCCAGGGGGCCACTGGCCACCCTTGCAGCAAGAGTGCATTGCTGGCTTGTGGTGACCTGTCTGTCTACCAGGACACCAAAGCTGTTCTCTGCCAAGCTGGTTTCTAGCTGGCCAGCCCTGAGCATATGCTGGTGCCTGGGCTTGTTCCTCCCTGGGTACAGTACTTGGCATTTCCCCTTACTGAACCACATGAGGTTTCTCACAGCCCATTTCTCTAGCTTGCTGAGGTCCCTCTGAAGGGCAGCACGCCCACATGGTTTATCAGTCATTCCTCCCAGTTTTGTATTGTGCAAACATGTTAAAGGTGTACTTTTTCCCATCATCCAGGTCATTAATGAAGATGTTAAACAGGATTGGCCCCAGTATGGATGCCTGGGGTACACCAATAGTGACTTTCCTCCATCTGGACCTTGCGCCACTGACCACAGTCCTGTCAGCTTGGCATTTCAGGCAGTTTTCCATCCGCCTCCCTGTCACTTTATCTAACCCATACTTTCAATGTGATAGTTGCCATTCCTTGTATCTCCACAATAGACGCTGAAGGCTGCATGGATATGGCATATGATATTATCCTCTCCCAGGCTCAAGTTTCTAAATGCATCTTGTGATTTCTGTCTTAAGGCATTGTAATGAACCTACCTATGTAGTTTCTCAAAACTTGAAAATAGTTGGATGCCTTCAAATCAAACTATATGGAAATGTTACAGTACAAACAAAGTGGTAAGGGACTTGTAAGTATTGAACAAGGCACTTCGTATTAGAGAATAATATGTTTCTTCAGAGCCAATATATGTATTTTTTATTCAAAGGCTACATAAATATGACTTCATTTAGAAAGTTAAGTTGAGGTTTTAAAAGCTAATGTAAAACTCTTAAAAGAATATGAAAGTAGGTAAGAATAAGAATACATTAATAGGTTTATGTGTCTTCCAGGCAGACCTGTGATTCATCTAGTTGAACAGCCTACCTCAGACAAGGACCAACACTTTATTATTCAGAAAAATACAAAATCCCTTTCATGTGCATATTGTCTGAATATAAAAAGTGCTGCATCCTCATGGTACTCCAGACTTACAGTGAATAGTGACGAGTGGCATATAAATCAGAGAAATGTTCTTGTAGTCCAGGTATGGAAAGTGAAGTATGTCTTGCTTGAAACTTTATCTTCTCTTGAAGACAAATTTGAAATTTATCTTCCCCTGAAAGAGAAGGGCACTTCTCATTTTAAACTGAGGCTTAAAGACTGAAAAGCTGAGTCAGCCTCAGGAGGTGCCTTTGTCTCTCCTTTGGCTAAAGATGGAGACTGTCTCAACAAGTTATGTGAGATGAACACAGTCTCTTGTGATTATTTTGTATCTAGAAGCGTATTTATGTCTAATTTTTTTAAAGTTAAAACTAAACTCACAAGCTGTGATATCTGATGACAATAAGTAATATAAACTCTGTATTTAGAAATACTAGTTATCAGTTTCCCATATGTGGATGTTTTGGGCTCATTTCTGCTTATATTGACATGTCTAGTTTATCTTTGGCTTCAGCTGGAGTCCATTCAAGCTCTTCATGCTCTTTATAGATTTTCACAGGTCAAAGACTGCTGCTGCTTTCTTCTAAAACCCAGGAAAAGGGCACTAATGGCTTACTCTGTGTTCCCAGAAAGTCTAGCGTCCCTGGATTTTAACACTGCCAAATCTTTGGCAGTGTTTGGGCAGATTGTTCCATGTAAGACTTGATTAGTTAATGAAGACAGGATGCTTGTTACAAATACAATGCTGACTTCTTTTAGACATTCACACTTAGCCACTCAGGCTATTGCCGCGTTATGAGAAATGTCAGCGTCACACTGGGAGCACAATTAAGTATTCTTTATTTTTGTTTACTGCCATTTAAAAATTGTGCACAAAATGTGCTCAGCCACAGGAAAAAAAACACCCTCTCAAAGTATTAATTACAGATTTTATTAAAAGCATACAGAAAACTTGAAGCGTAACCAAGCAAACGATCACTGTTCTCTCACCCTAGGAGAAGAGAGGAGGAGGGATTCCAGTGGCAGGGAGCTTAGTTGCTTTTGACAAGAAGGGAAACATAGACCTCCTAATTAACAGTGCAGTTAAAGAAGGGTGAGCAGCTTGTTGCCCAAACATAACCACAGGGAAAACTGTAACTGCTGCAATCAAGAGAGTTATTTACCCAGTCAATAAAAACAGGCTGAAACAAATGACATAATGCCCTGAGTAACCATGGTCTGACAATAGGAAGTTACCAAGAAACGTGGCTGCTGGTGGGTGGTTCCTCTCTCCGTCCTGAGGAGCGTGGGGTGACACAGGTACTGGACTGAGGGTGTCCTGTGTTGTATATGCAGTGGTGGGCACTGAGCTTCGATCTCATCCCTGTGAAATAACAGAAAGACCAAAGACAAAATCATGTCCACATGCTATGAATATCCAAAGGGAAATGATGGTCCAAAAACTCCCCAGCTATTGAGCAGAGTAAACTTTCAAGCTACAGGTGTTGAACTGCGCTGCACTGTTTTGGATTTTGTAATGAATCCCAGGAGATTTGTGACTTCATCTAACCATGACTAGAGATAAAATGAGGGTTTCCATTTACTCCAGCATTTTTTGGGTCAGGACTTTGTTAAAGAGCTAGCGAGCCTTTTTCACAACCTTAACAGCATCTTCCAGAGTGCCCCAGAAAGGAAGGAAAATCACTTTTACAAATCACAATCCTAAAGTGATTTGGCATGCATCAAAAAGCAAAACGATACTATATATGCTTTGGCTGACATTTACAAGGATACCAGAAAATGTCCCAGATTTACAGCTCCCTGGCTTGCCCTGGGCTACTCAGTGCTACGTAACTCAGTGTCAATGCTGAGTCCAGTGCTGTGTGCACTGTAAGCTGTAAGCCATTGATAATGGTCACAGCTAGCTGTGGGTTTGATTTTTTATTTCCCTGTCCATATCAGATTACCCAGAACACCTGTCATAGCCTCACATTATAGCCCATAGCTCAGGCCTACATTCTTGATGTCCTGATGTCTTGATATCACACAGATCAGTGACAAAATGTGGTTAAAAGAAAGCAATGACTGTGTATTTGAGGAATACAGAATACTGTTCATCAGCTCACCAATTAAAGTCATAATGCATATAAAGTATTTATTTCTTGGCTTCAGAAATACTGATGCATTGAATATTGCAGCTAATATGTGATCAGATTTTCTCAGACTCTACCATACTCCTCCAGATGAAGAGTGCTCTGATGAGGAGGAAGCAGTGGTGTGAGTCAGACTAGCAGCGTCAATAAGGATTTTCAGGACTTTGATGCGAGAAAATATAGCAAGAAACCTAAAACTCTGCTGCAGGCAGGAGTTACATAGGTAACAGGAACCATCAACACACAAGCGGGAGCCTCGTTGTCTGCGAGAGAAGGTTTGGAGCTCAGCCCACTCAGCATTCCCAGAAGGGGACAGTTAGTACTGATGTAGATGAGCTCAACAAGAATGTAAATAAGGAGCCTTCTGACAAGGCCACTCTAACTGCTAAAAGGAAACAAACTGCCGAAGACACAAGACTCAAGGACACTAGGGTAAAATAATTGTGGTAGTGGGAGATTGTGACCTCCTACTCAGATGCCCCCCCCCAAAGAGGGTGGATCCTCCGCTCAGGGAGCATGCATAGTAAATTTAAAATGAACTGTACCTTTAAATGGAAGCAAGAAAGCAACTAACCAATAATTAGTTAGGAGGTGTAGACTTTGGGTGGAACTATAACCAACTTCACTGTATGAATATGTATTGTGAGTAAAATTAAGTGTGCAAGTTAGGAGGAGCAATCCCCCTTGCCCCTGGCACTGTAATAAATGTACCTGCTTTATAACTCCTTGAGTCGTAGAGTTTGATTCTGCACATCAACTTGGACTGACGTGTCATAGCTTTCAGCTCTAAAACTGCCTTTTTGATTAGCTTTGATGTAATCTTTTCAACTTCTGCAAACAAGAAAGCCAGCCGATAACTTTTGTGTCATGGCAGCTAAAAATAACAAGAAGCGTAATGGTCCAGGCACAATTGAAATGTTTTCCAGGTTTTAGACATCTAAGTACCTGTGTCTGCACTGAAGTCAGCTGCTTCGTTATTCAGACTGTCATTTCTACACAGCTCTTTGTGGACACAAAAGATGTTTCCAAGCAGATTCCCCATCAGGCAAGGCCCTTCTGATATTGCTTGTGCACACCCACCAGATGTGGGTCATTGTGCTGATAGATCCTCATTCCTCTCTTGTTTTTACAGGTTTGGCAACTACCTTAAGTTTCACCTTAAGCAAATAAGTAGAAGATTACACCTAGCAGATCTGTCTGACCTCATTTTCTCATCTGCACAGATGTGAAGTGAAAGTAATCTATGGAAACAACTAGATTTACAGTTGAGAAAAAAACATTAAGGGTAAATGAAAGATCTGACCCAGCTGGAAAATCTGCCTTTAAGTTCTTCCGTAAATTATTCAGGGTTTTCACTTTCTTAGAAAACAACTGGAGGGCAGGCTTCCCAGGTACCAGGGGCAAGGATAGAGCAATTAGAGTTTCTCACTATGCTCCCTGTGCCAGAAATGTAAGCATTGCATAGTGCTTGCCATAAAGGCTGTCTCTGTGAGGTGAGGCTTGCCTACTGATGTGTGTTTGGTCAATGGGGCTGGGGAGCCAGACAGGTCAGTAGCCTTACCATATACCTCTGGCTACTGACTTGTAACATGCCTCAGCTGCACGTGTCACATGCATTCTGCAGCATGGGGAAGATGTGGAGACTGGAGGGAAGTGGGGGAAACAGAGTATCTGCATAAAACCATAGGAAAGGCTAGCAGGAGACAGTTCAAGCTGAGCTGGGTGTCCTGTTACTGCTTTTTGAACTTTCTGTAATGTAAACACCGGGTAGGCGACAACTTTAACTTCATACAATGCACATAGCCTTTAGTTGGAGCACAGCAGCAATGGCAACTGCTCACAGCACACATCAGTCTCGTCTGTAAGTGCCATCATAATTTCAGAACACAGTAACAGTTGTCTCCTAAAAGTATATTATTTCGTTGAGTGATGAATGGCATTGTGAAATATTACCTATAATCAGAACCCTTTATGGCGAAGCTCATTAAGTTCATGACAAATCTAGTGTTGACAGCACTTTAATTTTGTTTTATTGCCTCATTTTATCTCAACGATTTCTGTCTCTGGTTTACAGTTAATAATGAAAGACAGCAGAACTGCACTGTGCTTAAGAATCAGAAAAATAAGTATTCATCTTTTTAGGAGTCCCTGATTTAGGCCATAGGAACAGTGGGTACTAGACAATGCAGGCACTGAGAAGGTGATTAAAGTTTAATAAAACTGTCAAGTGAAATAAACCAATCTCCTTGCAAAACATTCTGTTTGCCAGGTGCTTGGATTTTAGCTGTTAAAAATTTCTCTTTCAACAGTCTGTTTAAATGTGCAGCAGACTAACGTTGTGACTGCCAAGTCACAATTCATTTTTTCGCATGATCTGTTGAGACTTGGTAATAAAAAAGACTACTAAAACGACACATTCAGAAGCCACTATAGGAAGTGCTACATAGAATAAATGCACTGTTAATGAGTTGCTACAAACATATTCCTATCTTTTACTGTCTAAGTTAGGCTTTGGAGCCTGGTCTTTCCCCACTGTCTTCACAGAAGAGGTTCTGATTCTCCACCCATATGGTCACCTGCAACTGTCCAAACTGTGTGTCATTACCAGTCTGATTTGATACAGCTTTCCAGCATTTTTTCCATATGCATGTGATTATACAAAATCCACGGCAGTGAGCAATCAAACACATACCTCCCCATAGAAAATCTATAGTCCCTACAACCACCTGAAACAACCTTTCACTTAAGTTCAGCACAGAGCTCTATTAAACTGTAAAAAACACTCATTATTAGTGGATTAATAATTATTAATTGATCTGCTGTGCAGTACCTCAGGTAACATTTTAAGAATTTTGTTTACAAGTTGTATTCTCCAGAGACCTGTAGGTGAATTAATACAGAGTGATTCATAAATAACGTATTCCTGTGATTCTGCCCAACGTGTCAGTGTGGGTACCATATGTCAGACCTTTCCTCTGCATTCTCCAGCAGCCTTTCTGAAGAAAACAGGTCAAACAACAAACTGAGTTTCTTGAAGGCTGGGATGTTCCTAAGGGATTCATGGTTACTTTAATGAGAACATCACCTCGCTTCTTGCAAAGTTTTGCAGTGTGGAGTGTATCAGCTCCCTGACGCAGAGGCAACCCTGACTGACAGGAAAGAGATACCTCAAATAATGAGGAAACCATCACACCCTGGTGCTGCTCTGAATTAAAGAGGCAGTCTGGCTCTCAGGAAGACGAGCTTTTTTTTGGGCCACATTGGAAACACTAAGTGGCCTTCAGAGGGGAGAAATACTCCACTGAACAAATCTGCCTGTGCAGCTCCCACCAGAACACGCTCCTGCTTTTCTCTGATATCAGAGGCAGCCAGTAATAACCACCCAGCCAAATGCTCACTGCATAGGAAATTAAAGGGCTTAAAGCTAAACCTACAATGGTTTGAGTGTCACAGTGCTATCCGAGATATCCTGTCCCTCTCCCTTTGTTCTTCCCAATTGTTATTATTCCTCATGCTTGGAAGTTATTTTAAATTGTATTGCAAGGCTCTTGGGAGAAGGCTGAATGTCTCGTGTGTCTGTGTTAGCTCAGCTCCATGCATGAATTTTGTGTTCAGGGTGCAGGTATTACTAGGGCTAGTACAGCAATACACACACACATAGGAAAGAGCTCTCTTAACAGGAGAGCATTAAATTCCCCTGCAAAATTCTTCTTCAAATTCTTGTTCAAAACAAAGATAGAAAAAATATGCAAAATTAAAAGTTCACGTGCATGTCAGCAAAGCTTGCATTTTTAATTTTCCCATACTTTCTCTGTGCTTGTGACAAGATGTGCAAATTTATACAAAGCTTTAATTAGTACCGTGTGATGAGAACTGGAAAGCTTTATGAAAACACCCATTTACAATTTTATCTGGATGCTCCTAAAGATAATGAGATAAACCTTGTATTTTTCCTTCCCCTGCGCTTGGCTTTTGAATAATCCTGCCGACATATACTGTACCATGTGCAGCATTATCTGTAGAAAACCACTGCAAAATTAAGATCGTAAGAAAAATAAGATATGCGGTATTTAAGGAAAAATAATTTCGTTTCTTTATGCTTTTGACAATGGTTTTGAAAAGAGTGTATTTTGAAATCATGTGGAAAAGAGTGTGCACAGACTCTGAGTAAGGAAAATGCATGACTTTTTCAGGGAACAAAAATCTCCCTTTGTAGCAAGATCCATATCAACCATCGTGCCTGGCGTTCAGCTGAGTGTGTTGCCAACAAGTCTCACTGAGGGAGAGCCCTGCTACCTGGAGAGGGGCTATTCCCCCACTCTCTTGGTAATAAACCCCCAAGGTCTGAATCCTCTGCCTGGTAGTAGAGATTAGGATTGTGCCAATATCCTTTCTTTCCTTGTGGCTCAACATAAAAAAATCCCACCAAAAACCTAAGAAGAAGGGATACTGAGATAAAATAAATATTTTCAGGGGTTTGCATTTATTTTATTCTGCTACAAAGGAAATGTTGTGGTTTTTTTTTTTTTTTCTGAGGGGTTGTTTTAGGACCATTGAAAAGTGTGAGGAATGACAGCCTAGATTCACAAAATTGTCAGTGCTGTTGGCAGCAGGCTCAGGTAATAGGCATCCCAAGTTAAGATGAGGGAGGCTTCATGTCAGATGTCTCCTTGACTAAGAGACAATAAAGGGGACCCTGTCCCCTTTCTGTGTTGTAGTTACCATACAGGCTACTCCCAGCCACCTCAGCTCTAGAGCAGTGGTCAGGGGAGACCTTTACAAGAATGTCTTCAATTAGAAAAATTAAAGTGTAAATAGACTATGACATTGGGTGATGTAGTAATTTCATTTTTTGATTAGAGAGAAAAATACCTTTCTTGAGAAGGAATATGTCTAATAATCTGGCCCACCAGGGGCTCTATACTCCGATTTCTGTATGTTAAACATCTCTTGGTGAAAAAGCTATATTTAGCAAAATTGAGATTTTCGTGCTCAGAATGCTGTCTAGAACAGGAGTGGTCACCCTCTCACTCTTGATCTGCACTGTCTCACGAGTCTAGAACAGTCCTCAGGCAGGAGATGGACCCCCCCAGGGGGCAGAAAGTGCTGAGGGGACTATTTGAATTCTCTGTGGTGGGAAAAAGCAAACCAGCATGTGCTGCTAAGGCTGCCATCACCACTTGCCCAGTGTAACCTCATCCTGCAAAAATGAAGTGCTGGGACCCTGGGAGAGTTGCTGCCACAAACTGGTCCCAAAGCTTACAGGAGATTCTGATATGCAGTTTGCAGGGTCAGGATCTTTTGGCTACCCACAATCTCGAACAATTTGTCACTGCTTCCCTTCCCACAGAGAGAGAGATGTTCTGGGTAGAAATGCATACAAATCATTGCAGACAGTAATTTTCTCCTGCAAATCTTTTGCAGGTGGTTTGCAACAAGGATGAAGCAAACTGTTCTGGCATCACATTTGCTTCCTACATGGGCTCAACGCACCTGCTTAATCCACAACCTCATGCACACAGGGTTCTTTCAGACTGACTTTTGTTGATTGATGGAAGATGGAAGATTCCGTCTCTCCCTCTCGTGCTTTTATCACTGTTTGAACAAAGAGTTTTATTCTTGTTATCTCCCTCTGGTGAGCAATAAAAAATAAACCACAGGACTTATAAAGTCAAAGAAAAGCTAAGAGATGTAACTAAAGAAGAAAAACAAAGAGCTGGCTGCTGACAGGCAGGTAGGCAAAGCTGGTGGGGTGCCCCACAGCACACCTCTTCGTGCCTAACAGCTGCAGGTAAGGTGAGAAGAAAAGCAGCAAAAAGATTACAAGGATGTTTCTCTCAAGTGCCCTTTGGTCTTTGTTTTAGCATTTGCCAGCCATCTTCTGTGGTGCAGAGATCTGTATCTAGATTTTAAAAACATCTATAGCTTTTTTCTTACTTGAAAAAAACTGTTTTTTCTCAGTCTATTTCCAAGAAATGAATATTGCACCTGAAGCTCTATATAGATTTTAGCCCTACTGCTCTAAGATCCAAAATACTTGGTTCTCTATCCTGCAGTCTTTTACCAAGTGACTGCAGCATCTTCATAATTCCAATAGCATAGTACAACAGTGACCACCACACATTTCTTCATTTACACAGCTAGTTGTAGCACTGCTGATATTAGCTACCAAGAGAGCTTCAAGCTGATGTACAGTCATGCTCATTAGCACTCGTGTACACATCAACTTGTAGAAACTCACACCAAAATTAAATACATGGGAGGCCACTCCCGTCCACTGGTAACAGCTTGTCTAGGAATTCTTTCATAAGTCATTGTTTATCAAGAGCTACCTTCTCTATGCCTCTATTGTCATTTGTTTATTGAACAACACAGAACGTTTATATGCAACTTCCGTCTGATTCTAGTCTCAGAAGTGAAGAGTAGATGAGTAATGCATATTCTTGCTTTACTGGCAGTCTCCAAATCATAAACCGAGTGTTTGTCCAGCTTTAATAAGAATCCAGTAAAGTGATAGGATTTAGTTTCATTTCCAAGAACACAGGCCATTATTTCTGGGAATTAACTTAATTTATTAACATTTGACTTGTTTGTAAAGGTGGTGTACATCAGGACCACCAAGGTATCACTAACGGTTTTCTCGCTTAGAATTTGCTTGAAGGACAGACAATCAAATTCAAGGTGATTGCTACGTGCAATTTAAGCTGTAATGCAGCCTCCTAATAACAGTTTCTATTCACTCATTGCAATGATGACTGCTGAGAAAGATAATACTGACACATGGTGAAGACTAAAGCAATAGAAAAAGATGGTATTGTCACATTATTCATTATTATTATACCTTTTGCTAAAGGAACCAAACTGGGAAAGACAAGATAGAGATAAGCACGGTTTCAACACCATTTTTGGCAATGATAATAACATACTTGTATAAGACATTTCATTCAAAAGAGCTTTTTATACAGAGATTTTAATTACTTGCATACACCGGCAAAGGCATCGCAGAAACTCAGCCATTTCTGAGGAACAGCCCACAGGGGTTCTACAGCAATGATACAGTACGAGCTGTGAAAGTCAGCTTCTCCAGCTGATACACAGGACTTGCTGCTCACAGTGACTCAAAACTGCAGGGTTAGTGCAGGCAGCTGCCTCCTGGCACAGAGGGATGGACCATGGGGGAAGGCTGGGAAATGCAAGGACTTCAAGTGCGGGACGTGGCAGGAGTGAAGTGAGATGGAGTTTGTCAGTTTTCAAGCAACTGCTGCTGGAGCAGCATGCATCTGCCCCCTGATCCCAGAGGCACAGCCCATGCACACACCAAGCCGGGCTGGACTTCCCGGTCCCCAGCTGCCTGGCGGGGGCTCCCCCACCATCCCTCGGGCCACCCAGTGCTCTCACACCTGCCAGCACCACTGCTAACACCCCAGCTGCTCTCAGCACACTGGTGTTCCACATCATTAGGGCATCATCACTCCAAATGTCCAAGAGTTATAACAGATGTACCACCTTCCTGCAGGTTTCCAAATTAATTGGTCCTTATTGTCACTTGTGCAAGGCATGCAGATACTCTGACAAAGAGAAAGCAGTGCCGGAGCGCCTGCTCGACCCACCCCCTGCACCACTCCTGGGCTTTCTCCAAATCCAGCTGTCAGCTCCCACAACAGCTGTGCTCAGGGGAGCCAGGAATCAGCTCCTTGTGCACCGGCCACCTCTGTTACAGCTGTGGACAGCCAGCAAACCTAGAGACTTTTCATTCCTCCCAAATTCTTGACCATGAGGACATTCTGATCTGATAGTTCTAGGAATGCTGACGTTTTAAAAGAGCAGCAAAAGATGTGGTTTAGAAGGCTACAGCTCTGGACCAACCTAGTTGCTAACACTTATACACAACAATCAACAGAGCCAAATCATTGATTCTTTATGGAATAGTTATTCAACAGGGAAACTGAAGAAATCGGTGTTTTTATGTAATACTGTGCATGATGGTGCACCTCTTTGCAACTGCTTTGTGGTTATGGTGCACTGGAGGCATTAGACTGTCTCAGCTCCAGCCCTAGAGGAGTGACAAAGGAGGATCAAAATATCTGCAAAGAAAAAAAGGCAACTGCATGAGAGACATAGATTCAGCTTCTGCACCTGGGGATATCCTCACCCCTTCAGGTTTCTGAAAGACTGGGAAGCCTCATTCTCTTTTGTTTTGGGTCCCCACACAAGACTTTTCATGTGCAAAGGACACCTTTCCAGGAGTCAGTGTGCAAATACACCCTGGTGGCTCTGTACACCTTCTTCTTTCTATCTGGAGATTGAAACTACTTTAGTTTTCAAGGGCTTCACAGCAAACTTGGGTCTCACAGCGAGACACTTTCTGAGTTGTATGGAAATCGAATCACAAAGTATGAACAAGGCCTCAGACATATGTCCTTTTCTGCTTCCATTTTAAGAGCTCCTGGCCCTCACCAACTCCAGCTGCTATTGTTGCTCCTCAGAAAAAGGTTATTGCACAAGGTGGATAATTTGCACTGGCCAGCAGCTGGTGGCAGTAAGCACCGCACCATGCTTTGTACTTCAAGAACACACATGGCAACAGCCTTTATAACAGTAAGCACGTCTAACAGTGGAAAAGTGGTGGGATTAGCTGAGGACTGTATTCAATAATTTTAATAACAAATGTTTTATTCATAAGGCCCTATGACATTTACACTGTGTTTTCTAAGTAAAATGTTTCTTTTGAGAATGTGTCCACAAAGTAACACTATTGATTATGCTGATTATGGGTTAAGGCTTAAACAGTGTACTATAATAAGATAATTAGCTAGGGTTTTTTGCAGTTAATGACAGAATTAGTCCAAGAAACTTCTGAACCGTCTTCATTTGATGTGGGTATTTCCAGCGTAATTGCTCAATCTGATTTAATTATACCACCTGGCTTCCGAGGTACTTTAGACTGACCAAGACTGACAATGAACACTTGTGAGCCCATTACTCTTAATAACATAAAACTTCCTATTACCTCATCAAGTTTGGAAAGTTTTCCTGTTTTACAGTCAGAAAGTGTATGTAAGCACTAGCCTGGAACAGGCTCTTTTTCCCTCCAGAGCCCTTACATTAGCACAGAATTACTGTTGCCTTGCCCAGGTAGTGCAATGTCCTGGATATCACTGAACTGTTAGTAAAACATTTCAGTTTTCCATACCTATATCGTACTGCTTCAGTTATACATTGTCTTATATTTCCTCCTTATATGTGATATCAGCCCACTAGCTTGTTTATGTTAGCTTCTTCTCTTTGTCCATCAGTCTCACGAAGTTTGGTTCATCACTCTTTATGTTAGTGTCACAGTTTCATTGCATCTTAATACAATGCTATTTGAGTGTATTTGATATAAACTAACATCTAGGATCATTTGTAGGTCTTGACATCAGGTGCTATTACACAGATTAGTGTAGTCAGTGCTGGCTAACAAGAGAGCAGAACTACTGCTCAAGAGGCAAGAATGGTTTTAGAAGGGAGTATTCCCAGCATGTATTTAGGGAAATGCAGTATATGCCATACCTGTTGCTTTAAATGAGCATTCCTATTTTTATTATTGATTTTTAATTTCTTTCCAGATCTTTTTGGCTATAATCTTTTCCAGAAGGGAACATCAAAGATAGGGCAATAGCTAACAACACCAGAGAATGTTGCTCTTATAATACGTGCAAAACCTGAGGCAGAAGGACCTAATACAGAAAATGAGTGCTGTGTCAGAGGTGATATAAGCTGTCTTACTTGTACGTATTTCAAACTAGACCAAAGAACTAGAAGCTGTCTCACCTCTGATGTGTATAATCCTGTTAAGACAGAATTCAGTTCAATAGGGATTAACTCAAATTTAGGTTGCATTTGGCACCCTAGTTTCAGTCGAAAAGCATTTTTTATACAATCACTGTTTTCACACCTACCAAATAAAAATGTCTACAGGAATTACTTCTTTTTTAAAGGCTTCAAACAAAACAAGAAAATTGTGTAAGCCACTGAACTACCCATCCTTGAAGCCAGGAGAACAATCTTCTGCTCTTGAATATCTGTAGTTTTACTCAGGCAGCTTTTGAAAATACTTGAAAAATTTATGCAGTAGACAAGAACAGTGGAACAGGTTTTGCTTGAGTAAATATGTATTGAATTTTTATCGAATTTGAAGTGCTTTGCAAGTAAAACCCAGTCAGAATTAGTATCTTCAAATATGTGTTTTCTGTAAATTAGAACAAAGTAATCATTTGAACAGTTCAAGAAGGGACATGGCATATTGTGAAGAAAGTGAATTTACCTTTCACCATTACAGCTGATACTGTGTGGAGGAGTTATTTTCCTGGATAATGCAAGCCACTATCCTCCAAATGCATGTGCCTCCTCACGCACAGAAGTGTACCTTTCTCACGGCACCTTAGTTTTGCAGAGCCGCTGCTCTCAGCAAAGAATGGTGATCCCTGTCCTATCACTTATTGTTAGCTTATGCTAACAAAAGAAATTAACTACTATCTACTATATACCTGAGAAATAGCTTAGAGGGTGTATTTTAGATCCTTAGGTTGCAAGTGGTGCCCCTTTTTCTCTGGCAGCAAGGCTATTCTGACAAGTTCCCCACCTCCACGCTGCAGTTCATCATCCCATCAGGTCTGCAGATGTGACTGTGATGAGGACCTACCATGAACAGCATCAGTGGTGCTAAAAACCTGCCAAATCAAAGAAAAAGACAGTTCTTCACCAGTGGGTTCATTGATTGGTTTTTAAACCAGGATGATTTGACTGTTAAGGTAATTATGCCCTCAGCCTCTCTGCACTCCGCTAGTATGCAGACAGCATGAATTCCTGAGCTTTTGAAGAATTAAATTAATTCACTCGAATTGCAAGAGGGAAAGTGAAAGGGTATTTTCATCCTACAAGTACAGACTTCAAACAAGGTTAATTCCCTAAGAGCACGTATCGAGACCTATGCACATAAAAATCTAGACTTAATTATGCTGCATATTCTATTTTCTTAAATATTTCAATAAATAAATAATATTTGAGGGTAATAAAATAATTGTACTGGAATACAATAATGTCTCAAACACTGAGGGAATAAAAGGTATGAAAAATTTCTCATAAAAATGTAATCCTTGGGATATAACCTTGTTACTTGCATTTCAATATCATACAGACACTTTATCCAGCTGGTTAGAGTTCCCAGTGCTAGTTATTGGGACTTGTTTGTGTTAAATTAGCCCCAGAAGGGTTTTCCTTGTAATCCCTGTATAAAAAGGAAAGATATTAAATATTTCAATTAAAATAATTTTGAAGTCTAATATGCCTTCTAGAAAATTAAAAAAATACCTATTTCATTTCAGGAGAGTTCCATGTTCACTAAATTTAATACATAATTCTCCTTCACCCAAGAAGATTGAATGAAGAAAACAGGAATTTTACTGTAATTTGTTTATACAATGGTGGAACAACATTCCAATGCTTGTACTAGGTAATTTACCTAGGGAAGTACATAAAGCCAATAACAAAGAAACTTTTATTTAAAGTTCAAGTTTTATATATGCTTCAGGTGCTTAAGTGTTGTGATTGCCAAGCTGGAATAACCATGAGGTATCTCTAAGTAAAGGATGCAGCCTTCTAACCTAGGAAAGAGGAATCAGCATAAGCACAGGGTGGTTAATGGCTCACAAATTCTCTGCACACACTTGGACAAAACCCTACACATGTAGGTCCATTTACCACAGGGCAGTCCATAACACTGAGGATGTACGTAGGTGTCTGTACCATCACAGTCTCATTTTTTGCTGTTTTGGCGAATTTAAAATTAAATTCAATCATATTTACAAGTAATGTATTACCTAGCATGTTTCCCTTGTACACTCAAGGCCAAGCTTTGCACTGAGCTCCCTATATAAGTATTAATAATGGAGCTGTGAACTTTCAGGTGACTTTTTCATTCAACTTTTATAGCCTCTGATTATGAGTTTTAATGAACTCTTAACCTTTGTTCTGTATTATACAGCTTTTGATTATGAAATTTACTGACCTTTGGTTGATATTGCCCATCTACAAAAACTCTGGAGATTCATTTCAGGTTCTGATGGCAGATTTCCTCCACTGAGCTGATAAATATAAATCCCATTCCTATAAATGAAAAATCACGGGCATTGGATTTACAGAAATAAAGAAAATTCAGAAACCTTTTAGTCTATGCATTAGCAAGCAAGGCAGTCAGAAGAGGGCTGTAAGACCAGAATTACTGAATAGCAATGTAATGGTGCATTTTTGCTAATAAAATCATGGTTAGACTTCACATTATGATTTCAAGTAGATATGTCCATAGTATAACCTTCACTGTTATTCAGAAATACTGAGAATAGGTTTAAGCATCTCTGTACTATCCTATAGTCTGCAGAATAGACAGAGGCTGAGCAAAACCTAATTTTCGCTGCAGTATTGTTTGATTTTAGGCTGACACCTCCGCTCACTACATAGTTAGCCTGCTTTGCTTTCTGCAGTCTAGCCCATAAACTAGAGATAAGAAATTACAGAGAGCAGCAGAAAAGATTCTGTCAATGGTATTTCCAAGGACAGTGAACTGAAATTCATAAATAATTGAACTGTGATAGCAGAGCTAAATTCACCCCTGTTATAATGCCAAGGCCACAGCAACAGTTTACCAGGAGAAACAGTATGCCCACATCATCCAGGATCTCCTCTGGCTAGATCCTCTAGATCAGGTTGGCCCAGTCCTAAAGGCTCTTATGACTAGTGTCAGAGCTGAAGTGGCACCTGAGGAAAGGCACTCCTGTTGGCTCTCCCTCTTCTTTCCCCCTGCTAGGGAGCCAGCCTGTCTGACACACAGTCCATGTCCATCCTGTCCCCATGGACCCTTGAAAAGTGTGTAGTAGAGCTGATTTTCAGAAGACAACACAACACTATTTGCTCTTTAATTTACTTTAATTAAGGTTGAATGTGGCTCTGAACAGTCCCATGGCTTTCTTGGACTTCTCATCTGTATCGCCTGCTGTCTTTAGTCTCCTATGGAGATGGCAAGTCCTTTCAGCACAGGAGCCTCCCCGTGTTTTTCTGCGTCTGTGAACCCCCCCCCCCACAGGAATGTCATGGACAGGGAGATTCTAGGAAATAATACCACCTCACTAGTAAATGAATATATAACTTTGCATACATTTAGAGACAATTTTTGAGCAGTTAGCAGCAAAATCAGTAAAAATAGCATCATAGAATCATAGAATCATTTAGGTTGGAAAAGACCTTTAGTCCAACTGTTTACCTAATACTGCCAAGTCCACCACTAAACTGCGTCCCTAAGTGCCACATCTATAGGTCTTTTAAATACCTCCAGGGATGGGGACTCAGCCACTCCCCTGGGCAGCCTGTTCCAATGCTTGACAATGATTCTGGGGCAGACATTTTTCCGAACATCCAATCTAAACCTCGCCGGGTGCAACTTGAGGCTCTTTCCTCTTGTCCTATTGCTTGTTACCTGGGAGAAGAGACCGACCCCCACCTGCCTACAACCACTGTTCAGGCAGCTGTAGAGAGTGATAAGGTCTCCCCTCAGTCTCTTTTTCTCCAGATTAAACAACCCCAGTTCCTTCAGCTACTCCTCATCAGACTTGTGCTCCAGACCCTTCACCAGCCTCATTGTTCTTCCTTGGACATGCTCCAGCCCCTCTACACCCCCCTTGCAGCGAGGGGCCCAAAACTGAACACAGGATTTGAGGTTCACCTCACCACTCACCAGTGCTGAGCACAGGGGGACGGTCACTGCCTTAGTCCTGCTGGACACACTGTTATGCTATTTTATATATACACACATATATGTGTATATTCTACATACCAGCCAGGATGCTGTTGGTCTTATTGGCCACCTGGGCACACTGCTGGCTCATGTTCAGCCGGCTGTCAGCCAGCACCCCCAGGACCTTTTCCATCGGGCAGCTTTCCAGCCGCTCTGCCCCAGCCTGTAGCGCTGCGTGGGGCTGGTGTGACCTAAGGGCAGGACCCGGCACTGAGCCTTGTGGAACCTCATCCAACTGGCCTCGGCCCATGGGTCCAGCCTGCCCAGATCCCTCTGCAGAGCCTTCCTGCCCTCAAGCAGATCAGCACTGCCCCCTCAATTTGGTGTCACCTGCAAACTTACTGAGGGTGCACTCGATCCCCTCATTCAGATCATCAATAAAGACATTAAACAGGACCGGCCCCAGCACCGAGCCATGAGGAACACCCCTTGTGACCGGTCACCAGCAGGATGTAACTCCACTCACCACTACCCTTCAGACTCGGCTGTCCAGCCAGGTTTTTACCCAGTGAAGTGCACATCTGTCCAAGCCACAAGCAGCCAGTTTCTCCAGGAGAATGCTGTGGGAAATGGTGTCAACAGCTTTACTAAGGTCCAGGTAGAGAACAGCCACAGCCTTTCCCTCATCTCTAAGCAGGGTCACTTTGTGGTGGGAGATCAGGTTTGTCAAGCAGGACCTGCCTTTCATAACCCCATGCTGGCTGGGCCTGATCCCTTGGTTGTCCTGCACATGCCGTGTGATGGCACTCTGGGTGACCTGATCCACAACGTTGCCCAGCACTGGGGTCAGGCTGACAGGCCTGTAGTTCCCTGGATTCTCCTTGTGGATGGGTGTCACACTTGGTAGCCTCCACTCAACTGAAATAAACACATGAACAACTGCCTACAAGAATAAGTGAAGAATTCACAACTCTGTTCATGCAGAAGTGCCAGCACGCAATAGTGTAGAACAAACGTTCAGAGTATTCAGCTTTTCTAATACCTTCCAAGATGCTCCTTCAAATGACCTAAACAATCCACAGTTGTCACTGGCCATTTACACGGCATCTTATATCCAACAGCAAATACAAAGCAACACTACTTAGCCCACTTTTTTATTATTATTATTATTTACAAAATACTGCTTGTGTTGCACAGAAATTATTTCCCAAGCCTACTTGTCTCCTCCTTATGCATACCCATACCCATATCTTCCTGGTCTTACTCCTCTGTGCTTTTTTTGCCACTAAGCTCCTTGCAACTTGCTCTGGTCTTCAGCTGAATGGAAGCAAACTCTGTTTCTCATAAAGTGTCAGTCAGCCAAGGTTGCATATAATGGCAAAGCAGGGGTTTTAGCAAATTAGCCTCAGGATATTGGTTATCCTCCAAAAAGCTGAGAGGACAAGGTGGACCCAGCCCACAACTCTGCTCATAGTAGAAGCTCTGTGTAAGCCTCAGACTGTGTGAGCCAGCAGGGCCCAAGCTCCCCTGTCCCAGGTCTTCCCAGTCTCACCTCCATGTGGGCTGACACATTAAGGACTGGAAGGCTTATGCCACTGTGCATGGTAGCCTGGACTAGACAAATAAACATATTCCTTGAGTAGGGAGAAAAATGTGGTAATGTTCTAAAAAGTGCCTTTGTCCATTTAGAGGGCAAAGCAAGAGGTGGTGGGGTTACGCTTAATGAAGATCGGTAAGGCTTGGTGGGACGGATGGAAGGAGCTTGTTGGACATTCAGAAAGACTTTGTTGAATAAGTATGTTGTTCTGTATCTGAAAGGATGAAAATTCATATATCATCAAAACAACCTTGTAGCATTTCATGATACTATCATAAACATATGCTTCCCTCTAATGCTGCTTAAAGTAGCTTCTTGGGATTTTAAGCTGGAATCTGTTTCCCTACTCATTGTGTTTACAGATTAGCCTATTATAGACATGTTCAGTAGCATCTGCATTTTACTGTACTGCATTTAATTGCTTTTGTAATGAAATAAACGAGGTTTGGGAGGTTTTCTACTGAGAAAAAACTAAAAGATCATTGTAAGAATGATTCAAGGTCTGCTGAGTCAATGGCAAAGATTCAGTTTTCCTATTAATATCGCCTCAAATTTTAAGTAAACAGAGTATGTACGTAAAATGAATGTTTTTATTTTATTTATTTATTTACAAAACTCTCAAATTAATCATATATAATAATATATTAGCCTGTTTTGAAAGATGTAGACACATAATCAAATTTTTATCTTTTTAGATGAACAGGGAAATACTACATTTTGTACTCATTATCTGTAGGGCCAAATTATGCATCTCCAATTTAGAGACCTAAATGAAATGGATAGATTTTCAGATATATTAGGTATTCAAACATTCGTGTGCAACCCATTTCAAAACAGGACCATACCATTTAACTTACAGAGCAGCCAGATTTTGCTGAAAATCTTTCAAATAGCCCTAGTTTTTCTCAAAGCAATGTGAATACTGCCATCTAGCTATACAGTAACAGTATATCTTTAGGCCAGTTTTGCTAGACACAAACTTTCAGTTTCAGTTTAGAATAGAGCAGAACTGAGATATAAAAATTCCAGTTGGAGTTCTGTTAATTTAAAAATGGTGCAGACATCATTTATTATTAAAATATAGTATAATGTTATAAAATACAGTTTTGACAGAAAACTGAAAAGATCAGAACAAGATTAAAATTATTGCATCTGATGGTGAGCAAGCTATTCCTTGTGAATGACTTACATTACAAATGCAGGACCCCGTTTTTCAAAGGTTTATACATGCCTTCAGTTGATTGGGGTAACTAATAAAGTTGAAACCACATGTTTGTAAATTGAAGTCTAGATCCTCCTTCCAGTTTAAGATTCATCTATCAAAGATCAGGATTTCTACAAAACACTTTGTCTAACAAATACCCTTATTATTTTGATCTATTAATTGTTTGGAAACTGTTTATATAGAGTGTCAGCTGAACACTCAGTATTCAAACCATACTCTTTGAGTTCCATATTGAGGAATTTTTGGAAGCATATCATTGCATGTTCAAGGTGTTGATACACCAAGCATCCTCCTCAGCACCTCTTTGGGTAACCAAAGGACGAAGAAACCGAAGACAGGCACAGGACTTGCCCTGATACTGAGAAGGACATGAATGGTCTCAGCACCTAGTCTTGGGAACTAGAACTGATTTCCACAGCCTGTTTCCACACATCATCCACAATATTATGTACAGGGCTGTGCAGAGCTAGACTGTTGTTTGGGATTACACAGTGGATAACTAGAATCATTCTGGTTGAGCTCCTGCCCATCAATTTGAGAAGCTTGTACTTCGAAAAACAAATTGAGACATGTGACTCCTTCAACTTTCTTCCCTAGGCAGGGAAAACTGACGTAATTACATGACAGATATGCCACCTAATTACAAAACAGAGTCTCATTTCTAAGTACAAAGCTATCAGGAAAGTTATCCACTTCTCACTTGAGAAAGAGAAAGTCTACGTAATCTAGCACACACACAGTGGCACTCCAACTAGAAAGTGAATCCTATCCAAACACAGACTTACCTGAAACATAAAAGGAGAGAAAATCTACATAAGCAGATGTCTTTTAGCTAGTATTTCATATACCCTTACCAAACAAGACACACTGTATGACATCTATTCCTGCACAGGACCAGTTCACAGAACTGTCTAGTCCAAAAACTGGCCAATATCAGATTCATCAAAGGAAGATGCAAGAAAACATGTTGTTACTCACAGACTAACAGCCCTCAGACCTGTTCTAATTCAAGCAACAGGAGGCTAGCCTGATTTTCAAATCGTGAAGAGCTGACGCTACAAGACAAGCCAGAAGACAAGAAGACACTACAAGAAGACTGCCACAGGCAGGGCCCCAGATTGCCTCACCTAAATGATTAGGAAAACAGATGTTCTCCCAAGTCATCTGTAACAAAATCTTGATCTTTTTTCTTACATACAGTATATCACAAGGCCCTAATTCTGCCAATACAATTTTTGGAATAACTTACTTTGAAGTTTGGGTATGTGTATTTTTGTACACATACACAGAGCTGAATGAGAGTTACAGCTTCTTAAGAAATAGGGAAGAGACTACATGCATTCAAGTGATTAACGCAACTTATCACAGATGCCCAACCACTCTTGTCCACTGAAAAACAGTAGAAAAAACAACACTTGATATCATTAGGGCTATGCATTATTTTTCAGTTTGACACATTAGTACTTGGTGGTGTGAGCCACAAAAAGCCAGAAGACAAGAATTTCTCTTTCATGTTCCCAGAGAAACGAATTCATGAGGTAAAATCAGCATGCAGACATCTGTTCCTCCACAACATTAAGAGCATTAAAAGAATGTTTAATTGTGGATACAGTGTGAGATACACTGCTTTGTAATTCTGCATTTTCAAGTTTGCATTTTTAATCTTCTGTGTAGCCTCCCCCCCCCTCCAAATAAAACAAAACCAAACCACCTCCAAAAAAACCAGGAAAAAATGCATAATTCAGAATAATTCATCATCATCACTATCATTGTCATTATTATTATTAGTAGTAGTAATAGTAATAAAAAAATCACTTCCAGGCTTGTGAAGTGCAGAGTCCTTGCCCCTGAATGGTCTCTTTTTTGACAGCAGCATAATTTGCACCTTTGATGCTAAAGGAAAAAAGGTGAAATATATTTCACCACCTCCACTGCTCTCTGCAGTCTGACTGTATGTCAAATCATTTTGGAAAACACATAGCTGCCATCTAATAAAGTGGCCCACTATTCCAGGTGTGACAAAGAGGCACGCTAGCACGCTTCATCAGCATTTGAATTTGTTTTTTCCTCTGAACTGAGTAAGCAGCATCTCAATATCGTAATCAACATTTGTGAATAACTCAAGTTCTGTCGTGCCCAGCTTCACTATAATCTGTCCCAACAGGGATGTGTTTAGCTATAAACCACCCAAGAGAAGAGCTTTGCTACCACCGGGCTTTACAGAGCCAGGTATTTCCCTGGTAGTACTCTCTTCTGACCATTTTTGTCAACTTAATGTGCTGCTTAATTAACAAACTGAACTCCCAGTCCACTGAAGCTGGTACATTCTGCAGAGTCTCCCTGGTTCTCACGTTCCCGTCTCCATTGCAGCAGACCCCGCCGCAGCAGACCCTCCAAGAGCGCTGACCCCTTTCCAGAAAAAATTTCCCTTAGGCTGGACTCGAGGACCATGCTTACGGCATGCCTGAAGGCTGGGAATGTTACGTGTGGGGTCCCACAAAATGGTCCAGGTTTTCCGTGCTTACCCGGTGGGTATCCTTATTCAACATCACCACACAGCGCATTAGGCTCCCACGCTGCCCGCCCCGCTCGCCCCCGGAGCGCCGCTCCCGCCGCGCCGGCCCCGCCCGCACCCGCCACGGCCGCGCGGTGACGGCAGGGCCGCGTGCCGGCGGCCCCGCCCGCTGCCGCCTGACCCGGGAGGCGGGGCCTCGGCTGGGGCTGCGGGGTCTGGCTCGGTGAGCGCGGCGGCGGGGCCGGGGTCGAGCCCTCCCGGGTTGGAGGGGGGCTCAGCTGCGGAGCCCGGGGACGCGGGGAGGCCCGGCCCGGCCCGGCCCGGCGGGCTGCGGTGAGGGGGCTTGTCGGGCCTGGGGCGGGGCGGGCACAGGGCAGGTAGGAGGTCGCGGGGTGGGCGCCGCAGCGCGGCCGCGGTGCCGAAGCGAAGGCGGGGCGGAGGTTGCTGTGTGCGCGGCGGGGAGCCGGGACGCGGGCCTGGGCCGGGCCGGGCAGCGCCCGGGGGGCTCGTATCGCCTCAGGCCTGAGGCCGGCCTGCAGGTGTGCGGCGCCGGAGGCGGGAGGGAGCCCCCACCCCGGCGGGGGGTGCGGGGGGCGCGGTGCCGCCTCAGCGCGGCGAGCCCCGGTGCGGGAGAGCCGGCGGGGCAGCGGGTGGTTAGGCTGGGTTGAAGTAACCGCGGTCATTTCTTGCGTGGCTCCTTATGGGACTGAGAGGTTACTTGTCAGTGTACTTCGGAAGACTGTTCCTCGTGTTTTGTGGTTTTTAAAAGATTCGCGTCGGGTTGGGCTGGAGTTGTTTGAATGTGGAAAAATCTATTGGCGGTGATCGGAAACTGGCAGGCGTGCAGCTGATGAAAAATATTAAGTAGCCATCTTACGTAACGCTGCATCTTCCATGACGTCGTCAGAGTCTCTGGCCACTCGGTGGTGGATAGTGACAATGTCTTTGGACATGAGCCCTGTGAAAATTCAAGGCTGGGCAGCACGGCTACACGATGAAAGGAATTATCTGCCCGACTGGTTTTTCAGTTTCCTTTCCAGAGAAGTGCCAAGTAGGCCCTCAAAGCCTAAAAGCTCTGTGTTGAGTGCTTGTGGATGGAAATACACACCAAGGAGTCAGGAAGTATTCATCTGGGCAGAAAAGTGTTTGAAACAAGCAGCAGTACCCAGAGGAGGAGAAGTGGATGTGCTGGCTGGGTGAATGTAGGTGCGGGGGTATTGGTGTAGGTTGAAATGTTGGAAGATGGGAGTTTACTGAAGTCCTCAGTAATTTTGAGGGTAAGAATGACCATGTTAGGTCAGATCACTGCCTTTCTGTTGTGTAGCTGTTGGTATTACCTAGCCTTAGGTGCTTAAATACTAGCAGCAGGCCACCAGTTAATGAAAAATTTAAGGGCTACTTTAAACAACCTAAATAAATTCACAGTTTTTTGCTTTTAGTTTATCAGCTAGTACCTGGCATGTATTAGTTTAAATCCTTTATAACATTTGTTTTAATTCAGTTTTGTTCTCTGAATTCTTGAAAGTCACTAATACTTTGTTAATTGCTCTTTCCCTACAGAAGTAAGGCTTAAACAATTCTGCCTGCATGGTAGTTCTCCTTTATCCTCTTCATCTTTGAAATCAGTGGCTGATAGTAAAATAGTTGATACGCAGGAACAGCTCTTTGATTAAGTGGTTTGCATTTTTTTGTTGTTTTTTGCTTTTTCTGCCTTACATTCCCCAGGTTTCAGAAATAGTGAGACGGAAGGAGTGTACTACCTCTGTCAGTAAGAATATTTAATCCTCTTAATAAGCTTTAGGCTTCATGTTTACCTTCTGGCAGTGAGATCCATCATTAAGCTGTACTTTTTTTTTATTAAAATATACATTATATTTTTAATGAAGTGGGGTTTGCTGCTTCGGAGGATGGGTGATCAGCCAGATAGTTGAGATGTTAGCTTACTATATAAAATTGAACTCGAGTTTCCGTGTTGCACTGTAGCTAGCCTCTCTTGTTCAAGTCATTTAAAACACAGACTATATGTGTACTGATAAATGAAAAAGGGCCATGAAATGAGCTCAGGCACTGGATTGATCTGTGATTATCTACGGTGCCTGTTGGCTCTTTTCCTAGCTCTGTTTTGGGCCAGCTTCCTGTAGGAGAGGTTCCTCTCGGTCTTAGTGCCGAGTAGTACAGATCTGGGCCAGTCTGTGCAGGCCGTAGGATCAAAGGTTCACTTGTGGCACTCTCGTATTTAGTAATATACACCTTGCCATTCATTCCAGCTCTGAAACAGAGGAAATAAGACTCTGCATTGTACAGAAACTGATTACAGATAAATATCAAAGCATGCAGGACACTTAAATACTATACTAAGATCATAATACTGAAAATAATAATGACTAAGGATCTTCCTTGCATACAATCAGATTGCTACTTAAATGTTCTGTTTCAGAGAATATTTCCTCTTGTGTTGTGAGGGAGCAATCCAGTTGGCTTCCTTACTTTATACAATCCGTTATTTTGTATTAATTTTAATAAATCAATAAGAATTAATTGAATTCAGCTCTTCAGACTGACTTTTAGTTACCTTGTGTTAAACTTAAGATATACCATTAATTCCTTCCTCCAAGTGCTTTGCCACACTAATGCATAGGTTCATGGTAACTATACTGTACATACACTGCGAACTTGGTATGTTGCAAATGATCAGAGAAGAGTTGCAAAACACCCACTCTTCTGAATTGCTGAGCCAGATTTTGTACCTCCGCTGTGCACGGCTGTACTAGTGCTGTATGTACACTGATCGTGCTGACATCTCTGTTTTCTTACAGACCTTTTCTATTGTGAATAAAGACTGAGCTTTAGCAAGTACAGTAGTGTTGACAGTATGATGAGCATACAGTGAATAGTAAATTAGTTCACTATTAAATGGAAATGTAGCTATGACTTTAGGATTTTACTTGATGCCTCTTTTTGTAATGTACTGACAATCACTAGCAAAAAAATGATATAAAAGCTGTAAAGTATCTTTGCCTTAGCCTTCCCCAGCAGAAACAAATAAAAAACATGGAGCAAAATAGACTATGGTGCTGCAGTTGTGTTCACACAGATGAACTCTTTACTTAAAGCCTTAATGGACTTTACAGACTTTTTACAGAATTCATTTACAGAATGAATTCACAGGCTCTAAAAAAGTCAAAAATGGTAAATTTTGCTCATAAAGAAATAAACTGTGATATTAGATTAAACTTGCCTGTCTCTCACTCTTCTAAATATTTTCTCTGTTTTGGAAACCTACAGTAATTTTTAAATCAGAGTTCTTTAATATTGAGTTGTTTTTTACCTTTATGCCCTTCTTAAAAGGAAGATTTGATTTTTCATTAGTAAAAACAAGTGTTGACGCAAGATGATGTGGTTTGGGAGTCCCTGGGTTTTTTTGCTAGCAAATTATTTGGCTATGCACATATTAAATGGTTAATGTCTAGCTCATAAAATATATGACATGGCTAAGTAAAATCTTTCATGTAAGGATCCAGCTGTATTTGACAGTAATTCTTTCCAATTAATTGCTTCCTATTGTGCTGGTCAGAAACATACTTAAAACTTCTAAACCTGATGTCCTTGTTAAATATACACTTACTCTTATGCCAGTGTTGTTCTCAGCTTAAATCAAAGATGCCGAGCACATTGGCAGCAGGTGATTGCAATCAACCAGAAAAATCTCCTCCAGCCCAAGATTTGTTTTCCGGCTACATGGTGGGGAATGGGCAGCAAGCCTGGTGGCTCAAGTTGCTGCTGATCCACTCCATGTGGGCTGCCTTCTCGAGCCATCCCTGTCATATTCCTAGCTATGTGTCTGTCATTGGACTAAAATCACACATCTTGTCTTTTGCATGAAATTGGATTTTGTCACGTGATAAAAATACAGATACGTTCCAGATTACATGGCAGTTTGGTCCTGTGACTGCAGATGCATCAGTCACTTAAGTGCTATCTGCATTTTGATCATAAAGGATGCAGGAATAGAGCCTAATGTTTCATCTTTCCTTCAAAATCTTTTCATGACTTGCACTGCTTAAGTTTCTTTGGTTATGTTGGAGTAGAGGAAGGATATTTTCTGGACGATACACATTTTTTTAATTATTTTTTTTTACTTTATTGATAGACTAAAAGAAGAAGAGACATTAAATAAACTTAAATGTAGGTACAATTTCAGGGTTTTATTATGAGTTTGGATTTCAGTAGTTCTTTTCTTCTTTCCTGATTTACTTTCTTCCATTCATCCAGTATATTCATAGTGACTAATCCAATCTCTTAGCCCAGGGGTCCTCAAACTACGGCCCGCGGGCCAGATACGCCCCCCAGGGTCCTCAGTCCAGCCCCCGGTATTTACAGACCTCCCCTCCCCCCCGCCGGGGGTTGGGGGGGGAAACCAAGCAGCCACCTGCCTGCCACTTCATCTGTGTGCTGGCCCCCTGGTTAAAAAGTTTGAGGACCCCTGTGACTTAGCCTTTGGTTTATTGGCTTGGTAAGGGGAACTTGCCTCTCTAGGCAAAAGAAAAGTGATTGATTCACAAGAAAAAAACCAGTAACTTTCTGCACATCTCTTCCAGTTCAGGTACAGCTTTCTTGAATGTGGCTCAGTGTTGTGTGAGGTCTCACCAATGCTGTGTGCAGTGGCATTAATGCTTCTGCGCATGGAATGGAAGTATTTTAATTTTTGCACTTGGATTTTACTTACCCTCATGTTTTCTGTAGCTTGCTATCATTGTGATTGACAGATGTCTCTAGATTTTTCTCTCTCCCATCAAGCTTACAGCAGAGAATCATTGTTTTTACTGAAAATACATACTCTTTCATTTTTATATAGTATCCAGTTTTTGTTGTCAGTGATCATTATTCTCTTCTAGTATAACCTGATTTTTCTGAACTGACAGTGCCTCTCAACACAGTCAGCAAAAAATTTCACTGGAGTTTTTTTTTACATTGTGTGTTGCAAACATGATGTTAGTCCAAGAATGATTTGTATTTGCTGCATTTGGCCAAGACTGAAGACCTGCATTCAGTTAAAAGAGTGATTTTACACACTTTAGAGTTCACATAAACCTATTGGATTATTTTCTGCTGTTCAGTTGGTGCAATAGACATAAAAGCTACAACATTTTATAGATACTGGTACTTCCAAGTTTTTGTCAACTGGGGTGCAAGAAAGCGAAAACACCAATTGTCTTTCTCACTTTATAAACACTGTAAAGGAAGTAAGAAATTACCTGTTTTCATGTTGTAAAGCACAGCTTTAACTGTTCAGAGTATTTCTTCACATTCTGTGTGTTGATGTTAGTTGAAGTTTATCAAGATTTGTTTTAATCTTTTGAGTTCTTTACCTTAAATTACTTAAATGTACTGAGTTTGTAACTTCAGCCTTTATTTAAATAGATAAAAAATGTTAACTGCATTTTTTAATATCTTAAAAGATTTTTTGAAAATATTATCAAAAGTTAGATGTTTCTAAATTATTTTTTTTACTCCTCTATTTGCTACTGATCTTAATACTACTTTTAGATGAAAAGTTTAATATCAGGTGTGTTCATATTCTTTTGATGTTTAACTTCTAAAAAATGCATGTGTGTGATGTAACTAGATGCGATGGTTATCAACTCCTTGCTGCCTTGGAGTCACATATTCTAAATCTGGAGGTTATTAGGAGATAACCATAATGTAGCAGGCACTGCACCAAGCAACTAGATAGCTTTCTGCTAATACATGCAGTGTGGTCATCATTAGAAACTGGTTAGAAGGTATTCTAAGGTAAATATTGTTTGGTTTCATCTATGAACATGCTTAATGGGCTTTATTCCAATTTGCAGTAATGGAAGAACTGCAGGATCCAGTTATGCAAGAAGATGCAAATATTAAAGCTATTAATGAAGAGTACAGGAAAGCCTTTATTTTTATCAATAGAGGACTGAATACCGATGAACGGGGTCAGAAAGAAGAGGCAAGAAGTTACTACAAGCAAGGGCTTGACCACTTGCTCCGAGGTATTAGCATTCCATCGCAAGGTCCTGCATGTGTAGGGTCCCAGTGGGAGTCTGCTAGGCAAATGCAACAGAAGATGAGGGAGACCCTCCGAAATGTTCACGCTCGACTCGGCATTCTAGAACAAAACATGCCACCTGTACAAGCAAGTCCTGCTGCGATGGATGCCCCTGCTGGGGTGCCCAAGTTGTACCCATCCATTCCTTCCAAAGAAAAACCAGAACGACCTCCTGCCCCTAATTCTTCGTTTGTACCAAATCAACCACCTGTAGCAGATAGGGGTGTTGCAACTGCGAGCCAGGGGCAAATTCCAGCTATGAGTCCATCATCTGCAAAACCTCTTTGTCTGCCAAATGAAGCACCTCCTGCCTATACTCCTCAAGCTACCAACGGCCATTTTACCGTGTCTTATGGCACGGACTCAGGGGAGTTTTCTTCTGTAGGTGAGGACTACTACAGTAAGTGTACTCAGCCACCTCCCCTTGAAAACCTGGGAGTGGATGCAGATGAGCTGATCTTGATTCCCCAAGGAGTGCAAATCTTCTTTGTAACTCCTGATGGGCAGGTTAGTGCTCCTTCATATCCTGGATATCTACGCATTGTGAAGTTCCTGGATACAGATAGTGAGATGGCACAGAATCGTCCACCTGCATTTCTTCAGGTAACAGGAAAATAATTTTCTCCTTTAATTGAATTTCAAGAGCTGTCATAAAAATTTAAAAGGCAGTTTTCTTAAGTTCTTGCTCTTCTGAGCCTAAATATCTGTGTGATAATATGAAGGATGTTACAGCTGTTGGAAAAATGGTTTTGTGCAAATACATACTTTTATGACTTTTTTTTGCGAAAATCAGCTGTCTTCCAAAGGTTGTCAGGTGCTGACTGTTCTGGTGAATTCCATTTTCTAAAGGAGTTGACTTAACATGTCTTTTCATTAAGTGAACTTCCCTTTCCTCCCATAGAGAAGATGTGTTAATTCAGCTGTTGTAACGTGTTGGTGTAAAATGGGGTTGTGCACTACCTGCTTCGGTCAGAGCTAGTGATAAGGTACTACAGTTAGGGCAGCTGATAATGTGGAATTTGAGGGCCTGTGTTAACCCAGACTCTGAACTACAAATAAAAAAGATGCATTATTTGAATTTTTTTGGTCCATGCTTGCTTCACGTGGGCATGTTCTGTAATGTACATTGTGTTTCTGGTCTGGTTTCTGGATCTCCTTTTTGCTGCTAAGATTGGCTGTTGGAAATCTCATCCACAAAGGGGAAACCTGGAGGAGCAAACAAAAACTGCTTCTTGGTTTTGGGTCTGCTAGTTCACCTCCACCTGTGTTAGCAGCCTTCAACAGTCAGCCAACAACAGACATACAGTCTCATTATCCAATCATATAAACCCAGCCTGAGATCTACAGGCGCTGTGAATTCTGACTTGTTTGGCAGTGCTTGTCATCTGCTTTTACAAAACGTTATACAAAATCAAGTTTGTGATGCTTATCAGTATGTTTTACCTGCCTTTTTAAAAGGATCCTTTAATTCCTTTTTGTGCTTGTCTTCTCTAGGTTTGTGACTGGTTATATCCTCTAATGTGTAACCAGTCTCCTGTTCTGTGCTGCAATACTGGAGTGTACATGTTTCCTGACACGATGTCCCAGATACCAGGGTCCTACGTGGGAGTAGTGCTGTCTTCAGAACTTCCAGCAGCTGACAGAGAGCTGTTTGAGGATCTCTTAAAACAGATGTCTGACCTTCGAATCCAGGTGAATTTCTGGGCTGCCTGGTTTAAGCTGATAAGGAAAGGTGTAAATGGTCAATGTATTTTTTGTGTGAAACTGCGAAGTTCTGTGTCTTGCTTGGTAAGCTCACCAGTGAGAAATCGATAAAGTATCCAAGATTAAACAACCTAGTAATGAAGCTGTAGGCCTGTGAGATGGGAGAAGAGAAATTTTAAAGTACAGATTTGTAAGCGCAGAGAGGAATTGGAGACCATTTTTTATATTTTCTCTATTTTTCCAAAAGGTAATGTAGGACTCAAAGTTTTGTGTTTAGGAGAAAGCACATTTTCTGCTGTGTGTGCACACACATGCACACGCTCTCTGTGTAGTTTTGATGATACCATTCTTGGAATATTGTGCCCAAACGTGTTAACAGTTCAAAAATGTTAAGCCACTTGAGAGCAAACCTGTGAAAATAGCGTGTATCTCAAAAATCTGCATTCAAATGTGATCTCAAAATAGACATATCTGGTTCCTTATTGCACTAAGATGTTGGCAGATTGAGAAAACAGAAAAAAAACCCCAACAGTGTAACAAGGTGCAGTAAGATACAGTGACTGGAGACAAGGTGAAAAATGTTACTGTAAGAGCACTAGAGCACCATCTCAGGAAGAATGGTAATCAATAACTACGTAAAAGCTCATAGCAAGATTATATCTTTTTGTGAAAGACAAAATCATGTTGAACCATGAAGATTTGAATGCAGTGCTGATGGAAGACCAGTTTGCAGCATGCTGTGTGAGTGGGGTTCTGTTACTGTGTAAATCCTGTTGAGTTCAGAAAGGAACTTCACTGGCACAGGAGGCCACTAATTTTTATTTTAAAGGGAAAGGTACTACAGAACCTTTATGTGATATTTCAATGCAGGACTTACTGGATAAGATCCTGTTATTTTTCATGTGTAGTAGTTCAAACTTGCTATCTCATTAGTTCCTTATTGTCCTCAAATTCCATGTTTTTGTTAATGTTCCCTGATATAATGTCACAGGTGCCAGGATCCCATGAGAGAGTAGGGTTATCTTCAGAGCTCCCAGCAACTGATAGAGCGCATTTTGAAGATAAATTTAAACAGATGTCTGGCCACAAAGTCCAGGTAAATTCCAGGACAGTGATTCCAAAATTTTATGTTAAAAAAATAATAAAAAATTGTCACAGAAACAGACACTGGTACTGCTGAGATTCCAGACTCAATTGACAGCGGCAATGTATGGTGTGCTGTGTAGTGTGTGTGTGGGGTGTTGGCTGGAGTTTTTTGGTTGTTCAAGAGCTAATTCACTACTGCAGGCTGCCACATTTTGCAAATGAGCAGATTGCTGGAGTTTTAAAAAACTTGATATAGCACAAATATTTCAAAGCCTAATCTGATGGCCATTTAACGTGTCTGTTTTACACAGTACTCATGAGGATCTAATTAACAACTGTATTTAATTTAATTATAGTATTGAGTCACCTGTCCTATTAGGCAATCAATTTCTGTTCTTTAGTATAGTCCTTAGAAGTCTTGTTGACTGTTTTTCTATGTAGTGACCCAAACTGTGGTGTAATTAAATTATATCTGGAACATAGTTTGGGGGTTTTTAACTGTTTTTGGTTGGTTGTTTTTTAGCTATAGCTGTGTATTAAGGTTATTTGTCCTGCCCAGCCGCTGAAGTGTTTTGGTCACATGCTAAAGGTCTTTCTTGAACAGGTGATTTCACACTGCTGTCCAGCAGTAATTGATGATACAGTATATGTCAGGGATACATTGTTAATCTTCTGGGTAGCAACCTTGTAAATCTTAATCTACTCTTTTCTGTTAATGTTGGTTTTGCTTTCTTTTATTGCAACAGTCATCTTTGTGACATACCCTGCTTTTATTTCCAGTAAATATTTCAGGGGAATCTAAGAATTCCATGTAATACCAAACATTATTCTGTATTCTGTTCTGTTCCTAGGTTTCATCTATGAATGCTGTCAGTTAGACTTTTCTAGACTAAACAAAAAGATTTTTTCTTTCTGTCCATCGTTAACTAGCAGTGTTTTCAATCACGGAAGTGTTGGAGGTTTCTTTTACTTTTACATTGGAGAAGACCTAAACGTGGAATCTCTAAGAAAAACCTAAATCTATTCCAATTTTTGTGCTTTCTATAGTTAAAGTTCTATTATACATTGTCTGTGAACTGTGTAAAGTTTTGCTGTACTATTTAGAAAAACTAACCATACTGTGGTGGTGGTTGCTGTGTTTGAATGATTAACATATACTCCAGAAACTCTAGTGTTTGACATGAAATCACACAGAACCTGTCTGCCCAGCTTTAGATTCGGAGCTTGATGTGGTCCTTGGCTGTGCCATTCTGCAACAGCATCAATGGCACGTAGAATGAATAATCTCCTTTATTTTTTAATTTGAGAGGAAAGGGTAAGGAGCAAAACAACCAGAACAGCTGCATTCTTTTAGTGCAGCTGGATTCTCTGACCAAAGACTGCAGTTCTCATACTGAATAACAACAGAGGTGAATTCCCTCTGAGAAGATAAAAATAATAGGTTGACGAGTCTCTTAGCTGTATTGCTAGTTAGTTTGTATTGCAAGTTTTCCTTAGTTACTTGACCATATGGCCGTATTGGCAAGCACATCTCTATTGTAACTGGATTAAGAAAGCGTACAGGAAGTGCTGAGCTGTCTGATAAGCTTTTTTGAATGCGCAGCATTTCTGTGCAAATTGAGTTGCTTGTACCCTTACAGCTTGCTTGAGTTTCTGTACACTTACCCAAGGAATACACAATATTAACATGATTTGATATCAGATCTGTATGATCTAAAGCATTTAAACCAGAAATCCTGATGATACATTGGGAAGTAGCTTCTCAGATGTTTACTTTTTCTTCATAGCCTTCAGAAGCCTCTGGTGATGCAGTTAACTTGCCTCAGACTGTACGTATCCAACCACAACCTGAAGGAGCAGAAAATCAGAAAGAGTTGCCAGAATGGAGTGAGAAAGTTGCCCATGGAATCTTATCAGGTACTGCTGTAATAAGAGGATTGTGTTGAATGTAAAGCTCTGTGAGTAACATTTAAACAGTATTTTCACCTAAACACATGTGTGCTAGTAGAAGCTGAGTGGTCAGAAGTAGTTGTTCACCAGTTCGTTGTGATCATCTAAAGGATACTTTGACAACCTTTATAAAAACAGTGCAGAATTTAAACACATTGGCAACAGTTTTGTTCATGAGGCTCCTCAGTTGACTATATGTCAGGATATCTCTGCCTGTGACTCAAACCACCGTGATGTATAACTGCTCATACAGGAGTAAAATTGTTCTATTAAAGCAGGTATCTGTTGTGATTTCTGCAGATAAACATTTTTTTCCCTCTGCGAACTTTTGGAATATACTAATGACCACAAACTGATTGTAATAAATCTGCTAGGAGGGCTAGAGGGTTGGGTTTTATGTTTTCGGAACGTTATTAGTGTTGAGGTGTGCAGTTCTGTCCTTCTGACCCAACTGGGGCATGGATATTTATTAAAAAACTGAATGTCTGTATTAAGCTGACATTGATGAGAGATGGCTATATTGAACATTAGTAAACTGAAAAACTGTGGGTGGTGTAGGAGCCGAAATCGCTTCAGGAATTCATGCTGGCCCATGCAGGGAAGAATATAATTGCCGACTGTGTTATCAGGAATGTTTGTAAAGTCAGTGTTTCAGAGGAGGGAAAACTGTAGGAATCATAGTCTGTAATATTGTACATTGTAAGAAAAACAATTTTTGCCTTGAAGGTGCGTCTTGGGTAAGCTGGGGCCTAGTAAAAGGAGCAGAATATACTGGTAAAGCTATCCACAAAGGAGCTTCTAAACTGCGAGAACACATTCAACCAGAAGAAAAACCTCTGGAAGTCAATCCAACTGTAGCAAAGGGACTTCATGTAGCAAAACAGGCTACTGGAGGAGCTGTGAAAGTCAGCCAGTTCTTAGGTAAAAATTTCCATCTCATAGTATATTCTATTTTTTGCCTTAAATATTTCATAAAGTGGGGGTTGGTTTCTCTAGCCAGTGACCTAGAGGGGAGGGACTGAGCAGATGAAATCCAGAGATCGGTAGTTTGTGCCTAGTTACCTCCTGTGAGAGACATACTTTAGGACTAATACTTATTCTATGGCCTTAAGGCATTTTTTTCTTAAAAGAATAGTCTGTACAGTCTTAAGTTTGGCATGCTTTTCTAAGTTATAGACAGTTATTTGAAGATGGTACCTCTCTTCTTAAATTGATAGCAGTGTATTTTAAAAGCTGTATAGTCACTGGTTACTACCATATTGTACCATTAGAGAATGTGTGTGTGGGGGCATTGTTTTAAATACACACACCTGAAACAAGTCTATTAGACTATGTATAAACTTCCAGATAGAAATGGCTGGTTGTTCAGAGGTGCTTGGTAACCCTAGCAGCTCTCAGTAACTTCATTGTGTTACTTACTTGCATTAATGTTTATGTCCAGTGTCTAGTTACTCATCCAAGTTTAAAAAACAAATTGTGCTGGATGTTGCAAAAGTACTTTGAAGAGCTGGAAAGACTGTAAGAAAGACTTCTCCTAAAGACAAGTGAGGAAAGAAACAGCTTGTTACCTATCTGCAGGTTGGGGGTAACAAAGCAATGGAAACAGTTTGAGTCCAGGGCATGTACGTATTTCTTTTAAAGTTCTTTTTAGCTGTAAGGCCAGCCTTACCCATTTCTTAGGAATTGGAGTTGTGCAGAATCTGAAAAATAAGGTTGCTTCTGTATCAGTTGGGTACTTAAGCCTGGATTAAAGTCTGTCTTTCAAGTAAGAGCATTTAAATAGAAGCAACGCTTAAGACTTCAGTGAAGCTTAGTTCTAATTAGAAGTAAGGACTTTTGAAGAAAGATGACCTTTGTTCTTACTAAATAATCTGCATACTATTCTTTTACGGTAGTTGAGGGAGTGTGTTCTATAGCAAGCTGTGTCGGAAAGGAGCTGGCTCCACACGTGAAGAAGCATGGCAGCAAATTAGTTCCAGAATCCCTTAAGAAAGATAAAGATGGTAAATCCACTTTTGATGGTGCTCTGGTGGTGGCAGCAAGTGGAGTTCAAGGTAATAAAAATTCCATATACTTTTGTAATTGTACTTTTTTCAACGCTATGAACTCACATAAGCTCCTCATTTTTACAGGGTTTTCAACAGTGTGGCAAGGTTTAGAAAGCGCAGCAAAGTGCATTGCTAAAAGTGTTTCAACTGAGACTGTAAAAACTGTCAAATACAAGTAAGTTATGTTTTTATTGGTTCATCTTCTACAGCATGTTGTCATTGTGTTTGAATACTGGCAAAAAAAAGTATATGAAAGTGCAGGGAAACTAACTGAAATACTTGCTTTACTCTATGCAGCACATGATAAGCTGCTAAGTGCACAGTAATGAGCATCTCCTGTAAGTAAAAAGATTAAATGAGTAAGTGGTCGTGGTAAGTATTTTTTTAGCTCTCTTCTAGAAATATTACCGCTTCAGGCTATGTTACAAGTAACGTTCAGATTTATATCTTTGCTCTACACTACAATGTCATTATTAAAAATGTTACTGTTTTAAACTTCTCAGCTCTGGTCCTGAATTTATGTAGTAAGTATTTACTTAGCTAAATTTAAGAAAAATGGAAGAATTCCATCTATCAGCAGGTTTGGTTAAAGTGAGGATGTACAAAAAAGAGAACTGTGTAAGGAAATCTAAGACATAAATAGCAATAATACAGTAGACTTGACTTGCAAAATACAGACATTCTTAGAAAAAGATAATAGGGAAAGAGGTTAGTAACATTTGGGATTAAGATGATGGAAAGACCAAAACTGAGTGCATGTACTGGAAGATGCTGTGGAGAATAAGGGAATATATCAAAATAACTGCAAGACATGAAATATACCCCTTAAAAAAAAAAAAAGGCAATATATGTATTACAATAAAAAGTGAAGAGTAAGCAAAAACATGTAGGTTGTGGAACTGGTAATAAGTGTCACAAAAGAGATGTTCAGGATTGCTGAAAGTGCGTACAGGCTACTACCAGAAGGTAACAAGGTAAACAGCATACAAAATTAAGTGGATTGGCATTCAGGGTTGTGTTGTGCTGAATTTGAAAGAGGCTTGATAGTGAAGTTCTAGTCAGTGGTGCTTTGTTGCTAATGTTTGTACTTAATAGGAATATCAGGAGGTTTCACATGAATTCACATTAATGTTTTTGTTTTAGATATAAAAATAGGACATATGGAGATCAGCAGTCAACAGGCACTAAGAGTGAAAACCAATAAGTAATTAAATGTTGCAGTTAATTATGATATATTTTAAAATATTTGATATGTGATCTTTTAAAAATCTATATAAATATATTAAAATACTACATAATATATATCTTTTGGATGCTGGCTTTTGTTTCGGTGACAAAGATTTCTGCCATTCAAAATACTTCAGCGAATGTGCTAAATTCCACTTTAATGGAAACAAAGCTGAAGGAGCATCAGCACAGTGTCTCTAAATTAATAAAAAACTTAGCTGCAATACCTCTTTGGATGGAGTTATAAAGAGATGCTCATCGTATGTGCTTGTTGATCAGAACAGGGGGCAAACGTAGCTTCAGATACTTCTGCCAAAGTACCATGCTACTACCTTCGTGGGTTTTTTACAGTGGTTTAAATAATTGCAGCATCTACATCTGCCCAGCTTTCTTCCTTAAAAAAGCAAAAGTGATAAATGATGCAATTGAGACAAGCAAATTGAAAAAACACTTATCAAATACTAAGAAATTGTTATCTGACTGTATTGGATGAGCTACAGTCTTACTTTAAAGGAGGTTACCTGTTTTACTTATGATGTATAAAACTGGCTTATGATGTTCCTGAGGTGCAAATAACTAATCAAACTGACAAATAGTGCACATTTGCTGTGAGATTAATTCTGTGCTCTGCAAATTTGATGCTGGTGATTCAAGGCTGTTGCTCTATCAGAGAATTAAAAATAAAACAAAAGAAGCACTAATTCTTTTTATTTGGTTTCATTGTTGGTTCCAGCTTCATGCCATGGCTGCTGTACTGATAATGCAATAGATTTCAAGGTTCTTCAATATTCTGTGCTTTTCTCTGGCCTTACTTTGAGGTCCTCAAAGAATTTCTGGTCTCAGGAAGCACAGGGAAAAAGTAACTCCGCTAACTGTTGGGATTCAGATGCTGCCAGAAATACTTCCCTTTGGCCTGGTTTGTCTGATTACAGTGCTCTCTCGGGAAATGTTTGGTTGCCCAGAACAGTTGGAGTTCCTGCTCTCACTATACTCTTGTCCTCCTGTATGCTGTCCGTACTGGTGTATATGTGCACCTTTCTTCACAGTTGAGTAATTAATATGAGACTGCTGACACTACGCCCTAAAGCATAAAGAAGCCGGGCCTACAGCCCAGTGAAGAGACCTGAGGCTTTATCTTGTAGCAATTTTCATCATAGCCTTAAGACAGCTTTTTTGAGTCTTTTGGGATATTGTATGACTTCTCCTTTTTCCCTGCTCCTTCCCCTTTGCCACTGCATTGATTCCAGATTACTTCAGATAAGCTTTCACTGCACAATGGAACGCTTTTGTAGGGACCTTGCTACCTCCAGTGTATGAGTGTAGCTGTGTCAGCAGGTCTTTGTACCCAGGAGACCTGCTAGGCTGTCTGAGTTAATTTACTTGAGCACAGTGGTGCACTACCTCAATAAGTCTGCTCTGGAGATTTTGAACTAACATGCCAGTGGGTTGCTGTTACATGAGACACAGTATCATTTTATGCCATGTAGGCATGGGCAAAGGTGATAGAGGACAAGTACTAACCAAGCACTATTCTGGCAGTGGTGGTACCAATAGAGCTAAAATATGCCCGAGGTGATTCCTGCCCCTTTTTCTGTAACAGGTGAGAAGGCAGGACAGTTTGCCCTCCCTCCTCAGTGCTGCCACCCATGGTACAGACTGAGAAGGTTAAGCAGCTTCAAGGGTCTAGTTGTGAGGACTTAGATGGGGGGATAGGATATAGAGGATATTAGGAAGTTTGCCTAAGAACTTAAGTGAAAAAGTACTTAGGGGGTTATTGCACACACCACCACCCCTTTATAGTTCTATAGATAAGCCTTCTCATCAAAACTAGAGGAAGGAGGGAGAAAGACTGGAAGGTTTTTTGCAGAGGAAAAAGGGCAGAAGCGTATTGATAACTCTAAAGAGTAATTCATCTGATAGAGGAGCAGCCCTTGCTCAAATGGCTTGGTAGTTTCTAATTTTATTCTTTAGACATTCAGGCTGTGTGCTTATTATTTTGGTAATGCTTAATTTTTTGCTTTAAAATACTAAGTATACAAATCTACAAAACCACTATCTTTCTTAAGGTATGGAGATGATGCTGGCCATGCTACAGACAACGCTATGAATTCTGCAATCAATGTTGGTGTGACAGCATTTAACATTGACAGTATTGGTATCAAAGCTGTTGTAAAGAAAACCGCAAAGGAAACGGGCCATGCTGTGTTAGATGAATATAAAGTATTGGATAATGAGAAGAAGGATAAAAAATGAAAGCAATGAAGTATTTCTCAAAGCCTTACATTAGAGATGAAACTTCCTATTTAGAAGTAACCACATTGCTAATCTGCAGTTTAACACAAATCACGCTGTACTTTTCAAGCAACTGTTAATATGACATGAAAATGTTAAAGTAGGGAGGGTGTTCATAGATGGAAAAATGAAAGTTGTGTTAAGTCCTTGTTCTGTACTGAACAAGGGTCTTAACTTGATCAGGGCTTTAGACAACTGCAAGGATGTAAGTTTGCAGTTAATAAACTTGCCTCTGTAAGCACTTTTTCAAAATATAATATGGAATAATACATTAATATAGAAATATTATTGTGAATATTTTTGTAATACTTTATATTTGTAAAGAAGGTGGTGGTACAGAACAGATAGGATTACTGATTCTGGAACAAGTAGGATTACTAGTTTTAGTTTTTAACTACCCTTAAGAGTTAGTTTTACTAAAACAGCTTGTCTTATTTAATATGCACTACTAAAATAAGCTTTGTGTTTCGTTGTTTTGTAAAGAATTTCCCTGTTCAGCTACCAAACAGCTAATCTTTCCAAAGCTTATGTTAGAAGAAATGAAAGATGAACCTCAGGTAACTAGGTAGTTAGTCCCTTTAAAACTTTTTTTTTCCATCCAGCATATAAGCAAACCAAAGATAGCAAGCATTTCTTTTAAAAGAGGGTATTTACAACTGTAGAAAAATGTATTCTCCAGTTGACTCCATAAGGAATATACAAAGATTCTTTGAAATTTTGATTTTTATGTAGAGAAGATAAGTATGGTTTTGCATAAAGTATTTTTCTGTAAAAAAATTAAATAAATAAATAAAATAATTCCATAGGGGACACTAGGAACTTCTATGCATTTGTACTTTTCAGCCAATCCAGAAAGATTCAGAGTATGTATCATGGCCTCCTAATGGAAGACAATATGTATTTGCTTCAACAAATAGTTCTAAGTCAGCATCTTTATTAAATTCATAGTTGCACAAGGTGCATCTTTAAAGGGTATGAAGTCAAGCCCTTTTAATGAAGAGGTGTGTGTGGAATAGGATAGACCTTACCGTGTAGGTTTTTCATTCTGTTCCCAGTATAGTGTGAAGTAACTCCATACGTAGAACCCTTGAGATGGTTTTACACTGCTACTTATTTAACAGTTCATTATTGAGTTTTAACGCTGCTACTACACATTTTAATATTGGTTGGACCTGCAGCAAACAGAACACCACCAATTTACAACTTCCCTCCATTTCATGTAAATGGAGAAGATAACTATAAATGATTGTTAGCAAATGATATTTGCATCAGATTGAAAAAAATACAGTAATGACTAACGTCTATTAGAATGGTAATAGGTGCACACTTTGTGGTAGCTACTGTAAGCCTGTACTTAGGGTGAGAAATGTGAAACAAAGGATCTAACCACTTGCGGTGTAACTTTGATTTATGGAAATAAAGATGAAATTAAAATCTGTTAATCTGTGCTTGGCCTTTTTATGATATGAAGCTACTGTACGGATCAAGGAGTGGAAAGACTAGACCTTCTGAAAAAAAGAAAAGTATTAGGGTATTTACAATATTTACGATAGAAATAAGCTCATCAATTAGAGCTTAAAACTTTTCAAACTAAAAAGGTCCATTGAAAGTCCACTACAACACTTTCTTTTTCTACAGTCTGTCACTTGCCAAGTATAATCATTTTAAGGTGACTAAAGACTTCATGCTCACAAAAGCATTTTTGTTATGAACTTCATTTACAGCAGGGATGTATGTATTTGTATCTTCCTTCTGCCTCCTGTTTTGCTTTCGTATGTAGCTCATGTCCTTTAGTTTTTTATATAAACCATCAGAACAACAAGTTGTATTAAAACAACAGTTAAGATCGAAGTGTTAACAGTCTTCAAGAGACTTAAATTGTAGCACACTGAGGAAAAATATTTGAATGCCATTCGTATAAGACAAGCATTGTCCTGTTGAACCTGTTGTTGCTGACTTCACATGTACTCTTTCAAATTTGTCTTGAAGTAGATTAAAGCTATTCTTTTTTTAATAATTACTACCCCATTTTACATTTTCTAATGTGATACATCCATGATACTCCCTTTTACGTTGTTCCAAACTTTAGTTAATTCTCACTGCTGAAAGTATTACGCTGTTGAATTTACCCTGCTTCAGTTGTCACTACTTGGGCCCTGGGCAGCAACTCCACAGGGTTCTCCCCACTTCCTCTACCATATTCAACAGCCTTATCTCAGCTCTCCCTTTTGTACACTACACGCTAACCTCTCTAAGCCTTATATCTTAGGTTAGGTTTTTATTTCCAGCTTGGTTTTGTTTCTTCTTTGAACACTGAACATCTTTTGATGTATGGCAGTCTTAGAAGTGGTCTTACTAAGCTGTTTACTGAGTGAACTGCTACCTGCTTTCCTACTGCATTTCTATTTCCAAAATAATGTGTTCAAAGTCTTTTCTGCTGCAATAGTGGTCTCAAATCTTGTCTTGAGAAGATTACTTTTAATGACCTCTAAGTCATCCTAAGCTAATGCTGTGTCTGTATAAACAACTATTCTTACCTCAAGTCTAAACCCCTGCATTTGAATGGATTCCTCTAGATTGCAAGGGTGGATTGGTTGATTAGTTTGTTTAATGCTAGTTTAAAACCATCTTGGGATAGTCTATCTTAATATTTACTGACAAACTAAATCTGTAATCCTTTAAAATGAATTGGTAGAACTACCTTCCACTAAAACATGCTGACTACCTCACCATAAAACAGTGTAGGTTGGAAGGGACCTCCAGAGGTCCCAAACTACAGAGATCTGTAATCCACCTTCCTTTTCAAAACAGGTCCAGCTGGAGCACAGTACTCTGTGTCAGTTCTGCTCACATTTTGATTATCTCCAAGGATGGAGACTTTACAACCTCTCTGGGCAACCTTTGCCAAGTTTGACTTTGGTAAAGGTAAATATTTCTCCCTTATACTGGGCTTAAAACTTTTATAGGTACTCAGGTGCATTACTGCTTATCCTTCCATAGTGCACACTAGAGAAAAGCCTGTCTTCTCCATGCCCTCCTCTTATGTAGCTGTTGACAGCACTAAGATCTCCTTACACCTTCTCTTCTCCAGGCTGAATATAGGCCAGGTGTGCCAGCCTCTGACCTAAGGGAGCTCTTAGGATATGTTTGGGGGACCAAAACTAAGTGCTCCAGCACGTGGTCCCACAAGTGCTGAACTGAGCAGAAGAACCATCTCCATCAGCCTCCTGGCTATGTTCTTCTGACGCAGTCCAGGAGGCTGATGGCCTTGTTTGCTGCAAGGTGTGTTGCCAGCTCACGGTCAGCTTGTTCACCAGGGACCCCGTGTCTCTTCCTATGAAGCTGTATTCTTGTTAGCATCCCCAGCCTGTACAGATACATGGGCTTTTCCCATCCCAGACATTGGATTTGTTTTTTATTTAATATCATTAGGTTCCTTTCAGCGACCTGCCTCTTCAGGCTGTACACCCCACTCTGAAAGGCAGCCCTGCCCACCTGCATAGAGGCTGCTCCCCTCAGTTCATCATCATTGGCAAATTTGCTGAAGGTATGCCCAGTCTTCCAGGTTGTTAATAAAGAATCAAGGGTATTGGGTCAGGGTTTGATCCCAGAGTAAAGTGGTCATACTGCTGATCACCACACTTTAAACCTGATGGCCCAGCCAATTTTCCAGCAACCTTATTTCCCAGTTACCCAATCTGTAACTCGCCAATTTGGCTATAAGGGTACTATGGAAGGCTATATTAGAGTCCTTGGCAAAGTCAAAATATACATCTACCACTTTTTCCTTGTCCACACAGCCAGTCATACCCTAGTTACTGGTGCTACAGAAATAACTAGTTCTTTCTAACAATTAAATTAAGTCATAACTGAAATGTTTGTCTTCTGCAACTGGTCTGTCTTATTTTTAAGCAACTCTCTTTATTGCCTTCACATAATCTGAAGATATGTATTCAAGTATAAAATTCTGTTTTCAAACCATATAATGTCAAACATTATGACCAGGTTTCCCAGCTTTCCTTACTGAAAATTTTAGTTTCAAAAATAACATTAAAAGCCTTAAAACAATGAAAGCAGCTTTATAGGTATCCATATCCAATTTTAGCCAATTTATTTGGAATAAAGAAATGCAGGAAAATTCTCATGTGTTGCAAGTGTCATTATGTTACTGCTGTGATTGTTAAAAATATTGACAGTTTGAAGTTTTACCATGCTCACGCAGGACCTCAGTCCACAAGACGCCTTGGCTCTTCTCCCACTCCAGTTCCCAAACCACCTGGTGAAGCACATGGTTATACCTGCTGTCCTGTGCCAACCCAACCTGTATGGTCTGGGCTCATCTTTATGTGCACTGTGACATTGTTCCTGAGAACTTACCTAGTTAGGATAACTAGTAATCTGAGTTGAGGCTAGGACCTGAAAGTATCCTGGAGAGCAGGTCAAAGAAGGGTTTCCTGGGGCAGAGAGAGTACATGGTGGCCAGGATCCAGCCCTGTTACCATGTGCTCTTTGTTCTCAGACTTCTGTGTGATTTCAGGGTTCTTTCTGAGTTCTGAATGTGCCCTCCAGATGAGAACTATTCAGTAGGCTGGTTAAGTTAAATCTTGAAGCAGTTCTTCACAAAAACTTGTAACAAGAAAAATGGTTACTGATTAACACCTTTGCTGTTAAGATTCACTACACTGAGTTACTTATGGATGCTAACCTAGGTCTAAGTCATTACTTAAATTACTGGTTTGGTATGGAATGTGTTTTCAGTCTATATCTTAAAAAGGTAGCATTCAGTAAATTGTGAAGGCAAAATGAGCAGCTAAATTTAAATGCGTTACAGTGCAGCACTCTTCTAAAATTTGTTTCTTGATTAAAGTATTTCAGACAATTTTTAATTCAATCCACACCTCAAGTGATAATTCAGTGATTAGATGATAGCATCAGTTATAACTCGAGACTGTCAAAAATCACCTCCTGCTCTAATCTGTCAGACAAATGAAATTAAAATGACTTTTTCTTCTTACGATCAAGGTTCTTATGCTCCATCCTACTGTTCTACCCCCAGACACTGGATTAGTGACCCCGCTGTTGCAGTATCAATAAAGTGTTAGACTGGGCCATTCCAGTGTCATGCGCTAGCACCTTAGGCCTAAAATTTCACAAGATTTCAGGGGCAACTTTTGGATGTCAATGCTGATTTATGCTATGTTAAAAGTAATGGTAATACATAACCCTTACCCTTGTTTTAAACTTCAGAGCAGTGCCTGTGTTACCAACAAGCTGTAGGGCTGTTGGCTTTGGCTTGCTACTTATGCAACAGAATTACTTGAACTGAGAAAATACACCCTGTGTTTTTTCATAGTACACCAGTAAAGCTAAATTACAGTCCATCTCCTTCCTGAGAAAGCGAACAGATAGTTCCTCTAACGAGCACTAGGTTGCGTGAAATTGTGAGTTGATCCAAGAGTACCCTGGTCGCTGTCAGTCTCACCCTGCCTTTTGCGTCAGCTCTGGGGCTTTTCTGAGCAGCTGGTAAGCCGTTTCAGCTCACTAACCAGCAGAAACTGCAAACATTAAATGCATTCCCTGGTACAAGTTTTCTAGGTTTCCTGAGCTGCACTGGCCTGTTGGAGTTAGATGTCGGAGCTGGCACTGAAGCTGCCGGAGAAGGTGACAGGGAGAGCCTGGCAGAGGTGATGCCACTCTTGCAGCATTGAGCTGAGGTTAATTCAGTCCACCCATAAAGCTTTACCTTGAGGAAGCCATCAGATCTGAAATTCCTTGTTTGAAAAATGCAACATCAAACATTTTTGAGCGTGAATCCAGACCACTAAAATAGTAGCCAGTGTATATTGACTAATTGACTTGATCAGCAATGATTAAGACCGACTATTTTAAGCTTTCTGTCGCAAGTTAGGTTCTTGCAAACTACTTTATGGCCAGCACTGATCACAACTGCCGGGGATGCCAACATGCTGGCTGGGCTCCCTTTGGCCATCGGGCCCTGCCATGCTGTGCCAGCCTTTATGTGTGGGTCAAAGTGCTTATCCTAAACCCGTGCTACTTTACGTCGAGGTGTTCAGAACAATCTGCACATTATTTGTGCGTCCCAGGTCACAAAAAGCTCAGCACGCAAACTGGGCCAAACCTGTATTGTGTTTTTTCCCATTAATTCCTGGCGCGGCCCGAGCCACACGCCGGGGACTTCCCTGACAGAGGGGAGAAGCCGCCTCCCGGCAGCGGCTGCCGGCGGGCTGAGGGCACCGCCACAGGCAAAGGCGACGCCAGCTGCTGGGCGGCCCCCGCACCGCTTTCCCCGGGCAGCGGGAGATCCGCGGTGTCTGGGGTTGAGCGCCCCGAGGGGTGACCGGGCCGGGGGCCAGGACCCCCGCTCGCCGCCTCTGGGGCCGCGCCGAGCCGCTCCCTCAGGCCAGCGCCGGCCGTCGCTCCGCGCAACGGCGCCGACGCGGGGACTGCGCGCTGGGCGGGGGCCGGCGGCGGCATGGGGGATGGCGGCGGCGGGCGAGCGGCAGCCCCCGACCGGCTGGCGCTGGAGCTGGGCCGAGAGAGGCGGAAGAAGTGAGTGCCCGGCGGGGACGGGGCTGAGGCCGAGCTCCGCAGGCGCCAGCTGTTCCGGGGAGCCGCGCCGAAGCCCCGGCCGTCCTGCGGCAAAATGGCGGCTGCTGCCTGGGGCGGGAGCGCCGGCTGATGCGGGGGTGCGGAGCGGCCTGGGAGGCCCTGTGCGCCCCGGGGGGACACGGCTCGGCCCGGCCGGAGCGCAGCCGGGAGCGGTGGGGCAGGGCGGGGCACGGGGCACGGTGGCCAACAGGGACAGCTGGCCAAAGGGCTGGCGCTGGCCCTGGCCCGAGGAGCTTGAAGATGCAGGAGAAATAATTTCAGCCAAAGGTGAGGCTGGTGCGGAAGAGGCGAGGAAGACAAGACTGGGTGTCGTGGTTTAACCACAGCAGGCAGCTAAGCGCTGCAGAGCCGCCTGGTCACTGCCCTCCCAGTGGGATGGGGGAGAGAGTCGGAAGGGAAACTGAGAAAATATGTGGGTTGAGGCAAAGGCAGTGTAATAAGTAATAAAGAAAGAAAAAGGAAACAAACACACCCAAGAAAAGTAAGCGATGTGAAAAACTCCAGTTGCTCCCCACCAGCTGGCCAATGGCAATCTTCAAGCAAGGCAGCCCTGGCAAACTTCCCCCCACCCCCCCTCAGGTTTTATTGCTGAGCAAGGCATTAGGTGATACGCAGTACTCTGGTGGTCAGCTGGGGCCAGCTGTCCCGGCTGTGTCACCTTCACAGCTTCTTGTGCACTCGCTGGTGGGGTGGCGTGAGGAGAAGAAAAGGCCTTGGTGCTGTGTGATCACTGCTCAGCAATAGCCAAAGCATCACTGTGTTATCAGCGCTGTTTCATCACAAATCCAGAACAGCACCATATGAGCTACTGTGAGGGAAATTAACCGCACCCAAGCCAAAACCAGTACACTGGGACTGGAAGCCATGATGGGGTAAAAACATTAGAGACCTTACGTGGGTGCATGCCTGACTGGGGGAAGAAGAACCTGATGGACAATGATGTGGTTGTAATACACACTTCTTTGCACAACGTTGAATAAAACTGGAAAGCTGGATTTCACCCTTCTGTACTATCAGCAAATATCTCTGAAACCTACAGGGAAGGTATGGCATCTCTCTACTGCAGTTTGCAGAGAAGATGAGGACTGGTTACTGCTCCCTGTTAGTTCCCTTGCTTAAGCAGGAAATGTTTCAGTGCTCTGGTGATTGCTGATTCTCCTGCAGTGGTGGGATTCTAGGCTTTTTCCTCAGTTTACTTAGGAAGTTACACATTTTTCCCCTGTGTTAAATAACATGATTGCCTTTTGAATGTTAATAAATTCAAAGTTAGAAAATGTCAGAAGCTCCCATGCTGCCTTAAGTCAGACCCTTAATATTTACATTTCCATACAATTTTCAAACATTTTATTCCATGCTGACTTCTCCCTGGACAATGTTTCATTCAGTGTCTGGGCTGCAGATCTCTTCAAACTAGTCCTGCAATTATGGACTTTATAAAATGTGTATTCATTAATGGAAAGGGCGAAACCAATGCTAACAGAGTCAAAATAGGTACACAGCTTCCGTGTTTGAAATGACACAAAAAGGAGCTTAGACATGCTTGCAACATGTAAGCAAATGTCCTTTTACTATGTCTCCTGAATAGTAGTGTGCCAGTGGGATGTGTGTTCTACATATCAACTGCAGAATGGTATTGGCTTTCTTGCACTGCTTGGATATATTTTTGTTGTTGTTGTTGTTAATGAAAATCTGATTTCTTTATGTACCTTAAGTTCTTGCTAACATCCCTGAGAATCTTCTGCGAGACTGTGCCCGAAGTCCAGGACACATTGTGAAGTGGTGGCTTATTTGCCAATGAAAGGAATATATATACTTAATAAAAAACTTTATTGTGATGGCATGACAGTAAAAGACTTGTTGCTTCAGGTGGATTCTACAAATGTTTCCCATGTATATCTTGTGTGTGCAAATAGACAGTACTAGTATTGTCGATTTCACAGAGATTGTTTATTCAACCTGACTGTTGATGACCAGGCTTGTTAGACATCTGTATCTAAACCAGTGGCATGTGTAGTCAGTGAATACAGAAGGGCTCTTTGAAGGTGTGATTCATCTGACCTACTTTGGCTGGCTGTTTTAGCATGAGATGACTCACCCCCTAGGAGGTGCCTGTTTCTCTCCATTGGGTATAAAGCAAGATAAGGATAACTGGCTTGCAGATAGATGTCTGCATTCTTTCACAGCCATCTTACCCATGCCTCTTTTTACTGGCTTATTTGATTATTGTAACATTTAGGCAGTTTGCTAACAGCCCACCTCCTGCTCTCATTTAACAGTCATGAAGAAGAGATCTTTTACATCAAAGAGTAAATTCAATCATCCATATATGTAAGGGGGTCTGTACCTAAAGTACCTGCTGATTCTCGGTGATTGTGGATGTAGTACTGTGAGATCTTTCAAAGGCTTTAATGAAAGTCAACTTAAATTTGACTCTGAATTACTGTAATCAAGATTCAGTACAGGTTTTGATTGGGAAATGTCATGGCAAATGTTTCTGAGAGAAAGAGAGAAGGCATATAATGCTGCAGTAGACATCTTAATAAAGAGATCTTAAAGCCATATATTTATGCATGTCAGCTACTTACTAATGTTGATGGAGTTGTGTGTTAATTCAGCTTTCAGCTTCTCTGGCTTTGCTTGCCAGGAAAGCTGCAGCATTTTCCCAGCACGCTCCTGACTGCGAGTGTGAGAAGTCTGTAGCTTTCAATACCGTATATGCTCTTCTTTGTGGTGCCATTTGCACTGCGCAGCATTGTTTCTGCTTCATTCATAGGTTCTGAAGGCATCTATATACTTTTGTCTTCTACAGGAATCAGTAAAGATCTGTCATGTTATAGAGCTGATAGCCTAGAACTGATGATTTGCCTTGAGCTTCTCCTGTAATGTTTCACCGGCTTCTCTCTCCACTACAGAAAATGGCTTCAGGCAGCCTTTTGCCTGATACGTGTAGCAGATATCCAGATATGGATAGCAAAATGTGCAAGAAAATGGCTTTCATCCTAGGTGGCTGTCACTTTCAAGTAAAATAACACCTGTACGCTGTCTTAAAGAGAAACTTAGCAATTTTTTTCTTTTATCATTCCAATCACAGCCTTCTTTTCTGCACTGTGCTTTTTTCCCCTTTTCAAGAGAGCTTTCTTGTTATGCTTAGTATGCAAGGATGTAGTTATGCTCCCCTGATGACTTAAATGTGAGCCTCCAGGATTTAAGGGCTTTCTTCTGTGATGACTATAAATTGTCCATTGACATGGGAAAGATTCATAGTGCTTGAATGTGTCTATGTTTAGCACATGTGAGGCTGCAGGAAAGTCACACCACAGTCCCTCTAAGTACAGACTGAGTCTTTGGGCAGGACAGCTGCATTAAATTCACAGTAAAATATATGGTGTGACCATCACTTCCTGTCACAATTAGAAATAACTCCAGAAATGCAAAATACTCTGTTACATTAAAAAGCTGAAATATTTACCAAGTTGGTCAATGTGATTTATTTCTGCATCCTCTGTTAGGGCAGGGACTGTGATTTACTGCACATACACTGACTAAAATAGAGAGGTTCCACCCTGGCTACTTTCTGGGTGCTATTGGAGAATTAAATGTTTAATAATAATTGGATTTTTTTGAAAAAAACAGTTTCAGTTGCCAAATGAAAATACAGCTTTCTGTCAGTGTAGCAATTACAGTCTGACACCTGACAATTTATCATTTCTGTACACACTTTCATCAGGACAAAATATAATTGGAGTTGGCTGGCAGTTTTGCTAATGGTGCAGAAAGAATAATAAAATCTAATGTACGCAATGTTGTATATAGTCTTGTAATGGTAACATAAACTAAAAACTGAAAACACTGGATGTAAAGAACTGATTCTTCCTGTATTATCACTCTGCATCCATCTAGGCACCTGGTTGGGATTTCTTTAGAAAGGAAAGCAATTTCATTTTGATAGCTCAGCTTTAGTTACAGCTTTGACTGTGTCTAATTTTCAGTGTTACTTCCTTCCAAAAATCCCATTTTAGCACTCACTGTCGTCATCATTTCGTCTTTTCCAGGCACTGAGAGGTTCTGATTTACAGAAACTTTATCTATTTGTGTTGGAATGATACCAGCAATGTAGTAAGATTTTGTCTTTCTTCTTCCTAGCCATCTGCATATTTCATTTGGAGTGGAAGCAAACAGGCAGCAGAAATCAAATTTCCTTTGCTATTCCTGCATCTAAGCTTTTTGACCTATATGTTTCAAGTCTAACTTTTGCTGGGGCTTTCACCACAACCATTTTGTCTCCAGCAAGTTACCAATACTTTCATTATTTCTTTGCCTTTGTCCCCCTGTCTCTGATTTAACATTGGCAGAGACAAAAAGAGCAATGGAGCAAGGAGGGAGGGGAAGACCCAGCTCTCCCCTGCCATTCAGACATCTCCTGTTTCTTGTGTGTTTCTTGCACTGAAATTACTCTTCTTTATATTTCTTTGCTATTTCAGCTCTTCAGCTTTCCTTATTCCAGGCATACCTCTTCTGTTTCTTAAGATGGGTTGGTTTGCTTCTGCAGCTTTCAGTTGAAATCTGATGTTTCACGCTATAGAAAAGAAATGTCACCAACTGAATGTGAGCATGAGGAGTGCAACAGGTGGTACCATTTCTTAATCAGCTCTATCATCAGAGCATTGATGTCTCATAGGCCAATTAACTATTTCCTTAAGAGCATTTCTCATTATGAACATGTTCAGAAAGAGAAGATCCGTGTTGACATGGAAGTTCCCCTTTAAAATAATAGAACACACCAAAAAATAGGACAACACTATTTTCTCTCTTGCTTGTTTTAATGAACTCGGGTGAGATTTAAAAGGCATCTATAGTCATGTTGGTATTATAAAGCGTTTTCCAAAGGGCTTTATTTGAAGAGTTTCGTTCTCAGTTCTTTTGAAGTATCTCAGTTTGGGCACTGAAAAATGGAGGCACCCAAGAACCATTGGTTGTTTTATTTTAAACCTTGACTTTCCAAACAACTTTAAAGGACAAAATCACAAACTGTTTTTGCGTTGTGGTGTGGTGTGTTTTTCTTACAACCTACACTGGTGTGGGCTGACTTCTTGAGAAGTCATAGGCAGGAGAATTTATCCATAGACATCTCCAAAAAGAACCAGCTGTTGGCATAAATATGGCCGATAATTTAGTTAGCAGTAATTTCCTTTTGCTGTGATTGAGATGGTTATGATTCATTGTAGCACACTGAAGTAACATCTTAAAAGGATGAGAGTCATTCAGCATGTTGTCTGTTGCATGCAGGTGGGTTGTACTCTCACCAAAGTCCTCTGCTAGTTTCTGCTGCTGGTCATACCTTCCAAGGCAGAAACTGCCCAGTTTCCATAGTACTTGCCAGCTGTCTGGCTGCCCCACCAGAAGTAATCAATTGCCAGAAATATATTTTCCCACAAGGTTAAGATACTGAAAGACATGATGGTTTTAGCTCCTGGTTTTGGTTTATTTTTGTGTTAAATTCAATGTAATCACTGGCTTTATTTTCTGGTAGTCATAATACATGGTATGCTTTGATTGGTTTTGTTATGGGTACAATTTAGAAAATGACAATCATTGACTAGTGAGTCAAAATGAAGAATTAATTAGAATTTCAAACAGCACATCTCTCTCAGGCATATTCCCATTTCAAAAAACATATTCCTTGGGCATCTTCTTTAAATGAAAAATTAAGGCCAGGGTCTTTTCTACATTTGTTTAATTCTGATGGTCTGCTAGACATTTTTTAAATTTAAGAAATACTGGTCTTGTTTTTTATGGAAGTAATTTTATTAATGACATAGAAATGCTTCCATTGTTTTTAAGGCACTGTAGTATCTGTAGAGAAAAATACATTAAAAAAGCATGGGCAAGATGATGTATTTGCATAGGAATGACTAATAGATGCTGCAGCTGAAAATATATTTGCTTTATTCTTTGTAATTTTAATAATAAGATTAATGCAATAGTGAATTTACAGACTTCTCTAAATACCACAGGGAAATCCTTGAAATCTCAATATTTGAACTAGGAAACACTGTAAGAGAGCTGGAAAAAAGACTTAGCTGTGTTGAAGATGAAGGTAAGTGAATTACAACAGTCTTGCTAATTGATTAGGAAACACAAAAATATTAATTATTTTGTGAAGGCCCTACAGAGATACATATTTTTATTTAGAAATACAAGTTTTCCCTTTTCAGACATGGTTATTAGAGGTGTGATGTTGCAAATGTGAACTTAAGGAATGCTACATGCTGCCATGTTAGCTTTCTTCATTAATTATTAATGAAACTATGAATAACATGAATTCATAGAGTTAATATTCTGGCCACAGTAAGCCCTGTGAAAAAATCCCTTGATTTATATTTTCGAGCTCTTTTGTATGCAGAGATCCTCATTATGAGGATTACTAATTTGAGACTTTCTCAGTCTCCAGAAAAAAAGTGGGAACAGTTTGAAAAAATGCTAAGTTTTACTTTAAACAGCATGAAATAATGTGGAAGATAGAATAATCCTGTATTTGTTTTAAGGTAATGAATGGAAAACCAGATACGAGACACAAGTAGAATTGAACAAACAGCTAGAAAGGCAAATCAATATTCTTCAGGACAAGATGGAGCTTATTCGTGGAAATCCAGCAGGTAGAAACGCGTATTCATAACTGGCTTTTGATACAATTAGTGATTATATGTTGAAATTATATCAATGGGTCAAATTTTCTGCTTATTTGTAGATAAACTGTCCATTGTTCGCACCTTTGATCAAATGCCTGTGGTGAGTACTATGGCATTTAGTTGCTTAGCAATAAATAACACTGTAATTGAAGAACTTGTATAATCTTTTGTTTTCTCATGATAAAAAAATACCAGCAGCCTTGGTCTAGAAACCACAACAATCAGTCCTGCTTCCTTTTTTATTGTTTCAGATAATGCAGTTACTTATAAATTTATAGAGTAAAATCATTATTTAGGAGGTACGTAAGACCTGAATGTTGGGGAGAGCCAAGCAGTGCAAATTTTAAGGGAGTGAAGGTTGTGTGATTGAATCTGCAGTAAGGCATATGAGAAGGAGTAGCTGGGCTAGTTCTGTGAATAAATGAAAAATGTTAAACCTTGATCACAAAATCATGGACTCACTTAGTGTTTGACCACTGTCACAGTAAAAAAAAAGTGCTTTCTTGTGTTCAGATGGAATTCCATGTGTTTCTATTCGTGCCCATTGCCCCTTGTCCTGTCACTGGGCACTACCGAGAAGAGGCTGGCTCCCTCTTCTTCATTCACTCCTATCATGTATTTATACACATTGCTGGGGTCCTTCTCTTCTCCAGGCTGAACAGTCCCAGCTTTCTCAGCCTCTCTTCATCTGTCAGATGCTCCAGTCCCTTAATCAATCTTCATAGCCCTGTGCTGGACTTGGTTCAGGAAGTCCATATCTTTCTTGTACTGGTGAGTCCAAAACTGGACCCAGCACTTCAGATATGTCTCACCAGTGCTAAGGAAAAGGGACATATTACTTCCCTCAACCTGCTGGCCACATTCTTCCTAATGGGGAGTCCAAGGGGCCATTGGCTGCCTTTGCAGCAAGAGTGCAGAGCTGGCTTGTGGTCATCTTGTCGCACACCAGGACCCCAAGGTCATTTGCTGCCAAGCTGCTTCCCAGCCAGTGGGCCCCAGCATATGCTGGTGCCTGGGGTTATTTCTTCTGCATTTCCCCTTGGTGAACTGAATTTCATACGATTCCTCTCTGCCTACTTCTCCAGCCTGTTGAGGCCCCTCAGAATGGCAGCACAGTGCTCTGGTGTATCAGTCACTACTCCCAGTTTTGTATCAGCTGTGGTAACATAGGTGAATAGTTGCAGTAACATTTTGCGAAATAGAGTTACAGGAATTCCTCATTGTACAGTGAATCTTTGCAACAGTGAAGGAAGTATCTGTTTTCATTTTGAAAATGTTATTCCTTAATACATTCGTATTTCATGACCTGCATTTCAACAAAGCATAAAACATTTTTCTGCGATTTTGAGGAGAAAATGGCAAGATAAAACCAGCAAATATTTTGGCCGTCTACTCTTCTAAAGTTGTAAATAAAGTGAAAACAATTTTATATTCAGTACTGATTTTTTCTTAAGTCTGTTGTCTGCTGAAATTTTTTGCACCTTGCGTCTTACTCACTCTGTAAATAGGGAAGGTAGATAAAGATGTGATAATGCCTTGTCACATAAGTAGGAATAATGGACATTATAAGGCAGGCCTATGATGATTTTTATTCCAGTTGCTTATGCTTACAGAAATGTTTCCATCTGACTTTTTTGTGCTTCAGATTCTGAAGATTAATGGGAGTTTACTGAGCCTGGAAGAAGCTTCATGCCCTATTAGTAGGAATGATTATCTGTTGTAAGCAGGGTGTGAATAACTGCTCTTTCTGATCTGATACATGGCTTTCACGTAGTAAACATTCTTGCCAGTTTTAGTACTGTCCTAAAGACTATGGTCTGTCCAGAGAGGAGAAAAAAAGTCCTTAGGGATTTAGTGAAATATTTCATTTTCCTTGTTTTGATTTTCAGGAGTTGGAAAGAGGGGAAGAAAATAGATATCTTTTATGTTGTTTTTTTTTCACTGAAAATATCGGAAAAGTCAGTGGATATTTACAGATACTCTTGGAGAATGCAGAGCTGCTCCAGTTTTATTTAAATTTTTAGGAGATAAAACACTAGGAAAAAAAAAATAAATACACAGATTATTTTGTGCTGTTTAAGCATATAGGTTTATCCAAATCCTTTTTATGTTTTGGAGAGTTGTTCGAGGGAGTAGGTGGGAATATTTAGCTTCTCCACAGATGAGAATAAAGAGCAGATGTGGTGAGTGGGTGTAGAAAAACAAAGAGCTTTGCAGCCAGTCATCAATCCACATTTGCTCAAAGTAAAAATGCTGAGAGTGGGTATATATAAAAGTGTGTGTGTGTGTATGTTAATCAAAAGCATGCTATGATATTCAGCTTTCAGCTTGCAGTTGGGTATGAATAGGAATATATATTTCTTATGCATATTGCACAGGAAAAAATTATTCACTGAAAGGGTTGTCAAGCATTGGAACAGGCTGCCCAGGAAAGTGGCTGAGTCCCCATCCTTGGAGGTATTTAAAAGACCTATAGATGTGGCACTTAGGGCTGTGGTTTAATGGTGGACTGACTTGGCAGTGCTGGGTTAATGGTAAAGTCTTTTCTGACCTAAATAATTCTATGGCTGTATGAAGCTCTTTGGAAAGATAGCAGTGTGATTCTTGGAAAGATAGCAGTGTGATTCTTCCAGCAAGGTGATACAATTTCTATAATATGGCAACAGTAGACAGTAGATTTTTTTTTGAGCAACGTATTTCAAAAATTAAATCAGGCACAACAACAGGGTACAGCCTTCCTGGGGTGCAGAGAGTCCCCTCTCTTCTGCCTGGTGCAGTCCCTTTCCAGTGCTGTCCCATGGTGGACTACAATTCCTGGCATGCTGGCAGGGGTTAAACCACAACAGGTGCTAAGGAAATGCAAGAAACAGTAAGTGAAGAGAGTGAACTGGATAAAAGCAGACATAAAAAGTAAGTCTAAGTGATGAGTTAAATGATAGGCAGGAAAGAATTAAAAAATGAGAAGAGGCCCATTGATAAAACTGGTGATGGAAAGAAAATTTAAAAAGCAATGAGGTATGAGACAGACAGGAAAAAAATTAAAATAGGGATGTCAAAGTAGATAAAAATAGGCAGAGAAACGAAATTTTAAAAGCCACAGGATTAAAAGATGAAAAGATCAAAAAATAGGGATGGCAAACTAGAACGGAGACAGAAGAACAAGAAATAATTCAAAACTAAAGGCATCAAATGGGATAAAAGTAGATATAGAACATTTTAAAAGTGACAAGCAACAAAGACATTGAAATAAAGATGGCGAATAGATAAAAGTAGAAAACTTAAAAAGCAAGGGGGATTAGGGAAATAAAGTGAAAAATAGGGACAATGAATTAAAACAGAAACATAGAAAGAAAAACTAATAAGCGAGGGTGCCAAGGAAAGAGAAGAAATAATATTTTAAAAGACAGTGAAGGGAATAAAAGTAGGCATAGAAAAACCATTTGAAAAAGCAAAAGAGATGAGGGAAATAAAGGGAAAAACTAAAAAATAGGGAAAGCAAACTAAAACAGATGTAGAAAGAAAGTTTAAAAAGCGAAGACACTAAGGAAAGACAAGAGATATTTAAAAGAAATGACAGTGAAATACAGAGAGCAAACACCATAAAAGTATAAAAATTTAAAAGCAATGCAAATTGGGGAAATAAATGGAAAAAAAAAATAGGGACGGCGAACTAAAATGGAGATGTAGAAAGAAAACTAAAAAGTGAGTGCCATAAGGAAAGAGAAAAAAAAATAAAGACAGCAAAAAAGAGTGAATGGAATAAAAGCAAACAGAAAATTTTTAGAACAACAGGGATTAAGGAAAATAAAATTAAGTAACGGCAGTGAACTAAGACATGTAAGTAGAAGGAAAATGTAAAAAGCCAGGGGGGTAAAGAAACACAAAACCTAATTTTAAAATTATTGATGATGTCTGCCCCATCCTTCTTCCCCCAGTTTTATATTCTGGACATGATATCATGTGGTATGGAATATCCCTTTGGTCAGTTGGGGCTAGCTGTCCCAGCTGTGTCCCCTCTCAACTTCTGGTGCACCCCCAGCCCGCTCACTGGTTGGGTGGTGTGAGAAGCAGAAAAGGACATGACTCTGTGTAAGCGCTGCTCAGCAATAACTAAACATCCCTGAATTACCAATGCTGTTTCCAGCACAAATCCAAAACATAGCCCCATACTAACTACTATGAAGAAAATTAACTCTACCCCAGCCAAAACCAGCACAGAGAGACAGGATAAAATTTAAAATAAAGACAGTTAATAGATTGAAGTACACATAGAAAAGAAATTTCAAAAGTGATGGGGTACATGACAGATGAAAGAATTAAAGAACAGTGAAAGCTAATTAACTAGCCATAGAAAGAAAATTTAAAAGGCAATGTCCTACATGTCAGACAGCAATAACTTAAAAAAGACAGTGAATAGGTTAAAGTAGACATAGAAAGAAAATTTAAAAGGCAACAAGGCACAGGATAGAAGGAAAACATAAAAAATAGGGACAGCAAAGTGGATAAACTTCAACATAGACAGTTTAAAATGTGATGGCTTTAAGGAAAAAGACAAGAATAAATAAAAAATAGGAATAGGGGAAAAAAGACACACAAAATTAATTTTAAAAGTGACAGGGTGCATGTCACAGGAAAGAATTAAAAATGCTGATTCGGGGCTTGATAAAAGTAGACATTGGAAGAAGTGACAGGGTATAGGACAGACAGGAGACAATTAGAAAATAAAGACAGTGAACTGCATAAAAGCCATAGAAACTAAATTTTAAATTGACAAAGTGTACTATGGAAAGGAAAAAATTAAAAAAAAGACAGGAAACTAAATAAATAAAATTTTTAAAGCAACTGGGTACAGGACAGGGAGGGATCAGAAAACAGGGACAGGGAATCAGATAGAGGCAGACACAGAAATTTTTTAAAGGGACAATCTGCAAGAAACATAGGAAAGAATGAAAATGCAGGAACATGGATGAGAACAAAAGGAAGCATTGAAAGAGAATTTAAAAAGTGACAGTGTATATGGAAAAAAATAAGGAATTAGAATTCAGGGAAAGGGAGGCAGATAAAGGGAAATGTTGAAAGAGAAATTAAATAGTGATGGGTACAAGAAATAGAGGGAAGAACTTTTAAAAAATCAAGAAAGGGAGCTGGATAGAGGGGGACAGAAGGAATTTTAAAAAGCAGCTGAGTACAGGAAATATAAATAAGAAGTAAAGCATAAAGACAGGGAGATAGAGGACAATGTAGAAAGAACATTTAAACACTGATCGGGTACAAGAAACACAGGAATATTAAAAAAACTAGGATGCTGTGATGGATAGGAAGAACCATACTAAGAAAATTTTTAAAGTGATGGGGTATGAGAAACACAGGAGATAATTAAAAAATAGGAACAGAGAGATGGAAAGAAGAAAATAAAGAAAATTTTAGAAGTGATGGGGTACAGGACAGAGGGAGGAATTAAAAAATAAGACCAGGGCACCAGAGAGAGAGAAACATAGAAAGAGAAATTAAAATGCAATGGGATACAAGAAACACAGGAAAGCATTGAAACACAGGGAGAGGGAGTCGCAGAGAAGGAAACAGAGACGAAAACTATGCTCCGTTAATGAATTATGCAACAGTTTCACCTCCTGCTGCAGCACCAGCCTCCTCGCTCTGCCTCTTGGCCCTGAATAATTGATGGCAGTGAGCACAGCAGCAGCAGCAGCAGCCCCAGCATCCTTCCTGTGCTGGCGGCCAGGTCGTTAGGAGGCATAGGGTTAGACACGCAGGAAGGCCAGGGTCTACGGGGACAGTCAGAACTACAAGGACAGGGCACAATGGAAAGCAGTTCACTGGCACACTAGAAAGTGGTGGTAAAAGTGGGATGGGTCTTAAGAAATGCTGACTAGTAGTAACAAGAAAATCCAGAACAGACTGGTCGTGCAAGCTGGATGCAAAACACAGGCACATCTACATGAAAACACCCAGACTAGGACATTAGCCAGCCTTACCCCCTGCTTTGTCTTTGGGCTGAAAGTCCTCACCTCTGCCTGCTGTGTGCCTCGCAGACCTGTGTTCCCTCCAAAGGTTCTGTTTCTTTTTCATTGTGTTGTACAGGGTTTGGCAGCTTAGCACTCACATTTTTTTATTATGCTAGCAGGTTTTCCTACGTCTGTGGGCACCTAGGTAGGTTTAATATCTTCCTCTTCAGACTCAAAGTCACCTTTATTCCACTGTGACTGAGGGACCTAGATCATCATAATGACATTTTCAGCGAGTGCTGTTATATCCTCTTTATACTCCTCCATGTTCATAATGACAGTTCCTTTTGTATCTGGATTTTCTCCACTCTTTCTAATGGGGCTTCCTCCTGTAGAACTAGTGCTAAGAGGAAAAAACCGTATAGTCATAACGGGTGAGATACACAGCACTGTCTTTTGTAATGCTTCATAAAACAGCTTTTGTTTCAATTCTAAATCTTCAGTATTTTTTCAAATAGGAACAGACAAGAGAAAAGACGAGTCCACTAGCTAAGATGATGAAGAATCAATTATGTTCCAACTCTACATTTAATTAACAAAGACACAAGATTCTTACCAGACTGGGGACTGTCTGATCTGGTAATTGCTTCATGTCCTACTTCTACCAATTGTGGATAAATTAGATATACATTCTTGTTTCAACATGTAAGCAAGCAGTTATAGAGAGGTATACACAACCAAAGTTTTATCCCCATCTCTGCTTGGGAGCATGAGCCCATTTCAACATCTTCTGCTGTAATGGGCTCTCTTGGTTTCGTCTGCCGTAGTAAGCTTTCATATCATATGGTGGAACTTCTCTGTATCTGTTGAAACACTCCTGTTGTCCTTCCCCTTAAGGTGTAGTCTGTTTAGTGGGAGAGTGGCCTCAATACTGGAGACTTTGGTGGTGCATGGTTATCTTCTGTATGAGGGTGACCTTGGCCTTAAATGGGGATAACTATGTGACCTTGACCTACGACGATAGTTACGACTCTTCCCATTGCCTCTTCTTTGATATGGCGGCAATCATGAGTAGGAGTGAGAGTGGGCACAACTAAATGATTGAGAGCAGGAGCAAGAGGAGGAAGAACCTGATCTTGGCTTGGAATAGGGATACAAGCTTCCAGACCGAGATGAAGCACTGTAGGGAGACTTGGACCTTAAAAAAACAATGAAAAAACCCCACCCAGACCCACAACACAAAATAAATGAATGAAGTTAATTTAAAACAGCCACTCACAACAATTTTTTTCTCACTTTTTTTTTTTTTTTTATTCCTCTCCATATGCTTATGTCAAAGCTTCTTTCAGCTGCTGACATACTGCTACTGCAAATTGAAGAGCATGGTAACATGTAAATTTTCTGCTTATAAGCCAGAACAGCTGCTGCTTTGTAAGTGTAAAAACATACAGGAAGGGTAAATGTTTCCACTCACTTCTATCACATGAACTACTTAGTTATGGATGGATTTAAGGTGGTGTATACTGGCCTCTACTGGTACGTGAACGTGCACATTTTTCACTGCTCAGCAGCTACGTGCAGTGCAAATACTTGTTGCAGTAAGATGCAAAAAGAGCAAGCCTTAGTAGCTACAGCACAGTATCAAGCATCAAGAAAACACGGTTTAGCCTGAAGACAGTAAAGCTCCATTTTAAAATGCCAGCTTAGTCAATTTAACTTGACTGCATATTTGGCAATTTGCACAGGGTGCAAAATACTTGTTTTGCAGTCTTACATGCAGGACTGGCTTCTAGCCAAACGTTGTAGCAACATTTTGCACATACCTGTAGCTCTAACTAAGGATAGTGACCATATTTCAAGAAAAATCATATCTAAAAGCAGCTAAACTCAGCCTCCAATAATGAATGCCATTGCTCTAGGAAAGATACTGACAGCATTACTAAGAGAGCTATTCAGACTCCTGCCCATGGGCTTTTTGAGGATAGAAGACATCAGCTACCCTGAGTTTTTTCTTCACAATTTATTCCACATATGCTCATTTCTCCTCCAATTTGAGATTTCCTTACACAAGTCTGATCTTTTGATTTGTAAGAAAAATTTAACCAGTCTGCAGTCCAGGTTAAAATCTCTTTATGTATCCACATGAGATAGACAGAAGAGAAAATTAAGGCAATGTCTCTCACATATCTCCTACAAGGTGCTTTGAGGTAGGTAATAGTTACAATCAGGCTAGGGAGATGCAGAAACTACACCTATGCAGTTTTTAGCCTGCTCATGGCTGTCAGGAGGTGAAGGATGTCATTACAGAGAAGTTTTAGTGAAAAAGGCACCATTCTTTAACAGCCACTACCCAATTATAAATATCAGTCAACTGTAATCCCTGCCATTTTTGAGCTAGTGACCTACATATGAAACTCCTATCGCTGCTGATCCCTTGAATCATCCAGTCCATCTAACGACAGAGAGAGGTGGATTGGAACTCTTTCTAATTGTTCTAGACCATCTCCTTCTCATTAGGATTATATAAAACATTTACCTGGAAAATGAATACCTGTGCTCCTTTTGAATCTTCCTATATGCCACCAATCCTGTAGGAGAATCATTCATAAACTCATAGAGTTTGGACTTCTTTTCGCTGTTAAAATCAGTTTGACTGTTACTACAATTATAGCTTGACCTTTATTCCAAAAAGACACCAAGAAACAAAACATGGCCAAGATGCAAAAATGTGTACTGCATGCAGTGCAAAAGGTGAACATCCTAGTTAACCAAAATCAGTTTAGAATTCCTACAAGTTTTGGAGAATGTTATAGAATTCCACGTGTCTTGGTTTAGTTTTGCATGTTTACCATATGCAATGAAATAGTCTGTTGGATAAAACTCTTTGTCATTTTTGCTTATGTCGGATGCACTTTAGTGTGACTGCAGTCTGATATGCTATCAGAATACAACAATGAAAAACAACGCAATTTCATTGAGCCAAATACGTATTCCTTTTTAAGTCTCCATTCTCTGTAAAATTCCTCCCTACATAAGGGAGGCCAACAGCATCCTGGCTTCTATTCAAAACAGTGTGGCCAGCAGGACCAGGGCAGTGATCGTCCCCCTGCACTGGGCACTGGTGAGGCCGCATCTCGAACCCTGTGTTCAGGTTTGGGCTTCTCTCTACAAGACAGACACTGAGGTGCTGGAGCGTGTCCAGAGACGGGCAGCGGAGCTGGTGAAGGGTCTGGAGCACAAGTCTGGTGAGGAGCGGCTGAGGGAACTGGGGCTGGTTAGTCTGGAGAGGAGGAGGCTGAGTGGAGACCTCATTGCTCCCTAAAACTACCTGATAGGAGATTGTAGTGAGGTGGGTGTTGGTCTCTTTTTCCAGGTAACAAGTAACAGGGATGAAACAGCCTCAAGTTGTGCCAGGGGAGGTTTAGATTGGATATTAGGGAAAATTTCTTCACCGAAAGGTTGGTCAAGCACTGGAACAGGCTGCCTGGGGAGGTGGTTGTTTCACCATCCCTGGAGGTATTAAAATAAATGTAGAGGTGGACTTAAGGACCTGCTTTAGTAGTGGACTTTGTAGTTTTAGGTTAACAGTTGGACTCAATGATCTTAAAGGTCTTTTCCAACCTAAATGATTCTGTGATTCTATAAAGAAAGTGCTGCTGTTGTTGGGATGGTATTTGAATGTGCTGTTGGTAGTGCTGTTGACTGATGACATGTTTGCAGGAGTTGGGGTGTGTCCTGGAACAGGGGAAGGTATACCCAGCAGATGGAGGCTGACCAAGTGGAAACTGAGGAGGAAATGGTGGCGGTGGTACCGCCAGTGGAAGAGGAAGCGCATGGGGTGATGGAAGATACAAGGGAGGTGGAGGCATATGCACAAAGACTGCTGTTACAATGGTAGTGCTGGGGCCTGAGTCCTTTAGGTACCTTTGCTATGCGGATGTCCTCAATTTGAACTTCTAAAGAAACGCAAACCCCTGTGTCACTGTTATGCTCTGCATTGATTTTAAAGAGGAAAATGAATGAAGCAGGAACTTGGTGGTGAGCACTTCCTGTTCTCAACTTAAGCATTTTTCTCCGTGCTTTCTGTTTATTTGAGACTACCCTCATTTCTTGATTATCATACTTGCCTTCCACATCCTCACCCCAAGCAGTTCCCTCAGTCTTCTCACCTTATACTCAGTTTTGCAACTGTGGGTGGAGGCTGCCTATGCTTAAGAGACTCCCATCTCTCAGGTGCCAAGTGCCCACTGCTCCTCTGCCACTTCTTGATACACTTTGCAATTCTGAGCTTCAAAGTACTGCACAGATATTAGCTGGTCTTCTCTCAAGCTTCTTTTCTTCCATGTATGTTTCCTGATTTGTTGCCTCGTAGTGACCTAATTGGCCTGGTCTTGTCTCTGAATTGTTCTTTCCTTGCTTACTGAATCTGAGATTTTTTGGTAATCTGTGGGATGAATACTGTTTTTTTGTTTTGATTTACCTTTAAGATAAATTTTTACATTTATATTAACATTATCTACATTTTTATAAACCCTTACAATCTATCTATAATAAATACGTACCAAAAGGAAGGACTATATTGGCATGGCATTGACAAAGAAAACAGACTCCTCTCTCTCTCCAGCTGGGAGAAAGCAGCTTGGCTATTTGAGATGACTAAATTGCAGAAATTCAAAATTGGCATAAAATAACAGCGTTGACTTTTCCAAGAATTTGCTCAATCACTATCAGCTAAGCCACTGAATGTTGGAGGCTGATTTCTATTGGGAAATGAATTTCTTCGGTCCTGTCCAGCCAGTTATCTAAAGGGTGGCTTTCCACCTCATTCTGTAATTATGTTTAATTTTGATAGGTGCTTACAGTTCCTCAGTCACGTACTAGAGTTTTATTTGAAGTAATTTTACCGCAAGCACAGATCTTCTTTGTTAAAACCAATCCAATTAGAGCTACTGAAAAATTAGTTACCACTTGTATTCTCCGCAACTATCTGTGCATACTTAATTATAAATCAGCTGTTGTAGAAATTAAGTACATGTTACAGACTGGTTTAACAGGTTACAAGTCATCATAGACTGATTTTCCGTGAAATACAATTCTCAGTCTGGTCTGCCACCTGCTGAGTGAATTGTACTGTTTTTCATCGGATGACCTTTTGGAATGGGGAGAGGAAAAAGAAAGCAATCCCATTCAGCTCATCTGAAGATAATTTTTTTAAAAGAAATTCTAAAGTTACAGTCACTTTCCAGTTGTGAGTATTGTTCCTTCTTGGCGGCCCAGAAGACATGGTAATGCTTGTTGTCTTAGTACAGGAACCAGACAGCCCTTGTGAGTAAATGCAAACAGTTGGAAAATAACCTCTAATAAATACAGTATTTCAACAGCATATGTTGAAATAAAACTTACCTTCTCTTCCAACACACTGCTGATTAACAGAGAGGAAGATTTAGAAAGTTCAGTGGCAGTCACCAGAGCAGCAGGAGGTGTTACAGTCACGAGTGGTGGTGGAGTTGGTGGTGGTGACAGCTGCTGATGAATCTAATTACTGAGCCCTTTTGTGTAGCCAGTTCCATTGATGAAGTTGTTCTCAGCCTAGAGGCAGAAGAACACTTACAAAAAGGTCATCTGACACTTTAGTAGATAGATGAACAAAAGTCTCTACAGGATAAAATGACTTGTGTATTCCTGTAAATGCTATCAAGCCTAAAATAAATCAGCATACAGATATATGAACATGTCACATGAAACACTAGTATTAAAGATTGGTACTTCAATGTTAACACTGAATGTGAAAGACAGGCAATCATGTTAAACAAAAGCATGACCTGAATTTGCTAGGTTGTCCCTGAAGAGTTGCAGATTCTGTAACAACAGATAATGCATTTGAAAAGTAAATGTAGCCTTATGTAATTTAACCTTGTTTAAGGAGATGAAAATTAACATACTCTTCTCTTCCAGCTGTTTACAAATAGACTTTTCTTAGAGTTTACAAAAATGTCATCATGTTACCCAGCATAGGAAGTTGTTGGCAATTAAGGCATCAGGAGAAACATCTGTCTGATGACACGATGGGCATATATGTTCCTCAGATTCCAGTAATGCTTTTCTAGTACTTCTGTGTAATTAGAAGCATCAAAATAGGTTTTAGCCAAACTAAGGAAATTTTGGGTGTTCTTATCAATTATACAAATACGTAGATGATTAATGGGTGAATGTGGTCTTGAATGGAGAACATGAAGATATAAATGTTCAATAGTGTAAAAAATGTCTAGTATGCAACAAATAGCTGTACAGTTTCGGTATTTCATTGTTGTAACATTTGAAGATGTCAAGTAGGCTGTGTCATGATATTTTGACTAGTGGTCTTTCCACTATCTGGTACGGTGAGAAGGCACCAACATCGAGATTAATGAATAAAACACATCTCAAAAAGCCATGAGTGGGTTTGAGTTTTGAAAGTTTTAACCAACTCTCCCTTGGCAAAGAATGTGGATTAAATACCTAACTATCCATTTGTGGCAGGCCACAGTCGGTCACCAGCGTTGGCTATATAGTTTTGCGTGAGAGAAGGGGCTGTGGACAAACTAAATGCATTGTGATGTTTTAGGTTAACAAACATGGGAGTAGCACTTACATTCATCACAATAACTCATTCCACAGCTGGGAATAACAACTGCATCTGTTATTGTATCTTTACAAATGAGACATAATAACTCATCTGGAATAGGACCATCTGAGGAGGAGGGGAGCTCCTCTGATAAAAAGGGAGGCTTTTCCTTCTTCCCTCTAGCATAAGTTTCCCTCGAGCCGGGGGGGTGGAGGGGTGGCCATAGGTGCGGAGGGCAGGGCAGGAAGGTAAAAGAAAAGAGTAAAAGATGGGTAAAAGGAAAACTTTTCCCACCTTTGGATTTTATCAAAGGAAGCTAATAAATGGAAGTCTTCTTACTCCACATTAGCCTAGCCACAATACCAGAAAGGGCGGGGGGGCGGGGGAGCGGGGAGGGTAGGCAGGGAGGAGCAACAACAATTTTCTTTCTATGGAACTTCCTTAATCATTGCATCAACTATGAAATTAGATCAGACTGAAAGAATCATTGCTTGACAGGTAGAAAGCAGTGAAGTGCATCCCACCTCTCCTTTGCCAGAGGATAAATGTAAATTGCTGGTTCGGGTTAAAGTTAGTCTCTGAGTAATTAAATTTTATAAATGAAAGAAGTCTATGTTAAAACTTCTACAAAAGGAGATCTATGACAGAAAAATAGAAGTGCTACCAAGTGCATTCTAAAACAGCCACTCTTGTCAGCACACAGTAGTATTTTCTTAGTTTATAGCAACAGGAATACTTCAGTCTGTTTCACACATGAGATTTGCTAAAAGTCAGAGGGGGAGGAAATCTCAGTATAACAGCTATTTGTTAAATTTTGCAAGAAGCCTTTGAAACGTAAACCAGAAGCAAAATGAGCTTTCAGAGAATGACTCCAACGGTAAACACTACTGAAATGTCTTGCAGAAGCACAGATTCTTAGCATGCCCTAAAGTTACCCAGCTTCTAGGGGCATGAACAGTAGGTTCACCTATTTTAGTATTAGAAAGTATCACAGATTTTGAAGTTAAGATACAACGACAGTGCTTCCTCCTCTGCAGTTACAGAGGCTGGCCAGCTTGGCTGCATTGCCACTCAGACATTTGTGCATGGTTTCTCTAATTCACTTTTTGGTCAGTCCAATTAATTCCATACTTAGGCATTAATAGTTGGTATTGCATATTTCCCAGTCTTTGTCATCATAACACCCTTTGTATTGTGATCTTTCACCTGCATCATGAAACTCCTTGGAATTCCTGTGCTCCTTTTAGTTCTGGGAACAGACTCAAAATTTTTGTCCTGTTAGGAAAGGAAGTGCAGACATATCTCAAGTCCCACACTTAAAATGACATTTCAGTGATTATTCCAAGCAGTGAAAGCCTTTAATTCTCTCCTTTTACCTAGTGAAAGGTTGCTTGACTGAAATATCTACTTTCCTCAATGAAAGTAGCCAGGCTGTACCAAAGGCTTGAGCAGTGTTTTGAACTCAGTTGACATTCTTTGGCATAACTTCAGTATCCTTAAAGTGAAATATCCCTTAGTTCACCGTCCACTCAGAGAAGAGACACAAACTCTCTCCCTCTCCAAAGCAAATTTCTGAGTGAGAGCTTAATTCAGCATTCTGAAGCAGTCCCTGGGGAAACTTATATTCACCATTTATATATGAAGGTTGAATTCATACCTCATGTATATAACTTCAGTGATTGATGTTAAACAGCATGAATAATCAACCAGAGGCTTCTGTAATTAAAACTCACAAATATTCAATAGACGTGGTCAACAGAAGCATCTTGTTTTTATATGAAATTTTAAAGGCTTTGAACTGTCATTAAAAAGAGTTAGAACCCGAAAAAAATTCAGTACTTTAGAGGAATTATAGAGGAATAAAGGCAGTTTAATTAACATTGATAATATACAGCTGTGGGCTGGCTTGGGGCGGTGGGTTGGCTGATGTAGATAAGGTGCAGCTGTGGCTGGTTCCTCCTAAGTAGTTAAATAGCTCTAAGGGGTATGAAAAAGAAGGAGCATATGAAGAGGAGCAATGGATGAAGAGAGACCCAGAAGACGCAGAGGGAAGAAAGTGTCCTGGATGTAGGAGAGGCCCTGGGAGAAAAGAAGGGGGCCTGGATGAGGAGAGGCTGGCTGGAAGAGGACCCTGGAGAAGGAAGATTTTGAATGTAGCAGAGGCAAGAAGCAGGGTGGACTGGCCTGAAAAGGATGAAGAAACAGCAGAAAAGTTAGATTAAATTTTGAAATCTTGTGGGGGATTGGTGGCCAAGCTGGGGAAAAGCACAGGAACTGCTTATTGAAGTTAGCCTGGTATGGGATGGTAAAAAAGTCTTGTTACAGCTGGTTGGGTTGGGTACTACTGCAACATGGTACTACTGAAATAGATGAAAATGTGTGTGAAGGTTCACTGAGAAAGATCTATGGACATATTTGGTGAGTATGACCTAGAAAAAAGAAAATTACACATCTATTATTCCAGGTCTCCCTTGAATTTTGAAAGGCTTTGCAACATTGCCACGTAAGTTCCGTATTTCACCCCCAAGAGAAATAATTCTTACTATGAGTGTTCATGTATTTATGTAACTGCCAAGGTGAAAAAAAAAACTTAAAAGCTTGGTAACCCTAGAACCCCTGTACAATCTTAGTTTTTGTTGGACAGTTCTTTCTATAGTGGCCAGGTTTTCCACAATGAAAGCAGGTGTATGATGGTAGAGGTGGACCCGAGGGTTTCTTTGTGTAACTAGAAGTTTTTTGGGGGAGAAAAAAAAAGAAAGAAGGTATGCATGTGTCTCTCTTCGTAAAAAAAAAAAAAAAAAAAAAAAAAAAAAAAAGTTAATCTCTACAATATTTCTATAACCTCCAAAGAACATATCTGACACTTACTTGACTAGATAGTATTCATGGCAAGACTGTATCATCATAGCTTTTTAGCTGCTTTGGAAGCATTGGCTTCAGCCAGATTGGCAGTCTGTTTAACAGGTAATTAGTATTTCGCACACACATTAGGCTACAAGTAGACTCAGGTAAGTTACCTCAGATAAGGAGTTGTGTAACTAATCCAGTTGTCTTCCAAGTGGATTGAAGCTATGTGTAGAAAAAAGTATACTAGCCAGTGTTTTTTTTTAAGCTGGTCTTTAAGCTCCAGACTATTTGAAGAAGCTAGCCACTGTGCATTTGAGAAAGATGTGTGCAAGTAGCATTATTTACATTTAGCAGCATTAAAAGGACACACAACTTGAGAGTCAAGGCAGTTGGGTTTGTTTGCTGAAATTCAGCTTCAGACACAGAAGCAAAAAAAAAAAAAAATCAAGCTTTTTATAATCCCTCAGCAAGACAAAAGAGTCTTTTTCAGTAGACATTTGACCGTTATGTGCTGTAGGCAGACCAAACCGCATAGTTTCTCCTCATTAACTTTCATATTAAGTGATTTAACTAACCTTCTTCCAGTTGACAGTGTCCTTTTAACATATAAATTGTAATATATGCAGAACTAGATCTTCAAATTATGGAAGCCAGCTGATATTTTTTTAAGTAGTACTTCTTCAAATGTTTTTATTCCACACTAGTCCAGATACAAGCAGGGTTGAAGGGAGTGACTGTAAATTATTTAGACCTTCAAGAACCTATCATTCAGATCAACCATTCATGTTTTTGTTTTTACATGCATTCATTCACAAAAGCAACCAACTAGTTTCCACATTTTATTAAATTGTTGTTTCATATACAGCTTTTTTCTCAATGGTAGCATGATCTAGATTGACATCTATGAAACAACTTACATTAATATTTGCAGAGAATTTTACAGGTTATTAACTAATTTGTTTGAACCCAAATGGTTTGCAAAACACATCCAAATGCCACATAACATCTCTAGGAATAGACCAAAATTCAAATATGGCATTTAATAGATAGTCATAACAAACAAAAACTTTTTACTACACATTACCTCCTGTGCCAGTCTGTACTAAAGAGATTAGAGTAAGTTTTGAGCTGCTTTATGTTATGTACCTCCATTTTTTGAAATACTTGAATTTTATCAAAAGTTTAAGTGGGCTTGGACACCAGTGGACAGTTTTTCACATGTTAGAGTAAACTTCACATGACTTTACAGAACCAAGAACACGTTTAGGGGCAGCACTAAGGGAGACCAATTTCTTTCAGTAGCTACTTTCCAAAGTAATCCCCCTGAAATGTACACCATTATATTTCTGCCATGAGTGAGGGAAGAAGTTCCCAGTGGGAGGAGGTTTCTTTTTCTTGGAAATGAGCTTTGGCCTTTATTTTCAGAAGAATGAACTAGCCCCTCTGCATTAGGCCCTGCCTTCTCTAATCTTTGTAACATCAAAGACTAGTAATTTCATTGGCTAGCAGTACATTGTTTCACCAAGTGCAATCACTAGTGCTTTCCCAGACAAAGTTACATGTTGTTGAGCAAAAAATGCAAGCGGCAAACATAGCATTACAGCACTTTCAGGTCATGTCTCCTAATATGCCACACATACACATTCATATATTCCTATAAGCAATTAGGTACGTTTACACAATTTTCACAGTCTGTGTTCAAACAAATTAGGCTGTGTTGTCCACTGTCTATATACCACAATTTATGAAGTAGTGCGCTATTCAAATTGTGGATCTATAATGATTAGAAATTCAAAAATAGCCATACAATTGTCATACAAAACATCAATGTTCCAGAAACACTTCTATTCTGACTGTTGCAAATGGCCATGAGATGTCTCTAATTTGCAGCCAATTAAATTCTTCTGTAAAAATTGTGTTAGTTCCCAATGCAAAATTAATGAAACATGTGAAAAATGGTAAACAGCTTCCAAAGTGTCTGTAAACAGTTCTTTTTGTCTTGAAGATGGGTAATACTGCAACATTACACTGAGGCTGATATGGTCCTCCCCTTCTATCTTCCTAAACTAGGAACTACAATTTACAGGGTAGTATCAAAATATACACACATTTTAAAGTTAAATACTTTAAATTATTAAAAATTAAAGTTTTGTTCACATTACAGCAGTTATCCAGCTATAGATCACAGCATAAGGTTTAAAAACACAAAGCAAACCCTTTTTAAAAAAAAGTATTTGACAAAAAAGTACATCTAAATATACCTCAATAAGCTGGGCCAGAGAACAGGTACAGAAGTGTCATCAATCTGTTTAGAAAAATTAAACACATATTCAAGTTCTACAATCAAAACATGGCAATAGTTTACTGTTGTCTGAAAGCCTGCACTATATCCTCTGAGTGTCTCTGAAAGGGCCATTTCCAAGCCAGTGTAATTTGTATTTGTTCAAAACAAAGTCCAAACCTATGACAGCTTAAGAGTGCCTACGTGGTTAATGGGAAGAAACTAAAATAACCAAACCCTCCTGAGATTAACTTATTACTCAGAATATATTTGAGAGGGACCCTTGTCAAATGCTTACAACTGCTTAAAAAACAGAAGGTTAAGGAAGCTGTCAATTTTCAGCTAAAAAGGATGTAAAAAATACATTTCAGTTTATTTGAGAAGGAAGTGTCACTATAGGAAACTTATTTTCAGGGTAGTTTGTAAATTAATCAGTTAATATCGCATGATTTTCTAAATGCATACAGGTATCATTTATGAACACAGTGTAGTTTTTTCTTTGTCTTTCATTTACTTAGTTATAACCAACACTGTCTTCCCTCCCACTCCAGGATTTTTCTTTTTCTTTTTTCTTTCTCTTTCTCTTTCTCTTTCTCTTTCTCTTTCTCTTTCTCTTTCTTTCTCTCTTTCTCTTTCTCTTTCTTTCTCTCTTTCTCTTTCTTTTCCTTTTCTTTCTTTTTTTTTTTTTTGAGGCAGCTGTGTTAGCTTATGATAAGATGCATCTTAGAAATATAACACAGACATGCCACAGAACACTTGAGGCTAAAAGAATGCTAACTTTTTTTATGAACATGTGGCTTGTGTTTATACACATGCTAGTAAGAAAAGATAAAAGGAACTCTTTTACAGAAATAAAACCCAATCTGAATTAGTTCAAATGCTATAAATGTGTTTTACATAAACACATTACATTAACTACTAGGGTCACTGGGCCAGTTTAACTCAGGCTCACAGTGAGAGGCATTCATGTCCAAAAAGGAATTTGAACTACCCGGTGATAGAATTACAGAGGGCAAATTTAGACTTACAAAATGTTTTCCGTTTTAAATTGATTGTATACCATTCCATGAGAATCAGAGGCTGTATCCTTCACAGAACACAGACCTCAAGTTCATTAATTTCTAGATTAAGTTATCCTAACAGCTTATCAAGTGATCAGATCCAGTGATCTAGGGTTAATGTAATGCCTCACCCCTTTCTAATGAAGAAAAAGCAGTTATACTTAAAGATGAAACCAAAACCACCACAAAGTAATTTTTGTACTGTAAGGACTATTTTGAAATTTGTCATTACGCATAGCATTTGACCCAAGTGGCAAATGGAGATCTAGGCCATTTCCAGTCAGTATTTCCTCGAGTGAGTTACTCATGTTCTAGCAGCAGAATGACAAGTGTTTTCAAACTTGAAGAAAAATGCTGCCCCTTTTCTAAAGGGGGCACAAGTAAAGTGAAAGTGGTGGTATAGTAAAGAACGGCACCAAGTTCAGTGGTGCAAACCTTGAACCTACATGATCTAAAAATGATCATACATTATCTGTACAGCACACAGTCATACAGGAAATATTCTAGCATATTTAGTATGAAATGCAATGTGTTACTAGGCACAAATATCAATGTTCTCATTAGAGCCGTGCAAATGATAGCATTGCTCAGTTTCGACTATGCTGAATCAAATACATTGGATTTATAACGTATACTATGTTTTACTGGAAAATACGTTGTCAATGTTTGGAGAATTAATACAAGGCTACATTGCTTAGAATTGGGTGCAGCGTGCAGAAAAAAGTTTGAGATTGTGTTTTTACATACTGCTTTTTATGTTCCACTCACTGGCTCCGTTCGACTTCTAGAAGAAGAAATAAAGGTGATTGGAACTTGTACTCAACATAAATCAGTGAAAACAGATTATAAAGCCTGAACATCAAAACATTATATTCTGATAGTCTTGTGAATGTGGAAATTCATTTGTATACATAAACACTGCTCTCTTGGTATATTCAGTGCAACTGAAAAAAAACCCTCAAAATCCCATTTGTAATTTGTCACCAATTACTTTAAGATACAGAATACAACAGTGCAGGAGGAAGTCCTCAGATATTTTCTCTCTGCTATACTATGCAATTTCTCTCTGCTATATGTGAAGTCTATACTACAGTTTTGTGTTCTTAAATAGTCAAGAATGAAATTACAAAGGTAACTTCAGCCAAACTGTATGCCCTAGTGTTACAAATAGGTGCCAGATACAATGCTTTGGTTTCTAAGAAAGAACAGTAATTGTCTAGACACTTTGAAGTGCATGTTTACTTACATGAAAAAAAATAATCAGTAATCTGACAAAGAAATAAAATATCAGCAGCATTGTCTTTAGAACAGTGTTTCTTTGTGGAAGCCTAAGCACTGGGTTCAGGTACGTACCATACTTAGACATGAACATGCCAAAGCACTACCTGTGGTCATCTGCTATATTTACTGAAAACAGCAGTAGAAATGTCACGTGAAAGCAGTTCCTAGGATTTTGTGCAACTGAGGAGACCTTTGACAAAAAAAGGTCTTAATTGCTTAATTGCCAGAATTTGCTTTAAAATGTTACAATACTTTAGGAAGTATTTATGATACACAAACGCTTGCTGAGATTCCATATACTGATTGGTCTCTACCTGCACGTTACTCATCATGAATCAAACATGCAACCATTGATCTAGTTAATAAACAGTTCATACATCATCCAAAGTGTCCTATGCGCAGAGGCAATGCAAAGGCTGCTGTGGGATTTCTGTAAAAATAGAAAGGCTCATTCTTCCTGCCACTGCTGGAACATCACCAGGCTACAATTACAGCCACACGCCTCCCAAAGATGAAAAAGCACACGGAAATACTTTAGATTATCTTTATCCATTTTCCTTGAAGAACATATTACAAGGCAAGTAACACATTTTTGAAGGCCTCTCCAACCGTGACAGCATGCATTCATCATTCCCAAACATTAGCCACCCCACCAGCTGTTTCCTCAAGGTTTCCAGCTAAAGGAATAGAAAGCTAACCTGCCTGCTTCATTTTCAATGTTAGGACGGCAGTGACCTTCATTCCTTATCCCCACATACAGGTGTTGGATTTGTGATGGTGGCTGCATCTATCCTCTCATTTTAGGGCAGCATTTGAGTACCAGGAGAGGGTGCCATCCAACCAGAAACAGATGCATTGGCAATACAGCACTAAGCATACCTACCTAAATTAACCCCCAAAACAAAGCCATGTTTAGCAGCACAGCACTGTAGCATCCAGAATTACTTGGTAGTGTCTGAAAGCACTGCAACTACTTCAGCATTATGCCCAAAGTCTATATGCAGAGCCACATAAATTCAGGGGTTTTTACTTGCAAATGTTTCATGGGCACCAGGATGCTGCGGTACTATTTGTTTGAGACATGCTGTAACTTGTTATACTTTATTTATTGAGAATTAACCTTAGAAAGACATGGAAAACCCACAGCTTAATAATATCTACTAACTGTGGAGAAGAAGTGTATCTTTTAAGAAGGCTGGAAAACATGGCCATTCAAACCACGCTGATATAGCTGATATAGAACCGGACTGTATGAATACATCAACAACAACCATGAACCTGTAGTCAGAATTGCATTTGAATATCTAACTTTATCAATATACCTGATTCTCCATCCTCCATAAATCTTAGGAATACAGAATTAAAATCTGGAGCACAGATACCAGCTTAGGGTAAAAGCAGACTTAGAAAGATAACTAGTAACATTTGGGAATGTGCTAAACTGCTTACTGAGTTTCAAGTTGGAAAGGATTAACTATTCCTTCATCATACTTGCAGAAAAAGCAATATGCTTTAGGATGTTATTCTTTTTCTCTTGCCTGACATGGACATTGTCTTTAGGAGACTAATAGGAATCACTTAAGAATGAAACTTCTTGTTTGTCTGGTTCGCCAGCTGGGAAGTCTTGTTCTTTCCTCCAGAGCTAGTGTGCAAAAACCCCCAGATTTGGGATGTAAGAATATCCCTGCCCCCCTCCCCCAAAGGGAAAAAAAAACAGTCAAACGCTGACAGTCAGACTGCTGGGTGATGGGAACAAATTATAAGTTTACACTACAATGCATATCTGTCTTTACTATAATGGCAAACGCATACCATAAGGAATCTCTCCATGTAGAGGAAGCAGGATCTACAACTTGACTTTCAGAAAAATCAACCCCAAAAGCAAACCCAACTTAATCATCTGAACAGTTACCACTGTTGGAGTTTGAATCCCATGTCCCAGCAGGCCAAAAAGTCTGTCTGCTTTGGGACAGATACATTAAAATCTACCCTGTGGCAACAAAACTTAACAGCAAATTTAACAAGAAAGATACAATCTGAATGAACCAATATCCACAAAAAAAAGTGAATATGCTGAAACCCTCACACAGACTACAGTGCTTTATGGCTACGTATGTAACATCTGTTTTGTGGTTACTTTAACTCCTCCAACAGGGCTCTCCTAGCAGTTACTGATGAGTTCCTAGGAATCAGGGCATTATCATCTCTGTATTCTGAAAACAATATAACTACAGAAAAAGCATTAGTCAGTTCTTAAGAATGGGCTTTAATATGTAATTACATATCACTGCAGAGAATCCCATTACAGATATAAAAGCAAAACTTTACATGCAGTGTTGTGCTTTTATCACCTCAACACACTAACAGTACATTTCAAGAAATCTTCAGGTTTGATAGTCAACCGCAAGTAGCAAAATCTTTTCAATATTTTTTTTTCTTTAGAATAGAATGAATGCCAACAGCAAAATGGTCCTTAAGTTTGCTAAAGGAGAGTCTGCTAATGCATGAGATTCCTTCCTGATCTAGCTTAAGTTTTTTTCCTTCTGTTGGGTTACAAAACCATAGAACACGTCTCTATAGTGAGCATGGAAGAGGACCCCCCCACACACAGTCCCTCTCTGGCCTTTTAAAATAAGTCCCAACCATCCATTTTGCCTTCCCAGCATCTTACAAAGAGTCCACCATATCACCCCCACCCCCCTCCCCGATATTTCAAATCCTGTTTACTTTTAGCTTCTATTAGCCTTGCTTCTGTTACAAGATTTCCGTTATGAAATGTCTTGGAAAAATCTGAACAAGTAGGCTATCTTCACTCAGGGTCCACTCAAGGGTCTTTCTAAGATCATTTCAGCATTTAGTCGGGACTCCTGCACAAAGTTATAAAAATCCAGTACTTTCTGTCCACGCGTAAGAATTCCAAACACCCTATTTAGGGATTCTTAGGCATTAGGATATTCTTATCCTGGTCTAGTTTTTTCCTTCATCTTCTGAAGGTGAGTTTAAGCATCTACATCTGTTCAATAAAAACTGAAATTCATGGTTATGCATATAAACCAAAAATCTGGCGTACACATATATTACACTGAAATTTATTCTCTAGCTTCCCTCTGACAACCACTGGGGGATTTTTGCATTTTCACTGAAAAACACGCTTACGAAAGCTTCAATAAGCATCTGTGTCACAACCTGTGTTTCTGCTTCTACCTGCATGTGTATCTCTAACCATCTGTCATGAAGTCCAGTGGCATCCCTAAGACACTTAACATTGCGCTGTTAAGTCTCCTCACAGACATTCTCCTGAAAATAGTTTAAATATGTGTAGGTAAACAGCCAGCTTTAGGTCTGACCACTTTAAAGTCTAGGGCTGAAGTTACGGTCACCACAGTGTACGCATTATTCTAAGTTTTAATGCATCAAACATGAAGAGGTAAAAAAGCACAAGTACACATTTTAAAGAAAAGACTGTTGTAAGAATGTCACAGAACCACAGGAAAAAAGAAAACAAATAATACATTGAATGTTTAGGAAATGAAAACACTTTACAAGTCTTTATTTCTGAAAAGTCACATGCTGAAGTCTTTAATCACATTCAAACTTAATTCCAGCGAGGTGATACAATTTCTATAATATGCCAACAGCATTTTTATTTTGAGCAACATATCTAGAAAATTAAGTAGTATTGGCAAGTCTTTTTAACCTTTTAGCAACCTTTCTAACTTTTCAAGGAAGTCAGAATCACGCAGTTAGAATTATTAGAAGGACCTCTAATAATCTGTAACTTCCTAAGCAATTTCAGCTCTATTTAACACAGGAAATACCTCAAAGATACTAGATTTATCTCACTCAGCTAGTCATTTAAGGTCCTGCCAGTCAACAGAAGGAGAGAAGAACATTTCTGTAGAGTAATTCATCCCATCATCATTCATACCTAGAGCTAGCTAGCATGAAATATTTTCTTGATATCAAGCACTAAAGGAAAAATAAAAAAAGGTTCGTCATTAGGGACCCTGGCAGTCAGCAAGCTATAAAAACCTGAATGAAAAAGAAGAATAAAAATGTAAATTCTGGAGTGATGAGCAAGGAAGCACTGAGGATTTTCTGTGTTGGTAAATTGCAATGATTATTGCAGATGGCTTGTGCTATTTTTGCTTTAAAATCAGAATCGTACTAATGAATGGTTCCTTGCTATTAAAAACACCCCTAAACCATTTAAATATACAACTGTCTTTCTGAAGTCCTTATATTGACTTGAGATAATATTTTTCTTTTTGTCTCAAAAAAAATGTAGATGTCACATGACAGTAAATGCAGAACCAATACCTTGAACACAAATTTTACAGGCAAGGTTTAGAAAAGAATTTTTGTGTACTGAGGGCAGATTAAAAATAACCTAAATAGTAAAGAGCACAGGGAGCACAGGGGAGTTTCAGCAATGAAAACTGTTTAGTCAGTAATTTCCTTTATGTCCCAATGAGTAATACAAATGTCATACAGTACTTCAGAAATAATTACAGAAGGAATGCCTTCTCTCTAACATGATGTGAATTTTCCTTGCTTCTCTTAAACATGCTGCATTCATTTGTTCGCATCTTTTCATTACATGAGTTTTGGTGAAATACATGCTCTCTGTTAAACATAATTTTCCATAAAAGCAGAAAGAAAATTATTCCTTTCTCTCTCACCATTTATGCAAGAAAGAATCCCTGGATAGTGGCTTTAGTATGCAAAGACTGGAAAGCACGCTGCAAAATCAGTTCAGAAGAGTGCACTCCTGATGTCATGGCCTTAGCAACACTTAGTAATGGCTTAAGATTAGCCAAGGAACCAAGGTTTGTGTGATAAATCACCATTTTCAGGAGTCTCCAGCACCATAGCTGAGAAAATTCTGACATTAAGGGCCAGATACTTACTGTGCAAAGCTGCCTTTCTGAGAGCGCAGTGACCGCAGAACTGAGACCCTCACACAACCACCTCAGGGTTGTTCAGGCTGTCAGTTTTATACTGTAAGTAGAATGTGTGGCAGTGTCACACTGGAGAAGGTGTTGGTAACGTGGCAGGAGGGGAATGTTGGGTTTATGAAAACGCGTAACAAAGACTCTACTTCAGTAGGTGTTGATAACTGCCTATAGGGAATGTCAGCACTTTATAATGTCATAGGAAATGTTGACAATTCTACTAGAAAGTGACTGTTAAATGAACTTTATTGCTCTTGCTGGATTAAGTCACCAGTAGCTCTGTGGGAATAAGAAATCTGGTATCCTGTCTTTTGTGAAACTTGGGAGTATTTTGGAGAAGGTTCTGCAGCCTGGTCTGACTGCCCTAAGCTGTATCCTGCCTCCTTGCAGACCTCCCCTTCCTACTCCTTTCATCTGACCTCAGACAAGTATTTTGGATGCCTTGAAGAGACCTTTTCGTTTTGCCGTTTTTATTTTCCTTGTCATAGTGGTGGTGGTTGGTCCTCCTGGTGGCCTTGCACAAACCAGCAGGCAATTTTATTTACATCACTTTGTGGTATTCCCAGAGGCAGAATATGTTTTATATTTCAAAGAAAACAATCAGGGAAAAATCTTGCAGGCAAGGGACATTTATTACTGGCTGTTCTTAAAAAGTCCATCGACATCGGTTGACTTGGGACCCCGGGATATCTTCCAGAGAATATGCATAAGGAAGCAATCAGGCCGACCAGAAAAGATACTAAGTGAAGCATTTCAGAGCCAGCAACAACCATGGCAACGGAGGTCTGCATTCTGCCGCCTTCCTCCTGGAGTCAGCAGCTAACCTCTAGGAGTGATGCTGTGGAGACCATTGACAGCAGGATTTAGGGTAGCGGTGCCCCACACCCATTACACTGAAGGAGCCTGAGATTTCCAAGTCTTCAGGCTGGTTTCTTTACCCTAGCTGTTGCACATGTCTGATGCACATAAGACGCGCTGCGTGCGTAGAGTTCAGCTCCGGGTCTGGTTTTGACTATGAAGATGGTGCTAACCGCGAGGGGGCACTTGGCATTTAGACAAGCGCCGGGAGCCTTTCTGCGCCTCTCCTGAAGCCCTTAGAGGATCTGTGCGTATATACCGAGTGCATGTTAGTGCATATTTTCTGTAGAAATATGCTAAATAATTTTTGTGTATCATTTTCTCGGTAGTATATGACTAGTGAGTTTATTGTTATCAACAGTATAATTTTCTGTTACAACAAAACTAAAGATGTAGTATTGCTTTTTGCTCTTGATGGGTTTAAAACATGTTAAAAGATTCAGCTAAATCAGCTGATGAACATCAGCTCCTAGTGTTGGAGGGAAGAGTGTTTATTTTCTAAACAAAACTTCATTTGATTTAAAATGTCAAGTAGGATGGATTGCAAAGGCTTCTTGTGTTGCTTTTTTTTTTTTCGACACGACTGACAGATATATTGCTTCTGTTTTAACTCATGGAGAAAAGTTAAAGAGCATTAGAGCTGAAGCAAATTGCCATAAAGATCAATAGTTTGCAGGAGCTAGACTCTGATGAAAGCAAGTTTGAGCCTCTTGATGGTGTCATGGATTTGTCACCTTGTCTGTTGTGAAATGATTTATGGAAATTATCATCTCTGTTGCCACTGGTAGCAGGGCAAGGAAAAATCCAGAATGAGTACAACATATGTGGGTGGCCTTAAAAATTCAGCTGCAGTGTCATTCTGTATAATTTCATTTTCTGGCAAGTGTTAAGTGAAATTTGTGATTTTAGTCGAATGAAAAGGAAATTGTGTGAAAAAAAGATGAACTGGAGAATTGGTGTTCCCTTTGTGGAACTCTGGGCTTTGGTCACTGCTGGACAGAAGACTTAATGTATCATTGCTCTGAGAGTGAATCTTGCTAAGCCCTGCAAAATTCCATTACATAAAGAAAGTATTCATTTAAAATCTCAGTGTGTCTTTTAGCTTAGCAGCTTGCTCAGAGTGGTTTGACATGGATGACTTACTGAAAACTAAGGATCTTAAATTCAGGTTAAATGCCTTAGCTTATGTCTCCTTTTCAGGAACACATTGTCCAGCTATTCAAAACTTAGTAGAAGAACCTGTAATAAACCTGTCTTTGAAAACCCATTTCAATATTCAGTTAAACCACTTCTAAAAGCTTTTTCAGAATTTATCTTACTGGTTCATCCTGGAGTTTTGTTGGCAATTTCCCCCTCTGGGGGAGTGCTGCATACTGGGAGGCTCCTTCTCGTTCTCTTGAGCTCTCACTGGTCCTTGCTTTGTATTGACACTTTTCTGTGCTCCAAGAACTCTGCTATAAGTCTGTGTTACTGTATGCTTTAAACTCTGTTTTCTGTGAGCTTTTGCTTTTGTGTTCTTTTGTTGTATTAAGCACTAAGCTGATCATACAACCATGAGCACTGAGAATTGAATTTGTTTTGGTGAGGTTTCTTTCTGCTTCCTTCCTACAGAATTTAGGAAAGACAAATCCAGCCCTTAATGATCTGGCTGAGTTCATGTGCTGGAGTTTCTCACTTCTTGATTTGTAATGTTGTGCAGCAGCTAAAAATTTCAGATGCCTAAGGTCTCAGCTAGCACTTCAATTACTGCCTTGAAAGTAGGGGTGGGAGGTAATTTACAATAGTCCTAGCTAAAGTGGGTCTCTACAAGCTCTCTGAAGTTTTACTATTTTAAATTTTCTTGTGACTGCTTTTGAAATTGCATTTTATAGTGTTTGTGGACTTGGGGAGGTCTTTTAGTTGAGTAGGAACACCTGTATCACTAGATTCCTATAAGAACTTCAGTATTGCTACGCTGAGCTCTGCATCATCAGTTAGGTGCGTGGACCCAGGAACAGAAGTCAGAACACTGAGTTAGCTGCCTAAGTTTCCTAGGTATTAACTGGGAGAAAGGCAGCTAGATTGGGATTCAAAACAGTGTGTAATTGCAAGTTGGTAAGAAACATCCAAGAATTGTGTCTGAAATTTCAGAAGTAAGCATGACCTTGCAGCCTTTCTCGCTTGTTCCTCTTCCATTCATGTAAATTTTGCATTTCTGACTGATTGATGGCCTGGCTTAAAAAAAATATCTCAGTAGCAGTTAAGTATGATGGCAAGGGCACTCTCAGGATATGAGATGTGAGAACTGAAGCTCTGAGGGTGGCAGAGGACTAAAATGCAGCCCATCTAAACTCTTTGTGAGTTATTTTTTAGGCTGTTAGACAGTATTCCTTCCTCATGTGACGTGGCTGAAGCGTGCTTCTCAGGTTGTGCCCCATCAGACAGATCACCAGAAAGCTTTGCTTTGAGACTCCATAAAGGCTTTCAGCAGCAAACTAAGGAGCTCGATTAAGCTTGTGCTTATGGGCAACCACAACAGCAACAGCTCATATGCCTACCTCAGTGACATGGCAAAATCAGATGTGAAGAATGTAAGAGATTGCATAGGTTGCTGCATTAGCATTCTGCTTGAAGTGCAATTTAGACCCTAGTCCCTTTTTGATTTGGGGCTTCACTTCCCAAGCTATACATTGGGAATAATTTTTAATTTATTTCACAGGAGAATTGTAAGCATAGGTACATTTCAAATTGTGAGGCACCCAGATAATATAGGGATGGTAACCATATAGTGTAGTATCAATCTATTTTCATCTGCTTGCTCATGAGAAGCAGTGTAGTGCACCGTTTGTTTGCTTGCGGTTGGATATCATCCTTGCTCTAGAGCTGAATGAATGCCCAGGCATCTGCACTGCACCAGCTGCATTGGCAGCAAAAAATAGACAGTGCTTCTGAAAAGATTAAATGAAAAAAGATCTAAACCCCTACTTTGTAGGTGAAAGAACTCAAAGAAATTAGATGAGTACAATCACTGAGGAAATACCAAATTGCTCTGTTGTGAGTAACAGCTGCAACACCAAGTCTTACTGTTTGATATAACATTGATGGACAATCTAGTGAGGAAATAAACAGTGGGCTGTGGATTTGCACAGAACAAATCTGGAGAGCATCATGAACTTCTGTATTTACTGTGTTTAAGCTGACTGTAGTCATACAAAATATGTTGTAGGTGGTACAAAATATGTTGTACAAAATATGCTGTAACATGGTTGTGATCTTTAATATGCAGTCAGGTGAAGAAAGCAAAAAATAAAATTAGTTACCTCGCTTGACAGTGCTGAGGTTTTCTGTATCTGTCTTGTTTAATTCTGTACAGACACTGAAGTAATGAAATAGCATATGAACCTGGTGGAATTTGGCCAAATCTTTTCTTTAATCTGCAGCTTCCTTTTTCTCCTTGAATGGGCCAGTGTTGACTTTAGGAGCCTTCTGTGTTAGGAGAAAGATTTCATCTGCATCCAAGGTACTTCTGCTTTAATTAGAAAAAGACCAAAAATCCCCCAAATCTTTTAATGTCTCCAGTGTGTCTGTTGTAACAGATTAAAATTAATAACAGTTCAGTCATGTGTGAAACATTCTTGAAAGATGAGGCTCTTCTGTAGCTCCTTTTTTACAAAAAAAAAAAAAAGTGGGACTGGTTATTCTCTCTTGGCAACATGTTTTACAAGTACTGTGCCTTTTGCCGTGCTCCTGCAAAATCTTGACTTCAATGGAAGTCATTCCTAGGGAATTCACAGCAACAGCCAGAAATGTTACTGCAAATTTTATGAAAAATAAAATTTGAAGCTGAATAAGTAATGTGTTTTATAGATAATTATGAAAAGAATAAAAGACGCAGTGAGTTGCAGATGATAGAAAGGAGAAGACTGGAGATTTCAAACAAGTAAATGTAAGAGATGTATGTGCTTGGTGGCTCCCTGTTAGAAACCATTGGTAGGACTATCACTTTACACATCGAGAAAATAGAATGGCTTGATGATGTCCAAAATCAAGGATATAAGTTATGGACCTGAGATGAAAATGCTTTTATAAGAATGACATAATCTTTGGAGAAATGACAAATGGTATTTTCAAGTTCACTCTGGAACAGACTGAATAATACTGTGGGAGGCTGGATGGATGCCCAGAAAAGTGGAAACTGAACTGTTCGGCCAAGGTACTGGCTGAGGGATGGAGGGCACAGTTGTAACAACAAAATGAAGGTCACGGAATCACAGAACTGTTGAGGTTGGGAGGGACCTCTGGAGGTTGTCTTGTACAGGCCACCTAGAGCCAGTGGCCCAGGATGATGTCTAGATGTTTTTCTAATACCTCTAAGGAGGGAGACTCAACAACCTTCCTGGGCAACTTATTGCACTGCTCAGTCACTCTCACAGTAAAAAAGTGTTTCCTGATGTTCACAGGAAACCTCCTGAGTTTCAGCTTGTGCCCAGTGCCTCATGTCCTGCCACTGGGCACCAGTGAAAACAGCCTGGCTCTGTCCTCTTTGCACCCACCCTCTGGTGATTATACACATCAATAAAATCCCCCCTCAGCCTTCTCTCCTCTAGACTGAACAATCCCAGATCTCTTAGCCTTTCCTTACAGGAGAGGTAATCCAGTCCCCTAATCATCCCCATGGCCCTTCACTGAACTCTCTGCAGTATGTCCGTGTCTCCCTTGGGGAGCCCAGAACTGAACACATTACCCCGGGTATGGCCTCACCAGGGCTGGGTAGAGGGGAAGCATCGCCTCCTTTGACTTGCTGGGAATGCTTTGCCTAATGCAGCTCAGGATACAGCTGACCTTCTTTGCAAAGAAGGGCACGTTGCTGGCCCATGTCTGCCAGGACACCCAGGTCCCTTTCTACCATGCTGCTTTCCAGCTGGGCAGCTTCCAGCATATATCAGCTCATGGGGTTGTTCCTCCCCAGGTGCAGGACTTTGGACTTCTTGTTCAACTTCATGAGGCTCCTGTCAGCCCATGTCTCCAGCCTGCTGAGGTCCCTCTGGATGGCAGCACCACCCTCTGGCCTATCAGCCATTCCTCCCAGTTTGGTGTCATCTGTAACCTTCCTGAGGGGACACTGTGCCCCATCATCCAGATCATTCATGACGATTTTAAACAGGACCAGACCCAGTATTGATCCCTTAAGGCTTATATTAGGTTTGGGATGTTTTTACCATTAGCATGCATTCATAACCTCTCTGAGAAACAGATGATGTAAGGACACTGGCCTTCTGGATCTGAGGTTTGCATGATAAATAGGGAAATCAAAAAAAATACATGAAAAAAAGAAAGGGAGAATATCTGGGGAGAGTCATATTATCTTCCTTTCCATGTGTACCAGGAAAAATCTGGTAAATAAATGCATAGTGAAGCATTAAGGTCATGAGAAGAAATAACTGATCATTAAGGCAATGATAAGGTAATCAGTACAGAAAGTGAAAGGATTCAGCTATTCTGACTAGGGAGATGCTCGAGTTAGAAATAAAAATAAACAAAATTTTTGAAAAGGATACTTTGTTTACACAGGGGGCCTAAGCAGACAAATGGAAGAACCTGACTAGCCTGATATGTAGTAACACTGATAATGAAAACAAGAAGGGATAATTATTAAAGGTATGCATTTGGCAGGAAAGATCAAAACAGAGATAGATACGGTATGTTGCAGGTGTGAAAGACTTTTACATCAGTGTTGTTCATTCTTTCATCATCATCTGTTTGGGTTAATTCATCTTGAGATCGATAGGAAAACAAATTTTAGTCACAGTAATATTGGGAAATAATATTGAAATATGTATTGAAACAATATGGCTCTAATATTAGGACACCAATATTTTCTTTTCTATATATAGCTGTCTACCTCTTGGCTGGATCTTGAATTCTTACTACAGGTCTCATTAATACAGTTGAGTGAGTATAGAGTCTTTTATCTAGATATATCTAAGCAGGCATCTTCTGTGGAATAGTTGTGTAAACAAAGAGGTTTGCAGATGTTTCAGTGCAGAGTAGCCCACCGCTGCTCCAAAAGGACATGTGTCTCCCGTAACCCATGTGTCATACCTGCCACACATCAATGTCTTGGAACCTCTAGAGCATCTCAGATGGCCCCTGAATTGAGCTCTGAAGCTGTTCAGCTGAATGAATTGCTGTGCATCATTGGCTGTATTGACTGTGATGCTTAGCAGGAGCTTCACAAATGGACACTCAAATGTAGGTATCTTCACCTTAGACTGAATCCCATACATACAGTCAAATATAGATATAAATATAAACTTGGATGGATTAATTTGGATATAATATTATTAGATTACTTCCAGAAATTGTATTGTATATGATACTTGTAAATAAAGACTAAAACCCAAGTGCTTAGTAATAATGATGAGGCACAGATCTCAGTGGATGTGATAGTTAACACTTTTTGTCAGAAAATACTGGATAATAAGGAGGGAATGCATTTTTAGAATTTGAAAATCTAGAAGAACATTGCAGAAAAGCCAGTCAAAAAAACTGTCAGATCAAGTTATCATGAATTAATTAATTTTAAATTAAATGTGTATATATTGCCTAAGTTTTCAGTAAAGGCAGACACAATAAAATGCAGGACAAAGGAAGAAATATCTAATGTCAGCCAGTGCCTAGAAGAGGAAATGACAGTAACTAAATCCTAAGGAAAACTCAAGGAGTTGGGCATGCTTAAATTGAGGGAAATGTGTAATCTGTACCTTAGGATTCTGAAAGAACAGGCTTGCTACATCACTGATCTGATAGCAAGTGGTTTTAATAAAGTTGTGGATGATGGCATTGTGTGCATTGGAGAAAAGATTTTTTTTCGTTTTAGTTTTAAGATAGAGAAAAAGAGGAATAATGCAGAACAAGACTGAAAAATGGATGGTGGGCAAACCTGTTGACATTCTGTGATGAGACAATAGATTTGTTGTCACAATAAATACAGTAATCATGTTCATTGTGACCTCTGATAAAGATACCATGTCACATGGAAAATAACTAATTTGGAGAAAAAGATTAGTAGGTTTGTGAAGGACTAAAAAGCTGGAAAATGGAACGTAATAGCAGCGACTAGTGAAGGAGGCTGCTGGGGGAGTACAAGCAGAGTTCTTCCAGGACCAGTTTAGGAGTAATCTTAACACTTATTGCATGACCTTGATACACAAAGTAGAAAGAGGTTGTGATATCTCTCCTGATACCAATTGTGTAATATAATGGGATCTGGATGTTGTTTAGAAAAAGAACGACACTGAAGACTAGAATATTAAAATGGGATTAAAATTTAATAGTGTAGACCAAGGGATTTAGGAAATAGTAAATAAATTCTGTTATGAATTGAGAACTGATCACCTGGACATGCTGCAGAGGAGAATCTGGGTATTCCAGCTGATCCCTCATTGACTGTGAGCCATCACCATGCAGCTGTGAAAAAGGAAAATGCAATCCTAAAACTTCTCTACACAGTTTACAGGAGTATTACTGACATTGTTCAGGGCAGTGAGGTGGCTTCTGGAGTACTACATACTCAATACAGTTCTGTTCTCCAACCGTAAGAAGGTTGAGCTCCAGCCTGATGTACAAAGGGGTTACTCTGATGATTAGAGGAAAGGACAGCCAGCTGTGTGAAAAACGATTTTTAAAAGCTCATCTTATTTATACTAGTAAAATGAATGTTGAAAAAATGTGTTCCTGTCTTCTGTCTATTCATGCTGAGGGCAAACACCAGGGAGGAAGGAGAACAGTTATCTTAGAAATCATTTCAATAGAGAAACAAACAGTTATAAACTGAGCTTGAATAATGTAAGACAAGGAAATAAAAAAGCCATCTACTTTTAGAGTTGCCCAGTAAGAATGTCTCTAGTGGATGGAGTGGATCAATTTATGAAAGAGAAGCCGTTTCCCGTGTTAGAAATGGAGGAGCACCTGCTTGGGTGTGTGTTCTGCTTCCAGTGCCAGTAATCAAAAACAGTCTCTACCACTCTTGGTCTAGCTCATCCCAATTGTAGACAAGGTAGATGGCTACACACCTAAGACAGATAGTTGCCCCACAAAATACTGCTTTCTAGCCAAGCTGTCATGAGTTACTTTGACATCCCATGTGCCTCTTCAGCCAGTCCAGCAGCTCTCTCAGCAAGTGGTTTGGAAATGGATGTACAGGTGAGATCTGAAATCTTCCTCCTACCGAAAAGGACCCATCAGAGTGAACTTTTGTTAGCGGTAAGGAGCAATTCTTGCTGGTCACCACAGGGTGACTTTATTAATCTATCAAGGAGCAGCAGTGTGGAAAAATGTATCTGTATCATTTTAACACAGTGGAAATGTGTAGCGCATAACTTGATAATTGTAGCATATGGTTAATTGCCTTTGTCTCTGCAGTGTACCAGGCACAACCATGTAAACAAAAAGTGCACAAGAAGCAATTAGAATGGCAAACATCATAATGCTTGAAGAATAAGGACTATGATGATGATATCTTTATACAGAATGGAAATATTTATAAAACATCATTTTATCTACTGTAACCACAGGGTTCCTTAAAGGAGGTTCTTAAACAACTAGAAGAAGAGAAAAAAAGGCTCCAGAATCAGCTAAAAGACTATGAACTTAGCCTGGAACAAGAAGCAAAGGTTTGTAATCACTGTATGACTCTAATCTATGAAAGCCATTATGTTGTCTGACAAACAGACAATAGAATAGTTCCACAAAATATGTCACTGGAAAAAAGCTTTTAAAATATTTTGCTTAATTCTAGCCTATATCCCTTATTTTAACTGTAGGCTTACCACAAAGCTAACAATGAGCGGCGCATATACCTCTCAGAGATTTTACAGGTAAGAAAAATGTGTGACTCAATAACTTTTAAAAATCAGTATGCTTTCTTAATATAGCAACAGCATCTGTTAACACCTTAGGTCAAAGCCTTTTGTCACTTAATTCATCTACCAAATCCATTACAAAAGCTGCTTTTTAAACATTTTGAGAGCTAGAAATTGAGATATTGCTACAGTTTATTTATTTTTAAATACTATTTTTGCTTTTGTGTCAGTTGGTGTTTCATTGTTCCCAAGCACAGTCAGTGCCCTTAACTGAGAAAGCTGAAGCAATTTTCTGATACTTGCTTGCCCATCCATTAGTCGCAGGAGTGCTATGCCATTTAATGTTTCAGTTGAAAAGAACAGAACCAAATTTTTAGCAGTAGTGACACCTACCTTAAGTAGCAATTCCTCTTTTTTGTATTTCTCCTTTTATTCTTTTAAAGACAAACTAGCCATCCAGCTCAGAATGATGATACAGCATGTATTTCAATTAAATTTATAAGCTAAAGGATAAGATACCTTGTTTTGGTGAAATCAGAGGTTAAATTTTATTGCTGCAAATTATGTAATACATAAAAATTGATACTGCAAACTGAAGGAACCTGTAAAGATTTCTAGTACTTCTTATTCTGAAAGAGCTCTTAATTTCTGAATTATGTAAAAGCAATAGTTTAGTGTGATACTCAAGAATGACTCACTGAATCCCTGTCATAGCTTACTGGGGTGAAAGGCTGTAATTAGCAGTGTTTCCATGTGTCTGCACAGCAGGCAACTGATTCTTTTGCACGGTTCATTGCTGCTCTGGGAAATCTGAAAGAATTGCTTAAACTAACTTTCCAGCATGAAACCAAGAAAAAAAACCCAGTAAATGCCCACGATAACTGTTAATATCTTCGCATTAACAATGAAACTGGGAACTGCTGGAGGAAGAATATAGGAAAGAAAAAATGATTTTATTGCTGAACATGCTAGTAAGAGGAGTGCCTCTGTTCAGCTGCCTAGAAAAGCACTTAAATGTGCATAAAGCATTATTTGAAGTGAGGTATATGCACTGGCATGTTGCTTAAATGGAGCATTAGGGACTAGGATTTTGCCACTGACACTCAAGGTAGGTAGCACATTTTGTTCTCAGTAGTCAGTTATTTGCCCCCATGATTTCAGAATCATATGAGAGCAAAATAATAATCTTCACTTTAATCTCCCTATCATCTCCCAGTGTTAAACACCCAATCTAAAGTAGTTGTAGATGGTTCCTCTGTATCCTATGGAGAGAGGAGCATGTTTAAGGTGCAAGCCATCACACCTGTTCTAGATCAAGATTAAATGAATTTCCCAGGGACTTATCAGTCCCTCCTCCTGAGCTGTGAGCAGAGTCTATGTGAGTTGTTTGTGTGATCAGACACTGATGTTTTACATTGCTAATCTGAACACGGCAGTCAACCTAATCATGGTTGGTTGTTGGTTACAAAAGGACCAGTGGCTCCTCTGGTCTTTTCAGGTCCTGTTCAGGTATGGATTTGATTTGATTGTTTCTTTTATATTATTTTAAAGTCTGTGTATATATGCCCTCCCTTTTAACAGTTCATTTTAACAATAGAGGCAGAAGTAAACTCACATTCAGTCCAGACTTTTCCAGCTGTAATTCTCTGTTCTAAAGTCTGCACAGTAATGTTGGTAGTAGTCAAGTTAGAAGGATTTACTCATAGGCTAACATTTTCCCTACATTCCAAAGTAAATATACTACAGAATATTATTATATATTACAATGACATTCTTTGTTACAGAGAATGTATATAATGTCTTTTTAGGCTTTTTTTCCTTGTTATACTGTGGGCTTTTCTATAGCCCACTACTGTGGGCTTTTCTATAGCCCACTACTGTGGGCTTTTCTATAGCCCACAGTAAAAAAAAGCATATTAAAAAAATCCTAGAATGGAAGTTTCTGCTACTAGGTGTTAAAAAAATCCCAGGTACTTGGATTTTTTTTTCCTAGCTTGTTTTGGATCCCTCCTGAAGCCTGTGGCAGAAGCAGAAGGCAGAGACACTTCTCAGAAGCCATTTCTTTTAATTGCCTTTTTTATAATAGAGTGCTTTTTCTGCTGTTTTACAAAATATCTTCTGAGTGCTTTTGTTGTCTGCCTTGTCTGGATCTATATGGATATAGTAAATTGTAAATGATGGTTTTAAAATAAATTAAAGATTTCACAAACTTGGGAAGTCATGCTAGAGGCACTAATGGTTTCTGGTGTATTCATGCTTGCTTTTGTTTTGTTTTCTGTCTGAAAAAATGTTGGTTTGGGATTTGGACTCCACAAATCTCAAAACACTTTCTGATATTATTCGGAAATCAGTTTAAGAAGCAAAGAACAATAGCAGAACTTTGAAAAGGCCGTTTCTTTCATGCCTTTTACTAGTATAGTAGACTCTGACTTGCGATTACGAATTCTTTGCAGAAAAAAACCACAATTAATCACAATTATCTGCTTGTGCAATAACAGCTCGTTTTAGTTGGAATAGGTCTGGAGTAAACTTTACTAGCAAAGAGACTGTTAAGGACAATAATCATATATACTGGCACTCTATATTCATATAAGTAATAATTTAAAAGAATGGTGAAGGCAATCGTAGTACAGGCCTCGCCTTGTGTCACAGAATCACATCTGCCTAGAAAGACGATGAATTATGCTAGTCACCATCTTTAGTACTAGAGTTCCTTAAGTGTAAAAAATTTCTTGATTTCAAGAGGGTAAATCTGTGCAGATCCTATTCCATTTTTATGCTCGCACTCTGAAAAGACTGTTTTAGTTACAGCTACAACTGGGTCAAGAACACTTGCCTGGTGCATTGTATATTTGGAAGCACAGTAGAAACCTTTTGTCTTGTAAGCAGTGAGACACGCTTCTTTTTAGTGCCAGAATTTTTTTCTCACAAGCACAAGATGTTTTCACACATGCTATAAAATGTAGCATTTTAATGTAATGTAATAATCCAAAGCTTGAGCCTTGTTTAGGTAGCCCCAAAATCTAGCTGTAGGCTTTGAAAAAGCCTCCACTGATCTGATGTAGCCAATACATGATAATCATGATATATTAAGTATTTATTACATGTTCCTGATGGATCTGTTTAAAGGGGCTGAGAAAACTTTATTCACTTACACTTGATACCCAAGTGTGCACAGCAGCCAGGCAAGCCCTAAACTTTCTGCATTTTCTAATTTTCTGCCTGTCCCTCTGAGATGCAGTAAAGTAATGGTAAACATGGTGAAGGCAGCTGGGTGAGAAGAAAACCCTTGGAGCTATGGAATGAGGGAACCAAGTGATTTAGTCCTGCTTGGATTCTGTTAAATGCAAGACCCAGGGTAACAACCGAGGGTTTTTTCAATGTGTCCAGTAAAGTAAACTTCTAGAGTATGCAGAGATTTCCATGCTGTGTTAATGTTTTTTCAAGTAATTCCTGTCCTTAATTAATGGTTTAATCATTCAAAAATACGATTAAGTGATTATAATTTGTTTCTTATTCAGGGAAGTATGTTAGAAAAATAATCCTTCTTCATTGAAAATGTGGAGTTATAGGTAGCATGACCAAAAACATGCTGATTGAAATTACGTATTTTCTGATTGTTCAGCTCAATAAATAATGGTATTTTTGCACAGCAAGGGATTTTGGCATGTGTTCAATTCTCCAAATCAACAAGGCATCACTATAATATGTGCTTAAAGTACTTTATGGTGATAAGGCCATAGCGGGTCAAAATTAGTTTGGAAATATTTTACTTCTTTAACTGTGATTGTTGTTAGCATTTAACTTGTTTTGTAAAAAATTGGCTATTGCAGACCTCAGCTACACTTAAAATCATTGAAAGGCAAAAACCAAATGCTCTGACTGGCAAGAGAGAAAACCAGATACTAAGGTAAATTTTCTTTATATTTCCTCTGTTTTCTGGTTTATTATTTTTTGCTAAATACTGTGTTTTGAATATTGCAACTTTCTATTCATGGTAAATAGCACTGAGCATAATCCTACTGACAAAGTATTAATCTTAACATAATATTTGATACTGCTTTTCAATCAGTTTTATTTAATACTAAGTATGTTGCAATATTGAAAATACATGTATTCAAGTGGCCTTTCTGAAATCTTACAATACCTCTGATGTCCTTCTCTTTCAACCTGCCTTTAAAATGGATCATTTTTTTCTATATTACTGCAGAGTTGAGAATAGCAAGTATACCCTTTAGTCCATTAAGAGTGATTCAATTAAATAAATGCCTTGCTTGGTCCTTTTTAGCTAATAGAGGTTGTAAAGCTTTTTGTGGATGATAATGTGAGTGATTTTAGATGACAACATATAAAGACTTCATTGTTTAACAGATTTCTGTTTAGTTACTTGGGTTATAAATTTAAATTTGAAAAGAGCCCACCCTCTCTGAGCTACATAGAAATAAAATTAATTTCTGATTGTAGTGCTTGTGGGAGAGCTTGAAATTGGAGGAGGTTTATTTTTCAGCTGGACTGAAAATGTTGAGAATATAAAATACGAAGAATATAGGGATTCATGTCAAAATTGTGTTGGACCCAGTATCCTGCCTCCAGCGGCCATAAGTAGATGCCAACAAACAAAAGTATGTAAGCAGGCAGATATAATATTTGCTTTTGGAGCTCTCCCAAATACTTTGTTTGGAGACTTCCTGAGCTAGTATGTTTTCTGTGTATTTAGTATTTCACAGTAAATACTCTTACCAATAAACCCACTTACCAATATTATCAAAATGAACATACACAATATATATTGGGAACTTCTGCAAATGTAATGAGTAAATTATAAGCATGAAATTGTGTAGGTATATTTGCTGACTAGCTTTATCCTTTCATTCTGTGTAAGCACAGAATCACAGGATTTCAGAAATCAGAACACTGGATCTTAATGCTCGAGGAGATGATATTAAAAGAATATGAATGAATGTAGTACAATATGAATTAAAGACTATAACTAAAGTTTCTCAATACAGAAAAAAAGCATGTATGGGTTTGAGGGGGTACATCAGACCCCACCAGTATGCTGCTTCTGGTCCCAGTGATGTTTAACATACTTCATGTGGAGAAGGTCAGGAAGCTAGAACTAGAATTCACTGTCTCTGCTGGAAGGTTAAATATCATCAGCCAGATATTGAGATTTGCTGAGGGTTAGAACTGTGATTATCTGGGGATTTTTTATAATTTATTTTAGTAGACCATTACTTATGCTGAAATTATATGACAGTATATTTCCATAATTTTCTTTATATCAAACAAAAGAAAATAAAGTGTAAAATAAAATAGTGCCCTGTAATTGCTTGTCTCAGAAGATGCGTATTGTAACAAAATATCCTCTTTCAACGCATTTTCCCTCAGGGGATTCTTTTTAATTTTTCAAAGTACTTTATGCACATGAAGGGAATTTTTCATCTTTTAAATTGCCCTTACTAACAAAAAACATGGTTTACAAAGCACTGGCTTTTATAACTAGGACTTAGAACTTTAAGGTCAAACTTTGGCTTTAGTTGGCAACATGGAGATAAGAATGGGGATTTGGCATAGTTTGTATTTTAAGGAAACACTAGAATGTAAGTAAGGACCCTTTGATCATCACAAGGTTAGCACAGCCATTGTTATATTATTCCTTTTTAATTATGTTTTGATTTACAGCCTGAAGGCTGTTCATTCAAGCTGATGTTAATGAAATAATTTTATTCAAATGAGGGAAGACCCGCATGACTGAAAATAAACATGTTCTTGAGAATAATTTGAAAACTTTATGTCCAGAGTTTTTCTCTCACTTCTCTTGACCTTTCAGAAAATGTCTGCCTTCATTGGATTCCAAACCATACTAAGAAACTATGCTTAAAGTTTAACTATAGGTGCAGGTTTGGAAAACCCAACCAGCATATTAAAGCAACATCAAAACATTTTTGAGTAGCAATTCTGAACACTAATTGTCGATGCATTCAGTTTCCTGGCCACTCAGACCTAGAAGCCAAGTTCAGTAAAGGTCTTTCTTACAGAATTTCACAGGAAAAGAAGATGATAAGCTAGCTGTCGGTCGGGAAAAACATGAATGTCTTGATGACTCATGTCTCTGATGAAATCTGAGCAGCCAATTTAATGTCATTATGAGCCCTTACTGTTTTACTCGGGCATAAACGTGGCTTATTAGCTCAGTTTCAACACTGCACTGGCTGCAGCTACCTGGCTTCCAAGTCTGTAACTCCAGCTGGTTTTGGGTGGAAAGAGGTTTTGCTGCCTGCAGAATTCCACACAGACACACAGTGTGTGCTTGGTCCAGTTCTACAGTGATCTACAGATTAATCAATTGATTTTGAGTAATGGATTTATTTGAATAATCAATTATTGAGCAGACTGGGGCTTTGGGTTCTAATCTTCCAAGCTCCAAGTAGAAGTAGTTCCATATCTCTACGGGCAAGGGGATTGAGTGCATCCTCAGTAAACTGGCAGGTGACACCAAGCTGGGCAGGACTGTTGATCTGCTGGAGGGCAGGAAGGCTCTGCCGAGGGGTCTGGTCAGGCTGGGCCGATGGGCTGAGGCCAGTTGCATGAAGTTCAACAAGAAGTGTCGGGTCCTGCCCTTAGGTCACAACAATCCCTTGCAGTGGTACAGGCTTGGGGCAGAGCGGCTGGAAGGCTGCCTGGAGGGAAAGGACCTGGTGGTGCTGGCTGACAGCCAGCTGGACATGATCCAGCAGTGTGCCCAGGTGGCCAAAAAGACCAACGGCATCCTGGCTTGTCTGAAACAGTGTGGCCAGCAGGGCCAGGTCAGTGATCATCCCCCTGTACTGGGCACTGGTGAGGCTGCACTGTGAATCCTTTGTTCAGTTTGGGGCCCCTTGCTTGAAGAAAGATAGTGAGGTTCTGGAGCATGTTCAGAGATGGGCAGTGAAGCTGGTGAAGGGTCTGGAGCACAAGTCTGGTGAGCAGCATTTCCTATGTAAGATCATGGGCTCAAGAGCATGGTCTCCAGAGCGGAGTGGAATACCTGCAGAGAACTGTAACTACATTGACATGAAGTGGTTTTCCATTTCCTAATGGGGATTATGTAATGTCTCCTTAGCCAGTTATCGTTCTCTTTGTGCAGGTGTTCAGTATTCTGTTCACGTTCTTCAAACGCCATCATTTAGGTAACAGGAAGCAGTCAGGAATAGTGAGATGAGGAGGGAGTTTGTATGCAGAATAGATGCTCTGCTAGCCTGCAAACCCAGAAATATACTTGTTTTTTCCTCCGTCACCTTTATTAATTCACAATAGTAATCAGTTATGTAAATATAAAAAGCATGTAAATTTATAGCATTTAAAGCTTACAAGGAATGTGACACTTGATAACTAACTTCACCCATTTTATTTCAGAGGGAGGTACAGTGTTCCAGAAAACCCGAAGATGGTTAATCCTCAAAAAGGATCAATTAAAAAGACTTTAGGAGTGAAGCAACTTCCCAAACTAAAGCACTAATTTAATATCAATGCCAAGAACTTCCAGTCATTTAAAAAACACCACCAAATTTAACAGAACATTTCCAAATTGAAAATGAAGGTATTTGTGCCTTACTATAACACCAAACCCAGATTGGCATGTCTTAATGGCACTTAATGTAAGTGATCCTTTGCCTGACAGAATTGTTCTTCTGGTTGCCATCTTTGTTCTGGTGATCTCTGACCCTTTCCATTCTGGTTCTTATCAGTGATTCTGTGTGCCAGGATGTTGGAAGCCTTGGAGAATGTTTAATGTCTTTGTACGCTAGGTATATTCTTTAACTTTTTGACTACACGGCAGCCATTGAAAACAGACAATCCTGGAACATTTTTGACCTCTCAGCCAGGAAGAAGAAAAAGGCATGCTGATGTAACCTGAAGTATTGTATCAACACCCAAACCAATAAATCTCAGATACAGTTCCATCCAAGAGCATGCCCATTCAATACAGGCAGCAAAAAGAACTTCTCAAGTAGTCTGATGTTGGTATAGCTGAACATGCCTTTCATTTGGCTTTTAGAAAGACCAACAGCATAGTTTACTAGCCAGTCTGATTTCTTACGTGATACCATACGGTAGAGTGCCTTTAAAGTTTATATATTCTACGAGCTTTATTACTGTAGCAGAGAAGACAGAACACCTCCAAATCTAACTCTTTCAGAAGCTGGCTTACCACAGCTCCTGTGTTGACCGCCACTTTGCCTGCACGGTTTAGAAGCACAGCACCATCGCCAGCTACTTTAGGCGCTGGTAATGGGTAGAAATGAAAGAAAACCAGAACACTTTATTAAGGTTTCTTCAGAGCCTATCTTGTGGATGGGTTGTTTCTTTTAAACACTGTATACACACTATGTTTCCTGATATTGGTATGTTGCTATTTTAAATTTGAACTCTCAGATGAACCTTTGTATCCACAGTCTGGGTTCCATAAAAATCTCTATGTATTCTTCAGTGGCACTGATCTGCGTATTTTGAGGGTCCAAAACAGTGCCAGTATTTAAAGTAATCTCTTCAAATAAAGTAGAACTACTTTGTATTTTAATTCTTAAGCATGCAATTATTGTTGCAGTTTCACTACCTACACTTTAGTCATTAAACTTCAGCAGAATTTTTCTAAGTGGCAAAAGGAAAAATGTTTTGGTAATGAAGCTTCAAGCCTTTGGGTTACATCTTAAAAGCTCTTGGCAGAGCAAACGTGGTTGCTTGACTGCCCTTTATTATTTTTAAGAGCATCCCTAGCTCTTTTCAGTATCTAACAAAGCTTTTTGCCTTTTTAAGAGCAGTACTAATAGGTCCTTATTACTGGCAGCATTAAAGTGAGGCTGTAATTAAACTCATACAAAAAGATCAGTGATGTCATTCTAAAATGCAGAGAGAAAAGGCCTGCAGTATTGTACAGCATATTCTGGATGGAAACCCCATTTTTTTCCTCTTTCATAGTATGAGGCTTATTTCAGGTATTTCTTATGTTACTGTGATGCACCTGGTATTATTCTTCCAAAAGCAGGGTGGCCTGCCTGGCCAGTTTTTTAGTCACAGTCACAGTTGAAAGCATAGCAGAGCTGATTAGGTTAGCACTCTTCTGTTCCTGTTTTTCACATGGAAAAATTCCAAATTTTGATTGTGCTGGCATTTGTCATCGTGAAGGAGTGGGAAAAAATCACCATAATGGTCCTGTTGGCATAAAAGACAAGGGACATCTGCAGTAGTGAAAGATACCCAGTTCTTGGATTCATGCAGCAGACATTTACTACTGCTGTCTCTGAATCAAATGTTAGTCAATGCACTTGAGTCTGCTCCCAGTAGCACCTCAAAATAACTGGGAACATTGCACAAATATGGTAGAATGGCACTTATGCACAGCAGGAGACTTGGGTACTTCCCTCACGGGTAGTCCTTACTGAGGACTTAAAAAGAGACTTTTTTTTTTTTTTTTTTTTTTTTTTAAGCCTAGAAAGAGTTGTTTATTGCTAGAGTTTGGTACAGTAATGACCTGAGGAGTAGAGCAGACTGTCCTACTTCATCCCTGTTTCAGCTTGCCAGGAGCAACCTCAGGATTTGAAACTCAGTAGTATGCTAATTAAGCCCTAAAACATGTGTTTGACCATTCTAATTGTGTGGCAGCTGTAAAGTTTGCTGTGCAAAATGGTTATAATTCTGTACTCTTACTCTTTGAATCTGGCATTTCATTTTCCTCCTGCCTTTCTGAAAATAAGGGCACCCCTTGTGATTGTTTGATGACTCAAGTTTCCTTGCAACAGCAAAATTTTTGGTTCAAAAGTGTTTTGTGTTGTTTCTTTGGACATGAGCAAAAATTTTTACACTGCTAGCTTTCCCAAATTATGTTGGAATTTTTCATTTGGCTTTGTTGTTTTGGATGGATGAGTGTTTTGAAATTCCTGAATTTCTCTTATGTGGACTTTTTTTCTTTACTATTATGCTGTGCTCTGAAATTGATTTTGTTTACATTTGCGGCAATGAACAGTTACATGTCTTTATAAATTATATTCTATATGAATATTTCAGCACATTTAGGAGTAATTAATCCTTCAAAGCACGTATGTATTATTATTTTAGGCATAGAAGACTGAATCACAGAGCTAGGCTTATTTAAAGTAGAGAATGGTGTGTAGTGACGCCTGGTTTTTCTCTGATTTCGTGACAGAGTGATCTTTTGTGATGTTGCTAACCATTGCAGGGTAAATCTGTCTCCTCTGAAGTCTCTGTGCATCATATCCTAAACTGGAGGAATCTGAAGACAAAAATGGGAAATTGAATTGCTGACAGTTGTGATCAGTGAGTGAATGGAGCTAAACATCAGAGAAAGATAGAATTAGAGCTGAATGTTTGAATCTGGCCAAACTTCTTGCAGCACAGAATGTAGTTGGGATTCCAGATACACTGGTTGTAGCATGTAAGTGCCTTTAATTGATGAAACGAGAAATCTGATACCCTAATTCAGGACTTGAGAGTATGCTTCCCTTACACAGTTACTCATGTAACTCCACTGGTTTCAGATGAGTCATGATTTTGAAGTAATTATGACATTTTTAGTATTTACCCATATTGTTGCTGGAAAATATGAATTAAAAATCTCAAATTCTGGTAAGCAAACATTTCTTATTTCCTGAAAAAGTTTATTTTTAAAAAAAAAAAATCTCATGATTTAAGAGTGTATTGAATCATGATTTTTCTTTTTGATAAATCAGTATAGGACCACTGTATTCCTCTATGACAGAACAAAATTAAAATGTTTGCTGGATAGGCATTGACTGTGTGGTTGATTATTATGTAATTATGCAGTATAACCACAGACTCCAGAGAACTTTAGGTGATGAGCTTCCTCACATTCAGGACATTAACAATGAGCAAGATATTTCATTGCTTAAATACTTTGTTTAATGGATTCTTAATATAAATAACTGACTGGGTGGTACAGTTCGCAGCTTCCCTAATTCCTGCGATATTCCATCTCCACTGGTCCAGATGAGATGTATAATTTACCTTTAATACATTTCCAGTAGTGGAAGATGCTGTGCAGGCATTTTTAGAAATGTAATGCACACAGTAGCAAGCAAATAAAGAAAGGAAGAAAGAAAGAAACAAACAAACCTCTGTGTTATTAAGCTTCTGCTGCTGCTGCCAGACTGGTCTCAAACCTAAACAATAATTTGAACGAACTCTGGTTGGAAGCAGACATAAAGTACGTGGGTGAAAATCACAGCTAATTGCAACAGTTTTATCTTTTTACATACAGGTGTCACACTAATGGCAGACAGCTCTAGACCAGATAATGAAGCTTTTCAAAGTTGGCAGTACGTCATTTATCTTGGCAGATCAGTTTAGCCTTCTCTTCCAAAGATAAAAACATTGTATGTAGTTCCTTGTAGGTTACAGCTTGGAATCCAGTTTTTTTGCCCTTCGCTAATCTGTGCCATAAGCTACTGACTAAACTGTGTAGAGCCCAAACGAGTATCTCACGTCTGCAGGAGCAGCATGCACATGGGACCAGTCTTTCCCTATGGTTCTGCATGCAAACCAATGCACCACTCCACAGAAAAGGCTCACCCAGGCTGTGCTGTCCTTTCAGCAAGAACCAACAACAGCTGAGCTACTGGAATGGGTTTAACCTCTGAAGCCGTTCTGGGTGCTGCCTGTCACGAAGGTGGCTTCCACCACAGTTGTGTCCTGCATGTAGCATGCTCTGTGTGGCTGGCAACATACTCTTAAAATGACTGTCAAGACTCCACAAGTTTTCTCACGGAGGAGAATGAAGGTGTTTTGTGTATTCTGGCTGGTGGAACAGGAAACAGCTAGCTGGCTTAGCTGGGCCCTTGCCATTCATTTCTAGAAATTTCCCATCGTGATTGTGACTCTTTACCAAACTCTCAGATGTTCTTTCCTTAATCAGAGATGGTGGCACATCACCTGATAGGAATGGGAAGAGAGGCATGTGCCTGGTGGTAGTCACACAGCAACGGGAGTTGCACTTTGTTCACCCACAGTACAGAGCTCAGGACTGAGAAGGACAGTAGCCTGCTCCCTTAGCACAGGGCAGTTCTGAGCATCTCGAGTTCCCCCAGCTGAAGTTCCTTTGCCTGTTATAACTAGGGACAAAGCAAGGCTGAGAACACGGTACTGATGTTGCAGATGCTTCAGTGCACCTCGCTAGAAGAGGTTAAACAGCTGCTTGTGCTCGTGCCCACGGGTACCTGGGCAGTTCCTAAGTTGGAGCTGGGCTTCTAAGTGTAGGCAATGCAGTTTCTTCAAATTTTGCAGCTAGGAGTGTGCCGTTGCCATGACCTGTCACGTGTTTGAGGATCACCACTACTCCATCAGGATTCCATATCAAAGACTTCCTTGGCGTGGCCTTCCCTGATGGATGCAGCAGAGCTTTACTTCCATGTTAGTAAAGCTCCTACGCTCTGGTTCCCATGTAATATCCTCACCCCTCACTTTGTTGCCTGGGATAAGATGAACTCTGTTCCAGGAACCCACCCGTACAGTGGGGAGAATAGTATGATTCTGGTGCTGAAAAGTGATACGAAGATAAATACGTGAGTTCTGGAAGGAAGCCAACTGGTAAAAACACAATGAGCCTGAGTAGGCCTGACCTAAATCAAATGGGTTTTCTTTTGTCTTACAATGTAAATGGATAACATTGGTGCTATGTTTGTGCAGAAACAGTGTCTAACGCCACTGCATCTTACTGAAAAGAATTACCAATAAAGATTCATGTCTTATTGGGTCATGGAACATTTCCCAATGAACACAGCCCAGCAGTGTCACCAGTTGCTGTGCAAATCTTGTCAAAGGAAAAAATGTCAGCCATGAAAAGAGAAGGACCCCTTGTGAGGTGTGGCTGAGGAGATGCCTTGCTCCCCCCACCACTCTGTACAACAAGCACTTCCTCCTGCAGCTGTCTGATCCCTCCTCACAACTAGCTAGTGTCCTGTGGAGAATCTGCTTAGGAATGATGTGGTGTAATGGAACAACGCAGGCTGGGGAGCAGAGAAATCATGCACAGCTGAGGGATTATTTTGGGAGAAGGATGAAGCAACAAGGGTGTGCCCCCTTGACTCATCCTGTGCTGATTAGGAATAGGATACTGAGAAATCATAAAAAAGGGGGCAGAAAAGGGAAAGAAAGAAATGTGAGCATGGGAATCATCTGTCCCAGCTTGGGGCTTAGAAGTCATACATCTAAGTCTGAGCTAATCACCGTGTACTCCATGTGTAATCAATGAGAAAAAATAGACACCTTCAGAGAGCAGTTCCTCTCATTATAACAAAGCTGCTTATAATGTATCAGATGACACATCTACTGGATTTCTCTCCACTAACTAGAAAGAGAATACAGGATTACAAATTCAGAATAACCTGTCCAGCGTGTAGCTAGGTACGGTGAATCCTGTTCTTGAAAATGCCTATCTTTCTTGCTCTGGTTAGGGAGAGTGACACACAAGATCAGCAGAGAGTCTGAGCCAAGAGGAAATACTGAGCTGCGATTTGACTCTACTTTGGGCTGATCTTTTCTTCTTGCATCAGCCCAGCACACAACAGAGGACCTGTTCTTTAAGCACCCTATTTACAAGGCCCACAGATCTATTCTCATGTTGCATCAGCATTTACAAGGACAAATTACCTTTTTTTTTTTCCTTCCCTTTGAAGAGATCTGGCAAGCTCCATGCTCCTTTGAAATCAAAGCAACAAGCTGCTGCATTATTCTAAAAAGCCCTCCCTGAAGCCTGTGGACCTCCAATATATAGGTGGGAAAATACAGCCCACAGATCAATTTGCTACAGACCTTAGAAGAAATCTGATGCAATTGTGATAGGAATCAATAACCTAGAGATCAATACTTTCTTGTGTGTTCCCGTCTCTTAAAAAGCTGAGCTAGGAGTTTACTAATGACAAGTCAAATTGTTGGCTGGGCAAATGTGTTCTTGAAGGATTAAAATAGTTTGCAATTCCTGCCAGGGCTGCAACGGCTAATAGCATGATTTCATTAGTATAATATATCTCTAGGACAAGAATAATTTGTCCAAATACACTTAAAATGTTTGGATTAAATCACCTGCCTTGCCTTAGGGTGCCACCAGAAATCACCTCTCAGGCCAAGCCTCTGATGGTCTGCCATCAGCCCCTGAGCAGCGAGGACGGGTGCTGCTCTTGTGCCACCGAGGCTGTCCTGCCTTGGAGGGGCGTGAAAACCATGCGTCCTTCATGTGGCTGGCGAGGAGGGGAGAAGAGTGGAAGACCGTATGTCTGGACTGTGTTTTGCACTCCAGACATCTGCAGCGAAGCACCAAGTGTGAAACTGTGTTGCGTTGTGGTCATTGCTGCCTTGGCTAATGTTTCTTAATTTGTACGAACACCTCTCCAGTGGCTGGTGTTTCTGGGTGTACCCACAGGCATGCTAAACTGCACAAGCAATGGGAATTCCTAGCAATCCAAATTTGTCAGAGCAGAGACAGAAAAAGTACATCTTATAAAAAAAAATAATCAGAAGACTAAAAACCTGTTATTACAAAACCACACTCACAAAGCTACGCTGTGATGCCTTTGTCACCCTGGGCTGGGTCTAACCCTGGTTCCGCTCACCGGGCCTGACCCCCAACTCCACTTGCGGGCAGATGTCCTGTGCCAGCCTTGGCTGTCCCTGTCCCCAGGGAGGTGCCTGGGGCTGGGGCTGCCCCTGGCACCCTGTCAGCCTGCCCTACTCCTGGCTGGGGCAGTGGGACAGGCCCTGCCTGCCCTGCCTGCCCTGCCTGCCCTGCCTGCCCTGTCTGCCCTGCCTGCCCTGCCTGCCCTGCCTGCCCTGTCTGCTCTGCCTGCCCTGCCTGCCCTGCCTGCCCGGGGATCCCCTGCAGCTCCTAGCCCTCAGTAGCAGAGGTCACTGGCTGCTACCAGTCCTGTCAGATTTGCACTTGTCAATAGCGATGACATAAATAACAGCTCGCTAAAATGCAGGAGTGATTTACTTTAAGCACTTCAGCACCTGCTGTTGCTCATTAAGGGATTATCATGCCCCAGATTGTTACTGGCAGTCCAGGGTTTACAATTTTAGCACATGGCATGTGTGTACAAGTTACCTTACAGTAGTGAGTTCATGCACTTACACTGTCCTCCCTCCGACCCCTCCAGCCTTTGTCTTAGGATCTCACACGCAACTTACCCACACATTCTGGAGGTGGGATGATTAGGAGAAAATTCAACAATTATAGCAACACACATGCTTTTAATGTTAGATATCAGCGTTTGACAGATTCTTACAATTCAGAATAGTAGCGTGTTCTCTGTTGTTGGCTTATTTTATCACTATGTGGACATCACTGGAATTAACAATTCCTGAAAAGGGTAACGAATGCAGAGGTGGAAGAGATGTGATCTAGTGCTAAAGCCTCTGGGGAGATCTGGTATTTCACACTCTGGGCTGGCATTCGGTGAGGGAGGTTATAGCAGTTTTCATGGCAGATATCCCAAAACCTTGGCAAAAATACCTGTCTTGTTCCTCCTAGTAGTCTGCCCTGCCTAGATAATCGCTTTAATTGCTTGTGCATGTGTTCTCTGGTATCTGCAGCACATACTTTCCCACCGTAGCATTTCACAGTACTGCAAACTTATTCCTTCATCTAAAGGACCAACTAAAGTTGGTCGCCTTCAAGCCTGAGCCATAGAGTTCAGTGATTGTTTTCTGGCCTGCCTGGTGATTTCCCAGCACCATCTGTTTCCTAGTGCCAGCACTGGCCGCAGCAGTGCCTGCTCTGCCCTTTTTGAACTGTCTGTCCTCTCTCCTCTCCCCATCAAAAGTTTAACTGGAAATTAATAAAATTTTACTGCTTAGTGCAGGTCTGTGGACTACTTGTCTGGTCTCGGGGAACTATCATTTAGGAGCAGTGCCCATGGCATTTCTCAGAAAGGAAGAAGGAACGCTCTGTGCCCAAAGATACAGAAAATAGAAAAAAGAACATGCTATTGCTGCAGAGGACAAACAGCACCCTGCTGCTTTCTCAGCCAAAGCTCTGATGATGTGCAAAAAAGCTCGCCAACAACAACAACAAAAACCCAACCCAAAACAACCCCTCCTAAAATCTAAATAATAGAATTATGCAGTGAAAGATAAAACTGGTCCATTCAGGCTTTGGCTTGAGTTATTTTGAGAGAAAGTTCATAATTTCTATAAAAACATTGTAGTATCAAACTTAATATAAACTTCAGCTTAAAACAAATGGTACAAAGCAGAGTGAGAGCAGGAAGGTTACCCTATAAAAGCCTTTGAAAGGTTTACTTAAGAAATACCTTTGATTATTTTACATCTAAAAATGTGCTCAGAAGCAAAGAAGATACTTCTGCTACAGAAGAGGCTTGCTGAGGGCGTGATTTATTTACTTGCAAAGATAAAGTTTAATATATTTAATGGACTGGTTGAATTCTCGTATAAAGAAAAAAGAGAGAGATGCTCTAAAGTAAATCTGCATGCTTTTGGCGTTCCTCTTGACCTGTGGAGTATAAGCATAGCCAAGGTACTTGCCCAGTATATCTGTGCAAAGACTGGCTAACAGTATCCAGGGAATTCCTGGACCCTTAGAAAGGGTCAAACAGAAGATAATACAGAATATGTTGTTAAGGTTTACATTAAGAGCCAGATTTTCAAAGGACTTCACAGAGTAAATTCAAAGAGGGCTCAAATTATACAGGGCTTGAAAGTTAGGTTCCAGAAAGGGAATCTGCCACTAATACTGTCTGTATGTTACATGGGAAAAGTTAGAAATTGAAGGATGAGATTTGCAGCCCTCAGATGCCGAGTGTGGGGAAGCCTGAGCCAGCCAGCCAGCAGTCCAATCGTCAAGATGATGACCATGAATGGTGGAGATCTCCTGCCAACTCTGCTTTATCTTATCCAAACCGAGTAGGGCAGCTCTTTCTGGTAAGAGCTTCTGTTTCAGTTATTGGCCACTCCACGACGAAATGCAGCTTAACCATAAAATTCTGTGCTGTACTCCATTTCAAATCCTTCAAATGTCTTTGCAACAGTTCAGCCTTTTGATGGTTTCTTGTTAATAATTTTCTACAGTGCAGAAATAAATATATTGCTGATGTCATTGCATGTGCATTGTAACATGTATTCCACAGTCATCCATAACTCATTGGTGTTTAACAAACAGAAAATGCTCTGCTGGAATAATTTTTATTAAACCAAACATATAATGGTTAAATAAAATAGGTTGGTTTTTAAAAAATACCACTTTATGTTATGAAATTGTATGTGTATAAGAAGACAGAGTAATCATAATCAAGTGGAAGGAAAAGGTCTCCTTAATAAGGAATGCTGAAGAGGTTTTGTGTAACCTTTTCATCCTTTCCTCAGCAAATCAGGAGTTCTAATATGTACATCTCTGGGAGTGATGCTTTTACCATGTTGATTCTTTCTCTTTGTAGTTGCCTATGAAGCTTTATTTAAAATATAAGAGGTCAGTCTCCCTCTTTTGCTTTTTCATTATGTGGTGGGTTGACCCTGACTGGACCCAAGGTGCCCACCAAAGCCAATCTGTCTCTCCTCTCCTCAGCTGGGCAGGGGTCACAGCGGAGTCATGGTCTCCTTTGGGCACCCACCTGCTCCAGTGTGGGGACCCCCAGGCTGCAGCTGGCTGCCTGCTCCCCCGCGGGCTCCGTGGGCCGGGGGCACGGCCTGCCCCGCCGGGGGCTGCCCCGCGGGCTGGGGGAGCCGCTGCTGCGGCGCCCGGAGCCCCCCGGCCCCTCCGCACCGCCCGGGGCTGCGGGGCCGCTGCGCTCGCTCTCTCGCTGCCGCACGGGGGTTTTACCCCCTGCTTAATACGCAGCCCCTGAGGCGCTGCCGCTGTCGCTGGTGGGCTCGGCCTTGGCCAGCGGCGGGTCCCTCCGGGAGCCGGCTGGCACTGGCCCCGCGGGCCGTGGGGGAAGCTGCTGGCAGCAACTCGCTGAAGCCGCCCCTGTGCCCCCCCCAAAAAAAACCTGCCATGCAAACTCAAATACAACTGCCCTTAAACAGAACTGATATTAAAGAGGCTAAAGTTGTGATTTTGGCAATTTTAACAAAGCAGTGATATCAAACACATTCTGTCTATGAGCTGATAAGTCAAGCTGGTGACTCTCAGGAAGGATAAATTTAGGCTTCTTCAGTGTGTGCAGAAATACCAGAGATTTTCTCTCCAGGTGTGACACTGTTATCAACTAAGCCTTTCCTTTTTTGTACACATCTTGTCCTTTGGTCTTAAACCAAGAGGGTGGTGAAAGCTTTACAGGTGCTAATGTCCTAGTTGCGTGCTAAAGTTACTTTGAGGCACCTGGCTCTTAACTGAGTAGTGGAATCACAAACCTGCGAAATGCAGATAGTTTTTGAGAAAAGCTGCTTGAGTTTTCTGGTAGAAAAGGTAGGAGATCAAAGTCAGCCTAGAGGATATGTGCCATGTCTAACAGTACAGCTTCCCTGGAATAAGAACACTAGTTACTACGGAAAAAAATAAAATCACACTACCAAATGTCGATGCTTATTGTTCTAAAGTATGTATTTCATTTTCAATAAAAAAACATGGAAACAAATCTGTGGGAAATACTTCATACCAAAGGTTTTTAATGACTTACATTCTATTTATGAGCCTTGGTCTTTTTGAATTTTCAGGTAGAAGGCACCATTTCAGCTGCTGAAAGCAGTGTTTTCAGCATGGAGGCACCAGGTATCGGATTCCAGGAGTACCTACTGCCATGACCGTTACCGATGTTCCCAGTGCAATAGCACTCGCGGGCAGTGCACGTGCAGCACGCCTGCCCACTTGGAGGAGATCTGCACCATGTGAGAAAACTTGAGGCTAATGTATGACAAACCACAAAAACTGCAATACCTGTGATTTTGTTCTCAGGTGACGGTTATCTAACTGAAAGAGGATTTTCTTTGGTTTGTAATAGGAGGATTTTCATTTTTTTGTGTGTGTGTTGTATTGTGCCTTTAACTATCAGGTACCTCCTTCAGGATGGTGGGTGGAAATTGCAGGCAAGCTGTACAGCTCTGTGGGCAACATCCCATTCATCTGAGCTGAGCTCTTGGGAAAACGTTTTTGAAAGGAGAACTGGCTGAGCTAAGAATAGACGATTACTTTCAAATTTGCTTTCTAAAGGCCATTAAGTAATCAAGTTAGCTCCTTTGACTGGGAGGAAAGCTCAGTAAACCTATGTAGCACTGGGTTAATATGTGTACTAGTGAACACGGGGACATGAGCTCTGCATGGCTGGGAGGAAAGTTCCTAGTGAGGGCCATGCGCTGTTTACTTCAGGATAGAGCACTATGTTGGGTGAATATTGAGGAGCCCTTGCTTTGGCCTACAATACCTCCTGAGGTCATCCTAAAGGTCATGATCTAGCCTGGATGTCTGTAATTCAAATGTGAGACAGCTCATTGTGCCAGCAAGGCTCTTTAATACTATGGAGGTACTTACCTTTAAGGATTCATTTTACTTAAATGATTCTGAATAGGGAATGATGTTATAATTAGGACACTCAGCTGGGCTGTAGGAGATGATGATGATATGGTGACTCAATTTCTCACTTGTCTGTGGGATAGCAACTGTTTTCTGTGGGTGTTGTAAGCACTATAATTCTGTCATGTTCTAGAGGCGTCTCCATCTCAACACGACAGGCATCACCGGTAAAAACCTGCAAACGAATCCATGCCTTCTAAACCAGAAAGATGAAAGAAGAAAATTGAATGAATGGTGGAAATTGTGCATGCTTACATTGTTTGTACACCCAAAAATGGGATTATTTGAGTTTATTGGCTGGCCACCCAGCAAGATGTAATACCCAGATTTCTACAATGACTAGTTTCCTGCAGGCTGTTCAGGCTGTGGATGGCTTCTGCAGCCCAGCAGAGCCCTGATCCTGTTTCTTTGTGGCAGCCATTTCCGCCAGTCTAGACCAAGTGAGTGAGAGAAATAGTGGCGAGTTTATCAGTATTTTTCATCCTCCCTTCCTGAAGGCTAAACCTCTTCTCTGTAGGCAGAAAGACCTGCCAATGGGTAAAATAGATGAGTACACCTTTGCAAACAAAAGTATAGTCACAAATGGAAAACCATACTCTCTCCTGCAGCATCCCACGAGCATACTTCTCAATTAATGGCTTCAAAATCTGTCATGTTCTGCTTCAGAAATTGATGGAGGAAGGGGACCTTTCATCTTCCTTTTTTTTTGCTGGCATGAGAATGGGACAAAATCTGCTATTTGTCCTAGCTGAGATTGGTAGAGAACATCTATTACGACTGAATCATTGCCAAACAGCTTTGTGTTAGAGAGATGAGCCTGAATGAAACTTGTCTGCACTGGGAATATTTTCAGTTCTCTCCTCATGACTGGCTCCCCTGCTCTGCCTTTGTCCATAACTTTTCAAGGAAAAAGATGGGGTATTTGATTCTTATTTCAGATTTTATCCAGGTCAATGCAATGATGGGAATCTCTTATTATTGCCCAATGTGAGACAAACAGAAAAAAATAAAATACAGAGAATATTTTTATGTTAAACCTGATCAAGAGCAAACAGAAAGTGGTAACAATAATATGTAAAGCGACTTCACTTTGTAAGTGGTTATTTACTTTAAGAACTGCTAAAGTAAGTGTTTATAGCTTAGCTATAGCTGATTTCAGTTTAAATTCTGCAGGCTTCTCAATCTTAGCATAGAGATCCACCCCCAGGAAACAGCTTGCAGACTCAGACCTTTAGCTGGAAGAGTTAGCTGACTTATGTCAATCAGCTTGCCAGTATATACTCTCCCTACCGTCTTCCTAAAATAGCAGTAGCTAGTTGAAAATTTATTTTCATGGGGGTGGGGAGGTGATAGGAATAATAAAATGAATTCATAAGTCTCGCTGTGCATCATGAAATATATCTCTTGATTCTTATGTATATTAGCTAGGCACATATGGTATATGGCTGCAGAGTTCACAGTAAATGCCATTCAAAAGGATTTTGACATTTAAAGGTCAAGTGGCACCAACATGCATTGAGAAAGCATGATAAAAAAAAAAAGTATATATAAAAGTGAGACTCAGAAAGAGAAATTAAGGGAATGATACTGTGATAGCTTGCCATTTTGCTTGCAAATTGTTTTGAAGATCACTAGGGAAAGTTTGTGTTGCCATTCACTATGAAATATAGTTCTAAAGTGGCATATGAAGATAAGGCTTTTGCTAAACAATGACTACAGCATCTATCTGCTAAAGATCAAATAGCCAAGGCACTTTGAAAAGCAGAGGAAACAACACAACAGTTGTATGACACAGCTCTGCTTTTGCTGCCTTCTGCTTCCTTCTTCAAAAAGCGGGCAAGAGAACTAACCTTGCCTATGGTCCATGCTTTCCTCCATCTCTTCACTTCTCTTGTTTTCTTTGATTTTTTTTTTTTTTCATCAAACAGAAAACTTGTAGTTTTAGAAGAAAGAGGTTATTAAGCAAGGAGAACCAACTGAGTTGCAAAGGGGCTCTTATTCAGCTTAAAACTCACTGAGCTGTGCTGGCAGAGGGGAGTGGATGTGCACACGGTGCTGACATTTGCACAGTGTAAGGGAAATGCAACATTTTTTCCTAAGCTCTTGTTGTTATAGCACTTTTATAATAGCTATAGTCAGAGAGCAAAAACCTTCAGGAAGAAATGTAAACATTTTTCTAAATTTGTTCTGTTGCATAAGAACCGAAAGGTGAAACCAACTTTTCCCTCATTCCAGAACAAAAATAGACCAAAAGTACAAAGATGAGATTAAACTCTAAACTTTTCTTGAAGTCCCTTTGTGATTAACACAGAAGCATGATTTCTCAGCTTCACAGTCTCCATGCTTTTATGTCTGCAAGTCACTATTTGACACCTCCTTTCCCACACCATCCAGCTCACCTAAGAATCTGCCTTCGACACCTGTTGTTAAAATGTATCTTTAAGCTAGATTTTTAAAGTGCTGACTTTTAGCTAGATAGGAAGAAAAACTTCATGACTGTAGTGATAGTACACATTCTCTCCCAACTTTTGGAAGAACGAAAGGAGAGGCCTGCCTTCTTTCAAGGCATTTTCAAACTTCCAGTAATGAGTTAGCAGGAAATGTATCCCCGCAAACAAACCACCATGAGCACCATTGCAGAGTCCCTTACAGAACTGCCATGTAAATCAGCAAGGCTGTTTTGGAACTTTATCACATGCTGGCACGGAAAAGAGGCAACGCCCCTTAAATAACTTCCAGTATGCAAGACTTCTAGGGAAAAAAAAATCATAGAGAAAGTCTCCCACATATAGATTATGATTTGCTGCTGCATTATGGAGCACATAAAATGAAGGATAAAATATTTTCAAACTCATTATTGATATGGCTGTTAGGTTTTATGAAGTTTCTAAATGCTGATTTTACAATCCCATTATTTAATAATGAAAAGTGTAAAGAGCATACACTACAGATGAATATTTCAATGTTAGTGTCTGCTTGGTAGAAGACATAGAAGAAGAAGTTGGTTTAACCTGAAAAATTTGCATCATGCTGAGTAGGGGAAAAAGCAATAAAATACATGGAAGCAAAGTAAAAGAGTAGCAATGAGCAATACTTCTAGAGGATAAATATTTACTTTTTAAAGATTGGACTGTCTTTGCTCTTTGATGCACCTTCTCAGTTTTAAGACTTATGCCTTTATGAAACAAAGAAAATATTACCAATAACTAGTTAATCTAAGTGTTGTAATGTACAACTTCTATGAACATTAGTTTTCAAGGAATGTAGCAGTTTTGTCTATGTGCTCCTCCACTGTGGTAGAAAGCCAAGGCACACAAAGTGAAATGGGATTATACTCCTTGGGAATACCTTGTGCTGCTTTCCTCCTACCTGAAGAAGCTAAGATAGAGAGTATTGTTAATGCATTAAGCAACTGCTGCAACACAGCTTGCTTTCATGGGGAATATACATTCTTCTAATTATTTTAACTAGAGAACAAATTAAGTTATTACTATGAACAGCTGTTTGATCTTCTGCAGTAGATAAAGGGGGGGAAATGATATTATATTAATTCTTCAGGTACTATCTGGTTATACAAGATATATCCAAGACAGGATGCCTCAGGCACTCTGAACTCCTTCTAGGATGCTTCACAGCATTGTACACCCTGCCTAAAAAAATTTCCCTGTGCTCAACTGATTTTTTCTCCTGTATTTACATTGCAAAAACACTTCAAAGCAATGAAAGGACCTGTAAGAGGCATCTAACTCCTTGACATCCATCACCATCAGCCTGTGTCATGGCACAGAGGTATTCCTGACAGATGTGGGTCCTTCAGGACCTGTATCTCAGTCGTTAATCTTCCCTGCTGAGTGTCAATATGCCAAGTGTATGTAACATGCACAAGAGGATCTTGGCAAGTGTATAACCCACTCCTGGTCAGGAGTAATTTTTCTTAGTCTTATGATAGCCTGGATTGTTGGTCTTCTGAGTGCTGTTTGTGTGGCTATATGTGTCATTATAAAGGCATCAAGTATATGTAGACATATCATAGATGCTCTCTGAGACCAAGTCCTTTAGCACCCTGCTATGAGTTACCTGAAGGTACTCCCATGAGCAGCTCTGATAGTCATTTTTTTATGTTTGTGCAGTGCTTTGCCCTCCAGAAACCAAGGCCAGACTTCTGTCTCAGGATTATCTATCACCTTGTCTAACAAGCTGGAACACCCACTGGAATACGGCACTTGGCAATTTAATAGAAATGACCATGCAAGAGCCACCAAGGGAGATTTTTCACTCATCACAGCTGCCAAAGGAGCTATGTGCCAACAAGAGAGGCAGTGCAAGACTGCAGCAAGTCACTAGCAATACCCTAGTCAAAGAAATGTTGATAGTTTGCAGCACTACTTTATGAGACTCAAACGGGGTTCGACTTTAGTGACCTTTTGATTTCCATTTGCAAACAAACGGGAATAATCAAATTTAAAGATGCTTTGAGCACTTGTCCAGGCTTTCAACTGTCCTAAGGATCTTGCTGAGGACCTTGTCAGGGCTTGTTTACAGGCAGCAGATTTTTTTTTTTTAATTACAGAGGTGCTTATCTTCACTTTCCCATCAACTCAGCCAGGCAGCCCGCAGCCAAGCTCTGTTAGAATACAGAAAGAAGGGTAAAGCAGTTGCAGTTAAAAACACCATAAATTACTCCTTCCTCTGGTGGTGGGAGAGTGCAGATTGCACTGATCTGGTTCTTTGTGCCAGAATCCCACTTTCTTCAATGACTGTCTTAACCTCAGGCCTCACCCCTGCCTTTCACAGGCAGTTTTAAAGCATGCAGAAGTACAAATCTTCTCTTTTCTCCATATTTGCAAATTCAGCTTTACTGAGGCAGAGTTTTTTGTGAGTGAAGACACTCTGTGACTGCAGCATGACACAGTTGTCAGGGATATGCCAATATCTGACTGGTCAGGATTTATGTCTTTTTTGTTTGTTTCATTTTTGAGATTGTAAGCAGAGATGCACCATACTCGTCACTGGGGCTAGAGGGGATCAATATACGGTTCAGAATATGGAGGGAACGCGAGTTCACACTGGTGCAAGTCTGCTCATCAGTCAAAGGCAAATATCTTGCTGGTCTGAATCTAGTGGTTCCAACTTTTGCGAAGTTTCTGCAACAATGTGAGTCAAGAAGGAGAAAGACTGCTTGGGACATGTATCTGGAAAGAGCAAAGGCAAAAAAAAAAAAAAGGAAGAAAAAATCCTGTGCATGTACAAGAAGGGTGGAGGGGTTCTGGATCAACAACACTAATAAAATGTTACGTTTCCGGCTGCCACGTCATAGTGACCTGTACTATGAACACTGAATAAGGAGGGTAATTGTTTCGTTATACTATAGGCTTCTTGACTAAATCCTGTTGGCAGCCTGGCTGTATGGGACAGGGACTGGGACCCCTCAGTCCTGAAGCCATCAGATCTAGCTTCCATCTAGCAATCACAGCCCAGATGTCTACAGGCGGGCAAGCCACAGGAATGGACTCATACAATGCAAGCATTCTCAAGAGAAGGTGGGATGATGTTCGGCACAGGTTAGACCATCTTCTCCAGAGTTCATGCCGTGCTATGGTATGCATGGAAAGGACTACAGCCATACATTCTAGTGCAGTATATAGTTTGCTCTGAATTATTGAACAACAGGAAATCAGTACAAGTGAAATAACAAAATGTAACAAAACCACACAGTCTCTGCCCTGAGGCTTAATCTAGGCACAAATATGTAAGCATTAGTAAGAGGTTACAAGATCACTTAATTCCGCTTTTTCTGGTGCTGCCAGCAGTTCCTGTAATTTGGAAATGCCTCCCCAGTGTCTCTCAAGGACCTTCATTCTCCTTTTGTTCTCCTCAGAGAATACCACCTCTCACTAACCTTTAAAGGTCTTAAATCTTTCCCCAGTTAGTGTTTTGAAGCACTGTAGAACAGTTTTATGCATATGTATATAGAAAGAGTTTATCAGGGTAAAGCAAATTTTGCAATTCGCTAAATTAAATTCTTAAACATTGTCATATAAATGTGTTCTGTTAAATGTCTGACTATCTGGGCAGGGTAAAATATTATGGGTTTTATTTTATCTAGTTTACATATGGCACCTAAATATAAGCTGAGAGCCAGATTTAAAAATGTGTTTTCATTAAACTAATGGCAACTATGTGCCTAAGTTGATATTAAGTTTAAAGTACTATTCAGATAAACTTTTTTTTTTTTTCAGTTGAGGTTTATCTAAGTTAAGGAGCTCAGGACTTGTCTCTTGACAGCTTTTAACATACTGAGTGAGAATTAAGTGTGTGGGTTTCCATCACCTTGATTACCCTTGCCATCAGCAGGAAAAACTGTGCTGCAAGTAATAATAGCAATAATAAGACCGTTTCCTTTTTTTTTTTTTTTTTTAAATTTTATTTCAGGCAGAGCACTGTCAGTTTGCAGAGGAGTAAAATGCATGCCGTTAAGAAGATTAAAGGCTGTTTAGACTACCATAATTTGTGGTCCATGCAAAACCTGAAAGCAATGTATTCTACTGGTGATACCTGCATAACTGGGATAAAAATATCAATAACGTCTTCTTTTCCTGAAATGGTTGTAGCTACCCATGCCTACAGGCAGTAAATAAAGCTAAAGATCACAAAGGAGAACAGACACCAAGGCTCATAAGTAAGAATGTCAGATTTCTTTATGAAAACGCCTGATCTAAGAAGCTTGAAGTTTCAAAAAATAATTGAGATTTGTTCAGCCCTAAATTTCCTCCTAAAATGAAATAACTTTACACAGCTGCCTTGTCAAAGAAAAATGGTGGGCTCGAAGCTAAACTAATGTATTTGAAATATATTTGAGTTCCTGACTTTGTTTTAGCTGAAAACACTTATCTCATGGAAAGCATCAAGTGTTAATTAGACTCACCAGTTTCATTCAGATATTAGTGGCAAGTAGAACGCAACCCTGCAGATTTGCAGTGCTTCCGAGAACCATCTGAAGGATTATTTTTGTTTTTATGTAATCTGTGAAAAATTCAGTTCATTTAGGCTTGAATATAATTTGACATAGGGATTTATAAGAACCTCGGGAACCTCATGAAGTTCAGAAAAAGAAAATGCAAACATCTCTGGAGTAGAAAAAACCCAGACACCAACATAGGCTGGAAACCAAGAGCTGAGAAGCAGCTTTGCAGAGAAGGATGTGGGGGCTCTGGTGGACAACATGTTGACGAAGAGCCAGTAGTGCACCCCTGTGTCAAAGGCAGCCAGCAGCCTCCTGGGTTGCATCAGCCTGCATGTCCAGGGAAGTGGTTCTCATCATGAATTTGGCACTTGTGAGACTGTCTAGAGTGCTGTGTGTAGTTTTGGGCTCCCCAGTACAAGAAGGACATGGATGTATTGGACTCCGAGGAAAGGTGAATCCTGCAGGATGGAATTTACCTCACTTTCACTATCCTGAAAGTCAGCCTGGAATTCAGGTGCCCGCTGTGTTTTTGTATGAAGCTTACCTAGTGCTCTTTAAGGAGGGTTTTCCCTGTTAGGGTGTGAGCTTTTTGAAGAAAACTTGGTGGTCTACCCAGTTTGATTTATCTTGAAAAACTAATACTACTAGACATTCATCAATGTGCCAGCTCATACTGAAGTTCAGATTTCTTGCTTTTGTCACTGTCTTGTGTCCTTCGCTTTGGCCAATTCATTGCATGCTGGCAACCTGCTCTAACAAAGTCCTCCTTCAGTTCTAACAGCTGTTGTCACAATTCTTCAATTAACTTCTATTCTGAACTTAGTCTTCAACTTCTCTAAATTGGGAGAGTAGCGTTTGATTACAAAAGCCACACGACTACAGCAAAGGTGGAGTGTCTGGGCTTTTTTCCTCCCTCTGCCTTTCACCGCTGAAGACTTTCACACACCAGTTACGTGTGTGAAGACTCTGACATTTCCATGAGCTAATCAGAATATGCATAAGGAGACTCAGAGGATTTTCTTCCCTTTTACAAATGTTTAAATGACACAGTCACGATGGGGTGTTCTATTCTAGGAAACATAAAAGAGTATCTGCAAAAGTGGTTTATTTCTCATACTCTGAAATACTATACTAATTATTTTTCTGTTTTAAAATAGCCAAGAGGAATTCTTGCTGTTGCGGGGTGAAGTTGGTTGTTAATTATTTATATTTTCTCCTTTATTCAGCTATTTTTTCTACATAATTAAAAATTCCTTCCCGTCCAAGAAGAAGTCTGCATTCCAGCTGAGTTTGAGTCTCCTAGAGGGAAAGGGTTTTTTTTGTGATTGCTGGTTTTTAGTCATCCCCTGCTGATATCCTGTCGTCCAGTCAAAACAGAATTAATTTGCAAGAGGCTTCCAGCAGCAGAAAAGCCTCTGAAGTTTGCTGTAAAATAATGCATACAGTGTACTGGAAAACAATTGAGCTTACACTACTGGAATATAAAATTACAGTAAAAAATCACTAATCAGTTTGACACGCTAAGTCCAATATTGATCTGAAACAATATCATGTAGTTCTTGTGCATTGTCAAAATAGGAAGTGGATGCTATAAAGAGGCTAACACAACTTACAAAAGTGTGTAGAGTGAAGCAAAACTTCACACAGAAATTTTAATGACTGATAAATATTTGGTCAGACTTCATCTTACTGTGGCGAAAGCCTTGTCTGTTTTGTCTGATAATATTGTGACATGCCTAAGAACAACTAGGCATCTAAAATGGCTTAGTATCCAAATGAAGGAATTTTGAAAAAAATACATTTCCTAATTAGTTTAACCCCTAGACTGCCTGTGGACTGTCAGTGCTGATGTGAGGAACTGGCAGTTTCATGCACAGCTAGATATAGATTCTTCTAGAAGTCACCCAATGGAATCTGAAAATAGTCTACAAATATGCACAGCATTGTCACTACTGAATCCTGTGGAAATCATCACCTAAGTCAGAAAGGCACAGAAGACAATCTAGATTCTGGTTGGAATGCAGGAAGGAAAGCTAATCTGAACATTACCTGCATTTTAAAATCAGTTTAATCAAATTCATGAACACAATTGAATGGACACACTTTTTTAAAAGTACATAAATAAGGCAGTATGGCAATGCCAGTCAGAAAAGTCACGTGGGAGTTGCGTATATGCAGCACACTTATGCATCTGTCATGTTCCGGGGAATGTTGATTCAATATCATTGAGTAAATCTATTCCTTGTGACATTTTGGTGGGGTTTTTTTGATCTTTTATTGCTGCGATATTGTAGACCATAATCAGAGATATTAAGATTTATTTTCATGTCTCCTACATGAAGTCCCTATCAGAAAACAGCATTAGCAGGATGTTCTCAAATAGCTGCTTTTGAATGGGCTGCCAATCTGAGACAGCAGAAAGGACATATACCTATTATCTTAGGTATTATTGTGAGCCATTTTATTGAAATGAAGTTTATTGCCCAGTTTATTCTGTATTATCTTTCTGTCTTCTTCCTGCTTTGTAAAGCTTTTTACACACTTCTCATCCTTTCTTAAAGACTTGTGTGAATAAAACAATATACACAATTGCTGTTACGCTGAAAGATTTACTAAAAAATTAAGATGTTTTTGGTTTATGGCCAATTCAGACAATTAACCTGTTACACTAAATATTGACTGTAAATTGTTTTATGCAACCAAAACATTTGGAATACACAAATGCTTTGCAAATATTAATTAGTTCTCAAACTATTTTTCTGTCCCTGTTACACTGTAAACTCAAAAGTGTATTTTACAGAGCCAAACGTGTTTGGGGTATGAGACAAAAGCAATGGGCCAAATGCAGGCTTATGAAGCTCAGCCAGATTATTGTGTATGGCAGTTTTTACTGTCTAATATAATACAGGAAGTTTTTACTGTCTAATACTCAAAATACATTATTTAACAATGCTATCCTATACATTGTTTTACAGATCTTCCTTTTCAGAGGTGAAATTGTTCTTTTCTCTGTGGGAACCACATTACCGTAAATCTGAGTTATTGGGGAACAAAGCTTAGCTTTTGTTAAGGAAAACTACAATGGAGGAATGCATGTTAATGATTGAAATGTAGGGGTTCTGCTAATCTAAATTACAGCCTATCTGTTATCCAAACCTGATGCCAGTTACATGAGACATCGTATCTTGAGCCACGTAAATTATTCCACTTCTTTGCAATTTTGGATTAATCTGAAATACAGACCTGGTATCACATCTGGTCATAAGGTTGGAGGCCGAATACTATCATACACAGCGTAACTCCATATTACCCTATTTTGTTCCTGATCCATTCTTGATTTTGGGACTGCCATAACCTCTGAATTTGTTGAATAACCTAGTAAATAAAAGATAAACCTTGCCTTTTTTTTTTTTTTTTTTGGCTGTAATGAAGGTCTAGCATGAACAAGCAACTCTTTAAATTATTTTTTCAGTTATTGAAGCACAACTTCATTTATCAGAGATTTAATCTATGGAAACCACAATATTCAAATAGTTCATAATAACATGGAAGTTCACAAGGTGCTATGTAATATGTAATCATTTTTGCCTTGAAACCAATTTCTCTCAATGTTGTTTTCTATAAATATTGCTTGATGTAATGGAACTTATTTTAGAGCACTACTGGAATAAATCAATTACCTCTTGACATTTTTTCCAGTATCTAGCATAGTAAAAACATACATTTTAGTGTCTAAAATATGTCATTTTGTAGAGTGCTCTAATAGTTTCTGAAGATTTCTGGAGTAACTGTAGCAGAACTTCCTTTTATAAAGCAAATTATTTTAATCTCTGGTGGGGCCTTGCTCTGCCAAAAAAGTCAATAAGATAATAAGAGCTTCTATTAGAAAATAAATTTTCAGTAACTTTGAAATATGTGAATTAAATATGCACTGTAAGGACTTGATTCACAAAACTTTTACCTAATAGGTAAAATAGGAACAATTAAGACCAACGTTTAATAAGATTACAGTACTATTACGCCAGCAAACATTAAATGTTCCTGAGCCTGAAGGACATTTTTTTGTTGTTTAATTTTTTTGATTTATTTTTTTCCCCTGTAACTGTGAAATACAGTATCAAAAAATAGTTGTGTTTCTGCACCAGTGGTGTGCAGTTAAAAGCATCTTGGTATTTTTTTTCTGTAATCTATCCCACGTCTATGAGTTCTTTGACTATGCTGCTTGTTTTTTCACAGGTCACAATGGTTTTTATTTATTCAGTTTTTCTCCCCTGATTGAGTATGTGAAGGAGAGCAGGAAATTCTCATGCCAGCAATTCCCTAGTCGGCTGCCCATTAAACACTGAGGCACCTAAAGTTGGTTAATATCCTTTAGCGTGCAATGCTTTCAGCTCATATCCATAATACCTTCTGTCGCTGCATGTCCAGAAGCATCAGTCTTCACGAGGTGAAATGGATCATACCTAAAACATGCAGAGGTCTAGAAATTTCAGATAAAATTAATTTCACCTAACTGTCCATCCTGTTTTGTTATTCCTCGTTCCCCATGCATGCTTGATGGGAAGCACAGGCATGTGTGAAAGGGTTCAGATGCCTAGAACACAACTTTTTTAACTTCCACCTTCTTTATGACTACTTTTCTTAGGTCTCTGGAGGATGTGTTCCTACAGCTTTGAATTAAGTCAAGGGAGGATCTGCTAACACCAAGCTCACACCTTTTTGTGCTCCTCACACCTACTTGCAGGAATAATTTAATTTTTTTTACTTCTCAAAACAAGATATAAAATATTGTCTGTTATAATTAAGCAGTTGGTGAAGTTGAAACCCAGAACCCATATGCTGTTTAATCGGTTCCTTCCAAACAATGTGACTGATGTTAAAGGAAAGATGCAAACAAGTGGAACTAATTTAGAGCAAGATATTGAGCTTGATTTCTTTGAGATCGTATTTCTTGTTAAAAGTCAGCCTCAGTCTGTGATAACAGGAGATAGCAAATTCATTTTAAAATGCATTTATTTTTAATATTAGAGAGAGACTGTCAGAGAGAGACTATCAAACAAAAAGGGTTTTATATGGCAGCAGTTGAATGTCTGAGGAAAAGCAATAATATTCATATTGTCATTTTTCACAGGTGACTTGTTTATATTTTTCAGAGCTATTGGACTCTCTGAATGCTTAATGGGAAAGTGTGTTTTCATAATCTATTCTCAACGGGTACTTAATAGCTACCAAATATCTTAGTTCCCCAATTTTCTGCTGGGTCTTGGCTCCCTGATCATCAATACTGTATATATTAGTTCAGCAGTAAGCACTGTTTCAGACTGAAACATTTAGTTCCCTGCAAAACAAAAACTAGGTGTACTTCTGGAGATAATTCAGTCCAAACCCCATTCTCTAAGGATGATACGAGCCCGGACAAGCTTGAACTCCAATGTTACATTCTCCCAACCCACCCTCAGTAGGCTTTGCAGCCTCAAGCAACCTTACATGTCTCCCCCAGACAGGTAGTACATGCCTTCTGTTTCATGCTATAAAAATACTGCTTTTGATAGGCTGAAGCAAGATCTTCACTTTTTCTCAGACAATTTCAAGTAGAAAATAAAAGTTATTAAAAAGCATATCTCTAAGCAACTGGTCCTTAAGAAGGAAGCCCAGGGCTAGTGTGCATGCAGCCGGCTTGTGTGAGTGGGACAAGTCCGGGTGTGCACATAAGATATTCTGCGCCATGTAGCATGGCACGAGGGATCTCCCTATAGTGAATGCATTTAGCAATGTAAGTACAGCCAAAGAAACTGAGAAAGAAACCACCAATTATTCAGGCAGTTGATGGCGAAGTAACAATTGTGTTAGTGGCAACAAACAGGAGAACTTACCCGCACATACACACCTTCCTGCACAAAATATGCATGCTTTGGTCCTGCCCATACTTCATGTAAGTTTTTTGTACCTTGCTGAGTTATCCAGACACCTTTATGTGTGTCATTCCACAAAAATGTTTAGATAAGTCTAAATACCTGTCTTTGGCATACACTTCTGCATATACATTACTTTACTAATGCAAATAATTACATTCATTGGGTCTTAATGATTAATCATGTACTTAGGTATTTTTTGCACTGGGTCCCAAACTGTGTTCAGGGTTCAAGTGAGCAAGACAATTTGGTGTAAGCCTGCTCCACCATGGCCTCTCAATAAAAATATCTGCATTCCAGTGACTTCAAAGACTGTTAGTCAGCCCCTAGGGTACATTATACTAACCTATAATAAAATGGATGCCTTTTTGATCTGGGGAAATGGTGACCAGTCATAAACTAAATTTTTTTATATCCATCCCCACCTTTCATTCATATGTCAAAGGTCTACTGCGCCTGCAACCCTTGAAATGATTAAGAATTTTGCTACTGTTAGCAATGCACTGAATCAAGGTGAGCTTTTCTTCAATACAAACATGCAAACCTAAGACAAATGGCTAAATACAGTTTTTCAGCTCTGCAAACTTGGCTATGCTTTAGTGAAGCTCAGTTCATTCATGAGCACTGTTCTCACAGTTTTGAGCAGCACATGTAATCTTTCCTTATGCAATTGCACTTTTTTTTCTTAATTCCCTAGCACTTTCTTAAAACTACTAGGCATACATAGTATTTTGTGTTATTTCTAAACAAAGTAGAATTCCATGATTCTTACAGTTTAATTAAAGAAAGAGTTTTAAATGAATGCTTAAGTTTATTGATTTCTAGGGGGCTTAAGTATACACTTCAATTAGCATATAGGTAAATATGCTGTTGAGTCATAATCCTGGTTTATTTGATAAGAATTGCATTATCCGTCCTGTATCAATCAGTCTGGGTCACCCACACTGAGCTCTCCTCTTGGGTGTCTTCTTCATCTCACCCCTCTAATAGTTGTTCTTTGTCTTTTGGTGATTTAGAAACTGCTTCTTTGTTTACTTTTAGAAAGCAAACACTTTCATGATACAGATTCCTCGCCTAAATGGTCTTTCTATCACTGGCTAAAGATGAAACATCAGTATCTGTATTTACTGAGGAAAATGCTTCCAGTCTAAAGACAATTGACTTGATTTTTTTTTTTAATTAATTTGCAGACATCTTCAGCCTGATGGTACCTTTTTGCTGCTGCGGTCAAGATAAAACATGAACATAAGACACAAAACATAAAACATCTTCTCACCTCCAAAACCAATCTCAGAAAAGAAAACATTCAGAAAAGTTCTTTAGAAGATAATTCATAGCAATCTGCAAAGAAATCTCTCCATTACAAGGACTGTTAACAACAATCCTTAGGGGTGGGGTGGGGACTTTCTTTCATTTCCTAGTTTTCATTTGGCACTTTCGGGTAAAATGAGACAATATTCAGAGCCTGTCATCACTGTTCTTTATTTTATTGTATGACCACCTGCATCTGCACAGAAGACAACAGAGAGCCTTTGAGCCTGTGATTAAGGATACATAAGAATCCTACACTGACATATTCTACCTGGATGATAGAAGCATGAGAGACAATTAAGACAATACTTGAGGACCAGAGAGGCACAACAGGGTGATGGACAAGCTGAAGGATTAAATCTTTGTGAAGATCCAGGGTAGAAACAAAGCTGAGAAGGTGCTGTCTGTCATTACTTGAGACAGACATGGTATCGTGATTCTGTATTGAGTCCTAACTCAGAACTGTGTCACCAGAACAGTAAAGGGTTTGCCTTCTGCTGGTCATGGCAAGACACAACTACGTTCCCTCTGTTAAAGCCTGGGCATTTTGTCTCAACAGGGTTTCCAGAGCACTTAGTAGGGAGAGGCAGAAGCAAATGTGTGAAATACCCCCTTCTCCCTTTATCACGCAGTACTAATTTCCACAGGCTACTGGTCCAATTAACGGCCAATACCAGTTTCCAATCGTTAGTATAATAGAACTGCTAATTTTATAAATGCCTTAATGCTCTACACATAACCTAGTAACTGCAAGAGTAAGAACTCCTTGATTACAATCTAAACTGAGACTAAGAAAAAGGATATCTTACGCCCAGTGACCCATTACATTTGCCCTCAGCTTTTAAGGTTTATTTACATGCTATTTGTATTACAGTGACATGTAAAGGGTCACCAGTGTACCTTCTCTCTACTGCAATATACTGAATCATACAATAAATGGCAGCCTTTTATTTAACAAACGTTAAGATAGGAAGCATATACTTGCATGTATTGCACAGATCACATGATGGCAAACATTTTCAAATGAAAGCCTGAGACACCAATGGGTTGTACCTCTCAAAGACCAAGTTTGTTGTATATGTTATAGGTTTAACCCTGGGTCTCTGAGAGGTAGATTTATGATTACTTGGGATAAACTAAATTCCCTTTAAGGATGCTGCCACATATTTCAAATTCTTTCAAAAACAAGGCAATTTGATTTCCTACATTTTAGCTCATTCTTGTATCCAACAACAACAACAAAGATACGTAAGAAATTCATAAGAAAAAGGATGGAGAGGCTAGGATCTGTACAAACACTAAACAGTTAACCTTCCTTGTGTTATTTTGCAGTGTGCCTGAGGTGTGTACATATATATCCTTTTCTTTTCCTGTTTGTCTCTCATTATCACTGACTATTCCCAAAGTATATCTTCTTGTATCTGGCTTGTAGGCAGTACCTTGTCTTTTGTCTTTATGTAACCATTCTCCCCCTCAGTTTTCAACAGAGCAGCCTGTTTCTTCCTCTCAGCTCCCACATGGCAATCATTCCCCTTTGCTATATAGATATGCAGTCCCTCAATTCTCAGCACATACACTTATCTAACGTCTCTTAAATTTGGAAATATACCTGTTCTGCCTTTGTTCTGCTGGGTTCTACTCATAGGAAAATGTTCTGGGACTCCCTACGTACCAAAGTGAGAGTAGTTAGTATTTTAAGCTATATTATCTTGTAACAAAAAAATATGATAAATTGTTTGTTTAGGGTATCATCATATAAACTTCTATGTACAGTTTGGAAGACATACAGCACCTCATTGTTTTAAGTCGGCACACTATGAAATATAAGTGGGACTGACCAAACAGGGGCAGTAATTAGCACTCTTTAAAACCTGCAATTACAATTTTATTTTTATCTTGCACATAGTTGTGAGAGCATATGGTAACAGATGTATATGAGAGTACACATATCCACTGATAGGACCAGTGAGTTTTTACATGCATGTTATCATCAAACACAGCCATAATATTAGTATAAAATGCAGCACATGTTTTAAAGGTCTATCTTTACATTGTTTCCTCTTTTTCTTCACCTGGCTTTGTGCTTGTTTTATCCTTTTTCACCCAGAAGCTTTGTGTCTCCTCTCTAGTTTGAGGATGACAAAGTATGAACACCACAAACTCTGCAGGGAGTTCAGGAAAATCGTTATTACAACGTTGTTTCCTGCAGTTTTCATGGCTTCTTACACAGACAGAACCACAGAAAAAATGGTGAATTTAGGGCAATTCTTCCAGCTTTGCGCTATGTGGTATGTGGCAGTGAGGAAGCTGAAGGGCTCACCATGCATGCCCAGCAACAATGAAACAAACCTTGTTTAATGAGAAAGGAGGAAAAAACATTTTTTATCCCAGATGCTTAAGTATACATCTTACTATGAGTTTAGCCTTTGTTTAGGGACACTTCACTCCCTTGCAAAGCACAGCTATCGACTTCTAACAGTATTATTTTATTTCATAAGCTTGGCAAAAGCACATATTTTGCTATACATACATTTATCACAACTATACAAACAACTGAAAAGTAATTATTGTTCTGATTTCTTCTTTCTTTCTAATCTACCTTTGCCATTTGCTTCCATTTCCCTCTTGTTCCCTATTCCCTTTTGCCAATGGAAAGGGGAGAAAACAGAAAACAACAAAACTTGTAGGTATCTCATGGGTTGAAATACTCGCTGTTTGCTGAACTGTTTCTCTATCCAGCATCACCAGTGATCAGATAAAATATGGGATCCCTGAAACCACAGTCTAGGAATTATGTATTTCAGTAACTAGTAGGTAGTAGGGTTATGCTGCTGCATGCTATCTACCTGTAAATGTAACATAACTTCAGCAAGACAGAGGGGAGTGTTGATTATTTTGTAGCCCTGTCTTCGTTCTGGAATAAGAAGTAGCATAAGAAGACAATTTTCCTGCTAAGATTACGGATGTTTGGGGAATATGCTGAGCTGCCCAAGGAACATACAAGCATTGCATAAATGGATGTGCCTGGTAGACATTTCACAAGACAGAGGTTTTCTGCACTGGTTTGGCTTTGTTTTCTAAGGATATGAAACTCAGAAAATGCAGTGAGGCTCAATTCAAAATTAAGTCTTCTAAAGTATGGAAAAAGTACTGGCAAACGGAGCACCTACAGTTTGTTTTTTCTAAACTTTTAACATGGTTTTGGCAATGCTAAGGTGGTGACCATCCATCCTCCCCCAGAGGTTCTTAAGACTCTCTGAGGGATCCCTGCCAATCTGCTGCCCTTGGTGAGCAAGTCATGTCCATCGGCTGCCTCCTGATCATTTGCAACCCCTGGAACCTGTAACCAAATTGGACATGAGGAGAGAGCTCACGTACATTGAATTCCTCAAAATGTTAGGAAATTAGACAGCTGGGTAGCGGGAAAGGGTATTTGTATCCATGAAGAGGAAAAGGTTAAGAAACTGATTCGCTATTGGACATCTAAGAATCAATATAGGCAAGATGTGTGACCGACTGAGCTCCATTCATTCTGCTGCTCTGGGAACAATTATTTCAGCATCTCTCTTAAGTGTGAGGGAACTTTCTGCATCTGATGATAAATTGTGTTTAATCACTTTTACATTACCAGTGACTTTCACCTAGCCAAATAATTATCATGGTATTGTGCAATGAACTTATCAATTCTTCTAGATTTATTCCCTTTTGAAGTTTTGATACAGACTTCTAGTTAAAAAAAAAAAAAAAAAAGGCAAAAGTCTAGTTTCTTTACTAAGAATGTGAATTTAAATAAATAAAAAAAATCCTGGTTGATACTTTTATTTTAGTTTTATGGGATATTGTTTTGCACCTTTTGTCTCTCAAAATTTAGATAGCTCAGCTAACATGGGAAACAGGTAAAAATGTAATTCCTCAACAGCTTCTACTACTATGGTACTCATGTGTACCAGCTTGTATAATCCTCAAAACTAAGATGCTGAAACTGAAACTAATACACCTCATAATGTATGTAAGATATTTTAAATAGCAAACTAATAATGCTAAAGACCATTATATATAGTTAAGTACTTAGTAAAGAAAAGTTTTTTCTGAAAGATCAGCTGACAAATTTTACATTACTTCAGTTTTCAATAAAAGGCTTTAGACCACTGCCATACAGCAGTGGAAAGCTAGGCTGACTTAAAGAAGGAAGCTAGAACAGAGGAAACATTTGTGTACTAACTAGAAAGAGTCATAGTTAAACCATTTGAAACAAATACATACACAGGATACCGATGTTGCATGTTCTTCTTTGCTATAATAAGAATTATTCTATTTATCTAATAAGAAATATTATCTGCAAGAAAGAATAATTTATATTCAATTACTTGCCATCTTAAAATGATTGAGCCTCATGTTTTCTGCATGGTTTAGTACTTTCAAAGTGGGACAAGCAATTATCTCTTACATAATAAACCATCTGCATGGACATAATTAAACATTTGCTCAGTTTCATTTGATATTAAACCAGAAAAAGAATGTGGTTAAGTAGCATTTATCATGCAAAAGATGCAAAAATCAGCTGAAAATCCATCTATAACATCTTGGTTAGTTGCTAAGCTTTTGAAGGGGTCTTGAATAGATCTCAAATGTGATGCTGCATAACTCAGGTTGACATGGTAACATGCATAGTAAGGAAAATCTCAGCTTTATTAGCAACTTCATTTTAATTCCCTCCCCTTTTCAGATGCTCCCTCAGTTTCTGGAGTTAACGTATCTTAAGAGTCTCTGATTGTAATTCATAATTATCTGGTGCAATTAAGATGGTGTGCTAGTCTTTTATTTTGTAGGCAGCTGAATAGTACCAGGTCTATGACCTGAATCCCTAGCAGCATTTTTTAATGACTGTTAAATTTAGTGCTGTTCTGCGGAAGATTATGTGTATTGCTTGATGATGTTTGCTCTATTAGGAGTGATCTGGCAGCACTCTGCCAGAGGAAACAAGCAGAAAGGAAGAAATTTTCTCAATGTAGCTACTCTAGCAAACATATAAGCTATGAAAGGTCAATGACCCAGAGCCACAGGCTCTGAAGACTCTTGCAGAGCAGACGAGACCAGAAGGGCCACAGCTTGAGAACACAGGTGAAGGAATGATAGCAGGGTGAAAAAGGACCCTGTAAGACAGAGGCAAGGCTCAGTTTGCAAGAAGAAAACTGAGACATGGTCATTGCTTTTGGGATATTTGGATAAAACTGAGGCTTTCATAGATGACCATCACGGAATTGTAGGTCTTAAACTAAGATAAACACATCTTCAATTGTTCTTTAATTCTCTCTAAAAACTTTATTTCTTCTGCAAAGCAAAGCATACTTTGTTTCTAACAAGGATTTACATCTTTATATATTCCTTAATTATCAACTTCTGTGCATGAGAGAGCACTACAGATTGGTGTATGGTGTGGGATGTGTCTGGCACCTTATAGCATGTGATTGAGAGGAGAGAGGGAGAGAAGGAACTGCAGAGCAAGGATATCATCTGAGAAACATGATAGAGTAGGAAAGCAAAGTGCTACGCTGCATGAATGCATGAGGTACAGATGAGAGGCAGATCTGTTTCATTGTATGACTCTTGACAAAGTCTACTGGATAAGGAAACTCATCAGACCTTTTGGGTAAGTCATGAATGATAACTAGAGTACTTCAGCTCCAAGGATGAATGAGGGATAGGAGAACTGTGAGATTTCACAGACAATAAATAAAAGCAGACTCAGAGTAACAAAAAAAACCAAACAAACAAAAAAAAAAAGCCTAGCAACCATGACTTTGGTCACTCTTCAACCCCCAAAATAACTTACTACTTAGAAATGTAAGATGTTACCATCACACCAGACAGCAGCATTATTGAGTGACAAATGAGTGTTTGTCACCTAGCTTTACAGGGGAACCTTGATTTTACACGGAAATACTGGCATCGCTGTGAGATCTTTTACAAAGGATATCTGATCAAGGAATTAGAAATACTTGAAAAGAAATCTGACAAATGGAAGAATAGAAAAGATCTTCCTCTGATAACTGCATAATTAACAAGATTGAAAAATGGTTGAAACTAGCTTCCATCAGAGCTTCTGGGTGCACAGTAATTCCATGTGTCTACTGAATGTCTGACACCTTCCACAATGGCATTCCAGAGCCACAAAAAAACCCAGCCATTTTTTAAACTGACAAATGGGGTTTCTGTTGTTCAGATAATTCTAAACGTAATAATCCTCGTAAAATTCCACTGAGGAAACAAAGCAGCAATAATTGTTTGGAGGCAGTTTCCCCTAGGTCTACACCATCCAAAAGGGAAGAAAAAAATTTTTAATGTCACTGTCTACTGCAATATCATCAATTAATTGTTAAGATTTAAAAATGTTGGTTTTCCACGTGGACTGGTTTTACTGAAATTTCAAAAATTATATAAAAGGTTCTGTGTTTTAAAGCTACAAAGAGATGTAATTCTGTTTATGTAAAACAGCCCTTCATAAACTTTCAAGGGATTTTTTACACTAAACTTTCTTCTAATCAAGCAAAATTAATTAGTTCTTCAAAACAGAGGACCCTGAATTCCACTTTCATGGCAAATTAGATTTTGCTTTGTTACCATCTAGGAGCTTGTGGATTAACTTGCTTAATACTACTTTCCTTCCTATCGACAATTAATGTAATCTTAAGATTTGTGTTTGAGTTCTTTCTGGCTATTAACAGTAATAGCCTCTTTTTATAAAAATTCATGTTTAAGGCTATATGTGAATATATTTCACGTTGCCTGTGCCTAAACTTCTAAAATCTCACCACACAGAGAAGCAGGAAAAGGGTTATCTGGTGACACAGAACTGCCAGCTACCCTATTCTCTTCTAGGCCTCATGAGTTTCCCCACACAAACATGGTTACTGTATGTATGTATGTATGACAATGGCCATATTTCCTATCAAAGGACTGAGCTGGCAATCCATAGAGTTTCAAAATCATAGAAAACATCTATCTACCCCAGCCCAGAACTTTTGCCTTATGTTTTCTAAAAAGTAATTATAAATAGCTGCTCTTAAAGAAATTTAATTTTGAATCATTTCAGATCATTGTCACGTCACTGTCTGAAAATTTTTCAAAGTCAAGTTTTTAATGAGCTTTGGGTAATTCTAGTTTGGTGCAGTAGAACTGGAGGTACCTGGAATAGTCCAGAAGGGTAGCGTGTTGGGCAGATTTCAGGTTTGTGTTGAGGCTCCCAAAGTCTGACTCCAGTCGTAGGCATTTAAGTTCTTTCTTTGGGGGAAGGGGAAAAGACTATCAGTTATGTTTACTTTCCTTCTCCATTTACTAGCTGTTTAGTTTGTTGCAAAAAGAGTCTCTAACTTTCATTCTTTTTCCTCTGTATATACTATTTTGGCAATCTGGGCATCCCTGACACAATATGCGATGACTGTGGGAATATTATACTTTGATCTGATTTTACCTTGAACTATGTTACCATAAGAATCACAACTACTCTTACAGTACCACTGCTAATTAAAACTATTACGGCCTGTATATTTACCTTTGTTTTTCTTCAGCAATAAAGTATTTATTATTGATCCTAGTCCTAATCCCCAATAAGGTATTTGGGATTGATCTGTGATCAATTTTTTTTGTCTTTTATCTGGTGAACCTTAAAGCAGTGTATAACTTTATGGTGGCTAAGCATATCTGAATTAGCATCAACAGAGATGTTATTAAAGAGTACTTCTCTAGACTTTATATTTTCAATACTTTGGAGGTAAAATTATTTGCTGCTCAGGATCTTAAAACACTGCTATTTATCTGTGCACTAATGGTATTAGACAAACTGAAATCTTTAAGATTATCATGATAGTTTGGAGGTTGAAACTCCTCTAAATTAACGAGAATTGGATTTTCAGCCATAATGTAGATAAATCTTTAATTAAATGTCATCAAATCAATTCTACCTGCTGCTGTGCTTAGCCATGGGGTGGTCAAGTGTAGGGACTATCAGTAAATGAGCCTTTTCAGACTACATAAGCGATAGACCTCTGTAGTACTCAACCTGCATGAGAGAAATAGTAGTCTTGTTAAAGCAACAGCCAGTGCCTTACACCTTTAACCTGCGAATAAACTACAGGAGAGGATGGCATCCAAATCCTCACTCAGAAAAGATATATGCTACTCAAAGGATCTGATTCTGGGTGTAACAGGAGGTGTGGAACCCAGCAGACACTGCTTGACAACCTCATATGGCCAGTGCATCACAAAAAAATGGCATCTAGAAGGTGAAAAAACTACTCCTATACAGTGAATATTTGAGACACCTCCCAGGTCACTAATGTCTTCCTACTTCATTTCTCCTCTTCGAACGACCTGAGATTTCCCCATTATTTCATGTTTACTGCCCTCACACATCCTTTAGTGACTTGGGTCACACTGCCTGATCACTTCCCTGAGAATGAGCTAAGGTCTATTGCTCCCTGTCCTCACAAAATCCTGCCTCAGCTACTGTTGCAACCCTCTTCTGATTGACAAGACCCACATGGCAAAAGAGTTATTTGGAGATTTACTTCAAAAGTGCCAATAGTTAATGCAGAATTTTACTCTCTATATTCTTTCAGGAAGCAAGCTCTTTTTAAAAACAATGTAAAAATTGTGTCCCAGCCCTAGCCCCTCCAACTTATTTTTAAAACACTGGTAAACGAAACTACCACGTATGCTGTTCTTAGGTCATTAAAAAAACCTGTGTAGTTTGTATATTTATATTCATAGAACATACCAGCTTTTTCTCAAAACATACCAGCTTTCTCTCAAAACATACCAGCTTTCTCTCAAAATAAAAAAAAAGACAGTCCTCAAATCCTCAGTGTAGAGTATGTGAATACTGTTGAGTTGAGGTTATTGTGAACATGCATATTTTAAATTATTTTAAATGCTTCTGCCAAAGGTTAGCAGTCAGCAAAAAAATCTATTTACTTTAATTAGTTTGAACCAAAGACCAGCAAAAGTTCAGATCCTGCACTTCAGAATTATTTTATTTCAGCTTCTTGGCAAACTGGAAAGGAGAAAGATTATAGTAACAGTTTACTTACATATATCTCTTGCTATACTATATGACAATGGAGACTATTTTGGAGATGGATAAGAGAGGTTTTACAGGTATGATTTAGCCTGCCACACGGATAGTTCATTTATAATTGATAATCCTGAATGACGGGGGCTTAGGTTCAATTTGTTAAGCAATACAAGCAAGCAAATAAAATCAGACAAAATTGTTTAAACATGCCCTTAATAAAATCAGAAATATTAGTATCTGAAACATCTCAACAATATCTGAAAGAAAAAAATAAAGACACATAAGTCTGACAAACCATTCTGTAGAACATTTGTGGACATAGTCAAAATATCCATGGAATATCAAAAAGTGAAATATCATAATTTTCCAATACAAAACATGTTCACTTCACAATGGGACCTCTTTCCGGTGGGCGAATATGCAGAAATCACTTTAAGAATGTTTTATCCAATGATGAGCATATAATTATATCTGCTGTATGCAAAGAGAGTTAAATCCTAGTCTATAGTTTGCTTTTAAAAGGATGAACTTCTTGAAGAAGTCAGTTATAAGGGAGACAAAAAAGTCTTTAGCAGTGAATGATTTTACTAGATTCAAAAATCCAGTTGTGCAGTTAGAAAGGATGTTGCCTTTTGTTAAAAATATCTTCACTGAAAAGAAATACAGAAGGACAGATAATACATCAAAAACTTATTTACTCATTATTGTAAGTCTGGACAAGTGAAATATCAACAACAGACATATGAGAAATCATCAGTGAGAAATTTTACAGACACAAATACTAAGGACAAAGAGGAATTAAAAAAATTACATTGTGAACAAAATTAATCCCAGCAAAACTGTAGGTCTGTTATTAGAAGCAAACAGCTGAAGTTGTCAATAACAATGCAGAACAGACAAAAGTATTCAACAAGTATTTCTGCATAATGCAATGCCATCCCCGTCAAGAATGCCACGTGTTTTTGCCTAAAATAATATGCAAATATTTTTTAATATACAGGTAGTTTAACTTTAAAAAGAATTTATTAGTTTTATGCCTGAACAATTAATGTTGCTGTTCAAGAAAGTAAAGAATATTAAGGAAGTAATAAAAAACATAGTTAAAGCCAGGGTTACAATTTGTCTACACAAAAAACATGACCCTGATGATATAATTCTAGCTATGCTGGAATCAGTAGCAGGTAAAATAACTGAAGGCCTGACACGTGATATAATCAATACAGAAAATGATTGTGTAATTAGTGCCAATGTGCACATCAAATTGAGTAGCTTTCTGGGTGAGATTGCCGAATATGATTGATGAAGGTGACTGCATCGACATAGGCTTCTGTAAAGCAACAGACAGACAGCAGTACATCAATCTAATTAAGTGATTAGCTTTATACAAAATCAGTGTAACAAATAATAATTAATTAAAAACCAGCTAAATGACAGATCTTCAAAAGTAACTACAAGCAGCTAATCATTATCCCTTGGGTAATTCTTGAGGAACTCGTAGAGGTCTGTTCTTTTTTACAAGCGAGTTTTTCTCAACACGTTTCTGGTGCCAGGGCTCTGCCACCCCACCCCACGCCTCTGCAGTGCCCAGCTGGCGCCTGCAGCTCCAGTTGCTCAGATCCCTGCTGGGAGCTGGCACAGGCTGTTTGCTGGAACGGGCATATGTGACCACGCTAGCACCAGTTCCCTTGGTCTGGTTTGGCCTCCAGAGAGATGAATGCCTCTCTGACAAGAAGTGGAATGAGCTCTGAACACACCCTTGATACCGCTGCCTCGGGGCATTGAGCCCCACATTTCAGAAAATGCTGTCCTCTGCTACTACAGGATTTTATGAGTGATCTGAAGAAACATTTAGCAGCATTAATGGTAAAATTTGCAGATGACATAAAATGCATGAAGTACTAAATAATTCAAAGAAAAAACAGTTTCTCTGTGGGGAAATTGACATCCTTTAGTAAGCCAGGATCATTTGAACGTGCTTTTTGAGACAGCTGAATGCAAGGTCATTCAGCAGGAACAAAGAATGTAGGTCACGTTTAGAAGACTGGAGACTGTGTCCTGGAAAGCAGTGACTCTGAAAAGGATTTAGGGGTCACAGTGGTTAGCCAACTAAAGAGAAGCTCCCAGAACAATGTTCCAAGGCATTTGGTACAGCCTGCAGATACAGCAGTGTTGGGTGGTGACATAACTGTATCCAATTCTACTGTACACTTTTGACAAAGGTGCTTAAAAATTAGAAATGTTCAGAAAAGCACTACTGAAATACTGGATCTGAAAAACCTGATTAACAGTAAAGAGATGAGAAGTTGAAGTTTACTTAATTTATCTGAAGTGTGATTAAGAAGTGACTGTATTGTGGTTTATAATAATGCATTACAGAGGGCTCAGGAAACGCAATAGTCCAAAGTCTGTCCAATAACGAAAGACAATTTTGCATTAGCAAAAGAGTACGCTTTTTTAACAAGGCCACTATATAACTGTTGAAACAATTTACACAAGCTTTGTTTCTATTTAAATTATGTTGTTTTAATTTGAGGACAAGCACATGAAAAAGGTAAAGGAAAAGCATCTTTCAAAGTGCTTTAAAAAGAAAAACATGGCAAGCATGCATGATGAAGGCAAACAGACTGTACAGTGCTGTGTGGTGTATTCATGTTAAAACAAAACTACAAATGAACAAAACACATTTCAAAAGATGCTTTCCTATTCAGTTTATACTTTAGTATTGATTTGTATTCTTTTCTTTTGACTTTTTTTTTTTTTTTTACTTCATCAGAGTGAAGATCTTTCTTCAACATCTGTGAAATTTTGCACACTTAGGCTAAATGTGAATAATACATGTCAGAGACATGTAAACACCTATGGGAGAAATAAATTATGTACGTGAACACAGGGCACTATAGCTAAAGTAATGAGCTGAAACATAAGAAATTTCCATTAACCTGATCATCAGAAAAAAAAATAAAATCTTTACAATTGGAGGAATTCAACTTCAAAGAGATGTCTCCTTTGGGAATTAGAAGCCCCGTTACTTGAGGCATTTAAAATGAACTGGACAAAACAGCACGGAAGAATGCTAAAGAACAATCCTTTGTCAGAACCAGGATAGTCTTGTCCACTTCTAAGCTTTGCGATCTCCTGTTTTTTTTCTTATCATTTAAGACTGTCATGAATATCTTATTTGATTCTTCACCTACAAACTAATTGGTTTAAAAACAGATTTATTTTTTTTTTGCGAGATGACCAGAATTATTTTAAAATTAGTTTCCATTCTTCCATCAAGTATACCAACATTCTCAATATCGCCGTACCTGTTAAGTCTAATCACAGACCAAGACATTTTCAGAAACAGTAGACTATAAAGCAATGTAGCTGGTGAAATACTCAATGTGGAGGTGCTCAATTTTTAGGAACTCACATCTGAAAAATTGTGATCTTTAGTAAAGTGCCTCAGCAACCCACTGACCACAGGGGAAGAATTAGGTGCCTTAGAAGAAGATCCACAAAAACTAAGCTAGGTGGTAAAAGCATGCTGAGGACAGAGTTGTAGATTGACTTCTGAATCTCTTTGATGTTCAGGTATTTTAATGCTATTACTCCTTCGAGCAGAGGTTTTCCTGAAGGTTTTAGGTGCTCATTTCTCCTTCAAAAACTGAGGAAACAAGTGTAGCCAGAAGTCTCCTGTATCTGTAATGATTAAAGAACTCCTCCAGGAGGATGAAGACACAGCAACAATTAATTTTTCTCCTTTAGGGAATCTCCTGTCTCCTAAGAGCCTATCCGTGGACTATTCTAGGGGAACAGAAAAGGAGTGCTCCATCCCCTTCTTCCTTTGAGCCTCTTACAGTTTTTGTAGACGGAAGGCTTCATTTGCCTTCAGACAGATTAAGCAGGAGCCTCTGTTCTGATTAGAGGTCTATCACTGGGAGCAGGGCACCCGGGGCTTAAGTCCCTGCTCCACTGATTGTTTCTGGATTTATGGATATAAAACACATAAATGGTCTGTAATACAGACACACAAAGCCATCTTTTGTCCTTCCCAACTGAGTGCTACAACCACGAGGTTACAGACTAATTCTCTCTGTCTGATCTAATACATTTTTAATTCTTTCAGAGTACAAAGTGGAGCAGCTTCAGTGGAAGGGACAGGCTGTGTTTTCTTCCCTACCATGTCCCTCTGGACTGTGGGATGTTTACCTGACAAGTAGAAGACAGTTGTAGTCTTTGTTGCACAAAGGAAAGCAAACCAGGTCCTTTACCTCGAGAATGTTTTAACCACTGAGATTAGGTTTTTCAATAAAAATGAAGAATAGCCAAAGCTTGGAGGAGAAAGCATCAGTTATGGCTGAATTTTTGTGTGGAGGTTGACTTAGCAAACATGCTCCAAGACCTGAGGGGCTCAGGCACAGGAGGAGCGAGTCAGCTGAAGCCCGAGATGCCTTTGGGCAAATACATCTTCTGGGAAATTTCCGCCTAAAAACTGTAGCATCTGTGGAGGTTAGTCACCCCCAAGGTCAGGTGTAACTAAGCCAGCCGTGTAAGGAAGCCTGGCTCCAATTTTGGTACCTAAATCCCCCGACAAACCAACCTTCAGCACCCAAGCCCTGTCCACGAGCTGCGGGTCTGGGCGTGGGCTCTCTTACTCTCGGACCAGGCGAACCTCGCGGAAATGCCCAGTGACACATTTGGCCAAAATACTTCCAAAGGTGTTTTTTTGGATGCTGGGCGAGGGCCTGGCAGGGCCGGCAGGGAGCCCCCGCCAGGCACGGCCCTGCCCCGCACGCAGGCGGGCCGCCACCGGGCGCACCCCACGGCCGGGGCTCCGGGGCGGCGGGCAGGCAGCAGCCCGCGGCGCGGCAGAGTTACCTCAGGGGGGCCCGCTGGGCGCGTAACCCCCCGCCGCCGCGCGGCCCCCTCCGCGCCCGGGCTGCCGGGGGGCGCAGGCGGGCAGCGGGCTCCCCTCGCCCCCGCCGCCCCGCGGGCAGGACGCGCTGCCGGGGGCGGCTCCGGCGGCCGGTCCGCAGCGCCGGGCGAAGAGAGGGCTCGCAACGGGAGAGAGAGAGGGGGAGACGGTGGCGGCGGCGCCGCCCTCTGGAGAGAGCGCCAGGGAGAGGCTGGTGTGAAGAGCCGCATTTCAATGAGGGCCGGGCTAATGCAAATCACTGCAACCGGCAGCAGCAGAAGAAAGGCGAAGCAGCTGCAGCCCGGGCTCCCCAGCAGCTCGCTCCAGCCAGGGGAGGCGTAACAAAGGCAGCGGAGCCGCTTTCTGCGGCAACTACTGCGATTAAAGCCGGGTGGTCGCCGGCGGGGGAGGGGGGGAGCTGCCGCAATTTGGCCGCCTCCCGTTTCGAGCCGCCGTCTTCCCTCCGCGCCCCGCCGGCAGGTCTGAGGGAGAAGGTGCTCGCCAGCCTGCGGAGAACAGGTGAGCGCCGGGGCCGGGGTCGGGGCCGCCCCCCACCCCGCGCAGGGGCTGCGGCGCGGCCGCTGGGGCGCGGCCGCCGGGCACCTGTGCCCATTGTGCGGGGCGGCGGCCTCCGCCGCGCTCCGCAGCGCTTCCCCCGCGCGGCCCCGCTCAGCCGCGGGCGCCGTGTGCCGGGGCGTGTGCCGGGCTGCGGGGCGTGCGGCGCCGGCCCCCTGCCGCGGGCTGCCGCCCTGGGGCGCCTGGCTGTCCGCCGGCCCGCGGCAGCGCCGTCGGTGCTTCCCCCGGTGGCCCGCGGGCGAGCGCACCTCGGTTTTGTCACCGGTTGGCGCCGCGCAGCCCGCCCGCCGCGGGGCTGAGGGGCTCGGTGCCGCCTTCAACGGGCTGGCTGCGTTTCAAACACGTCTCCCCTGCCCCAGCAGCATGAACCCCCTTTTTCTTGAATTCGCTGCCGCATGGATCCACGTTTCCCCTCCATCATGACTTAGTGTGCTGCTCAGTCCCTGGGTGATTTCGCGGGGTCCCAGTCGCATCGCTGCGTGATCTATTTGATTTTTTTTTTTTTAAATCAACATGTCTGATTGTTTTATGTAATTTCTCACCCACACCTACATTATAAATAATTCTTTAACAGATGTATAGGGTGTGAAGTGTTGGGCATGGTGGTTTTCCAGGGGTGTGTCCTTTCATTTTTCCTCTATCTGTGTATATATCCCACTGTGTATTTATACACACGCAAATGGAAACATCTGATCGGATCAAATTGTGTAGGATTTCTTTGTCTGCTCTGACCTTGTGGTTTGAACATGCTTTTCTGTAAATAGCAGGACTGTGGTATTCAAGGGGAGCTCTATTTCTGTTTTAAAGGGTGTAATTGGGAATTACAGCCATTATTGATTAGAGCATAAGTGTGCAGAAGAAAGGGCAGTGACTCCCACTTCTTCCTCCCCCCATCCAAAATTAGTAAAGCTGAAAGTCTCTTTAGAAAGTATATCTTCATGTAAACTTGTTTTTTCCTTTTTGTGTGTGTGTGCATGTGTTTGAGATGGTTTGAGCACATGAAACAGCAGACCTAAGAAAAAAACATTTTTCTTAGCACAGCCATTGCTTTTGAGATACAGCTTCTGAATTGTGAGTTCTGGGATTGTTCAAATAACAGTTTCTCATTGGAATTAGAAATGAGGTAAAACAACTGACAATTTTTTTTTTTTTACATGGAAACCTTGGTGGTATAATCTTGATCCTAAGCTGTGGCCACGAAGTGATGTTTTCTATTTAACCTCTAGAGAAGTATCAGTGAGATGCCACAGCAAATGTTCTTGTTCTTTTCACTGAAGTGGGGTGTGTGTATACTGAGCAGGAAAAGCATATATTAGTCTTTTTCTTTTTATATATACACACATATATGCATATATATATGATTTATAAACACACATATTACTGTGCTATATATAAGTTAGGTACCTTTAAATATTTACAAATATAAATCTTGCACATACACATAAACACATGATCCTGTGTCAATGTAACAAAATAAGTTGTGGGCTGTAAACAGAGCAGGGAAAATAATTGCCACTAAGGCCCTGCACTTGCAGTGGTGTGCCTTAGGTATTTGTTCTAGTCAAGCACATGAACCGCTCTGAGAAGTTGCTGAGCGCATCCCCTACAGCTTTGCAGCATCAGGGTCCAGCTGTATAATCACTGGTGTAATACAGACTTCTGTAAGCTAAAGAGCATCCATAGGCCTTTTTGTATTCCCTCCTACTGTTTTACAGCTGGTCTGAATACATTTTTTTTCTTAATGGTCCCACAGTTATGAGTGGTTGAAACAAAGCTTGTGCTTGCTATTTTTTTTCTTTTTATTGGAAATCAATGAGAGAGGCTGCTTCTAAATTAGGTCTGTGCATCTATGCTATAAATAAACTTACTGTGCTCTGCTGTTCTGCAGACAACTGCAAATCTAGGTGGCTCCTAAATTAAATGTGTTTTGAACCTTTTGATTGTTCTAATTTTTTTTTTCATATTTCTGGTTTTATTTGTGAAGATTAATGTGCAATTTGTAGTATTTAGTCTTGTGTTGATTGTAAAAAGGAACAGAAGTATCTACCTTCTTGATTTCATTTTAGAACATGAACTTCCATTTATGTGAACTATATTGAACAATGGGGATCATTTTGGTCAGAGCTGACGGGTTTTTGTCATTGTCAAACATGGGGAGACACCAATTGCTAATTTACCTGTTGACACTGAATTTATCACTTCAGTGATAGTTTTGTAGGCAAAAGAAGCTGTCAGACTTTAATACCCTAGACCTAATATTCAAATTGATTAGTAATAAGTCTTGCAAACATTACAGAGCACTGAAGTAGCTTGCTCGTTGGAAAGTACTAGTTTCCCATGTCCCTCTAATCTTGATTTCGTAACATTTGAGCACTTCTGTTGGTTCAGAGTATGCAAAATATTTGCACAAGGACAACAGAAGTAATTTATTACAAAGCTTAGGCTGTAGGGAAACCAGCAGTTAGAATATGCAAGGAATTTTGAACTGTGGGCTTGACCCACTAAGTGGTAGTCCTGATTCTCCTCACCAACCTGCAACATCTGTTCCTCTGAGAAGTTCTTAATTGCTTGCTTGTTGGTGACTGGTTGCCCTTCTGAAATGGCCTCTCCTGAGATCACATTTGGAACAAACAGTTTGGTGGGGGTGAACAGTCTAAAGGGTAGACTGGACTCAAATCACACCTGAATAAAACATGAGAAGAAGTAGAAAGCTGACGCGTTTGTTCTTTTTCTTTCCAGTAGCTCAACTTTGTCACCTCATTTTTGGAGCTCTTACTGAATTTGAACAAATGCTTTTTAATGTTTGCATATTGCTAGCAAGGGGTTTCATGAGTGGCATTTCTATGGTGTATAAAAGCCTAACTTACGAGCTAGGTTTTACGGCATGGCAAGAGAGTTAGCTGTAAAATGAACATGTGAACGTAGCATGGTTTCGTTCAGATGTTTGTCTCAAACTGGGAAGTAGTCCTCTGTAAGTGTTATGTATAGAACGTGAAGTCTCAAAGTGAGCTCCCTAAAAATGTGCATTGTTCTTAAACTTCTTTTGTCTTGTGCATCCCTTAGGTTGAACTTCAAGATGTCCTTTGGGAGAGATATGGAGCTGGAGCATTTTGATGAGCGTGATAAAGCGCAGCGATATGGAAGAGGGTCCCGGGTAAATGGTTTGCCCAGCCCTACTCACAGTGCCCACTGCAGCTTTTACCGAACCCGTACTCTACAGACCCTGAGTTCTGAGAAAAAAGCCAAGAAAGTTCGTTTCTATCGCAATGGAGACCGGTATTTCAAAGGGATTGTATATGCCATCTCCCCTGACCGGTTTAGATCCTTTGAAGCTCTCCTGGCTGATCTGACCCGAACTCTGTCTGACAATGTGAATCTGCCCCAGGGAGTGAGAACAATCTACACGATTGATGGCTCCAAGAAGATTTCCTCCTTGGACCAGCTAGTAGAAGGTCAGCAGTAAGATTTGGAGGTGTAAAGTTATGTTTGAGTCAGTGTTTGTCAAATCTGTTAAGTCTTTTGCAAATAGGTAATGGTATTGTTGTTCTTATTGATAAAGAAAGGATCTTCAATAGTATAACTAGAATTGTGAGTATCTAAAATTGTGCCATGAAATATTATTGCTTTGCTACTTAATTCCATCTTGTTGACAGTGTCTGACCTTTCCCTTTCTGTTAATGTAGTGTTGATAGTCCTAGACCTCGAAGATTGCATCTGCTGCTTCTTTTGAACTTGCATGTTTAAAAATGCTGATGAGATTTTAGTCAGTTAAACTTGACAAGGTCCATGGTGCTGATGAAACTTACATGAAATTCAGTTCTGATGGATTTTTTTTTTAAGTCTGTCTGTACCTAGTGAAGAGCTCCAACTCTTCCCTACAAGTAAATGCGCCTTAAGTAAAATACTCTCCTCTCATGGAGAAGAGTATAAATGTAGGCAACCTGTTAAAGGAGTAATGTTGTAGCCATGATTCAGCTGGGGTAGACTGTAAACTTTTCTTCCCTCTAGTTTTTACATTTTCCTCTTCCCTAGTTCATTGGCATCCTTACATTGATTTTAAATAAGGCTCATGTACCTGCAGTATAAGGCATTACCAGTGATTTGGTCAGAACTGACAGGTCTTGTCATGATCAAACATTGGAGATCCCAGCTGCTGATTTGCCCATTGACAAGGAGTTTATCACTCCTTCAGTGACAATTTTGTTGACAAAAGAAGTTGTCAGCATTAATCAATAAAAATATTTGGCCTAGGATATTAATAGTGCCTTTTACAAGTTTTACAAATTGCTACAGTAGCTTTTCCAAGATAAAGTACTTCTGTTTTGCAGTGGATTTCTTCTTATGTGTGTAGGCAGTAGCTCCTAGTACAAAACATCAGAATGTATAAGGTCTGAAAGCATTAAATAGCACATGGCCATAGCTGAGGTTGTTTTTTATCTGTAAAGTTTAAATGAAGGTGCTTGACTGCATTCAAAGAAAATAAAGATGGAACAATTTTTTCATCATTGCTTCCATCCTGCCCCTGGCCCCAACATACCATGGGCAAACTTGTAAAAAATGGATATATAGCCACTGGACAGCCATATTAGAGTTGTAACAGACTGTAATTTCTTTATGATTTTAAATTTTGGCACTGGGTGAGAGAAGTTGTGGTATCCGAATGTAATGAGAGGATCAGAAGGCAGCTAACGTGGGGAGAGAAGAAAAGGCTAATGATGAATAAGGTTCCTGAAAGAGAAGCACACCTTTGCATAGCAGTTGTTCAGCCATCATTGAGTTGTCTCCTTTAGGTGCCATAACAGAAGAAAACTTTTTAAGGAGAAATTTTGAGAGGACATTCTTTATAATCCTCCTTGCATGAAAAGGAGAGTAGGAGACAACATGAAGATGCTCAAAAAGAAAATTGAAGTGATGGAATTGTCTATCTAAGTAAGGGTTTTGGGGGTTAGGACTGTAGCTTTAGTGAAATGGTAAGGAAACTTAAGATCAATGCTATGAATATCAGGGCAGAGTAAGAACTGTATTTGTCAGAACAGCATTTAATTGGTGGAGAAAATCAATTTATGTGAGGAAAGACCAATATTAATCAACAACTGTTTAAAAGCAGTGTTTGTGCATTTTTTTCTCAGTAGTGGTATAAATAATTATGCTTATTTGATTGGTATGCTCATCAAGAAGCAAGTATCATTGATGTTAATGTTGATTTGCAACGTCTTTTGCTGCCAGTCAGAATCAGCTTTTGAAAAGAAAGAACTGAATGCAGAAATAAATCCAGCAACCTGTAAGACTGGTTTATTTTGGCATCCTAGAAAAGAATAATACCTAGAAAAGAATAAATCAGCCAGTCAAAATGAATGACAGTACAAGAACATAAGTTTATCTTAAAGAAGGGCTTTGGGATTTCTTTTAGTTTTGTGGAACTTTTGTTCTTTATCTTTTCAACGAACACGTCCTCCCTGTGTATAGTTCAAGTTGGACAATCTTATTTTCTTGTGCCGTTAACACTGGGATTTACAGAAGTCAGTCTTTGTGTGCAAGTAGAGAGCTTCATCCTTGTTTCCTCTGAAAGGGGACTTCTGTCTATTTGCATAAGACTGCAAGGTGGATTATTTTGTTGTTTCCTTTGTAGAGCTTCGCTGTAGAAGTACAGCGAAGAGTACAGGTTCATATATTATTAGCTCAGTGATGATTTTTATGTAAACCCTTTCCACTCTTTACTGTACAAATTTATTAGAGTTTGGCCGGTCTGGTACAGCATTAATTAGCTTGAAGCTGTTCTTTGTGCTTAAATAGCTGGAAAATCACTTGATTTTTGCCTCTTGCCAAATTACATTTGTACTCAAACCACTGAAATATAAAGCATCGCCTTCTTAGTGAGACTATTCCCTTACTCTTTGGATTCATTTAATGAGACTGTTATGAATTTAGATATTTTTTCTCCTTTTTTTCCTTCTTTATTGGAAAGGACATTAAATTTTGTGATTGTGCTGTAAGGTAAATATCTAAGGCTTTGATTTGGTGGGGTTTTTTGCCTTTATGCCTATGAGGAAGTTACTGGACTCTTACCTTCCTATATGGTACATGAAGAAGAGAAGCTTCTGGGGGAAACAAGACAGCAACCACTGTCTCTCATCCCAAAGCTAAACACATACAGCTGCATGGAAGATAGTCCCAAATGAAAAAGGTTGTGAAGGAGCTGTTTTGCTTCAGTAATATTTAGTTCTGTCCTTCAGACAATTCAGAGCTGGCATGGCTATATGCTGGTGTTGCAGGTTACTTTGAGGTGCGTGAACACATCTTCCTTTTATTTGAAACTAATGAATTCTGTAGGGTTTGTTTTTTTAAGACTTTGGGCATGTGAGATCTGTTGGAATTTGGTAACAAGGGGTATGTACCGTTGTAAAAAGTTTCACTTTTTACAGTGCTCTGTAACTTTACTTCCTCTAAGGTGACAGGAGAAGAGAAGAATGCAATGCATTCAGGCTACCTCCTTTTTGTCAGACCTGATGTTCAGGGTCCTCTTACCTTTAAAGAATGGTTTCCAAATGTGACATGACTTCATTCCCTAGGTATGACCTGTAAGCAAAGCATGTAGAAACTATCAAGATGAAGTTGCTCTTAAGGCTAAATTGTCTAGCTGTAAACAAAGTGTCATGAAAGGACTAAATGCCTTTTGCTTTTCCAGAAGTGTACCATCTTTAAAGCTGAAGGCAGAGGTGGACTGATGGGTCTTAACCCCCAAAATACCATTAAACAGTGCAACAAGAACAGTAATAGATTGGAATGAGCAGGATAACTCTGAAACAAAGAGTATTATTTACAGTTTTTACTCCTGGGGTCCTGCTATGTGGAACAAAGACCACAGAATCAATCCATAGCCAGAACTGCATCCTTTTCTCATTAATTTTTATTATAATATTACCTCAGAGTCTTGAGTATGAACCAAAATCAATTGTTGTAGGTTTCCACAATACCTAACACAAAAGATGAACTCTGCAGCAGAGAACTGGCAGTCAAAGACAAACCAAAAACCCCAAACCACAAGCCTGAGAGAGTACTGGAAAAGAATATTGTCACATGTCAATATTGGATGCATTGCCAGACTATTATAAAGATTTGTATGTGTGCATGCACATTTTGAGTAGGCGTAATGGCCAAAATTGTTTCAAGGAATAATCTGAAAAAGAATGTCTCCCAGGGATTATCTTGGAGCAGTCCTCATTGAAGGAGCAGTTTAAAAAAGCACAGATATACCAGTTTTAATGTCTGGTAATGGCTGTAACTGGCTAGTAACTCCTGGGAGATGTGAACCTCACTGCAGTGACAGAGGGGATGAAGGCTCACGTGAGGACTGCAGGGAGGCTTTTGTGAGTGGAGGCAGGCAGTTTGTCTTTGGTGCAGCAGAGAAGCTGCCTGCCAGTGGAGGGTTCAAAAGGCAGTGCCTCCTTGCTAAACTGATGGGCTATGATTGAGTTCCCAACTTTTTTTGTGTGGGTCTTGCTGCTCCCACTGGCATGTCATTCCTCTTGTCTCAGCTGTTCCTTCTCCTACCTGCTACTACTACAGCCTCCTTGACTCTGGCACCCGCTCCAGCTGCGCTGGTGAGAAGCCCAGCCAGGGATGTAGGAACTGATTGATGTGGTCTCTGGTGCACTCTGGAGCTAATGCTCTTTCTTCCTAAGTCAGGCCTACTTCAGAAGGTGGGAACTGATGGTCTGGAAAGATTCATATGCATATGTAATATGCTATCAAAATAATAATAGTAAAGTATCTGTTTAAATGTTTGTAGAGCTGAAACTATGTGGACGTTTGTTTATAGGGTTGAATTTACACTGGATATTTACCATGGACTTGATCCAGGGCTATCAGAGTTAGTGGAAGTTGGACTGGAGCCTGTGGCAGAAATGCCTGCAATCCTTATATTGTTTAATAAACAAACAGCTGAATAATCCTGTTGCATAAAATGGTAGAGCGTGGTTCTGGCACTGTTTATTTGATTATTTCATGAATTTCAGAAGATTAATCCTTTAACCAGTTGATTCACATTGTGTCTTCCTTAACAACTTCTTGGAAGGGCCCATGTTTTCTTTTTCTAGGTGCTTTCCAGTTATTTTTTAAGTATGCATGACGCCTATCTTGCTTGTAGCAAGGCTGTGGAAAATTATGGGCCAGAGGGGGTGGAAGTACATCTTAGTTTTTCACTTAGCTTTTGATGAGAGAAAAAAATATTTCAGTCTGAGCCAAGCAGAAAGAACCATGTGTGAAATAAGCCCTTTAAAAGGTCTGAGGAGATCTGATTTAAAGTTTCTGATGCATCTGGTGTCTATGTGAACATGGGTAGGTCAGATTCATTTCCTGGAGATGCTCCATCTCTTTTGCACTGTTGCATTTTTTTCAGACACTGCAGAAAGACAAGGCAGTGGTAATGTGGCTTAAGTAGGTTATTGTTCTATTAACTAACACATTTGGGAACTATTAGGTAGTAATTTATTTGGTTCACGTAATTTTCCTTTTGCAATCTGCTCTGTGTGATGAAGGATAGTCAGAATTCTTCATCCTTTACCCTGAGATTGCTCTTCTGCCTTTTGTATGGACAAAGCCAAAGGATGGAAATGAAAAAGGGCAGGTTTCCCTGTTGCATGGGGTTCTGGGGGTGCCAGTCCCTTCCTTGTATTCTTAATCTATTTCTTGCCCTATCTGTTGGGGAAACAATGAACAACCGCTGCACTGCACATCCTCACCACCAAAATGTGCAAGTACTGCAGTTCCTTCATCTCTGGTGGGCTTGTAGATTAGCTTTTCTTTCCTAGCACACATCTGCTACAAGGAATCAACACTATTTTCAATAAATTGGCGGTCCTGCTGCTTTCACAAAGAGGGGTTGGTGGTTTCCTCTCTGCTTGCGTGATTCAAACAGGTTCTCTATTCCTTCTCCAGGGTTTTCACCTAAGACGAGCTGGCTTCTTTATGAAGCCTTTTTAGGCCAAAAAGCCTTTAGCACAGAAAAGCAATGCAAATAATACCTTTCAAGAGGTAATGCCTTGATCATTCTTGTAGTAAGACTATCAGAAAGCTAAAGAAAACAAACTAACTGCTAGTATCAATATGCCAAAGAGGGAATTAGCACCTGCATCAGGAAAGCTCCAGTACTTACAGGCAGTGATTCGATGCCTCCTTAGCAGTCACTTTGTACACAGATATTATTCTTTAAATTATATTTTTAAGACATGAAGCATGTAATGAAATTCTATCATGACCTATAAGTCCTTCATTGTTACATGGCTCTAGTTGTTCTGCTGCACTGAATTTTAGCAGATGTATAACTGCAGGTGGTAGGTTCGTGGGTTTTTTTTTTAAGCATAAACCATGTTTTGGAATCTGTCTTTCTAAATGATTAGCTTTCTGATTAGCTTATCAATGCTCAGTTTTATTGTAATTGTTCCATGTGAAATGTCCTGACATGTTGAGCACTTTCACAACTTAAATTGTAGGATTACTGGTTCAAAACTGGCAATTGTATACCTTTTACCTTTTTTTTTTTTTTTTTTTTTTTTTAAGTTAGTGTTGTGTGTTTCATTTCATGTTGCTGTGGAGAGGTAGGAAGGTGTTCAGGAAAAGGATACTTTCTAAGATTTAGAAATAACTTTTTTCCCTAGATGTCAGATATCCCAAACCAGCTGGGTGTCCTGCTTTTCTTTTTCTAATGGCTACTGATACTGTAATCAAGAGTCAAAATTTCATTAGTTACAGCTGACTGTACTGTGAAATGCTCGCTCCCCTCTCTTGGGGAGTTGCAGTCAAGCAGATACTACAGGTGGGCTGTTTTTTCTATGCTTTTGTTTAATCCAGTATCTCCAAAGATTCCTTCTTCAACACGTATATTCTGTTACAAATCTAGTGTGTGAAGATTGTTACCTTCTTCCTCCATCTGTCAGTTAGTCAAAGCCGACATTTGTGGGCTGTATTTGTGCTCAGGCCTGACCCAGAGCAAGGGCTGGTGGTGCTCAGTGGGATTACCCCTGGAGGTGTATTTTCCTTCAGGTACGAGTCAGGGGGGTGAGGCTGTTGTCTGTGAGGCAGTTGTAGGCAAAGGTTACAAAAAATAAAAATTTAAAAAAAGACCACCCAAATTATGTCATCACCTAAGTTTTGGTGAGGAAGCAATAGTTAAGGCAGAAGATGGATTTATTGAACTGGTCAGTTCATGTTCATGGACATGTCCCATGTTCAGGAAATTTAAGCTTGTATTTGAGTGTTTCTAGTGTTTTGAGTACTTAAAATTTGCTGGATGTCACCTTAAAACAGGGTTTACTGATCTTAAGATCAGATGTAAGATACTTCTAGGACATAGTGGGTTTGTCCATTTAGTTTTTGTTCTTACAGGCCTGGTCCTTAAGACCACTGTGAATGAGAACTGCAGTCCCTGGCTAACGTCCCTGAAGGGGGACTTTGCTTGAAGTATAAACAGTCTTACATTTAACATAATTGTGGAAAAGGTGTGAGTGTTTCTGTTTTCCTGTATAACATAGCTCTTGCTAAAGGTATTTCATCTTAGAAAGTCTTGGATACTCTAACTTCAAGATATTCTGTAGCAAAGTAATAGCCTCTTAAAGGAAAATAAAAATCTTGGTGCAAATATTGACGTAATATAGTACTGTTGGAAATGAAGAAAGGAAAAAGAAGTCTGATGTTAAAACAATCCCATGACTTCAGTGATTGTATTGGTCTTTTTTATGGTCATTTACACAAGATTAGTTTTATAATGAAGAGCTGACATATGCTATTAAACACTACAAGGAACCCATCTGACCTTTAAATATAGCTGATATTAAAAATCATGTGGAATGCTAGCCTTTCAAGAAGGGGAACAAAAAGAATTCTTAATAAAGTAAATGTAAATCTTCTGGGTACAATGTGCATCGCCATTTGTTTAGGTACCTACCCTTTGAGAAGTGAGTTTTAATGTGAAGACTTGCCTTTAAATAAATGTTATTTCATGCAACTAAACTGAACAATTTCTCTGATAGCACTGAAACTGAAAATTTTATTATTATCCCTGCCCCCCTCACCCCACTCCCCTTCCTAAAAATGCTCTTAATGTTTTTAAAAACTTGTTAATTTTATGGATGTGGTGTTGTGGATGCATTTTGACCTTGCAGTAACTGAGTAGCTAGTGCTAAGAATATTGGATAGGGACATGGGTGAAAGAGTATATGTACCATTTGATCACTTTGGGATCATTGCTGTGGTTACACCTTTCTGTTCTGATGTTACCATATCTATCTCTCTCAGATATATACAATGGATAAAAGGAAACATTCCATCTTAGATTCTTAGCACTTTAGATGTTACTGCAAAGTGTAGATTAACTTGAATTTACATGATGACTAGTAAGCATTGGAATGTCTTACTTCATCTCCCACTCTGTTTTTTGTTCTGCTTTATAAGTATACTTTAGAAAACCCCCAAAAACCGAAAACCCCAAAAATCTTTTTAAGGTTTTTGCTTGATCATATGCTGTCATTGCATTTACCTTTTCTGCTCAGTGGTCCATCTTCACATGTTTCTCTGCTTTGTCTTCTTTTGGAGTTCTTCCACTGCTTTTCTGATAATCACCATACAGTGTGTTACTGTCCCACCTTTGGAGCATCATGACAACAAACTTGAATCTCTCGCATCCGGGGCCTCAAGTCCTAGTGGATCCCCCTCTCCCTACCCCATTTCTAACTGTGATAACTGTGTATTGGCCACAATTCCTTGTGTGCTGTATTGTTTGTGGGATTGGGTTGGGTGCCCTGAAACCTTAAAATTTGTGCCCAGAAGTAAAATTTAAATATTTCTTTTTCTTTTAGTAATTGAACTGTGTGTCCTCTTTCCTTAGTGTGGGGATTGTTGGGAAAATCTTCGTTTCTTATGTGCTTTTTTGGCATACGTGGTACATCATTGAGTTTTGTTCTATTTTTAATATCTTGTGCTAAACTGCTAACATGAAGGCCTCTATGCTTTCAGACACTGAACTACTGAACTCAGAAGAATTAAAACATCTCAGATGTTTTTGTGGTATTGTTCAGGATAGGATTTTGCATTATTTGTAATGGAGTTTAACTGCAGGCTGCCAGAAGGTGTGGTCTTGCTGGATCTAGTATTATTTTCTTTGGGGAGTTTTTGCAGCCAGAAGGGTGAACTGGATAAGCTTGTTGCAAAATTAATATTGTCTTCGTGTTGTTCAATCGGATCGCTGAGCTGGTCCAACTGACCCAGTGTGACTGGCAGTGCAGTCAGTCAGTCAAGCTCAAGGGAGAGGTTGGGGGCACCTGAGCAGGTGCCCCTTTTGCAGCAACCTGCAGCTGGACTGAATTAAGGTGCTCCCTCCCCAGAAATTGTGTGGGTGTGGTATTTGTGAAAATATTTTATTGTAGATAATGCTGCAATAGAAATATGAACTATTTATCCACTTTTTTTAACTGCAAGTACTCTGTAATAACTATTTTTTGCCTTCCTTTCTCCACCATATTATATATTGAGTCAGTAGAATAATACAGTGAGATTTCTTGCTTATACATTTTATGCTGCTTAAAGTGTTAAATAATCAAATATTAACAAATCTCCCATGATACTCATCCACCTTTTATAGAAAGTTACTTGTAACCTATAGTTTTTGAGAACGTTTCATATTATTTCTTCTGAAGTGTTTGAGGCATGCTGTTTTGTTAGGAGCAGGCCATTTAAGCATGAAGGCTGGGGGGCTACTGTGATAATGTGCTGGGCAGCTGATTAGGTATGAACACTACTTACTGACAGCAGCAATCCCCACTGCAGATGGTGTTTTCTGATCGGAGAACTGCAGCTTTCAAGGATTTTGTAATAGCATTTTCTGAATGGTTAGCTGAAAAGTGATCTTTAAAGGTCATTTTATAGTCTGTAGCATCTAAGAAGGGACAAGATCAATATTTTATGCACTGTAGATCAAGAATAATAAGAATAATGTTTAATAATTTGAGAATAATTTGATTTGTTCTATTTCTGTGTGGGTTTTGGTTTTTTTTTTCCTTCTGTTTTCCTTCCCCCTCCAATCTGACTTGCTGGTCTGGCACTTTTGTTTCCACAGGGGAAAGCTATGTATGTGGTTCCATAGAACCCTTCAAGAAACTGGAGTACACGAAGAATGTAAACCCAAACTGGTCAGTGAATGTTAAGACAACTTCTACTTCTCGTTCAGTGCCATCTCTTGCCACTGCTAAAGGAGGTACTCCAGATGCAAAAGAGAATAAGGATTTCATTAGGCCTAAACTAGTCACTATCATCAGGAGTGGAGTGAAACCACGGAAAGCAGTCCGGATTCTGCTCAACAAGAAGACAGCACATTCATTTGAACAGGTTCTTACTGATATAACCGATGCCATCAAGCTGGATTCAGGGGTGGTTAAACGCTTATACACACTAGATGGAAAACAGGTAAGAATTTTCATTATGATAATTCTCAGCATGAAGTAAATATAATTTTCATTAGTAAAAAATTACTTTTCTCTAGAACATAGAACCAGGCCTTCCACTGCTTATAGTATACTCATGTTCCCGAACTGCTCACAGATCTTATCATGAAGCATTACTTGGCCTCAGTGATCGTCTTGCCATTTATGATAAATAATAGCTGTAAATCTGTCAGTTGAAAGTGTGATTTTTGCTCTGCATGCCGGAAATGTAGGACGAAGGATGTCATTTTAAAGAAGCTCATTCTGTTAACTTGTTTCAGCTTTTTCTTGCAGCAGTTTTATGAGTCATTGTACTTGACTTTCCGTAAACTGTAAGAACAAACAGTGAGGATACATTCCACTCTGATAAATGCAAGTCTACCGCTGTCCAGAGTGACCAAATGATGAATCTTACTGCAGTTAGAATGGACTATGAAGAAGGTGCAAGCTTAGAAAATGAGTGAGCTTTTTTCCTTTTGCAGGAAAACAGGTAGTATTATGTAGTTGCCCACATTTATTGAGGAGTCTCTTGTAGGTTGTGTGTTATTCCTTCTATGAAATACCTTCAAGCAGTGACACTTTTTTTTCTGACATACTAAGTTGCATTAGGGTGAGGTTTTTGAGAGACTTATTGAACTTGCAAGTGGAGGGACAAGAAAAAAATATTACATAGTAATCCTACTTCTTTTTTGTCTTTCACTTTATTTGTAATTTATCTATGGACATGTATTAATTATAGCAAAACTGGAAAAGCTGTTAACCTGATGAAGGGCAAGACTAATTTCAGCATGACCTGAATTGAATTAGAGCAATGGTGACTCTAGAGAAATAAGGCAGATAGTTACAACTGTAAATGCAAGTTATTAAACTGAAGAAATTGATAGAGATAGAATGTGGGTAGGAAGATGAGCAAACAGTCTTCCTGAGAAGCTAGAAGCTGCTAGAGATGACGATATTTCTGCTGTAATGTATCTGTAGTTTAGAGATTCTAGGCTCAACAATTCATAGATATACAGGTAACAGTGTACCTATCAGGAAACACTGCAAAATATGCTTGATACAAGTAAATAGCTAGATCTGGTGGTGATCCTAAAATGTCTTCAGTTACTGAGGTTAATATTCAGGCACAGCGCTGTAATCAGCTACAACAGTACCCTCTGATCTCAGAGAGGGCTGGTTAATGGACAAGCTGCTTATTCAGAGCACTGGTTCAAATCAGGGCCAAGTCTGGCTTGACCAGAAGTCCCTTCCATCTGCTGTTTTGTATCAGTAACCTTTGACACCAGTTGCAGACTGGTAGTTCAGTTCTTGATGACTGCATATATACCTGTAATGATCCCATTACTGTGGCTTTATTGGGAGCTTTGACCTGGAGCAAAAATGTGACGTGAAGTTCTTTTTGTCTGCAGCAAAGGTCTGGGGAAACTCTCAACTCCTGTCCTTCTTACCTTGCTTCATGCTCCAGGGAGCACCAAGGCTAGTAAATTTGAGGAAGGAGTTGGGATTTTAAAGCTGCAGAGATCAGTGGTGGTCTCTGCTGTGACCTTGACAGAAGATCTTGAGTGTCTATTCTAATTCCTACAAACTTTCTCAGTAAAAAGGGCTGCATATCTGTTTTGTATTGCATATGTAAATAAACTTGTGGTTTAGCTATGAAGCCTGAAACATGAAACATGTGGCCTATTGTCTTCTGGATAATGTGCTTGCCTGTATTTTTTTTGTATTCCAAATGCCCCTTTGATGGTTGTGTTTAAAATGAAAAAATATTTTTACACCTGTTTTAGAGCTCTAATTGCTGGAAGTAAATGTTACTTTCCTACTACTGGGGCGAAAGGGAAGATCAGGTTTTCTTGGCCCTGATGCTGTCAAAGTTCAGTTGAATCCTTTGTTAAGTCATGGGATTTGAGATAAGCTCAAATCAGTGGTGTACTGGGATACTTGTTATCTACCTGGTAGCCTGAAACCTACATGTCTAAAGGCTCTCCCAGGGGTCTGGTGTCTCCACACTCCATCTCTTTTTGGCTCTACAGTTGAAATAGCATACCTTGCTGCCTAATCCTACTGGTAAGGGCAGGGTTTGGGGGAAAGTGTGTGTGTGTTCTACTGGTATAACGAAGGCTTTGCTCACTGTGTGTACAAAGCAGCTTTGCTGGCAGAAAGGGAAATGAATATTCCCATGCTCAGCAGGAGCAGCCTGTTGCTCACCCCTGCACAGGGAAGTCATTGATTTCCTGTGCTGCTAGGCAATTGCAGCTCCATTTTTCTATGCCAAAAACCTGATCTCCCAGATGGTGTTGGGGTCACGATGATGGATTTCTTTATTGCTCAACTCAAGCTGTGAATGATTACTGGGAGGAAATCCATGGTAAATCCAAAAATTTTCCAGTAATATTTATAGTTGGGAACTTCTGCTGTGACTCCTGCTGGAGCTTCGAAGGTTCTGGAAAAGCCTGTGTTAGACTAAATCTAACAAATCTGTGATTAAATTTTTCATTGCAAACTTAAAAAGCAATACAATTTTAAAGCCTCAAGCAAAGAAAAGTAACTTACTGTAAGCTAAGAGAATAAAACTCTTCTAGGATTATTCTTTGGGAATGTAACTTGGAGAAAGGCTATTCTGTACAGCCATCTCTTGTGACTTATTTTATGAAGCCAACACTGGAATTACCTACGCATGGCAAAAATTGGCATGAGTCCCATGTATTGTTACTGCAGGTGGGTAATGGGGTATGTATGCTGTTGTTGGGAACTATTTTTAGATGCCTCAGGCTAATAGAAAGAAAGTTGTAGGAGTCAGAGTCTTAACTGGGCATCCGAGTTAGGTGGCTGTCCCATACTGACCCTACTCATTGAGGAACTGAGCTTAAATGCTCTCCCTCCAACAGTTTGGTTAGTTGTGATGTTTGATTTTTATCTATAAAAGATGTTAATAAATATTATGTTCAGTTAAAAGGAATTTGAATGATGGCCTATAAAATTTGATGACAATGTAAAAAACTTCTCTTGATGAGAGAGGTAGTGCTTGCACAATTAGTACCTGAGGAAAGTTGTTATTGCTAGGAAGAAAGCTCTTCCATTATATTAATTTTCTTCCTCCATCCCCAAAATTCCTTCTTGGTTTTGGAAAATTCAGTAATTTTTGGTGCACATAATGTTTTGTTGGTGTTCCTTATAACTCCAGGGAGCTTGATTAAGTACGTGTGTTGTAGTAACCATTTCAGTTTTTTAAATGATGGAATAGTAGAAGAAAGGGGGGAAAACCCCCACACCCAAACTAAAAAAAAAAAAAAAAAAAACAAACAAAAAAACCAACCAAACAAAAAACCCAAACCCAAGAAAAAAAACCCCAAAAATTGCCAAGAAAAGAAACCCCAACAAAATTAACCAACCTTGTCTCATTGAGTCAGCAGCAGTTCAGGGACTGAAACCTGATGTTTTCCAGTATTGCGTAGGTATTTACTTGGGATTTCATAGAATCACAGAATGGTTTGGGTTGGAAGGGACCTTAAAGATCTTCTGGTTCCAACCCCCCTGCCATAGGCAGGGACACCTTCCACTAGACCAGGTTGCTAAAAGCCCCATCCAGCCTGGCCTTGAGCACTGCCAGGGATGGGGCATCCACAGCTTCTCTGGGCAGCCTGTGGCAGTGTGTTGTCACCCTCACAGGTCACACACCCTCACAGGTCACACCCTCATCCTACCTGACTCTCAAGGCAGAATGGTGGGCGTTCATCTGAGAGCAAAGGCTGCAGCTCTGGCTGGGGGGTCTGCACTATCTATGTTGGTGGTGGCTGATGCCTCCACCCAGACGGAGCTGCTGAAGGGAGAGGCTGCAGTGCAGACCTCAGGCTGCAGGATGTGCCCAGACCTTTTTCCTGGGGCGGGGACAGGCAGCAGACCTGGCCCCAGAAGGTGTGCCCAGTGGAGGACCTCCTGCAAGAGGTGGCTGAGCTGCAGGAGGCATTGAGAAGGCTGCATAACATCAGGGAGGTTGAGAAGGATTTCGTGCTTTTAATTTAGTTTTTTTAAAATTGGTTTCTCCTTATTATAAACAGGGTGACTAGTGGTTTATTTGCATTTCCTTGTAACTTGTCAATCTGTATTTGACTTCAAGGTTTCTGAAATTTTAGAATATAATTTAACTTGTGCTAAAAGGGGCACAATATACAACTGCAATCTGATCATATAGCACATTGGTGGCCTGCATTTAGTATACTCTTGCAGTTCAATTATTAATGATTCCTCAAAGCTGGATAGGTTTCATACTGTGTCTAGAATAGTATATGTGTATTTTTATAGATAGAGGTAGAAGGAACTGATACTGTTTGTACTCTAGGGGAAGAGAGAGAATCACCTCCCTGTAAGATACTGATGGATTTGAAGATGATGATGGGACTCTTAGAAATGTTTAATAGTTTTATGAGTCAAAATTAAAACCTTTCTCGGGGAGGTCTTGAAGTTTTCCTGGCTGACTTTGCTGTGTGAGGAAAATAAAAATATAATGAGTAGGTTTAATGGCTGTCTGTAGGAATACAGATCATGAGGACATGCTCTTACTGTATTACTCTTTTTTTCTTAGATTAAAAGGTTGTTTAAGTGCATTAAAAGGTATTGCCAATGTTGACCCTTAATATTATCATGTACTTGTACAGAGAAGGAATGCTTACTTTTGGCTAAAATATGTCTTGCTTTACTGTAGCTCCAACGTTGCAGTTTGGTTTTTAACCTTCCCTTAACAGAAGGTGCCATTTTTAGTTTGATGTACATTAAAATACAATTTTGTAAAAGGCCGTGTGTGGACACACAATACAAACATGAAGGATGCAAGCTGCCTGTGGAGATAGAGCCTGGTTGCTGTGTTGCAAGCTCAGATCTCTGGTTTCTGTTTACTTGGTACACTTCTAGAACAACACTAATGACTGAAATGGCAGAAAACTAACAAAGGTCACACATAACAGCAAAATTGTGTAACAGTGCCATTTTAGAAGTGTTATGATGTGTGTATTTGTACAGGGTATTTACAATTTGTATGTTTAGACAAAGACTAAGTTTGGACAAAAGTGCTTTGTTACCTTGTAAGTCCTCTATTCACTTTTAGCAGAAGAAACATCTGGTTTATAATGGGACTTACTTATTTGAACAGGTGGTTTGTTTAGCTTAACAAGATGCAATCATGCAAATTATTCAGTTTATGTGTTATGCTGTGGATTTGACTCCAGACAGATAAGTAGTCAGTGGCAGAGATACCAGAATAAAAGTCACTATCAGTTTTGTTGTTCTTTTAAAATACATTATTACAAATCAAATTACCTTTACAAATATGAAATATAGCTACTGTTACTTAAAGGCATACCTTGCAGAAGTATGTTTGAGAGACATAGGATGTCCTTCAATAACCTTGTTTTAAGCCATAAAAATAGATATTTTAAAAAATTGTGGCTGCAAGGAAAGGGAACATGACAGTGCTGGAAAGCTTGAAGCTTCTTCATTGGGTAATATGTTTTTGTTTTTTATTGGGACCCCATTCTAAAGGGGGATATTTTATGATACAAGCTCCCTTTCCTGTGGACTCCTCTATGTGAAGGCACCTAATATCTTAGTTTTTACTACTACTGTTTTAAGAAAGTACTCTTTCAAGAAAAAGGAATCAACCATTTGCGCCTACACCTAAACTGAGCATGTGCTTTTTTAATTGTTTTATTCTTAACAAGTGGAAAACATTTGATGATAATGTCTGATTCTACAGTAAATTCTTGACCAAATCTACCCTTTTGTAGGATGTTTTAAAAATCCCAAATGTCTTTCTCTAGACTTGGATTGTCCTTGGTACAGAAAAGCCTATGTACAACAAGGTAGGTGTCATTCGCTGAAAGACATTCTCTACTTGGCATGTATGTAGCTTATGTTATATGACAGTCTAGACAAAACAAATGTTAAGAAAAATCAAATTTATGTGCAGCAGGTGACTCGTTTTGTGTGTGCTCTGTAATTTTGATTCACATCAGCATTTGTAATCCGTTCCATTCTTAATATAGAAGGTGCATTTAAGGGTGACTGGTTGTGCATGTTGTTTTTATTTGTTCTTCAGTTGTAGTTACAGTCCACTCGAGATATATGCAACTTTATTCCTAGTTTGAAAAATGTATAGAAGTGCTATTTTACCTTCTGTATGACATCTCTTGAGTGCAGTAACTTTAATATCTCTCCTTGGTTGAAGGCTTTGGAGCTCCCTGCCAGCCACAGGCACACAGGGGTGGTGTTGATTGACCAGAGAACCATGGTGCAATTGCTGTGAGGTGTAGCTGTGCAGATGCTGACTAATTGGTAGCAAACATTAAGTAAAATGGCTTCTGCAGCGCATGTAAGCATTTTAAAAGGGAAGCAACAGCTAAAGTTGTGTTTATTTTTTTGAGGTGGCACTTTACTACCTGGGGACCTGAAACCCATTGCGTTTACACTGTACAAGCTGTTTCTTCTTAAAGGGCTTCTAATGTGAATGCTAAATGGCCATACCCCTCAGAAAATACCCATGCTGCTTAATTTTAGGCATGAAGTTTAGGACCCTGTCTGGGAGATGCTGACACACTACCATGTTATGTAGCTGAGAAAGACACTCCAAGAACAAAATGTGTCTCTCCAGCTTTTAATGTATCTCGCTTTCCCTCCTTCCTACCTGCACTATATTCAATCAAAAACTTCCTTTCTCTGGAATATGTATTATTTCTGGCTTTGATGTTTTGAAATTGATTTTGGGAAAAAGACTTAAAAGATGAGGATTTTTTTCTTAATACTGGGGAAAAGGCCCCTTCTTGAAGATATGATAGAATGAAAAACAACAAAAAAATATCAGAGACCCAAAATTGTCTGTCTCTACAGGTGGTGATAGGCTTTGGGGGTCTTAGAAGATTCTTAGAATTCTATTGAGAGAAGTGGACTTCCATTATAAATTAGACTGTACTTTACTAAGAAAAGCATAAAAATCTGGTTCAAAATAATTCAAAGACATGCTAGGGTAGACAGTGTCGGGCGATTGGTATTATTCTGGTGTTAGAGGAGAGCTGTGATAGGTCCTTGAACCCTTGTGACTCTGGGTAGGCTGTTTTGATGTCATGTTATGGCATTGACTAACAATTTTAGTTGTTACTCAAATGAAGTCTTCCATGAAGGAGTGAACAGAAAAGCCCATTCCTAACTGAAGGCAGTGTGTTCAGTCATTTGTCTAAGGTCAGTTCCTATTAAGCTGAGACTGACAACTGTGTTGCTCTGTCTCTAAAAGCTCTCTCACAACAGCAGTTTCCAGGGTTGCTAACTGGCATCCCTTAGGAACTGTAGGCTGACTTTGAAAATTAAGAGAAGATGCCATCTTCTGTGACCTTTAGATTGGCTTTCATGCTGTGCAAAGTAAAAAAAGCTGTTATTAATTGAGTAAGACTGAAAACTTGCATATCTGCTTCAGTATGCTTTAAATATCACGTAAATTGATCCTACTGTCTTATAAGGGTATCCAGTTACTCATTAGAGAGTTTATGTACAGTCAGAAGCCTTTTTTAAGGAAAGGTCATTTCCAGCTTCTCAAAGGTGGAATATGGTATTGTGCAAGTGTGGGAAAGGATGCCTTAGTGGAAAGGAAATGGTGTGGTCATTCAGGACTATCAGTTACTAGAATAAACATCCACCTGGACTTTGCTCCATTGCTTTAAATGTGCAATATAACAAAGAGGAGCATTCAGTTAAGTTCTGATTTGTGTGTTGCTGACTGGCGGGCAGGAGAGGAGAAGCAAACGGAAACACCCCCAACTGTATGGTCTTGTTGGGAGTGATTTTTTTGCTTCTTTGTTTGGTCAAAGAGGACTTGGACCAGTGCTTGCAGATTTCTCTGATGTTGTACGACTATTTTGTAGAGACGGGCATGAAATTATTGGTGAGAATTGAAAAGATTTTCCACTGCTCAGTAGCGTGTAGTCTCAGGACCAGATACATTCTCTGTCAAGAGCTGAAATCCTTTTGTGATGCTTTCAAATAGTAGTCATCCTAAACTTTTTGTTCTGCTACCCCATCCTGTTATGATACTGTATTTCATGACTTTCACTGAATGAGCTGAGCTCAGTAGTTTGAAGACTTTACAGTGTGTATTGTCAAACTGTCATGTTCACTGGGATAATTTTATTTTTACTCTCTGAAGCTGTTATTGTTTGTAATATTTTTTTCATTGGCATAAGTAAGTGTGGTATGTATTTCCTCTCTCTGAAGTGGCATGATGTAATAAGACTGTAAAAAAGCATAATGAATCTTGGATTATTTCTGTTCCTTCTAAACCAAGTTGTTACAAGAGGATTAAGAATTTCCAGCCATTTAGAAGAATTGTAAGTATAATCTAAAAAAAATATTTTCCTCTCATAGTTTTTGTGTATCACGTGTTTCTTTCCTAAGAAATTATATTGTACTATTCATAGAAAAAATTTTTAATACTACATGCAGCTTATTAGAATTTAAATATCTGCTTTTTAATGTAAGCATTTTAGTATAATTCTATCCTTGGATTGTTAGACCTTGAATTTTTTTCACAAACACTTGGAAAATCTTGGCAATCTTTCTTTTGAAAAAGTTGCATTAATAAACTGAAGGTTGGTAACTCTTGAATCAAGCTCAAGTTTGAACAGCTACCTGAGACAGTGCAAGTATGTCCTTGATTACTTATTTCTTTCTACTTACTTTCATTTTCAACATGTTTTTGCCAAGCTGTTGTGTAGAAGGAAATTCTTCCATGAATGATGAATACTGAGAGGGCAAACTACATAAATTTTGTGTTACTAGCCATGTTTTTCTGTGAAACCTAATTCTTTAATTTTTCTCTATCTGTTTATAGGAACCAAGATCTTTAAAACACCACAAAATGTAATTGATACTGGTAAAATAGTCCCAAAACTACTGATGGTGGAGGAGATGGTAGTGACAGCCCAATTTTATACCTTGTTTTTCTAATTAAGTTTCTGTGAACCCAGTTTCTTTTCTGAAACTGCAGTCAACTATGAAGCATCTTAACTTATTTTCAATTCTTTCCAGCTTCTTAAGCCATGCACTTTGCTGTTCTTACAGTGAGCAGCAAGAAACACGAATGTCTTTGGATGTTCTACCTATTTGGTCTGGAATTGCCTCTTGTGATTCTTTTTCTGTAGAAAGCAAGTCTAGGGCAATGACATATGTCTCAGGTGCTCACCAAGTTATTCAAGATGAATCCAGGTCTCTGCCTCTTGAAGAATCCTTCTTAAATGAAGCTTGCTGTGTATAGAAGTTGGAGATACAATTCTGTTTCCTTACTCTGTGTGTCTGAGGATTTCTGCTGTGAATTTCAGTAGAAGTGGGACTGAGGCTTAGAGGCTCTACAGGGACAACAATATTAAGTGCTATTAAATCAGTGATGTACAATGTATTCTGCCTTTTCCCCCCTCCATTCGTCTTCAAGCTTGAAACTAATTTGTTCAATCCTGTAGGAAGTATTGACTTAATCTTTTCTGAATCTATGTCCCCACTACTGTGTGCCAGTTCATGAGGGCAGAATGTCCAGACTCAATCAGATTTAGGAACTAATACAATTACCAGTAGGTTAAAATATTTCCATTGTACTGAATGAAGATGGTAGTGCTCTGAAAACATCTTAGAATTTTATAAATAAACCAAGCTCCTTTGAGACTGTCGTCCTGATGTCACTGGTTAATATGACTAGGTGTATATCACTCATAGTTTGTTCTTAAATTTTAAGTACTTTGTTACACATTTTCCAAAAATCTCTTTTGAAGTAGGTCAAACCACCTATTACAATGAAATGTTTTTGCTTGAGAAGGCTTCCAAGAAGGGAATCAAGCTTTGTCCATAGGACTGAATTCCTGAAGTCATAGACAGAAGGGCAAAGAAGTCTTTGGGAACTTGAGGCATGGCAGGACAGGGTATGGTACTTTACAAATAGGAAAAAAAGAGTGCAAATGGGTGTGAAATTATCAGAGATAAGTGAGTTTAAGTTCAGAAAGCAAGACAGAAGACTATGGTATGCTCCCACTGGAACCAGCAAAACATTATAGGGTTTTGAATTCAGAGTTGGATGTTGCTCAAAATAGAACTCATATTAAGTAGTTAAGGCTGATTGCCTCTCCCAAATCAGTTGTTCTGGTGGATTTGGTTTTCCATTAAGTGTTGGACCTCAGAAACTTCTATTTAAAACTCCTCAGAGCTTTAATAGCTTAAAACTGTAAGAGACTTTTACTCATAGAGTGAAATCTCCATTTGAAGAGCATTTAATTATCTTTTTGGCTTGATTTAAGCAGTGATTTTCTTAAAGCTGCTAGGCAATAGGGGAAGATTGGGGGCATCTTGTGGAATAGCCAGAGTAAAGTGATTGAAAGTGAGGGAAGACAGACATTGCCCAAAATGCACATGCTGACTTTTAAGTAGAAGGTTTGTGGTTTAAAATATCTTTACCTGTTTTCCCTTGCAGCCAGGTTATGTGTCTGTTTTGCATTAATTTGAATTGCAAACTGCAGCTGCTGCTATATAGCATGCATCCAAAAGCTGAACCTTTGACACTTTCTTCTAGTTGTCCCTGAAATATCCTGCTGTCTCATGTTCTCTTTCTTGATTTCTTACACGCCTCTGAATCATTTGTCTGTTTCTGAAGGCTTTCTAGGAGACTCCTTCATTTTCTTTGAGCTTTTAACTACTCTTTTTGTGTATGTCAGTATTACCTCCTTTTTCAATTTGTAGTTACAACTATTGTTAGTTTAAAATCTAGGAAATTCTGACAAAAGGCACTTCCTGTGGAGTTTGTTCTATGTGTGAAATGGTCTCCTGAGCACAACATCTAGATTCCATACTCCAGGGCTTTTGTTCTGTTTGTCTATCTTTTATGCTTATGATCAAGATTTTCTTTAACCTTCTGCTGTTTCTCCGTGTATGAAATCTGTGTTTGCATCTTACACCCACACAAAATCTAAGTTAAAGCTAATGCAATTATAGTGTTTAAGTGGCATACTTACATGCTTGTTAGAGAGGAAGTAACTTTGAGAAGGAGGTGACTGTAACATGCATGTGTTGCAGGAAATTATCCTGGCACACTAGACACTGATAATGAGAAATGCAGTGTTCACATGAGAATAAAATCACTCTATGATCTTAAAGGTGTTTTACAACCTAAACAATTATATGGTTCTATGCTATAATTCTGTATTGGTGCTTAAAAATAAAAAGATTAAAATTATAGAAGCTCATGATCATTAAAAAGTCCATATAAGGCATTTTAGATTCTGATACAGAGTAGTTTACTGTCCACTTCTTGCTACAGAGTTGTGAATAGGGTCAGTGCCCCACGTGGGTATCAAGGTGGTAGCAGAGTTTACACCTAAGCAGTTGGGTTTAGAGTGAGAGCACCTGGAATACAAAAAGGCACTCTATTTTCTGTTGTCTGAGTAGTCCATATTGCTATCTGAAATGCTGTTGTATTCTATTATTTTATTCTTGCTACATCAAGATAATTCCAGTGCTCCAGCACATTCAGTTTTCTATATATTTGTGTAAAAGAAGGTGGCTTATAGGCCTTAAAGAAAAAAATGATATTTGGATGTTTCAGTTTCTAAACCAGAACACATCTGTTCTGGGGCAGATTGAGGAGCATTGTGAATACTCTGGAGGAATCTGTTTAAATAGAGTGTGATCTTGATGAATTGGGAACACGGACTGCAATCAGTGTAAGATTTAATAAAGCAAATATGAAGCAGTTAATGTAGGAAAGAGTAATCAAAGGGCCTATCAGAACCAGAGGAACAGAAACCAGGTGAGAGTGCAGTAAGCATGACACGAAGGTTTTTAATGTAAGAAGTGTTGAATATTTCATTGCTATGACACGGTGGAAAAACTTATTTATGTAGGAGAATAAGTCATAGAAGTAGGAACTCTTTAGTGGTTTTGTAGTTGATTAGCGGCTTTGAGAAAGCAGTTGTTGATACCTGCTTTTTTCATCAGGGATAGGCAAAATTTCTGTATCTTACGTAAAGACGGTTGGACTGATACTAGTGTTGAATGCTCTCAGTACAGTGAGCAAAGTTTGAGTCACGCATAATATCTAAAGAGATGAAACAGGAAGAACAGGGCTATTCTAATTGGCCAAGAACCAGGAACTTTGATACTTGAACTTGTCACTCTTTTGGTTAAATTTAGCAACAAATAAACCTGACATGAACATTCAGTATCTGTAGTATGGACATGCCAAATAACTAGGTAAAATCTGTGTGTGGGTCCATTTCTGTAACACAAGACTGAAAGGAAATAAACCCTTTTATTTCCTAAAATAAAAACCTATAGTCATTTACAAGTATTCCATTAGTTAACAAAATGTCTGACGTTTTCAGTTAAAGTATTTGTCAAAACAAATACATTTTAACCAATACAATTTTTGACAAAAAGCTATTTAGTTGAATGTTTCTTTAAATGAATAATTTCATTAAGACATGAGCAAGAAATAATGCTGTGAAGCTAAAATTAATTTTAAAACATGTACTAAATTGTAAATGTGGGATCAAAGGAGCAAATGGGTAAAGATGTATAGGAGTCACTATAGATGAATAGTATTTGTAGGAATAACACGTTCCTGAAAAACGTTTTCAACCAAAATTATATTGCAACTTCATTTAAATCTTATTTAAGCAGCAATATTTAAATGTGGGGTACTGGTATATAGCCTGCTGTGTTTTATACTTTGGTTGTTTGTAGGGGGAAGGAGGTGATGAGAAAGAAAGGATGTGACTTTCCTTTTTTTGGCAAGTTTTCAATAATACTGTAGGAGGGGTGGCTTTTAAATGTGGCATCCCTGTAAAAAACCCGAAGTCTTCTATCTGCAGATGGAGGAGGGCTGTCCTAGAAAAGAAAATTAAGCTCTGGTTTCTCTTGTGCTGAGTCCAACTGAATGCCAGTCATCTTTCACAGCATACAGTAGGAACTGCTCTCTTAAATGGTACAGAAGGAGGGGGAGAGGAGCAACTGAATGTCATATTGTATGTCTGTAGGAAGAGGAAAGCTTTAACAGCGCTTCTTCTCTTATAGGCAAATAATCAGAAGGATCAATAAAATAAGAGGCAGATGCTCTGAAAAATGACCTATATTGTGGCTATACTGATTGAAGCTCTTCACCACTGCATCCAGTTCCTCCCCTGGGTGGAAGAGTTTCTCCCTTGCCTTTAGTTTCAAATTGCAGCATCTTGTCCTGCTGCAGCTTTGAAACAGGAATGTTATGATGTTATGCAGTCATCAAGCTTACTTTTTTTTTTTCTTTCTTTTAAGTACCCTGTCATAACTGAACATCATTCTGAAATCCTGAAATGATAGGCAGCCTTACAGCTCCAAGTTTTCTCCCTCAGAAGAACCTCGGTAGAATGTGTGGGAAGCTTTTGTAACCCAAATCAACGGTAGTCTCTCTGTACAGTACAGAGTGAGCAGTTCCATTCTTTGGGAACAGAGCCTCACTAAAATTATGTACCAACTTTCCTTAGCTTTTATTCTGTATTATTTTAGATTACTCCCTGGAAATACATCTTTAAACTTGGTACAAAAACCTTCAAGCAGATCAGAAAAGGCAAGGAGTCATTTTTGTCTTGCTAAGTAGAGCCAGAACATTTTTCTGAGGTGCAGCGGGTGTGTGCTGCATTAGAAAGAACAAAGGCACCACTTCTGCCTGCAGTCCTCATCGGGGAATCAGAGTTAGGCAGTTAAACAGGAGACTTAAGCAAAATAAGACTGAGACATTTTGCCTTTAGTAAGGTGTACCTAATACCTTTTTAAATTAGTACTTAATCTCAGTTGCTTAGAGATGTAGAGAAGGACAGGCTGAGTATTTAGCAGTGGACATGAAGAAGAGCATGAGACTGGATAATCTGCCCTCCATGAGGGGAGGTACAGACAGAAGTTGAGAGGATAATATGAAGTTTTTATGGATGGGTGATGCTAATCAACTGGAATGGTAAGGCTGAACACAACACAGAATGAATAGCAAGGTGAGAAGAGTTCATAGAAAGCAGTACAGAGCTACTGAAGAGACATGAAGAGATCATTCGCCCCCTTTACACAGGATCCTGTGTTACATGTAGGTCAGGAAAAGGAACTTATTTGCAATCCTTGAAACCCTTAAGGGAGCCCTGGGAGTAGAAGGGTTGTTGGTAGGTACTGCAGAGGGAGAAGCAGCTGTCTCCTGACAAATCCCAAGTAATGCATCCCAAAGAAGGGAGGACTTTAGAGCCTAGAAGGGTAGATGCTCCTCCATTTTGAAAAACATAACAAGTAATTTGGAGAATCTTCTGCCATCTGTATATGCTGTGTTGTATCCAAGTATTTATGTTTGATCTTTAGCAAGTCTGAAAAAGTTTTAATTGCAGACATATCTCAACTTTAATTTGGTGAAGCTGTAGCTGAAGCTAAGGGGTTTTTGAATAAAAAATTTTGCAGTGAAAAGAGTAGCCTTAGTAGTCTAACTTTGTTGTGTGTCGTTGGTGAAAACATAATTTAGTATTTCTTCCCTTTAGGCAGCCCTTTTCTATACAAATTTAAAATCTTCTGTAGGCTTCATGTTCTCAAACTTCCTTTCTCAGAAAAGGTTTAAGTGCTGTGAATAATACCATTCTGAGTCAACTGGCTAATGCTAAGATGTTTCAAGTATTTTGACACATCCTGCAATAGAATAATAAACTAAATTTACCAGGGTGGTTTTTTGATACTGCTCTCATTCATAAAATTTCATACCCTGTGAAAACTCTCTTCAGACATCTTATGTCACTCGCTTCTACATTGTTGTATGGAGGAGAAGCAAGACCATCAGCTGATTACCAACACTGCAAAACAGCTAGGCTAACTGTACTGTCCTAGTTTTCTCCCTTCCTATAGGGAAGGTGGTGTGTAGGTGGTGGTGGGGAGACAAAGGGGAATTAGGTTTGGGGGTGGTTTTTTCTTCCCCCAATAAATGGAAAGTTATTTCCCGAATGAGGATACAATCAATCTGCATCTAAGAGATGATTTAGTTTCTTTTTTTTTTTTTTTTTTTTCTGTTTCTTTTATGACCCTGCCTAATTCAGGTTTCATTTCTTCCGAGATGCCTGCATAAATCTCTGCTACTCAGTAATTTGCTCATCTGGGAAGGGCAGGTTGGCACTCTTGTCTGCTTGTGTACACATACACCCATAATCCAGCGCTCACATTGCTTCTTTTGAGAACAAACAAGTAGTTAATTTTTTTCTTTTTTGTTGTTGTTGGTTTTGTCCTTTGTCTCTTTTTTCTTTTGGTTTTTTTTTTTTTTTTTTTTTTTGTTTGCTTCTACCAGTCAGTGTTGTTTATGGACAAAAACTGTTCTATCCTAGTTATTTTTTTCAGGTGGATTTTCACCCCCTGTTTTCTCCCTGCCTCTTGTTACTATGGCTTGTATTTCCCTCAGCTTTGTTAAGTTTGGTACTGCTGGGAACTAGTACTGAGCAAAGCCTGTCTGGACTAGTCTTAACTACTGGCAGCTGGCTTTATAAGGAAATAGTTCTCACATATATAGGATAACATACACAGCTGTCTTTGGAGAGGAAAACATTGCTATAAAGTTTGGGGTGGTTCTTCCCTGATCTTGGTCCATCACATATAAATGCAAACGATCTGCCACATATGCTTCAAAATCTTCAGTCTGCTTCAAAATATTTGTTAAAATTTTTTTCAGGCTGTGGAAAAAATTGTCGTCAATAGAGTCATTATTTTAATGCTGTTGCTGATCTTTAGAGATATTGAAATGTGAAAATGTGAAAGTCCTTATCTTCAGAGGTACTGGGCAAATGTTTGTTGTTGCTTATAAGATCACATAATTGATTAGATTGATAGAATTTAGGTTGGAAGAGACCTTTAAGTTCATCATGTCCAACCATTAACATAGCACTGCCAAGTCCGCTACTAAACCATGTCCCTGAGTGCCACATCTATACATCTTTTAAATACCTCCAGGGATGGTGACTTTGGGCAGCCTGTTCCAATGCTTGATAACCCTTTCAGTGAAGAAATTTTTCCTAATATCCAATTTAAACCTCCCCTGGCACAACATGAGGCCATTTCCTTTCATCCTATTGCTTATTATCTGGGAAAAGAGACCGACCCCCACCTTGCTAAAACCTCCTTTCAGGGACCTGTAGGGAGTGCTAAGGTCTCTCCTGAGCCTTCTTTTCTCCAGGCTAAATGGCCCCAGTTCCCTCAGCCGCTTCTCATACAACTTGTGCTCCAGACCCTTCACCAGTCCCATTGCCCATCTCTGGACATGCTCCAGCACCTCAGTGTCTGTCTTGTGATGAGGGGCACAAACCTGACATGGTATTCGAGGTGCGGCCTCACCAGTGCCCAGTACAGGGGGCAATCACTGCCCTGGTCCTGCTGGCCACACTGTTTCTGATACAAGCCAGGATGCTACTGGGTGCCTTGGCCACCCAGGCACACTGCTGGCTCATGTTCAGCCAGCTGCTGAACAAAATGTTTCAGTATGATGAATCCAATAGATGTTTTAGGATGAGAAATAAAGAAACAGTTGAAATAAGCATAAACTGCATATTCTTGATTTAACATATTACAACAGCTACCTTGTTCTAATAAGTTATTAGTTTGACAACAAATAGAATTGTAATCTTTTCTGTGTATAAACTGAATTCATGTAGGCAGTGAAGAATGGGTTTGCCACTCGTCATTTGGAAAGTGTCTTCAGACTATAAAGCTGTCAGATATCCAAGTGGAGTTTTATTGACTGACTTGCTGCGATCAAGGGAAGTTCAAGAAGACTTACAACGGGCCCGTGTCTTCAGCAGGAAAGAATTAGGACTGCTTAGCAGGGAGTGTATTTTCACCTGCCTCTTTGAAGAGCAGAGAATGTGCAACCATGTATTTCAGTGAAACAAGTTAACAGCTCACATGGTAATAAAAACTTCTTACACTTCAGGACACAGTCTGTGAAGAGAGAAGAATGTATGCTAGCCACTTTTTTTGGCTCTTTGTTAAGGTGGCAGTCCCTGTAACTCTTCTAAGGCATCAGAATAGCCAAATAATTGAAGCATAAAGCCACTTCTGAGATATTTGTAAGAAACTTATCCAGCCCTTACACTTTCATCAGGTGAATTTCATCTGCACTCATAGATCTGCTGTTCAGTGTCTGGTTAAAAGAACCCGCATCCCTTGTGTCTTGTTTTATATTCCTCAGTTTCTCTAAGGATAACTCAGAAGTTACTGTGGCTCTGTTAGAGGACCATAGTAGAGAGAAGTTCACAGAGAGTATTTGGTACACCAACCCTTCAAGCTATAGAGGTTAAATTTTAACATCTACTTACTTTTAAAACTGTGGAGAAGCTCTATGCAGTAGAATTTGTCAGATTGTTAGGGTGAGTCTGTGTGTGTGGTGGGAAATAGGCTGTTGCCATGTAATGTAATAAGTACACTGGAGAAACTTCTTAGAAGCACCCTATAGCTCAGAAATTATTTCACTATTGCATTAAAATTGATGGAATCTATGCAGAATTTCTTTGTTTGCATAGCAGGTAAAGTGTTAAACTAAGGGAACTCAGGGAACTGTTCAGTTGGGATGCATTTTTTTTTCCTTTTATAATTCATGCTAACAAATTGATGTGCAGAACTTATTCAGAACAGCTGCTTTCCTTTAGCTCCACTGGATTTTACACATCTGACCATTCTGGTGATAATCAACAGTGAGAATACCGGTTTTCACAGTTAATTGAATAGCTGAGGGTGAGTAAAGTATGACTGATTTATTTGATTTGCAGAAAACATCAAGAGGATGCATTTTCTTTTAAACTTGTTGGTATCTTTCCATTCTTGTCTTGTTTCCCATGGAAACAAGCTGTATGGACTATTTATTTCCATCCTCGCCTAATACATTTGGAACCTATGGGTCTGCTTAAGTGAAACTTGAAAGAGCAATAGCAGTTTTTAAGCAGTACCACTGAATTTATGGAGTTTTATGGCTGATTAAAACAGGGTCAGGTTGATACCCTTGGTGGTGCAGGCAGACTTCTCCCCCTGTGGAGGTGAGGCAGCCAGGACTCTTGTCACCAATGGCAGTAGCCAGCTGGTCAGTAAACAAATAGCTACTGCCTAATCCTAACTCTGTGGAAGTGCCATGGCAAATTGGAGAGCGCTGAAGTTAACACAGCAGAAGGAGAATCCACCCTGTGCCCATCGATGAGAACCTGCTATCAGTGTCTCTGAGTAAATGTACTTGGGCTCTCTTCATCTCCTTCTTTCAAGTATATGATGCTAAGGAGTTAAGTTGCCTGCCTAGGCAGCTGAACATACTAGTTTTCTCTTTGAAGAAAGAACTTGTTATATTGGTTTCCTTTCCTGGGAAATGCAGCATGTGGTGGGGTGTTTCCCCTCCTTGTTCACTGATAAAAATGTACGCCTTGAGCATGCTTTCCACACATGTACATACACAAAATGTAAATGTGGTCAAAATGTATTCAGGAGGTGGCTGTGTCTGGCATCTTTCTAATCGCTAAAGATGATAAAATATTTTCTGCTAATAAATATTTATTAATGAATTGGAAACGTGAATATACGTTCCTTAACTCAAGTGATCTATGGTGTACATAATTGTTCTGCCTTTTCACTACGTGAACACTTGCTTTATGCAGCTTGCAAATATTCTGGGCACACCCCTCAGCAGTTGTTCTGTGCCTTTTTCCTTCAGCCCTCCTTTTCTCTGAAAAAGAAAACACTGGCTGACATGGGAAGCATTCCTCTTCAGCTGCAGTATAAATCTTCAGGTATATTTGCCAACTTGAACCAAAGGGAGAAAGGGGTTCTTCACTGCCGATGCAATGAAACGTTAACTCTCTGTAAACCCAATTTTGAAGGAAAAATGAAAACTGCAGCTAGTAATCTAGTATTTTCATATTTTTTTAAATGTTGGTAATGCTGTAGGAAGTAATATAGAATATACCCACCCTATTTAGGCTTGCCTTTACAGTTGCTTTGTTTCAGAGTTTTTATAAATTAGCCTTTCCCGTTTCCGTGGCAACTCAGTTGTCTGCATTGGTTGCCAAGGAACAGCTTCTGCTGCACAAAGGACAGGGACACTTCTACAGAGTGATTTCATTCTTGGCGCTAATAGGCAGTGGAAGTGAAAGCTTGATATTCAGTGGAGTACGGCCTCCATATTGACTGTTAGCAGGAACTTTTTTTTTCCTTTTTTAAGTGTACTTGAGGTGTTGGCTTCTCTTTGTAATTCAGCTATCACAAACCTCCTGTTATACACAGCTACAGGACTCCTGTGGAAAGGTGTAATAGTTGCATAGACATAAAGCGCTGGAAAATGCATGTTTTCAGAACAGTTTAACCAACCATGCAATAAATTGTCTTATTCTCTGGTTAACAAATGAATTGTTTTTATAATGCAAAGTCAATTCTGTCATTTGCGAAGAGCAATTAAATACTCCTTTTCTATAATATCCCAGCAAAGACAGGATATAAAGTGAGCAGTATTAGGACAGCTCTTTGACATGTGGCTCCCTAGGCTCTCTGGAACTCTAAAAGTATTTTCTTATTTGACCTCTGTAAAACTACAATCTGGATTCCCATCTGATCTTTCTTTTAAGAAACAAACTGACACCTGTCATCAGTTCATCAGTTTTATAAAATGAATGCAGATAAAGGGAGCATATTGTGAGACATAATTCTGTGTTAGTGTAAAATTTTATATTTGAGGCTGCCTTGCAGCCATCGGTTCTATAGCTGTGAATTTCTGAGTGTATGGTCTCAAAGTAGGTAGTTCTCAAAGGAACTAGTCTGGGATTTGTTACAAAATACTATATGTATTTGCAAAGGAGAATATTAATTTGCTTTTTAGTTTTGTAAGTGGTAATCAGGGCAAAATATTGTGCATTGCACAACTAATAAATCCAGTTATGTGAGACTGAAAGGGAGTTGGACTCTTCCTCAGAGGCTGGTGTAGACATGAAAATAGGGTCTTTTGATCTTAGTATAGAATCTGTAGCTCAGATTTAGCCTACATCCTCTCATTGAGTCTCTGATGAAGTGCCATTACTATAGTGTTACATGAGTGCTACTCATCAGTGGATTTTGTGTCAATTAGTATTGGGAATAGCTGCAAGGAGGGTGAAGTGAGTATTGTATAATACAGACTAGTTTGTTATGCAGAAATGCAGATACTCCTGTGAAAGTAAAAAGCTGTTGCACAGCATTGTCTGCCCACAGATGTGTAAGGAAAGAGGCCAAGAATAGTTTGTTTGACCTGTAGCTAAAACGCTGGGAGGAGTCTGCAGTAGCAAAGCAGCTTACAGAGTATAGGGAGAAGCTGAGTCATTAGAAATTCAATAGCATCTCTAATTCTATGGCTTAGGCAGAAAGCTACGTTACCTGCAGCCACTTTGGTTTTATAGGTACTGAGCAGGGCATAGCCTCTTAGGGTAAGTGTGGCCAAAACCCACTGTTACTATGTTCTAGTTCTTAGACATTTTTTAAAGCCCTTTGTTACACAGTAGTAGCCCTGCTTACGTGAACTGGTGCGCCTGCAGGCTAACTCACAGGAGTCCTTTCGGACTTGTTTTAGCTTAGTTTGGGAATGTGCTGGCCTTGGAAAACTGGCGTTCAGTCTCTGAAGCGAGTCAGTGCCTCTGCATGACATTCACAGCTTGATGGATTACTGAGTGAAGTGCAGTTTTATCCCTAGCTGTTACCACCTTTATTACTGAATTTATTAATTTTTTTAATTTCTAATATAAGTGGAGAAGTGCTCAAACCTTCCCTGTTGTAATAAAAATAATCTGTTCTTTCATAGTGAGGCTGTTTGTAAGGAAAGCTATACTGCAATGAGCACATAAACCTCCTGGAAATCAGAGTGAGCAACTTGACTTTGATTAATGTTTGAAAAGCTAGATTTCAATATTGTATTACATGTTAAGCAAACCAACTACATTTTGCAAATTTGAAATAAAGCAGTGGGTATGGTGGTGGTATTTCACAGTGCAAAACAGGGAGCCCTCAACCCCTTTTTGTTCCTAGTTAGCTGTAATCTGAAAGCTTTGAACAGAGAAGACAGAATGCACTGGAAAATAAAGGAGCAATTTACCTATCTTCTAATGAATGCCATAAATAGAAGCCTATCCTTTGTACTTGCTCTCTCTTCCAGATACTGTATTCCATGATACAAGTCCTACAATGTTCTTTAAAAACCATTTGGGGATTTTTAAATGGGGAACATTGAATTCTCTTTGTGTGTAATGCAGTTAGAATAATTTGCAGTTGCCCAAATAGCTTTACAAGTCACTCAAGGCATGATTTACTTAAAAATTATATGAATCAATTAGATAATAAAACATACTTAATGTAAAAGTTATAGCACAGACTGATAAAAGCCAGGCAACTAGATTAAGTATTTGACCTAAACTTGTCCTTTTGAACCAGATGTAAGGCAACACTTGGGCTGTAGGCTGTGTAGATACTCTGAGCTGTACCAATGTTCTAATCTCTGACCAGATGGGTTGATTGGAGAGCTTGATATCGCTGTTTAAATATTTGTTAAATAAAAATGTTTATTATAAATACCATTTACAAGGGAGAAAAAGACTTTGCAGTACAATTGATCACTACTTCCTTATTTGACCTTTATTTAAATGAGATCAGTCATCCAGATTGTATAGAATGTGGCCAAACTGGGGATTTTTTCCCCCTCCTCTTATGTATCAGACTTTAAACCCCTGATTTGATACAACAAATCCACACAAACATTTTATGTAAAGTGCATGTTTTATATTCCATCTCTCTTTATTGTCTACCCTGCCAAAATCGAATAAATGCCAAATGCACACATGAATATAAATTTCTAAAAAGTCTTTATTTTTGCTATCTCTACAATGGCCAAAAATAATGTATTCTAGAAGAGGGCTTGAGTGGGGACATTCTTTATTGCACTCGTTGGTGCAGCTTTGATGCGACAGGATTGCTCTGTCACTTGCTTACATTGCCTGGTATGTTCACATTGGCAGGGCTTGCTTCCCAGGCTGACTGTGGCTTTTCAGCTATCAGCACAAAAGCTACGTCAGACATTCCTGTCCTGCATACTTCTCCCAACTGTTGGTACTATCAAAGTATTCTTTTTGTTTTGAACCTGGCTTCTAGTGTGTCTGTTTGTGTTTAATAGTCTGAGTTTCTAATAATTCAGTCTCATAGGAAGGAACTGAATGATGGGTTTAAGGTGTTTGCTACCTAAAGTAGCTCACAGTCATCCCAGTCTGAGTTAAAACTGGCCTCTTTTTACACTGCCTCCAAAGTATCTTGCAAGAGAAAGAGACACTAAATTCAATGTCACAATTTCACAGCACATCTTAAAATCACAAAACTAAAGCTTAGCTACAGTCTTGTGCCATGTGTTAGAGCTGGGCTGTGAGAAAATTCTCTAAGCATACTAATATTGCCTTAAGAAAGGAGTTCAGCTGACCAAGTAAAGAACTTCCTAGAAATCTCTTTGGGAAGATTTCCCATAAGGGTAGTTCAGAAGAATGTTATCACAGAATTGAGACTTTTCTGAAATATCACTAAAAACCAGCAGGTGACTGGGATTTCCATTTAGTAAGCTGTCAGTATTTGCTGTCTAAATAGAGATCTAAATGAGGTACCATTGACAGTAAGTTGCTCTCATACTGTATTCCTGTTGATTTAATAAAGACATTGACACCAGCTGTGTGATATGGGGGAGTCTATACACTTAACATGTTGATGACCCTTTTTAGTCTTGAGTGATTAGTCCAATCAAGCCTTCTTTTAGAAGTACTTAAGGATATAATATTGGGTTTATGTATAAGTATACAAAATGGCACCAAGAAGAGAAGTCCTGTTTTGTTCTGCTCCTGCAAAGGGACTCTCTGCTTGAAGTTCTGTACCCCTTTAGTCATTGACTGGCTACAGATCTGCTCTGTTTTTTTGTGAAACTTTTGTCTGTTCCTGGCTTTTTTTCTCAGACTGCCCCTTCAAAAATTAGGTAAGCAAAGTGCATAGCTTCTGCCATTTCTGCACAAGTTGCTGAAAGTCTCATAAGCCATCCCCAGTTCGTTTTTTTTAAGTATTTTTTTTCTTTCTGAGAGTCTGTTCTGTGTGCTACCTTGTTATTTAAAACTCTGCAAAGGTGTTTTGAACTTCTTTAGGTATTCTATATAGAAAGACCTTCTACAAGTTCCTTAAACCTAGCCTGCCCAATGAATGGATATAGGTAAGTGTTAGTCTTGCTGGTTTTGGGTCACATAGCGACGCTGATGTTCCTTTACCTATTACTCATTTTTCTGCCCTTTTAAACAGCATCTAAAATTTCAGTTGCATTAAGCTACACCTCTTATTCTGATTAACAGAGACAATTCGTAATAGTAAATTGGGATGACCTTGGCAAGATAAAGAAAAGGAGGGTATAAGTTTATTTCCTTACTACAAACTTGTGCAATTTTTGCCTTTGAGACTTTTTTTTTGCTATATATGTTGTGAGGCCTTGTTGGCTTTGGCTCATTACTCTCACAAGCTACATCTAATATTAGTGACATTTGAAATATGCACACAAGGAGAATATATTTACCAGGGTTCAAAGTTGGCTTAGAGGGATAAAGTCTAATTTAGTTCAACTTGCAGGGTTTATCAAAGCATGTGTACAGGAAAAAGCTCCAGGGTAGGGTATTATAATGCTGTGTTTAATCACCCAAGCTGAAACTTTTAGATTGCCCACAAACCTGCTGTTTGGCTCATGAAAGAACAGATGATATTGATAATTTTCCTGCCCTCTTTGAAAGGGAGCAAAGAAGGGTCACAGGAATTGCAAGACTCAGAGATACTTGCTTTCTTTTGGCCATGCACAGGCTTGGCTGTATTTTCACTGCAGTGGCAAGAGTCACACAAATCCTTTGTGATTTGAAAGTGAAATTTTATTTATTGTTCACAGCTGTTTTCTAGGGGAAATCTTGAAAGAAATGCATGTTTCAGGCAAAACGCTCCCTTTTCTTGTTCACCCTTGTTTCTGAAGTTGATGAATTTTTTTAATGAATTGTGGTTTTAAACTTGGGGAGGCAGCTAGTGTGGTGGCTCAGTTTGCTGCAGTTTAGCAGGAGCAGGATAGTAGCAGGGATTATGCTGGGGAGCTTTCACAGGTGCGACTGCTGCATCTTGGTAAGTGCAGCTGAAAGAGCTGAAGCCAGATGCAAGGAGTTCTGGGTAGGGTTTAATTTCAGGTTATGTTCACCATCAGCAAATGGCAGCTTCGGAAGGGTGGTATGGGCTAAGGCCAAGAAGCCCAGCACTGAAAGGCAGAATGGTAAGATGTTCTGAGCAAGCTGGATGTCCCTTGAAAAGGTGCCTGCAGCTGCTTCTGGTGTTTGAGGTAGTTGTCCTTAGAGGGTTTTTTATATAGCTTTAGTGAGTTGAATTACATGGATTCTGTGTGTATCTTTAGAGTTTGGATTGGATATTTTTTTTTTTTTAGCTGGTTTACAGTTCCTTGGTTGTTGGTACTAGAAAGGAGGAGCATTTTGAATCTGTTACTTTGTGTATTGAACGTTTGTCATCATGTTTCTACATTAAATTGATCAGTTGTCTTACCTAGGGAAGATCTCTTTGCAAAAATTCAGCCTTGATTTTTCCTTTGATCTATGCAGCAAACCATCATGCTTCCCTTGATTGCTTTCTCGTGATTGCTGTACAATATTTTGAGAATTCTTCTGTTGTGAATCATTATTTGGCAGGTACATGGAGAACTGCAGGATCTAGCTGAAAACTGACAACTTTTCCACATCCTGCTGATCTTGGCCAGATTGCAGAACAGTGGTGGTCTCTTGTACTTGTATCATATCTTAGATGAGCTTTTAATCTTGGGTTTGAGCTTATTGTCAGAAAAAATAGTTAGATTCAATAAAGCCTCTGTGCAATGTATTAATGTATAATGTCTCTTGTTATAATGGTCCTCAGGTACAATTTCAGGATAAGAAGCTGTTTATATTAGCGTGGCTACTTTCTCAGCATTCAAGCTAGTAACTGTATCAATCTCTTTATTGAAGCACTTGAAAATGAAAAAACAAATGATCACATTCAGCTTACCAGTATGTTTATTTTAAAAATAATAAAAAAATAAACAACTTCCACTTCCTTCCTTTGCTACCTCCTCTATTTTTTTTTCCTCTACCAGATGCTCTTCCATCTTTACATCATCCCAACTTTCAGCTGGGGATAGTGAACAGTTCGTTGGTACTGCACACTGTATGCTGAAATCTAAATTTGAACAAGTGTTACATAATTGTCTGAAACCAGAAGCAGGCGCTTACTTTAGGGAAATTATGAAATATTGCATGATTCCTGATTAAAATTGTGCATTGGCACTGGGGAACGAGTTAAATTCCCCCAAATCCAAGCCAGGATCATGATATGGAAAACAAAGCATCCTGCATGTGCAGTGCAAATATGAAAACCATATGTAATACTGCAGTGCCTTTAAACAATTGTAAGTGAGAACATGTGAGACTGTAGTAGAGTTTAAAATGTGTGTAAGTAAACATGGTATGTTCTTCCCTCTCCTGCTGATAGATTACCCCTTGGTGCAATTTCACTTCATAAAGCAATTTTCAGTTTTACAAGACAACTTTGTCCCTCAGCCCAAGCAATTATTTTCTTCTAGCTCTATTTCTCAGCTTATCCCCTGTTCCCAGGACTTCTCTAAAATTTTACTCTAGAGCAAGAAAGTTAGTGTCCAGTCAGAAACAAACTATTGAAGATTGTAGAGGTCTTTGGAATTACAACTTTAGGACATACCAGAAGCAAACGGTAATTAGGTAACACAGTATTTGCAAACAGAATTGGTGGCAAATGCCAGGAGACTTCAAACCTTCCAGTTAGTGGCCTATAAACTAATGGTTAGGCTTCTCTGCTGAGAGGCAGGGTGGAATTTGTGGGACTCCTGCGGTTACTTTTCAGAAACATCTCAACGCTCTTGGCAGGATTTTTAAAGGTGTTTATGTGTACTTAGCTTCCTGCAGCTAGTATTCATGTGAAAGCCTTATTAGATGCTTAACAGCATCATTAGCCACCTAAATACCTTTTAAACTCTTTGCCTTTGCCAGAAGGATCACAGACTTTGCTGGGATGGGTCTTTTAAGCTTAGCTCTAATGCTCAGATTTCTCAGCCTGTGCTAAGACAGGTAATGTCAGGTACAAAGTACATATAAGCAGAATCAGACACAGTTTTGGGAACTATATTATGGGTTTTTTTTCAGGGTGTACTTCACATAGAAACTTGGTCATGTACGGGGTCTGCAAGTCTCAACATACCTGAATCGATGAGCCCACCAGGCTCATCAAAGGCTATAAAAAAGTAGTGTGAAGCAAAGTAGCAAGGGGAATGGCTCACTTGGGAAGTTCAGTTTGTATATTAGGAAAAACATTTTCACTACAAGGGTAGTAGAGCACTAGAGCAGTTTGCTCAGAGTTTGTGTAATCTTCATACCTAGAAGGTTTTGGAGCTTGACTTGGTGAAAGCCATGAGAAAGGAATGAAAGTCTGAACTAAAGATTCCCAGAGGTTGTTTCCAACAAAATATCTATGGTTCTGTGAATGCTTCCTAATTTTGTGTTTTGTTGCATCTATTCTTATTTTTTTATTGGCCTGTTTGTATAGGCCAGCGAGTCCAGCTTCTGTCATGAACTGATGGTCAGTGGCAGTTGTTCGTTCATAGCCCACAGACACTGTGACCATTTTCCTTAGGGAAGAGTTTGCCTTTGCGTATTAGGTGCATGGCAGCTACTAATCTTAAATAATGTGTATTAACCATATAATAATTTACCTCTGTAGAGGTTTTTTATAGTCTTGAGATTTCATTCTCTTGTATGCTTTGTAAATCACAACTGTTGATGCTTTCTCACTGTTGTTCTTGGGACTAATTTTCTCTACTGGGATTAGTATTCCTTAGGAGATCTCAGTGATCTGCATCAGTGTGTTTACTGATGGATGAACGTGTACGAATTTTCAAGATTTGTGCAGGTGTGTGTGGTAAAGCTTTATGGAACATGGATGGAGTGAAAATAGGAGACAGCACACTGTAGCGCTGGCATTCCATGACGCATGGATTTTTAGATCATTTTTGTAAAGGTTGTAACAAAACTTCAGTCTTGCATCCTTTTCAAAAACTATCTTAGAAAGGAACAACCGCCATCCCTTCCTCAAAATTATAAAGAAATATTTCATATTCATTGCAAATTTGACTTTATATAGATGAGTTTCTGGTATTTGTTATTCAAGTCAAATGTGTGTCAAGTAGGCCTTTTTTCTTTTAATATGACCTCTTAGCATAGCACATTCATAAAAAAATAGAGAATACATAAATTTAACTTGTACAGAACACTTTTTCTGTTAAAGCTTGTTTGAATTAAATATATAAGCATGAGCTTCCACTGGTACCCGTTTTCCGTGTATTGTAGACATATTGTAATTTCTATTTCTGTTTAAAAAATATACATTTACGCAATTTCTAAGAGACAGCAGACACAGGTAGTAGTCTACCTCCCTTTATTTTTCAAATCTTTCTGTGACTTTGTCAAGCTGCCTTCAGTTCTCTGCCAAAACTGTTTCAAGCAAGTCTCTTGAACTAGCTGTTTGTTAGTTAATACTGTCAGTTGCTAGATCTGGAGCATAAAATTGTTGTTGCATCTCTCCCTTCATGCTATCCTTGTGGCCCTTCACTACATTCTTATTTTTGTGCTTATCTTTAATTAGGTATTTTCCTATTTTTCTGTATCTCTGAGGAGCTATGGTAGTCATTAGAACTGTAGTAAAGATTTGCCTGGTTTTGAAAATCAGGATGATTTTTAAGATGGTAATGTTCAATGTCATAGAGAGATGGTGTTTTTTTTTTATTACCAGCTCAAGTGAGTGTGGTATAATTAACATGTTTTGTCCAGATCGAATCTCCAGAGCTTTGCTATCGACACAGAGCAGCATCCTAGAAAGCAGTTTCCTGTTTGGCTGGGGTTCTGTTAGCAGCCCTGCCAAAAGATGCAGTTGTATTTCCCCTTGCCTCTCCTGTGCCAGCACCAGGACTTGGAGATGACTGACTGGGATTCCAAAAGCTCTAATCCCAGTACAAACTGGGGGATGGGAAGAAAGTGCTACAGCTGGCCGGAGGTCAAAGAGTAGGATGTGACTAGCCACATGACAGCAGCACTAGCGTGGGCTGGCTACAGTTGTTGTTGGTGAAACCACATCCTAGCAGATAGCTGCTGAATATATTTGAGTTATGTTTATTTCATAAGCCTGTAATTTGGTCAAATTCAAGAGAGTTTTCACAAGAATTCAGAAGTCATTAACTTGGCCATAGCTTCCTAACCAAATGGCGAGTCTGTGCTCCACATGATGGAATTATAAGAACTTTTTAATGAAACACACATTCAAAGGTTTTTGATATGAAGAAATGTCTTTGTGTCAGAGCTGTAGTTATTGAGGCTTCCCACATCAGGGGGATGTGAGACTGCTACATGGCATGGAAAATTTTACTCCAGATTCGTTATACCTTACTAAATTTTGGAGAAGAATATTTCCATTTTTAGAAATGCATTAATATAATTGTTCCATGTAAAAAGGGGAACAAAGGGGAAAAAAGGTGGGGGAAGGAGAGGGTTCTGGTCAGAATATGATATTAACTGATCTCTTAGCCTTGATGGTGCATTACTTCCCGCTACTGAACTCACTCTGTGTATGAAGGGCAAGCAGACTTTGTCTGCTGGGGAAGAGACAGACCTCCAACTCGGTTCTCTTCATCTGAACTTCTGAGGGGGGAGTTCCCATGTGACTGGTAATGCTCAGTGTTATGGTGAAGTCATGTGGGCCTTTTATATAAAGCTTCTAGCTTTCCTTTCATCAGTCTTCAGAAATTCCCAGCTTATTCATCTATTTGCCACTTTGTGCCTCAGGGGAGAGGACTTCAACTTAGAGATACTGCTTACATGACCAAAACAAATAAAGATTTTTCAGCAACCTCTGTTTGCTAAGGGAGTGCCCTTTTCAGCTTCTGAAATGAGGAAGATGGGCTAGGTAAAACATTGTCCTGGAGTATCAAATAACATTATTTTTAGCAAATGATATTTTGGCAGCAGGAAAATTACATGAAGATGAGCATAGTTATGATCTCGTCTCTCAATAAAACAGTGTAGGTGATGAACAAGGAGGAAATGTCTTCTGTGGCTTCACAGAAATCCTTTGTGGAAAGTTTTTAACTTGTCTCCATTTAATGGTACTTAAAGCTCAGGGAGTTTGCAGCCCATTAGAATAATTCTTTCTGCTTAGACAGGAAAGCAGTGGCCCATCTTGGGCCTCAGAGCTGGCTGATGGCAAGGTGCTTCAAGTCACTGATAACTACAGGCATACACTGTCAGGGCTTCACATGGAACAATTGCTTTCATTGCTTACTTTTTCTCCCACTTGATCACCTCTGACTGTTATTGCATCCTTTTTGAAAACTATCTTAGAAAGAAACAACAGCCCTCCCTTCCTCAAAATTATAAAGAACTATTTCATATTCATTGCAAATTTGATTTTAAGGGCATACAAAAATAATTTCTGTGTTGCTAATACAGGAGACTGAAAAATGCATTGTGTCTGGCCTTTGGGGGTAAAACCATCTTTTAAAACCAACCAGTATAATAACAAGTTAATTACAAAATATTTTACAAATTTTAGCCTTTTCTCTCTTGAAGACAGAACTAGTATCTGCTACCATAATTTTTATTTAGATATTCTGGTTTTACCAGGGGTTAAAAAAGTCTCTGGTTTTCTTGTTTTGTTTTTAACCTTAAGATGTTCTACAGACCTGGGTTTTGTGGCTCTGTGCAGCACGTTTAGCTTTCAAGTTAGGAGTAATGATTGCTTTTATAATTGTTTTGAAGATGCAGAATAATAAAAGTAATGGAGTTCTTCACTTTTCAGATTTATGAAAACAAATATTTAATATAAATTTTACTGTGTTCTGTTTTGAATGTAGAAAAAGGCAAAGTAAAAGGGGCAGCGAGCTTTCTTGATAAACTTGGAGTGCAACAAAACAATCACTGAAGGCTTTTCAGTGGTTGTCTGTAACCTGTCTCGGCAGCGCAGCCTCGCTGATGAATGGCAGTGGGCTCCTATGCAGCCTCACCCTCCCAGGAGTCATTATTATATCTGTTTCACTATTTATAGTGTCATACAATGAAGAGATATGTTAAATAGCTGAGACCTCTGCTTCTCTGTCAAATTTGAGTGAGACTGAAGGTTTTAAATACTGTGGAGATAAAAAACCAAGGGATTTGCAGTACACTCAGTATGCTTAAGGCCTGTTTCCTTACAAGATTAGATTGTTTAGAATTTTGGGGATTTTTTTTCTTTCTTTCCTGTTGTTATCCAGTTACTTTAAACACTCCAGATTCAAGTGCATTTTATTGCTTTTGGTATAAGGTAGTACTTGGGTCTAACTTTGTATTGGAATAGTCCAAATGATGTATTAGAATCTGTTCTTTGGCTATACTGACATGTTATGACTGGATATATGTTTTAGTGTTTGGGCACTGCTTTCTAAAATGGAAATAGCAGTGGACACGCTGCCATTGCTTTTGAAAAGGAAAGAATCACATGCTGCTGAGAAACATGAGTTTGCTCTGGTTTTGGTATTATGAAATCCCCATGTTTCCTTTCTGTCTTCAGTTTATTTATTACTCTGAAAAAGTTTTGCTGTTTCTAATGCTGCTTGTGGCCCAAAACTTGCTTTACCAGGTATTTTGGTAAAGATTCACCTAGAAAAGTAAACGTTTTCCTGCATGAGTGAGCAGGACCATTTAACACGGAACCAAAGAATGCCATGGCTGGAGCACCTCTAGGACTCTCGTTGGCCAACAATAAGGTATGATACAGATGATTGCATTGTGTCTATAGGTACCACATATGGTAGTCAGAAAAAATTCTTAGAAAATAGGAGCTCTAACTACCATTTTTCAGTACACTCATTTTTCAACACAGTTTTTCTAAGGAGTTTGGAAAAGATACTGTATTAGGGGCCCAGTGGTGGGGCCCTAATTAGCTGTTGTGTTTTCTGCCTTTTACAGATTTGTATTTCCCTCTGGAGTATGTTGAACTGAGAAGTTATATTTTTGGAATGTGGACAGTCTGTGACTCCCTTCAAAACTGGAATGTGAATGAAGGCATGGTCAAGAGAGCATGATGATGGTGGTTGTTGGTGTTTGCTAGTCATAATGTTTTCTAGACAAAGATGATTCCCATTTTATTTTGGGTCATAATGTTTGTAAGTTAAATCAATCAAGTGAGAGTCATTAGTTACTCAGATGTACAGCAGGGTGAAGTAAGTCTTCAGGTAATTTTTGTGAACTGCTACTTTGTTAATGCTTTGCGCTGATCTGCTGTTATGGAAAACCACTTTTCTTTGGATCAGAAACTCCTGTGGTAAGAAGCTGTGGCACAGCTGTGGCAGGCCAGCTCAGATGGGAGTGGAGGTTCTCAGGGTATTTGCTTTCCCTCTGCACCAGCTGGCAGAAGGCTGGTGCATCTGCTTGCACCATTAGCAGCTGCCCTTCTGGGTCAGTAGCTTTTTTTACTACAGAGCTCCAGTGACTGCAGCCTTTGTGGAGTGTTACCTGAGCTAGCAAACCATAGGCGTTTCTACTTGCTGTTTGTATATATGGTATTGAAACATAAAGAGGGAAAAAAAACATGTTGAAACTAAATCTGTACTGCTTTTCTAATTCTTAAATAAGACATGCAATTCCTACTAACTCATAGCATGATTTTGCTGTTTCCACTTACTGGATTTCTGTAGCACTGAGGTGTAACTTTTAAAAAATTGCTCTGGATGTTGTAATGTGGCTGTGCTGTAATGTCATCCATTTGTACTCTGAAACCTCAGTAGTACCTAAGTGTCTGCAAGAAATGTAGGAAATGTATCTCTGTTGAAGCTGACGGGAAGTGATCTTTTTATAGCTGTAAAAATGAAGGCATTGAGGATGGGGTACTGTCTAACTTTGGCATTTAATTGATAGGCTTTTTGTACAGCCCCACATCTAGATATAGGAGACTAACTCCTGCAGCCCTGGGCAAGATTCAGAGCAGGAATCAAGCAAGGTGCTGATAATCTTACTGATGTCTGGAATAGAATTTACAATTTTATTTTGGATATTGAAGTTTTCTAAATAAAAAGGGGGGAAATTAAAGTGGCAATGAACATTATTGTCTACCATATTAGAGGGTGGAAAGTAAGGATCTTCTGAATTAAGCAGGGCAGAAAAATCTTATATACAAGCAAGTGCTGCAGTGAAAGAGTGCTTGTGGTTTTGACAAACAGATGAGAGAAAAGGATTGGTTAATGGTGAAACAATGAAGGTGTTGAGAGAAACTTTCTTAAAGATTGATACCAGTGAACAAGAAGGGGCTGAGAATTTACAGCTGTGAGGTTTGGCTGAGACAAGAAAGAAGTTAGAAGGAGCAAAAGGTAGGATCTGGATAGTATTGGATCTTTCAGGTAAGAGTACAGAGCTAGATCAAGCGCTGTTGAATGACTGAACCTTTATAAAATGCTGAAGAATACAATACAACTCTGCCCCCTTCTTTAGAATAGGTTTACTTTCTTATTTCCTTGCTGATGCTTGAAAGGATCCAACTGGCTGGAAGCACCCACCTTCACCCAGGAAGGGAGTATTTCTATGTTAATTGAAGGTCATTTTCCTCTCTTATGACTAGACTTATCTTTTTCCATTGCAAAGATAACCTAAGTTCAGCATATGATCAGGAGCATGCTGGTGAGAGCTCTGTCACTGAAGAAGGGCAGCTCCCACGTTGTCTTGCCACACACCTTAGCAATTATTGTTGGAGCCATTTCATAGGAAAAGCTCCTTCATAAGAAAAGGCTGTTGAAAAGTCCTGTTCTGTTTGGATTCTCCTTTTTTAATTCCCTGACAAAGTTCAATGTGATATCAGATTTCTTCTGTGATTCTGCTGTAATTTCTATCGTACTGCAAAACACGGGATGGTGGCTAGGTACTGTTGATTTAAAGGCAGCAAAACCCCAGATAAAGTTCTGAATTTCTGTTTCTTTGTGGGATTTGACTTGTTTGCTTATTAAGGTGAAGTTGCTGATTTGGGGGAGAGTATGACAGTGATAGTGGGGTTTAGCAAGTTAATTCCCTTAGATTTCTATTTCATTTGCTCTTTCTAATCAGAAAACTTTATTTAATTTTAAATAAAACCAAGAAAATTTATTCAATTTTGCCATGGATATTCCTCTATGTTTTCATACATACATTTTTTGCACTTCATTCTTTATAACGGTTAATGACAATGGCTTTTACGAAGCTACGTATGTATGTATTCAGCAAGAAGATCATTAAGAATTTAACTTTAGCTCTCAGGATCTGTAGGCTGAGGGGCTTAAGGAGAATGCAAAGAGGAGCTAAGGCAGCCCAGCCCTGAACGGGAAGGGAAGGAGCTGTGCACAGCCATGAGCCTGTGTCTTTAGGTAAGTTTCATTCCCCTCACTTCAGATGTTTGCATCTTAGCCTCCTCCAACTAAGCTAATTTAGACTATTGTAACAGCCAGTGAAAAGACATAGACATTTCTAAGGCGTGATTCATGACCCTTCATAGGATGAGATGAACTGGACCTGCAAGAGAGGATTGTTTTCTTTGTGAAACGGAGCTTGAGGTAACCAGGGCACATGTAGATGCTTGCATCATGGAAAGCTGCAGCTGGGGCAGAACATCACCATTGTGCTGGAGGTCATGCCTGTCACAGGACACTGCTAGAAGCAAAAGGAAGAGAAAGGGTCTGTGACTCTGCTACCCCAAAACCAATGGCATAATAGAGCTCTTGGAGGAACACAGCCTAGCTGAAAAACTGTTAGTTTCCGGAGTTGGGGGTGTGTTTTGGTGTTATTTTTTTTAATCTCACTTGGGAGCGAGGGAGTTATGTAACAACCATGTCAGCACACCCACAGCAGCAGAGTGGTGACACAGTTATAGGGTAAGAAGAGCAAACGAGGGATGCTGTTTGCCCAGAAATTTTAAACAAAATGGGCTGTTCAGGGATGTTTAATTGCAGTGTTGGCAGCTCTAATTTTTCTGTCCTTAATTTTGTGGTAGTCATTGTCTGACTTGGAAATGTGGCTTTGGAACTTTTGCAGCTTTGAGAGTCTGTATTGCTTTTTCTTCTTCAAAGCTACTAGGTATTATGCTTTGGAAGACATTATAGCCATGTGTTTCACAACATTTTATCCATATACTGTTTTTTATTAACCATTGAAAGTCTTTCATTTGCTTTTTATCTTAGGAAGTTTGGGGCCACCTTTGTGGATTTTGGGCATGTTGATTTGACAGTATTGAAAGAACTTTTTGATTACTTAGGAAGAAATAATCTGAACAGTTTAATTTTTTTGCCATGCATAGAATACCTTTTTGACATCTTTTTGAGCAGAGCACTCAAAACTGAATATAACAGAAGAGAATGAAGACTGGAGATGGTTTGCATTTGTTTGGTATCATAAAAAAGGTGGAAAAGTTTAATTTTCAATGGAAAATAACAGCTGGTATGGTGGAGGTGTACATTATTTCAGAGTTTCAGTTTTTATTCACTGTGACTGCATGTGTCTCAAAAGAGTAATTGACAACAAGAAAATTAGATTTTCTGGTAGTTTTTCTGGCCTGTGAACATCTAATTACATTAACCTGCAGTAAAAAACAGTTGTCAGAACACAGGACATGTTGATGTAATTATTTTCACTGTTTATCTCATGATAGGAAAATGCATACAGACAGATCAATATAACAATTCCTATTAAATGCTTCTGTTCTCTAAGATTTGGGGAATGATGCTAATGCAAATGCTCTTCTGAAATTGTTCTGCTGATAGTTTCAGAAGTTTCACTAGTCATAGTGAAAGAGCCAAAGGTAGGGGAGGAAACCTCCTAAGAACTAAATTATGCTTTGTTTTGGCATGGTGAGAATCAGAGAAGGTACTCTGGTAATCCAGCCTTTCTAGAGAAAGTTTTCTGAAAGCTTTCTTTCAAACAGTTCTGAGTGTCCATCAAGCTTAAGATATTTTGGAGAGTAAAGTGTCATTGAACTGATAATTCCTGCCTTGGGCTTTGTTAGGGAATGATGCCTACAGACCCCCAAATCATCTCTTCTTTGTCCTTCTGAAACTCTGTTAGACGTTTATTGAACTTTTTTTCCTAATGATTCCTGACACTTTATTTTCTATTTTAACTGCTTGCTGAGCAGGGGGCTGGTATTTTCTCGCAGCTGTCTATCATAATTATCAAGATATCACAGCTAACTGGTGATAGTTTACTGAAGCTCACAATTTACTTTCTGAAGTTAGGATTATTTTTCCTGCGTGCATGATTTGTGATTTAACTACACTAAATGTTACCTGCTATTTTATTGTCTCTTCAGTCATTCTTCATAAAGTCTCTGTTTTCTTGCTGTGGTTTAACCCCAGCTGGCAACCAAGCACCACACAGCAGCTCGCTCACTCCCCCCTTCCCCCAGCAGGATGGAAGGAAGATAATTGAAAGGGTGAACGTAAGAAAAATTGTGGGCTGAGATATGAACAGTTTCATAATTGAAATAAAATAATAATGGTAATGAAAAGAAAAAAATAACAGAGAAATATAAAACCCACGAAAGACAACTGATGATGCAAATGAAAACAATTGCTTACCACCAACCAACTGATGTCCAGCCAGTCCTTGAGCAGTGGCCCCCCTGGTCAAACTTCCCCCTATGTTATTGCTGCGTATGGCATCATATGGTACGGAATATCCCTTTGATCAGTTGGGGTCAGCTGTCCCAGCTGTGTCCCCTCCCAGCTTTTTTTGTACCCCCAGCTCTTTTGAAAATCTTTTGAAATTTGAAGGAGAGGAACTGGATTAGCCTTCTCCACTGGCTTGTGGATAGAAATCCAGTAGGCTTGTATGTCAGGGCAACCCATTACAAAAGGCATACTGACTCTTTCCAACTGGGTCATATTTACCCAGACATCTAATTCCATTCTTCATTGCAGTTTTTATTAGTATGTACCGCACAGATCTTAGGCTTAAGGTCTTGTCTGCAGTCTCTTAAAAGTCTGTCACCTTGGCCACCACACAGTCCTCTACTTACCAAGATATTTTTAATTGAGAGGTGACATACCGTTGTGTTACTAATTTACTGATTACATGCCTGAGTTCTTTCAGGATTCCTGGGTCGAGTGCCGTCTGGTCCTGGTGAGCTGTTAGCGTTAGTTTTGTTGGTTCCTGATATACCTGCAATATCAAACATACCCTTGGAGTCCCCTGCAAAGAGGGGTCTTGGCAGGGGAATCCTGAGAAATGGTGTTGCAATATTGTAGCAATAATGTGGCAAAACTCAGTGAGACTTTCTAGGAGTGAAATGTTACTTTAATACGAAACTGATTTCTTTCCAGACTCTTACACCTGGGTACTTACAAGCACCAAGATACTTCTGTCTGCAGAGTTTAGCGTTCAGGCACCAAGATCTGTATATCCAAGTTGTTGGTCCAGTGCTGTGGAAGACAAAGGACTCCAGCTGTTGAGTTCTCATTACAGCTTTTGGATTTTTTGGCTGGCATGTAGTTAGTCTCTGTCTGGTTAGTTGTTAGTCTCTCCATCCTTTCTCACCTCTGCATCATTACGAATTAGTTGCAGTTGCTTGTTTTAGACTTCTTTTCTTGTTTTGAGTATCCTGAAACACTGCATGTAAATGTGCTGCAGTCTTGCTGGCTTACTAATCTAGATGCTATCAACAAATTCCATTCTTATATTCCCTCTTCTGCTGTTTTTCTTGGTGTTTCTGTGCTCAAATGTTACCATTTATTCTCCATTCATACCAATGTTAATATTTCTATCACAGCCTTTTACAGAGCCTCCCCAGCATCTCATACTGTTACCATCACTGCAGTGAATCTGTATCTTCATATTTTCTGTAATGCCTTTATCTTCTAAGTGTTTCTTTACCACTCTAATGATGAGTTGCCTCCCAGAGTTTCTGGCAGGCTTCCTGTTCCTGATGTGCTTGAAGAAAGATTTATCATTAGTCTGTGCCAGTTGTTCATCAGATTTTTAGTTTTGCCTGCCTTGCTGTGCTTTTACATTTAATTTGCCAGACTTTATGATCTATTGAGCTATTTTTTTCTGTTTCGTCTTGACTTCAGGTTTTTTGAGGGTAACCTTACTCCTACACTGCTGTTCTAACTGTTCTCATTTCCTTTCTTCCTTTTCCAGGTTTTACTTAACAGGAAATATGTACCTGCCTTGTCTTTCCAGTCTTATCGCTGTTCGTAATATCTACATTGCCTGCAAAGATTTAAATTCTTTATCTGCCCCTTTTGGATTCTCTTAACAAGCTTCCTTACTTCTCATGCTTGCACTCTCTGAAGCTAGATGCAACTGTAGGTTTATATTATTTTTTTTATTTTATATTTTATTTTATAGCTGGGAAGCTATTGCATGCAGGATTTTTCAAAGTCTTGTAGCTGAAAAGCCACTCTGTATTTGGGAGCAAATCAAGGGTTGCATTTTCTTGTGTGGACTTCCCACCCAGCTGCTCTGTGAAACAGTCACTGAATTAATGCACAAAAAAAAAAAAAAAATAAAAAAATCACATCCTGATGTGATGGGATGTTTGTGACCAACATAGAAAGGACCTGAGCTGTCAAGTCTCCTATTACGATACCCCACTTTTATCATATCACATTAATTGTTGCTATTCTGATTAGTTGGTAGTAAGGAACAAATACTTCCTGTTCCAGCCTGGAATCTAGTCCATGGGGATGCTGCTTTAATTGTGGAAATGATAGGTTTATATATTGGAAATAAGAGGAACTGGACATACTTGTTAATCAGTTATACGTTATTTAGCATAATCATACAATGGTTTGAGTCTGAAGGGACCTTTAAAGGCCATCTAGACCAATCCCTCCCCTATAGTAAACAGGAACATCTTCAACTAGATCAGACTGCTCAAAGCCCTGTCCAACCTGGCCTTGAACACTTCCAGAGATGAGGTATCTACAGCTTCTCTGGCCAACCTATTCCAGTGTCTTGCCACCTTCACAGTAAGAAATTTCTTCCTTTTGACCAGTCTAGACTTACCCTCTTTCATTTTAAAGCTGTTGTTACTTGTCCTATTACAACAAGCCCTACCAAAAAGTCTGTCCCCATCTTTCTTACAAGCCCACTTTGAGTATGGAAATGCTGCAATGAGGTCTCCCTGGAGCTTTCTCTTCCCCAGGCTGAGCACCCCCAGCTCTTTCAGCCTGTCTTCATAGGACAGGTGCTCCAGCCCTCTGATCATCTTTGTGGCCCTCCTCTGGACTCCCTCCAACAGGTCAATATCTTTCCTGTGCTGAGGACTCCAGACCTGGACACAGTGTTCCAGGTAGTGTCTCACCAGAGTGGAGTAGAGGAGCAGAATCACCTCCCTTGACCTGCTGGCTGCTCAAGTCAAGTGGAGTAATTTTTATGACTGAAGTGCTGAATAAGTAGCTCACTTAAGGAAAAACAAGGACAGGTAAGAGAAGAAAAGAAGTTCTTCCTTTGTGTGGTAAAGATGCCTTTACTTAATCCACTAGGTGATGTTGAAAGCCTCTGAAGGTACAAGGAAGAAAAACCAAGTCATGCTAGTTCTCTTTAGATTCCTCAAGCAGGCTATTTCTCATCCATGTATGTTGCCAAGAACAGGGTATAGTGTTCAGAGGAACTTCAACTGCATTAGCAGCTTCCAGAAAATAGTATTGTAAAACACATAGTCTAGCAAAATTTCAGCACTTCTTTTGATAAACAGTGCTGAAAGCAACTCATGGTGAATGTCTTCTGTATTTGCTTCTGACTAAAAGGAAGGAAGAGTGGAGGAAGGTGTGAATTGGATGAAAGTGGCTCTTAGCAATGGCCTGGAAAGCATACTTCAGAAAATCACATAATTTGTCAAAGTCTGAGGACAGACAATTTAGTGGTTTCTTAAAGACATGCTCTAAGGGGGCACAAGTACAAGCTGTTTCTTTGGGAAGAATAGATAGCCATAATTGCCACTGCCTAATTACAAGTTATTCATTAGCCTAAAACTGAAGGAGCCATGCAAAAAGTGGGTACTAGGTCATCTTTTGAACAGATCTTATTTAAAAAAAATAGTACTTGCATGCAGAGACGTTAGAAGGATTTGGTACAAAACAAGACGGAGGTGGCAAAGCTGCAGCAAGAAAACATGCTGTAAATATATTAGTAGCAAGAGAAATCACTAAAGAAAGAACTTGCTGTTAGGCAGAAAGTCTAGAAAGTTACCAACAGATGTTGCTAAAGATGTTGTAAGCATCATTTTTACTTTACTGATTGTGATTAACTGAGCAGACAAGCACAAGGGCCAAGATGTCAGAACACAGCCTAGCATACATACAGAGGTTAAAGCTTGGAGTCCTTTCTTAAATGCTTTCATGGTGGACAGGCAAATTTAGGCAAAAGACTAAAATGGGTTAATGCTATTAGAGACCTTATTTGAGAATGAACAGAAAATAACTGAAATTTTGGAAAACTGGAAAAGGACCAACTTAGTGCTTATTTCTAAAGGGAATAGGGGATGGAAGTATAGAACAGAACCACAGGCCAGGCAGATTAATTCCTGGAAAAATACTGAAATAAGAAACAGACATTTTGAAGAAATTGAGGGGGTAAGCAACAATCAACATAGATTTGTCAAAGACAAGTAATTTTGCATCAGTTTGTCTTCCTTCTGTGACAGAGCAATGTGCCTGCTGGGTACGGGAGAAGTAAATTTGATATATCTTAACTGTAGGAAAGCTTTCAACACTTTACTAGTGCTCCTATGAATAAGGTGTAAAAATACTGTTTAGCTGAAGATTTGTACAAAATAGACATAGAACAAGTTTAGTGTGTGATTATGCTAGTTTGTTTTCAGCTGCAGAAATTCTCAGTTTCACAGTAACCTGTCCCAATGCTGCTACTAATTAATATTAATGCGATGAACAACAAGAACTTTTAATTAAGATATGCCCTGCAAATCATATCAGAGATGGAAGCTATGTTAGAGAACAGATTTAAAATTGAGAATTTTTTTTTTTAACATTGTAAAAGCTAAGTGCAGTGTTGGGACAAATAATCAAATATCACATGGGAATTAGTTGCTAGCTAAGCAGGTCTGAATAAAAGAATTTTGAAGTTGTAGTTGATTCCAGCTGAACTGTAACTGGGAATGACATCTTGTTGCAAAACATAGCCATTGGCTGTGTAAGCAGAGTGGTTGCATTCAGCACTGGTCTGGCTCAGAAAATACCAAGTAAAGAGTGAAATGAAATGTGCCCTGCATGGAGCTTCAGGCTTCAGAAAAGATGTTTGACTGGTTGAAAAGAAGCCAAATGCAAAAGCACCAAGAATGAGCAAAGATCTAGAAAACTTCCATGACATGGCCCACTGCTGTGGCAGTCTATGTCTGCAGTTCTTGTTCATGTTACGGAACTCCCTGTGCTACTGTTGACTGAGTTACAGTAAATCTTGTATATAATGGCTTTTATTTTTCCTTTTCATGGAACTGCATTTTTTGTCATGAAACCCCATTAAAAGGGGGGTGGGGTGGGTGGAGTTCTTATACTGAAAAGGTCCTTACTGAGATTGCAAAATCTAGTACTTAAAAACTGACAAGGACAATTCTTGTTCTCATTCAGCCTCCATGTGTGACCACAGGCTGTCTTTTTAGCTGTGCAGTTGCATATAGTTTTCCTCATATAGGTTTTTTGTCTCATTTACTGCATGTCATGAATGCATACAAAATCAGCAAAAGTGTGTGGTCATCCTAATCATACTTGCTATTGCCAGTGTTTGGTTTGGTACAGTCCAGTGTTTTTAAGGTTTGGGTTTTTTTTAACTCATGTGGTTGTACTTGTACAGGGTGCAGTATGGATCATTTCTGTCAGCTTACTGCAAGGCAGTAAAATAAGTTTGAGTGGCTTTAATATCCAGTTGTTCACATTCTTATGTGTAGTTTTAATATCAGAAGATACTTAAGGAACTATTGCCTTAATATAGTCAAGGAGATGGTGTGACTTCTACTTTGTGGTTTGTCATAGTTTTCCATGATAGCTGGTGGTATATATCAGTTAAGCTATCTCAATGGCCATATTAAAAACAAAATGTCACCACTTGCAGAAGATTAATTTAGTGTGGTAGCTTTTGTTCTTCCTATTCACACCATAAATAATATTTCATTACTGTAGTGTAAGGGAATTCATTTAGTTATATGATATGCTGATAAAAATATGATTACAGTGATGTATAATGAACTCATAGGTGAGCAAGGTCTTGCTTCAGCTGATCTAGCTCTAGTGTAACTGGAAAGAAGTTCTGGTCTGTATTTTGTAAGAGGCACTTCCGAAGACTTACACTGTGTGCTGAAGGGCATTTTTGGAAAGTGATACTTTTTGGAAGATGACTTTCGTGAACTACTTGTTCTGAACTCGCTGTTTGACACTCTGCAGAAGAGAGAATTTTCTGTTATCTTGTAAAAGTGTATGCTTTATACCTTCACTGTGCCATTCGGCCCAAAAATCTTAAAGTAGCTATAGAACTGTAGAATGTCAGATTTGCAGATTACCATGAAATCATACTAGTCTGAGCAAAAATTGAGAACAACCACTCTATAGTGAACAGCTCTGCTGGATGGCCATCTTTTTTTAAAAAGCAAATCTGTTCCCTCTTCTCATTATGTCAGTTAGTTTCAAACAGGAGCTGTGCAGTGAGAAGCTGTAATTGCTTGTCAGGAGGGATAGAGGAGCTTAGAGAATACCTTCCCTGTGAAACCTCTGTTGAGTAACTTAAAGGTTTCTGATTGTTAAACTGAAATCCCCAGTTTCAACCATCTTCTGTATGAAATCCACAGACTGAAAAGCTCCAGAGTGGTGGTGGTCACAGCCATGCATGCGTTCTGTCCAATATTTCTCTTCTTTAAGTTTCTTGGGGGGGTGTGTACTAATGAAAGCTCCTGGTGCATCTGCAGTGCAGTCAGGAGGGTGACTGCAGTTCCCGATGCATGCTGAGCTAGGTTTAAGCCCTACTAGGCTAAATTTAAGCCAGGTGAAAGCTGTTCTCTAGCCATAACAGCGCAGGTTTTAACCACTCCTTATAGCAGCCTCTGCTTTTCTTCCTTCCTGGTAAACTGCTTCTTGTGCAGGGGAAATGGAAGCAGTGAACAGAAGACTGGTGCCCCTATCTTAGCAATGGGAATGGATTGAGCATGCCATTGAGAAACTCCCACACAATCTCTGTTGGCAAAAATAATTAGAAATTGTATATTAAAGTGTCCTTTCATTCCTCCTTTCCCTAATCTTATCTTTCTTCAAGCATGCTTAAACTTTCTAATGGTTAAATACTAACCTTCACTAATTCATGCAGTTTGTACATGGAGGTATTTTAATGAGCCTGTCATTATTTGTCAGCTGTGTGGCCTCTGACAATAGGAGCTGTGGCTGTTCTAGTAGGGTAGCTTCATAGATTGTCCTGCAATAAACAACCGCCGAACAGAAGAGGATAGCATTTGAGTCAATTATGTTGCTTGATTTTGTCAGCTGGCATATGGTATTTGCAGTCCTTAAATTGGTTTAAAACATAGATCTCCTGCTGTGCTGATAGCTAAATCTGATTATTCAATGATCTGGCTTTTCCTGTAAGATACTAGAATTAAACAAGGCAGCATATTTAATACACCATGTACCAGGACGACATCAGTGCATTCTTTAATGAAGAATTTGTGAAGCCAGCTTTGTGATATTAAGAGTACTGGCGGTGAGGTTTGACTGTTCCACAGTGCCTGGCATTTATGCAGAGGTAATAAAAGTGCTACCCTAGATATTACTATAGCTTCACTCTGAAGCAGTAGCAAATATCTGCTTAACAACTTAGTAATCCTCACTCCAATGTTAGACACAAAACTATGTGCTGCAATATTTGACTTTCCTGCTGTGTTCATAAAGAAAATGATGACTAAGTTCAGTTCTGGTCTCAGAAAAATTTGCAGACAAGCATGGAAACCCGTGTATTTGCAATTTCAAACTTGCTTCAGACTCTTTTTCCTCCACGTTGTTGTGTTTGTCAGGTTATAAATTCATTGAAGCTGTCTTAATCTTTTCTGTCTTATTCTTGTATGTGGTAGATATTTAGATGGTATCCATCATCATCTACAACTTAGAGATGAGGAACATAACAGAAGTTTAGTTGTATAGATCAAAACTCTACAATAAATGGTCTGGTCTCGAGTTCCTGAACAATCTCAACCCATTCAAGACAAAAGCAGTAAATCTCCAATGTGGGAAGTAGAAGGATTTAACTAAAGAAAATGCTTTTTTCCAAATCAACTACTGATTATGCCCTTTAATAATATTTGGTTGGTAGTTTAAATCCTTTTAATGTTAGAGGACAGCTGCATGTCATTCCTCCCACTTGGTAAACCCAGCGCATATCCACAGTGGCTTTGGAGATGTCAGACTTAGAGGTCTTGCCAGGGCATGTGTATTGCACTTGCACAGCATGGTTAGTTCCTGCTTGCACGGGTTTAACTGCTCATTCACAGTGCTGCTGTTCTGTGCTTGTATGACAGCTTCAGTATTGCTGGGGGGCAGTGCAGGTGCAGGTGCCCAGTGACCTGATAGGCTTGAGACATTTTGGGAAGGCTTCAGATCAAGCTGCTGCAGCAGCTGCCAGGGCAATGAATCCAGCCTTTGACCCCTTTTTGTACACTTGCAAGTTGCCCTGAGGAAATGAAGCTGTTTGGAGCGCAACTGAATGAATTCTCCTGGGGGCCCAGATCCAGCCTCTGTACTGCAGGTTGAACAGAATAAAATCCATGTCATTCTTCCAGCCTGTTTCTATGTACTATCTAAAGCTTGTAGTGCTGTGAGCAGAAAGATTTGCAAACACTAGTTGCACAAAAGTATACAGGAGATAGAGGGAGCTGATAGTGTTGTTGATTTTGATGTGAAATATCTCTGTATGCTCTGTGTGCCTGAGAACTGGTACACAGCTCCAGTGTCATCAACCAAGGCCAAATCTGAAAAAAATTCTCGTGAATCAGCAAAAATAGTCAGAAGTTATGTGCTCAGGCTGAAACACTGGTATTTGCTCCCTGCAGTGTATCTAACTTGTTTAAAAAGTAATCCAGGAAGCAATTTCTTCTTCTGCAAAGTTTGTGCTTTGCTTCTCTGTGTGTTAACACCAATAAGTTATGACTGTATCGCTTCTTGTGACTCTGTAGTTTGGAGAGACAGAGAAAAAAAATATTTCTTCAGTGTGCACATAACTGCAGACTACTTCTTACTTGTATTAAATAATGGGATCTGAAAAGTGCAGCTGATATTGATTGCAGCTCTTTTTCTTATCAGATACTTAAAAATCTTGATTGCCTTTTCTGATATAAAGAAAATGTTTTTCCATAGTTGGTCATACTAGTTAGGGGACTTGCCCAGTGCTGGACTCGGTATCAGAGAGGAAGAGGGAGAGGAGATGGTATAGGAAAAAACTGTTCTCCCAGATTCAGTTCCCAATCCACAAAACATGCTCTGCATGCCATATGGGTGAAACGTACCCTTTTATAGTTCTGGAGAGAAGGAGAGGAGAAAATCCAGTAAGGCAGCGGTTAGGACATTTGCTAGAGGTGCAAGATTCGCAGGGTGAAGTCTCTGTCATGGCTGACACCAGTAATGGCTGTGCCACATCCCTGTTGGAGACTCAACACAGAAAACTTGTTTTCTTTGTTGGAATCCTCTGGCTTTGTTTTGCAGATCCCAGCTCCCAGAACTTCTTTTCTCTGTTGGAACTCTGGCTTTATTGCTCAGATCCCAGCTCCAAGTGCCTCACCTCTGCAAGGAGCATGTTCGCTGGATAAGCAAGTACTTCACCCAGGAGGTGCAGATGCATTGTGTGCAAGCCCAGTGGGCACCCCATGTTGATAAGCTGTGCTGGATCGCTGCTGACTCTGGCATGAAGCACGGTGTGCAGAGATGAAAAAGCCTGGAAAGTGAGACTTTGCAAAAATACATTTAAGAGTCTTGCCAGAGGAGTTTTTAGTTTAATCTGATATCTATTAACTGAAGCTGTTTTGTTTTAAATGAACAGGAAAAAATCAATGATCACCAAGGCTCTTTTCTCAGCTGGGAGTTTGTAGGCGTGCAGACTATTACTGTAGGGAACCTAAACAGGATCAAAGTGGATACTTCTCACTTGCATCCATGTGTAATTCCTAGATGCATATGGGATTTGGCCCATGTAATAAGGATGTAATCCCTTATTTCCAAGTGCTTGAGAGCAATTAAAATATTGGGGGAAAGGGAGAGAGGTTAGCAGACTGTGTATCTTCAAAACAAACTGAAGAACTCTGAACTAGATGACCTTTAATTTAAGGCTTTTAAAGTCCTTTATAAATATGGTGATAAACTTGATTCATAACTTTTCATGGTTGTTTCTGTGTTTGTGTGTATATTTTTTCTCTTAGAAATATTACATTGCAGGAAATTGAAATACCATTGTGAAATTACCACTATAGTCTCAACAAATATAAAGACTTTCTGATAATCACAAGTGAAAACAAAAGCAGAAATTTAATGACAAAAGGAGACTTCCTTGTAGATGGAATAGCATATATTCCTGTACTGTGATTACAAAGAAGAAACTACATTTCTGTTGCTTTAAGTCAGCCTGGGAGCCAAACACCATCCATTAACATTTTTAAAGGTAATGCAAGAATCTGATTCAATGCAAACGTCTGCTGTCTGCTGTCCCGTTTCTTTTGTCATTATCTAGAAATAATATCTAGTTTTCAAAGGACAGATGTTTGTTTCCTGAAAATCAACACAAAGGCATTAGTTATTCTGGCATCTGTTCAAGTTGCCTCAATCTATCAACACACTACTGTTCACTGTAGTTGGTAACACACTCAAGTTATTCATGGTGGAGTGGTGCATTTGCACAAACACCTTATGGTGAGGATCTGTGGATGTTAACTGGGGCACCACTCAATAATGTAAAGCAATTGCAGTTCCCAGAGTGCCATGTCATGCTCTACATGGATGGCATTTGCATACAACAATGATGTTGCAATCAATCAACCAAACTAAATAAACAACCTAGATTAGTTCAGCATTTTTTTTCTTCAATTCAGATCTTATTCAGAAGTTCTTACTTCTTTGGCTGATACCAAAACATTTAAAAACTAATTTTGTTTCTTTGATGGAATTTATTTTCAATGGCTACATTGAAATTCATGAATACATTTTTCCTGGGAACAGCCTGTGATTCCTTATCATTTTCCCACCCTTCTGACTGAAGCATTTCAGTTAAATTTTTCAAACGAACTTTCCAGTTGTGGGCAGGAAACCACAATGGGCCCAGTCTGCAATTGGTGTTCCCCTCTGGCCCTGATTATTGAGCATACACAATATCTTACGGATTTAAGGGAACTGAGAACCTCAGAAGAACAAGGTCTGTGTGTCTGTCTGGGAACACCAGGACTGACAACTGCAACAAGGCTTTTGTGGTCTGGGGAAAAAAGCGATTAAGGAGAAAGATCAGAAGAATTAATGGGATTTGATATGTAATCCTCTCTGAGAAGAATCCTTGCAGGCGGGGGGCGGGGGGGGGGGGCATTGGTAGTTGAGGGGGTTAAGGAAGTTCACTTTTTTTTTTGTGGAAAAAAGACTGGTGGTCAACCCCTGGTGCTGCCGAGGTGCTGTTTGTGCTTCTCAGGAACCTTTCAACCTCTCTGAACCTTCTAAGATTTCACAGATGACACATCTCAGACTCAAACCACCATCTGAATTTTATTTCTTTTGAAATTGTTTTAGGCTAAAGGTTGGCCAAAGTTCTACTGGAGTCCCCCATTCCCTTGTAGAATAGGCCAAAAGGAGGTCGTGCGGGGAGCCAGGCCCCTGGCATGGGTGTTTAGAGTAGGGCATTTTGTATGGCTTGCACCTGTTTGGGTGATAGGAACACAGGTGTCAGGCTTTCTCACCAGGGACAATGACACATCCTACCAGCAGTTGTTCATGCTAATTTAGTCTTCTTTTACAGACAGATCTTTTACTTTGATTCCTTGTACCTTTAGAGAAACAAAGCCTAAAATGCCCAGAATATCTTCATTTACTCTGTAAGACTTCTGCTGTAGTTCATGTTTTCCACACCAATTATCTAAACTACAGTAAACCCACACTTACAGTTTTCCAGTTGTTGAGGGGGGCTTGAGTACTTGTTCTTGTGTTTGCTTGGAGTGGTGTTAATGAACACATTTTCGGGATAATTTGAGTTGACAGGGCTCCTTTTATTCCCTAGAACAGTGTGTTAAATATTCACATTTCCTGATTGCTTTGAATACATTGGGATTAGTGATTATGCAGAATTATTCTAATATTCCTATTTTAGGGATGTAAATCTGCATAAAAGTAAGGCAAGTGGCTGGGTGATACAGTAGAAGACAGACATCTCTGGTGGAAGTTACCTTATTGCAGCCAACACTGTCATTAAACTAATGGGTGCCTCCCGTTGTGTTGGTTCTGTGCATTCATGTATTATTAGGCAGGTCCAGCTACCTGAACATCACTTCACTAAAAGTGAGAGTCCAAAGGCCAAAGCCAGTCTTCAAAAGAGTATGGATTTAGAGTCTACACCCCATTAAATTCATCGGGAATCAGGGTATTGAAAACTGCTTTTCCTCTGCTGTAGATACTACTGTGCTGCAGTTAGTATTAAAAAGAAATGTATTTTGATATTGCCTTCTTGGATTCAAACTCAGAAGAAATAGTGTTTACTCTACAGATGTTTTTTGACCTGCTTTTGATGTCTTCAATTTTAAGGATACCTTAACACATTATATTTTATCTACTATAGTGGATGTCGCAGAGCAGAGACTGAGTGCCCTGACTTCAGAGGTAGGACTGCAACATTTTAGCTGCTTGTCTACACATCTGGCTTTTGGCCATAGCATTTAGCTTAAAATAGCCTGTCACAAGGGTGAAATGAATTATCATATCTGATTATCTGTAAATCCTATCCATCTTTCTCAGTGCCTCTCAGAGAAAAGACATTCATGTATTAAACTTGCCCAATTTTCTCCTCCAATACCATGAACAGAAAGGGTCCCACTTTCTCATTTCCATATGTGTTGTTGGCTTGCCAAACTTGCTGGTTACCATGAAGTTGTTCTGCGTGACTTTTATTGTGATAACTTCAATTTTGTTTTCCTTCTCCCTTATATTTTCAGTGTTCGCTTGCTAAGCACTGCATTTTAAGCATCAGCCTCACCAACACTGAGACACTTGAGTGTCATCACATGGTGCACACCAGAGGATCAGGCTCAATGAGCACAGGTTTATGAAAGGCAGGTCCTGCTTGATTAATCTGATCTCCTTCTATGACAAGGTGACCTGCTTAGCAGACGAGTGAAAGGCTGTGCGTGTTGTCTAACTGGACTTCAGTAAGGCCTTTGACACAGTTTCCCACAGTGTTCTCCTGGAGAAACAGGCTGCTCATGGCTTGGACGTGTGTACTCTGTGCTGGGTAAGAAACTAGCTGAATGGTCGAGCCCAATGAGTGGTGGTGAATGGAGTTACATCCAGCTGTTCACCAGCTGGTTCATGTTCCCTAGGGCTCAGTACCAGGGGCCAGTCCTATTTAATATCTTTATCGATGATCTGGACAAAAGGATTGAGTGCACCCTCAGTAAGTTTGTAGACGACACCAAGTTTCAGGGGAGTGTTGATCTGTGTGATGGCAGGAAGGCTCTGCAGAGGGATCTGGACAGGCTGGACTGATGAGCTGAGGCCAATGGCATGAGGTTCAACAAGGCTGAGTGCCAGGTCCTGCACCTGGGTCACAACAGCCCCATGTAAGGCTACAGGTTTGGGGCAGAGCGGCTGGAAAGCTGCCTGGAGGGAAAGGACTTGGGGTTGTTGTTCAGCAGCTGGATGAACATGAGCCAACAGTGTGCCCAGGTGGCCAAGAAGGCTAACAGCATCCTGGCTTGTTCTGAAACAGTGTGGCCAGCAGGGCCAGGGCAGTGATCATCCCCCTGCACTGGGCACTGGTGAGGCCGCACCTCGAACCCTGTGTTCAGGTTTGGGCCTCTCTCTACAAGACAGACACTGAGGTGCTGGAGCGTGTCCAGAGACGGGCAATGAATCTGGTGAAGGGTTTGGAGCACAAGTCTGATGAGGAGCAGCTGAGGGAACTGAGGAGCCTGGAGAAAAGGAGGCTCAGGGGAGACCTTACTGATCTCTACAACTAGCTGAAAGGAGGTTGTAGTGAGGTGGGTGTCTATCTCGTCTCCCAGGTAACAAGCAACAGGATGAGAGGAAATGGCCTCAAGTTGCACCAGGGGAGGTTTACAATGGATATGAGGAAAAACACCTTCACCAAAAGAGTTGTCTAGCATTGGAACAGGCTGCCCAGGGAAGTGGTGGAATCACCATCCCTGGAGGTATCTAAAGGATGTGTAGATGTGGCACTCAGGGACGTGGTTTAATGGTGGGCTTGGCAGTCCTGGGTTAATGGTTGGACTTGATGATCTCAAGGGTCTTTTCCAACCTAAATGATTCTGTGATTCTAAATTGCTCAATAAATTTGCAATTTGTTGCTTATATGATTTACCCATTTGAGGGGATTTAATACTGGGAGGACTTGGCTTGTAAATTGTAGACTTGTAAAAGACTTTGGCTTATATTCTCAGTTAAAAAGGACTGAACATGATTCATTCCTTGGTTTCCTCAATATCTGAGTCAGTTCTGGAAATGTGCAGTAGGAGACTGATAATGTTTCCTCTGACCTTTATTTCATATTTAGTATGTATGCTGCTATGCACGAAAGAAGCAATTTAGTAATGAAAGGCAAATATGGTAGTAGATGTCTCATTTTATCATTGACAAGTTCATGTTGTGTCATAGTACAACTGTTTTGTGATGTGTAAAAGTTTTTACTTACTACATTTATGTATTTTACTTTTGACAAACTTTTGTTTATTTAGTGATGGGGAGGGAACTCAGATGTGAAAAAGAGACCTTTTACAAGATTCATAAAACTTAAGTTTCTATCCCCATTTCATCAATTTGCATTTTGTGTGTTAGCCAGGAAGGCTCAGTTCTGTCCTGATAATATAACACAATAGTGTTCAGGGTTGTTAGCAGATTCCGGCCTCCTAGACAATCCTGATTAGTTTGAGATACAATTGATTAAAAGTAGCATACAGATACATTTATACTCTTTCCTCCCTGAAACAACTTCATCAGGAGTTACCAGTTTTGCCTTGGAAATCTGTGGCTTTTGTCTAGGAGAACAGAAGCTTCATCTAATCTCAGCTTCGGGAGCAGATTTTAGCTAACCATGTTTGCTTTTTCCAAACTGCAGATCTGCAAGTCCTTCCCACGCCCAGATCTGCACATACAGATACATGAAAATCAAAGGGTGTAGTCTGGTAGAAATTCTGCTGTCATTATAGCATATACAAGATGATGACAGTTTTGGCTGAAGTACAGGCAGCATCTGGCTTTCAGTATTACAAGTAAGCATGTGAATAAAATTCAGACTATTCACAATGTGTTATCATACGACTGTTTTTCAGCAATATTTGCCTTTTAGATACTGGCTGCAGTGATTCATTGCTATGATAAACATTTTGCTGCTTTTGCCTAATCCATTGTTTGAATTCTAAAAGTGAACCAATGAGAACAGAGCTTTCTTTTAACAGCTTGACCAGCTCAGGTTAATGAGCCAAAAAAAACCCCAAACCAACCCAAAACAAAACATGGTGTGGCTGTGAAATAATAGATTGTTTGCTTTGAACAGAAAGCATACTTCTTAGAAGTAAAGGAGTTGCTAGGGCTAATCAGATACTTTTTTCTTTTTTTAAATAGAAAAGCTTTCATGTAATTTTCAGTCCCAGAATTAGGTATATGCTAATCCAGATATGAGATGAAAAATAGGCATATGAGCTACATATTTTGGAGGACAGTGTCTGCTCCATATTCTCTCTGTATTTGCTTCATTTAAAAAAAAAAAAAGTGTCTTATGCAACATATAAGAAAATGCTGTTTTCCTTTTGCTTCCCAATGCCTGCTAGTTTTAGGAAGAAAGAGGACAACAGTGTCTTTCTGTAGGTTACAATTCCAAGTCTCTACTTTGACCTCAAAAACTGTCCTGGTTTCAGCTGGGATAGAGTTAATTTTTTTCTTAGGAGCTGGTGCAGTGCTGTGATTTGGATTTGCTGTGAGAACAATGTTGATAACTCACTGATGGTTTTAGTTGTTGCTGGGTGATGTTTGTACTAAATCAGCGATTTTTCAGTTCCTTGGGCCCTGCCAGTGAGAGAGCTGGAGGGGCATGGGACGTTGGGAGGGGACACAGCCAGGACAGGTGACCCAAACTGCCCAAAGAGGTATTCCATACCACGGGATGTCATGCCAAGTATATAAACTGGGGGAAGAAGAAGGAAGGAGGGGACATCTGGCATTATGGAATTTGTCTTCCCAAGTAACCATTATGTGTGATGGAGCCCTGCTGTCCTGGGGATGGCCGAACACCTGCCTGCCCATGGGCAGTGGTGAATGAATCCCTTGTGTTGCTTTGCTTGTGTGCGTGGCTTTTGCTTTACCTATTAAATCGTTCTTATCTCAACCCTCGAGCTTTATGTTCCTTTCTGATTCTTCTCGCCATCCCTTTGGGTGAGGGGGAGTGAGGGAGCGGCTCCGTGGGGCTTGGTTGCCGGCTGGGGTTAAACCATGACAAAACCACATTGTATAACATTGTATGGGGGGCATGGGGGCTGGTGTTGTCTTAAGGTGCAAGATCTTTCACCAGTCAGTTTTGAGGCAGTTTCAAACTACTCACAGCTGTCTTTGGATGATGCCCCATCACTGGAAGTCTTCAAGGTCAGGTTGGATGGGGCTCTGATCCAGTGGAAGATGTCCCTGCCCATGCTAGAGGTCGTTATACTGGATATCTTTAAAGGTCCCTTCTAATCCTAACCATTTATGATCTACTTGAAATATATGGCTGCCATCCATTTGTGGCAGTTTGTGTGAAACTCCCATCTCAGTTTAACATTCAGTACTGCTGCAATACATTTTTAAAGTGATGTTACGTTGACCTTTCTTATGGGACATTATAGACCATCACTTTTGTTTGTCAGTACATTCACATTTAGATACAGGTCAAATCTTCGCAATGATATGTCTGCTCAAAGGGTGTTATCAATAGCTTTGTGCTCTCATTAAGGCTGTGCTCTTCATGGGGTTAGGCAGTTGAAACTAAAAGTGGATAAAGACATGGAATAATTCTGTACACAACAAATAAATACAGTATCAGCAACTGTATTTAATCTACATCTTGGTCTAAGTAACGTAGTTTATGCAGGGAAGTTTTGTTCTTCATTATGGCTATCGCCACAGTGAAGAGCTAGTTTGCTGCAAATTGCATTGCAAAATAGGGGAGGGGGAAGGAATAGGAAAAGGTGTGTTTGGGGGATAGTGTTACATTTCTGGGTCATGTAGGTAAGTGCCTGCACCTGAAGTATCTGTGATTAGCTCACATTAAACTTTGGAGGGAAAAAACTCATGCTGGTAACTCAAAAAAATTCACTAGGGTCTTGCATTAAGTTGTATTACCTTGCCATTAGTAAAACTGGAGAAATTTATTCACTTTCTGCTCATTCATCTTTTTTAGATTTCTATCAGAAAGTAAACTGCAAACAGGATTTTCACTTTGCCAGCAGTTTTTAAAATAGCTGCCTCTTCCGTCCTCTTGATTTTAAAAGAAATCAGTCTTTGAGATGTCTTAAATATTTTTATTTTTTTTTTAATAATTCAGCATTAGAAATAGCACTCCAGTATGAGTCAATGCTTTGGTATCTGCCTCTTATCAGCTATTTATCTTGCTTATAAAAAAGCAAAGCTGAATTTACTGTGTCATGGATGCCAAATGTTGCAGACTTGATAATGAGGGCTGAGCACTTCCAGGTGATTTGTTAGCAGCCCCTTATAATAACAAAAGAGGTTTGAACTGAAAGTTAATTTCAAGGACTGCTTAATAGAGTTACTGGAAAATGAAGTGATTAAGTTGTCCCATGGGGTCCTTACAAGTGCTTGTGGTGGGTGTGAGCTGTGTGGTGGATGGGAAGCAGAGGACTGTAAGGGCAGGGGAATTCTGGGGTGAACATACCGTGTAGTTACATAATGTGACCTGTGATGCTGTTGCTTTTTTTTTTTTTTTTTTTTTTTGTGGTTTTATGGTTGAGTCATCAGTTGCAAGTGTGAAAATTAGAGACTTGCTTGAAAATCTAGGGACAATTAAAAAAAAAAAAGGCACCTGATCTATAGTTTTTCAACCTAGTTCTCTGCCAGCATAGATGATTTGCATTTCTGTGCATAACCAGAGTGCCACAGGCTTACTAAACTATAAATTAATAACAAAAGCATGACATTGTTACAGTACCTGACATTTAGGTTTTCCTTGCTCTTGAGAAACCAGTATCTGGGCTAGAAAAATATGGTACTTCATGTTAGCTAGCTTTCTAAACTAATAATGATCTGTGTTGGGCTTTTCAAATTGAAACGGCTTCATTATGGGGTTAAGTGCTGCTGCCCAGAACAGGTTGACCTGGTGGTTAGAGCAGTTTCCTGAGGAAAGGGAAAATCTTCCTTTAACCATTAGAATATTGCTTGCCTAACTTTGATGATTAAAAAGAAGTGCTCTTTTGTTTCTTTTCCCTTATGGAAAGACTTTGGCGTGTGGATAAATGCTCAGAATGAAGCATTTAAGATTGGCAGAGGTGGTATTTAAGGCATATCCTTCCCTTCCCCCAGTTCTTCGTTTCCTGTTAATTGCTCAGATACTCCATTCAGTGCATTTAGTCATTTCAGATCCTGTTCCTGAGAGATTTGATGAAGTATAGTAGAGAGATCATACAGAGACTTCTGCTCTTTCTAGTCAGGAAGATAAATGCATCATTAGTCTTGGCCAAGGTTTTGCTTTTCTTGAGTACACCTGAGGTTACTTCTGTATTCACAATTTTTGCTTGCCTACCAGGAGGATTCTTTTGGCTTGAAGTTTTTACTCCTCTTGCCACATCAATAGTTTTTTGTTTCCTTTGTCCCTAAAGGTGTAATCACCAAAAAATGCACTGAAGTTAAACTTGACTGGATCTGAGATATTGGAAGACCGACACAGGTCTTGGGAATAGTGTAAGGATGGTATTTCTGTGAGTTGTCTGTGAAGTGCTTATGTACCCAGCAACATACGAGTTCATAGTTCCTGCTTTCCAGTTCAATGTTTGGAAAATATAAATTGCAACTGGGCAGTGTATACTTGGGGCTGTATTTCTGTTCATAACAGTTATAAATATTTTTGCTATGTTAGAATTACATTATTACATTATAGATCTTGATCTCCTCCATGCAAACTTTCAGCAAAGATTTATATTGGAAGTATTACGGTTGTTATGAACATCCCAAAGTGGAGACATATCTAATATAATGCTCTGGTTTTGCATTTTAGGAAGACAGGACAAACGAATACCATGAAAATGTTTCTTTGTTCCTCTAAGTAATGCCTGACTGTTATTTGGTACATACTTTTGTAACTGTGCAGCATTGAAATAATGTATTTTGGCTTTTGGATTCTGTGTTAATAATGTAAAATAATCACAGTATTAAAAGAAAAGGGGGAAAAATGTTAGAGTTAATTAACTGCCATTGACATTTGTGACCCTTACAAAAGTCTTAATAATTTGCAGTGGCTAATTTCCTCTTGTGGAGACTCTTGCTGTTTGCTTAAAGTAGGAGCTGGAAACCTGTTCCCAAGCACTGATTATATCCCACAAATTTATCCAGTACCATTTATCCAGCTCTGATCCAACACTGCATACCTATGTAATCCTTGCTTTCCCAGGAAAAAAAACAGCTATCTAGCCTCAGTTCAGTGCTGGTCAATACTTCTGCTGTGCTTTGGAGCTCGCTGAAGCTAGAGGGGTGGCTACAGCAAGCTCTGTTCTTTGTCTTCCTAGACATACTGTGCTGAGGAACATCAGAAGATACCCCTGTTCTTGACAGTCCTGCCAAAAAAAAAAAAAAAAGGAAAAAAGGGGGGGGCGGGGATGACGATGACACTCCTGAAGTCCCTAAATATTTCCCATCTTCTGTAACCAAAAAGTTCCTCCTCCCTGTAGAGGAGGGACGAGCTATACCTACTTCTTAACTTTGATTTTCTGCTGTAGGGTCAGAAGTGGTAATGGTGGTTAGTCAGTCAGTGGGAGATTTTCACTGGCAAGACCTTGCATTATGTATTTGGTCTGGAGCTTCTTGCATCACTAAGGGTTTAACTCCACCAGAACCTGAAATGGCAGCACCTTTAAGAGATCACAACACTGCTCATTGCTGAGCATTTGCATGAACTCTGAAGATGTTGCCTGGAAACATAGTGCTGTGCTATTCTACAATCACACTGTAAAATATACAGGGTTTATCTACTTCCATCCAAGACTATGTTGTGGAACTACAGCAGTTCTTGCAATAACGGCTCATTTGATAAGCTCATCAGGAATGGGATGGAGCTCACTGCTGACTGCCAGCCAGCTGTCAGCTCACTGAGTCTGGAGCAAGGATGAACAATGTGGGTCCCAGGCTGTAAGCACACTGCCTGCCCACACTGCCCCTGCTTATGGGGTGGCATCAAGTAAAACTTTCTGGTGTTATTTTTAATTTCCCAGCTCTTCTTCTGGATCTTTTTGCTTTGTACCTGTCCATAACTTTGAGAGCTAGAGTAAATAAATAGAACTAAGGTACTCATCATAACTTCTGAGGCTGGTACTTTTGAATCCAAGTTGTGTCTGGTACCAGTTTGTAACGTTACCTGCTGTCAGGAGTGGTGCAAGTCTGGAATACTCACCACACAGTTGTTACTCCAGCTAAAGGACTGGCTGGCAACCGTGTTACAATTTGCGCCGTTTGTTGCAGTCAGTATGCCCTATGCTGCCCGCTTAAACATAGGCTGCATGATCTGCAGTCCCTAAACAAACCCTCCTGATATTGCTTGTGCCAATGCATGGGAAGCTGATGAGCAGATTTGACTCTCCCTATATTCCTGCCTCTGAGCTCAAATAGTCTGACAAGCTATTTTCCTTGTCCTGAATTTCTCACTGAGTATATTTTAAAATGCATCCCCGATCTTGTAACCTTATTTTCTGTGTCATTGGAAGCATTTCTTTTTCCAGAGGCCAGGTCCATTAGTCAGTTTGCCTAGCTGGCCATGAAGAGCCATTATTACTTCAAAACTTCATTGGCTTTTCACTGAGAAATCAGATGACAGTGTCAGTACCATGTTTTATTTGGCCCATGATTAGACAGGTATGCAAATTCACTGCGGCATTTAGCAAAAGGGTAAGAAAAGGTTTCTTTGTGGATGAAAACAAGAAGTAGAACCTATAGGAACTTGCTCAATGACACTGTTTTCTCCTAAACTGAAGAGCTCTATATGTGATATTTTAATACGCAGAAGGCACATGTGGCCATAAGGAGAGTGGTAAGACATTTTAAGATACTTTGAACAAGATCTAGTAGGCAGAGAAGCTAGGTCTTTCTGTGAAAGAATTCTTTCACAATTGATCTTTGATTTTTAATCAGTGTTTACTAGTGGATACATATTTGTGCATTAATTGAATAATACAAATTCAGCAAGGAATTTCTTAGATAACCAGGTCTGAATGTAGCTATATATATTTTCTGTAAGTTTTTTGAAATTAAATGTTTTCCTAAGGAAAACAGCAACATAGGTTGAAATTTTGCTTGTCTCAGCTACCTGCTGTGCCTCATTTGAAAAGGCCTGTGGGTAGCCTAGCTTCACTGGTTAACAGCCTTTGAAGAGGCACTTCCATCTGAAGTCTCTGGTCGTTTGTTTTTTTTCCCCTTTGTGATGTTTGGACGTAGAGCAGGACGCCTGTATTCCTCCTCATATATTCTATGAACAGGTGAAAACCTCAGTTATGGGATTTTCTGGTTTGGGGTTATTGTTTTATAAAACTCAGCTATATCTGTATCCTATCAGTTCCCTATAGGCTAGAGACTCTGAGGGATTAATACATGAGAAACTTGAGATGCTGAATAGTGTATAGCAGTGTCAGCCCTACATGAATTACAAACAGGGACTATTTCCCCTTATGTTCCAGCAGACAAAGGGAGGTACAGAGGTGGGAGAGAATAAAGAAACGGGTGATTCATCTCACCTAGCACTAACCGTCTAAAGTTTAGTGTCAAGTCTAAGCTTAATTGTTTAGGGATAAGTAGATATTTCCACAGGGCAATTCAGTTCCTCTTGAAATAAGCTGATACGACTGATCAATGAATTACCCTTTCAGGTTTATTGTCCTCTATTAACTATGCTCTGTCTTCAAACAACAAGCTGAAACCTTTCTTGACCTACCTTACAAGGTAGTGTTTCAAATTTTAATTCTTTCATTCTGTAAAAACAACCCTTACTACCCCGCTCCCCCTAAAACCCCAGAATACCGAACCCCACCCTCTCCTGTAAGGTCTTGTAAGTAGTGAAAATACTAAGCAAATCTTAAAATCTATGGTCATATTGTTGTTGAAGTTTTGTAGGAACTGGATGATTAAAATGGCATATTGGTCTTCTAACAGTGAGTAGTCTGTCTTATTTGTACGTCTTTATTTGGTGTTAGGCTTTTTGTTTTGTTTAGGGGTGGTAGGAGAGCTGAGGGCAGAGAGAACAAGGTATCTCCCTAGGCAGAGGTGAAAATGCAGTGCTGGCTCACTGCATGCCCTTAAGTCACTTTTTAAATCACATTCTTTAGCTTCATCCAAAAATCTTAGTCTCACTACTGTTTCTGAAGGAAAGAGATGAGTTTTCAACCTACAGCATGTTAAGCTGCAAAACTGGCATAAAGACTCAAAGACCCTGAGCAGTTTACCTGTTGTGTCAGTACTCTCTCCATCTTCCTGATGCTACAGAGAGAAATTTCATAATTATCACAAAACCAAGCTCATGCATTAATTGTCTACTAAATAGTGTTTGACATGAACAAGGTTTTTTCAAGGTCCTCTAAGTCTGCAGACTTACCTGACTGTACCATCTCCTGTCCTTTAGATGCAAATCTTGCGGACTCTGTAGCTACCATATCAAACTGCTTGAATAATTAATCTACACCACCTGTATAAAACAACACAGTTACCTGCTAAGATGCCATCCTACAGCAATGTCCCCAACACCAGCCGTTTTCTGAAAAGGTCTCATCAATACTGTGCACACAGTAAAGATGGCAGATTATGGACTCCCCAAACAGGTCTCTGTCTGCTGCCTTGCTGGTAGCAAAAGACCATCCGGAGGCTAACACAAGGGTACTAGGAAACTGCTTCTGAAAGCCTGACAGCTCAGTGTGAATAATTGCGTGGAGACATTTGGGTTGAAATGTCTGGAGGTAGATTTGCTCTGATGCAGCTACATCCCTTGAGGTAAAGCTTGCAGCCATGCTGGAGACCAGGAAAGATGAAAGGAAGCTCATACAGTATCAATTATCATGATCCAGTCATCCCGTATACACATACTTGACTTATCATTCTACATCTTCATCACAGATCAGGCTATTGTCACAGACTGACTTTAATGATCTGAAAGTATTAAAAAAACCCAACCAAACACCCAAAAAACGTGCTGGAAAATTGATCATTAATTGTGACAATTATATGTATTATTTTGACTGATTAGGGGGAGATAAGAGGACTGTTTGGAGCATAGTAGGAAATAAATAGTGAATTAAACTGTAAGAATTTCAACAGAGCATTTCTAAGGTAGAGCATGTAGTAAAGGGGGAGGAATGAAGAACTGCTTCCAAAGAGCAGTTTTGCAGATTAAGGCAAATGACTCTGCTGGATGTCTGGGACAACTTGGGTCATCTAAGCCCTAGGAAAGGGGATGAGCTGGAAGCAAGCTCCAAGCATTATCCGCTTAACCTTTTTTCCTTTGCTTTATGAGTGCTTAAGGGGAGAATTAACAATATTGATATGAAAGGAAGTTGCCATTTCAAACTGTTTCATCAGTCACTGGTAGCAACTAAGCAAGTCTTACAGTTAGACTTGTAGATTCCCCCAAGAGCTGTAGAGGTACAAGGCAGTATTTACAAAGATGTGAAGGCAGAAGAAATTCTCTTTGAGGAGCATATCAGTAAGACAGTTCTTATTAGATGTACAGTGTCTAAACTGTAGAGTTAATACACAGAATCCCCAGCAGCAGTAAGCAAACATGGATGTGTATTTCTGTGAAACCCTCATGGCATCCACGCTGCCGCTGACAGTATCATGGTATATGGGTTAATTTCTCCTAAGGTTAAATTTGGTTCTCCATCTTCCCCTTTGCTCTGCTTGTAGGACTACAGTATATATTTGAAAGAATGGCACAAGCGACTCTGCCCCTGAATTTAATGCAAAATTTCCTGAAACAGGGAGACATTTCTTAACAAGGCAATGTTTCTTCTTTGCATTAAAAAGATGTCTTCTAGCAAAGATGACCTTGAATGCTTTTGAAAATTCTTCTCTTGCATACTAATGTGGGATTCTCCATCCCTTATTCAAAACCTAGGCCATGCATGTGTTACATATAATAAAAAATACATAATATTGCAAAGATTTTGCATCAGTCAGAGAAATGGCTCTTCCTTAGTCTTGTACATCAGTGCCTATATGTATCACATTGGTCCCATGTTGAAATAAACAGCAGTGGTATTACAAATAGGACTTTTTTGCCAGTATAGTACACTTAGAACAGTCATCTGAAATCATGTTTAATTTTTTATTGCTGAAAATTGTACAATTTCTATAGTTGAGTGAGAAAGACTTTGAACCTGCCAAGTATTCCTTTTTTTTTTTCTCTTTTCTTCTGCGTGCACGGATCGGAAAGTTGTTCCCCTCAGCAGCTGTCATTCAGTTCACTTGTGTGTATGTGAATCTTGAAGGACAGTCGGCAACATTGTAATATTTAAGTGAAGACTGTGGCTCCATCTTGCATGAATGGGGAATGTAAAAACTATCATTGTATGGTTTTTACTCCTTTCCAGATATCAGTGCTGAATAACTAGCTACAACCAGGGCTGTGGTAATTCTCTCCTAAATCTAACCCCCCCTCTACCCAAAAAATGCTACTCCAAACCCCTATACATATACAAATGGTAGGAGCTACCTTACTGGTAGGCACCTGCTTGTTTTGCATGGACAAAACATCTATCGATAGAATTACTTAGCAGCAGTTCCTGTAATACTGTAGAGACTGACAAGTAGTGTAGTTGTTTAATGATGGGAACAATTTTGAAGCTGTTGGCTAACATGTCTTCTGTCCTTATTACATTTTGAGCAGTTTAGTTTCCAAGGCAACTGCTCATGTCAGCATACAGATGTGCTTAAAGCAATGGGAAGACATTTCCCAACAATTCCTTGATTTAGTGACAAAATATAAAGAACTAATTTCTGTTCTTTCTAACATCTGCAGAGAATTCAAGATTTCCTGTGGGCCAGCAGCATGTCACATTAATACAGAGATTTACCAGAGGGGAGCAATTAGGATGAATATCTAAGTGAGGCATGGTATTTATTAATGGAAAATACACTTTTGATTAGACCTCTTTACTGGGAGGACTAGAAAGTGAATAATGAAGACATCATAACCATTGTTGTGGTGAGGTTTTGATTTGTCTTTCTGTTGGAAAGAGAAGACTGGATTATTGCAGAGCAGCACATTGTGAACACAGTACACAGCACTGTGGAAGGTGTGATACTTGCTGATGGTGCTTTTGCTGGACCTATATTTCTCCGTCAAGTAGGTCACTTTCTGAACTAACTGGGGCTGCTTTCTTGAGGGAGTAGAATAAGGCAAATAAGCATCCTAAAACTGTTGAGCTGTTACTGTAATGGCTTTAGTTCAAAACTGCAATGAAATACAAAATAAGTACTGTTTTCAGTGCCTTGTGAGCCAATAGGAGGTCTTTGTCCATAACAGACCACAGTGGTTATCTAAAAAAAAAAATAAAAATAAATGAGGGGAAGTTATCTGTGGGTGCAGAGATCAAAAGATCAGAATGATCTGTTGTGGTCACCTACCCTGATCTGACACATAAAGCAGAACAAAGGGATGTATCATTCTTGCTTTGGCTCCCAGGCTTGTAGCTATATTTGAATAGCATCCACTATAGCATAAACACTGATATTTAAGAAGTTTCCAGTGACTGAAAAATCCACCATAACCCTTGGTAGTTACTATAAGTGCCTTAATGTTTTCCTTTGTTGAGAAGTATGGTGCACATCTTTACCTGATTTTAGCCAGGTCCAATTTCCAGTAATTTGTCTTGATTAGGTCTTTGTCAGCTAGACAGTTTGTTTCCAGTGCAGGTGCTTAGCCTGTAGTCCTTTTTACCTTCTTCTTGACAAGATGTTCTGATCCCTCAGTTGTTCCACTGACTGTTCTCTAAACTCTCCAACTTATTGCCAGTGTCCTAGAGCAGACAATGTTCCAGGAACATCTGTGTTAGTCCAAAACACAGAAGTAGCATACCTCCATAGCAGTGCTTCAGATCCTGTTTTGTACATCACAATGCTCTATTTGCTCTTTTTGGTCTTAACGTTACAGCAGGCACTAATGTTTACCAGTTCACTCATCAGAGGTAGCACACCTCCTTTAAAGCAACTCTTTCCATGCTCACAAAATATCAATTTAGTTTAACAACACCTTTTTTCCATTAATCTGTCCCAACTGTCATTCATTACATTTCCTTCTTTTAACTGCTTGAACCTCACATCAGCTACCATCTTGTTTTCCCAGAACCCAGTGTCTGATTGACAAGACTTTAATTATCCAGGTAACACTGTTCAGTTCCCTTGGTTGTTGGACTGGACCCTTTTTCCAGTTTTTCTGGACTGTTATTGCTTCAGTGCTCCTCATTCGACCTCCTTTACAGGTCTTAAATGTAAGGTACCCTGAAGTTTACAGATTCAAAACCCTTACTGGAGCAGCTGTTGTTTAGCGTCCTCCTTTGATGATAATGGTAAGGGCATTATTTCATCCTTTATGGTGAAATATTTCGGACTGTCCTGTTTTATATCACTTGCCTAGTTAACAGCTCACATGCAGAAGTTTTTTCCTTCCTGCTTTTTGTTTTGGCAATGTAAAGGAGTCTCAAAGAAATTCACTTTGTCATTCCTTCTTTATATTATCTTCTTTGTTTCCACACTGCACCAGACTGCTAGGTAGCTAATTGACTCATTTCGTAACATTCTGGTACTAATAATTTTCTGACAAGCAGATTTACAAACTCTTCTGTGGTTCTTGTAATGTTAGTTCTCATCCTTTCAAACATTAGTTGTCTTTTAATATATAGCCAGTCAGTACTGCGTTTTGATTACTGGCCAGCAACACATTGAGCATGGAAGAGGAAGAAAAGCACCCAGCTCTGTCTCCAATGAAGTTATTTGCTGCTTCTCAGCTGGATATTTCTCCACAATATTATTGACAGAGCTTAGCTGCTCTCATCTACCCCTCTACTTAAGCCAAAAGGGATGAACAACTGGCGACTTTTCAATTGCTGAGCACAGTGAATAGTAGCTGGGAGTACTGAATCTCAGGGATGGTTCTGATATGTGTGATACATTGTACCAAATATGTATTTGAGAAAACCAATTACTAGAGATGTTCCTTAAGGAAAACATTTCCCAGTTAACTAGCGATGTGGATAAAATGGGATACTTGCTTTGCTTCCATCCAGTAGAGGAGCACCTTCCCCTTCTGAACAGTTCAAGTTCTACCAGAATTCCTGTACATCTGGAATGTTCAGACTGTGTTATCTTTGCTTCTGTCCAAGAACTTCATGAATGTACACAGGAAGATGGTTTTTAAATCTTTCTGTATCAGTTTTTTACACAAATGTTTGCTAATGGAATCAAAAGTGTATTTCACAAGGTTCAGTAATATTAGGAAAACTGTAATAATTTGTACCAACTTGATTGACAATTATGAGAGCTGATATTTATATATTTATTCCTTCTGTTGAAGAGCTCATTGAAAAAAAAAAAAAAAAAGACTACTTTGGTTCTGGTGGAATGTTTCCTTTCAAGAGGGACAGTTTTAGTGTCTTTCCGCAGAATATGTGTACCATGCTGCGTGAAGGGTAAATTAAAACCTAATTCCTAAGCTTGGAAGAACTGTACATCAGTTATGATTAAGTCCCACAAGAAATGCCAAAGGTTTGCATAATTGAAGAGGTAGTGCTCAGAATATTAAGAGCAAGAGGAATCTCAGCATGAAGAGGGGTAAAGGAACTTTACCTCACCTCTGTCCTGTTGCTACTGGTACTGAATATTGTGATAGGTTCAAGTTAAAACTTGTAAAGGAAGGTAGGAAAAAGACTTCCTAAATCTGTATGTTGAAATTATTGAAATGTTTAGGAAATTATGAACTTCAAGAGTATTTCACTATCATGTTTTGCTTTTCTGTGAAGATTGCATGGATGTGTAAGTTAACCTCTTGCACCTGCTCATCCCCTCAGCTGCTGTAAGCTGGTGATTCAGGGTGGTTCAGTAGTGTCACTGGAACAACCCTGTTTACAGGTGCACAAAACTGAAGAGTCAATACTTTTAAAAATACAAGGTTTTGCGGATTTTCTTCAAAGAAATATTACCTTTGCTGCAAATGGTATGTGGACAATTTTAATTTCAAGGAAAAATAAAAACACTGTTGAAGAAGCAGAGGTTACATTGTTATTATTTTTATGGTGATTTTTTCCAATACTCTTCCAGTTCATTTTCATGAAGAATTTTTCTGCTGCAGACACAGGTACCTTTTGAAATGGATCGTGACAGCCACTAGCAGACTCAACCTTCAAGCCTGTAACTGATCACAGGGAATTTTCATTCTGTGGGAGATTCTGAGATGCCAGTTTTTTGCTTAATTGGGACAAAATATCAAACTCATTTGTGGATGGAGCACTTCAAAAACATCGGCACTGCTTTTGTTTAAAATATTGATGAAATGCCTATGTTCTCACAAAATGTTTTAAATAAGCCAAATCTTCATTTCCCAATGAGAAAAATTCCAATATTTTTTCAGCCTGTTTTACACAAGAGGACAAAAAACTGAGTTAAAATCCACTTGTTACAGTAAGAATTAATTTTTGCATGCATGTCAGAATTGGATTTTGGGTACTTAATATGAATCTCTTTATCATGCACAAAAATAAACCATTCTGTTGCAAAGTTGTTGGCTTGCAAAGCTAGTATGACCAGGTTAATCTTCTGCTGTTTTGCATCTCCGTCTTCAGTCCTTTATGAAATCGAATAAAGTAACTGAGCCCCTTTGGTTAGGAGTCTCACCTTAATATCATGAATTTTCCTGAAAACAAACACTGATGTGATGTGTTTTGTCAAGTCTTAAGCAAGTGGTGCTGAGGAAGTAGATTGGTAAAGCCCTGTTTGGAGCTGTTAGACAGGCAGAGTAGAACACCCACCATTAGATATTTGATGCAGCAGGGGTATAGAGAGAGCAATACAATAGCTTGGCACGGCTTTTGGAGGGTATTTTTGCTTAAGGCACCACTTCAGCAGACATCCTTCACAGACGTATTCAGAGTTGTGCCTGCTAAATTTACCGACTAAAAGTATGTTCTTTATTTTCTTCTGGCTGCTAAAATTCAGGAGTGAACCCAACCATCCTGTGAGCTGGGAGAGGCACAGTGAGCACGGCACATCCACACACCTGTGGCTGGGCTGTCCCCTGAAGTGCCTGGGCTGGCTGCTGCTGCTGGGGCCAGCTGGCCCCTAGCTGGGCACGTGTGCATGGCTCCGGTTTGCCTCTGCGTTTGCACGGAGATCGCTGGCTTACGTTCTAGGTGTAGGATCACTTTGCCATCAAAGCAGAAGCCAGAAGTAACTTGGGTTTGATTATGTTTACAAGGCAACAGTCAATGGTTTTCAGGAGAGCTGTTCTGGAAGATTAAAGCAGCTTTAGGCTTCAGTTTTAACTATTCCAATACAAATGAAATGGACCAACTAGGATTTTGGAACATAAATCCAAACCATGCTACCATTCTACTTTGGCATGTAGCCATTGTAACTAACCCTGTCTCGTCATGTCCAATATAACAAAATCCAGGCCAGAACAGCTCCCTGAAAAACTTTTGTGAGGGAATGGTTTCAGTGCAAGGATCATACTATTTCTCCTGTTTTAAGAGTTATTGAAATGGCAGGAGCCTCTGCTTGTCTCTGCTGTAGCTCTCTCTGAAGATAGAAATTTTTCATTTTCCCATTCCTTTGTAGATGTTTCTGCTTGCATGTGTTTACCAAATCTACTCAAAACCCCCTAGTATCACCAAGCATCAAACGCTGCTCTCTGTGCTCTTCTCCAGGCCACAGAAGGAATAAAACTATGGAACTGGAGCTGAAAATTGACAAAGTTTAGGGGTAGTCTCCAAGAATGGTTCATCATTAAATGCAGATCAAGTGACTTTATTATAATTGCAAACTGCTATTGAGGACTTCTGACATTCTTTAAACTTCCCTTGCCTGTGTAGTAGGGGGACCATATGGTGACTTGTTTTCTGTGTAGCTATGAAGACTTCATTATTTATTTTTCAAGCTACATCTTAACACTTCAGTTTTGCAAGATTTAAAAAAAAAAAAAAGAAAAAAAGAGGGGAGCAAAAAAAATAAGCTGGACTACCCACTGGACTAATTTGTAACTAGACCAGGTTAAACAGATCCACTCAGAAATAAAAACGTACCTGTTGATGACAAACCAAGGATTTTCTGGTGTATCATTCTAGTGGTTTTTTTCCATTGAAAGCTATTTATTTGCATGTTAATTTTGCTGTGTAATAATAAGATCGAACTCTTCCACCTGCATGTATCAGAGGCTGGGCTATTCCTACACCATTTTGGTATTGTTTTGCTGGATTTTTTTTTCCTTCCCACCATGCTCTTTGGTGGGTTATACCTTTGCTGAAATTGTTTTTCATATACACACAATGGTGGTAATTTTTTTTGGAATGGTGCTACTCTTAAATCTTAGAAAAAATGTGTCAGATTGTAAGGCTTAGATTTTTGGAAAGGAGACAAGACCACTGTGCAATTTTTTAAAAGGCATATGGAGGGATGGTGTAAAGTGCTATACAAGAGGGTATTATTCCAGACTTGTATGCCAAGTAGCTGATACCATTGATTTACTAATGTATTGCTGTGATTCAGTGCTGTCTTTTGGAAAACCAAACTGTGGCTTTGGGGTGCTCCTAGAAATCTGCACAATTTAGCTTGTCAAAGAGTACAAGGCAGTTTTCTCTTAAAAAACAAATTGGCTGCCACTTTTCTTTGAATACTTGTGTAGGATTTGAAGGGACTTTTTCTGGGTTTAGATCAAAAGTAGAAACTTTCCTTAGATGGGACTTTTGGAGATGTACAGGACTGGGAGTGTCACCCAAATCGGACATATAGCTGTTCTTCAACCACACAGCTGGCAGTGCTGTAGACTGACTCAAAATGCAGGTGGTATGGCTACAGAATAATCATAATTAGAACTCTTTGGAACAGAACTGTAGCTCTGTGCTAATTCTTTGCACTTAATATTCTTGTCAGCTACAGTTAACACTGCTGCAGATTAGCCCTGCCTTTTAGACCTCATGTTTGGTGGACTAGTTTAATAGATAGCCACCCAGCACAGCTCAACACCAAGGGTAAGGATCTGCAGTTGCTGATGTTACCTAAGGTGCACAGTAGTCATTACTATAGTATCTTTTATATACAAATCCATTGCATTTCACTTTCTTTAAAAAAAAAAGAAAAAAAAAAAGGAAAAAAAAGAAACCCACTAAAACTTGTCACATTTTTGTCAATGTTTTGGGAGCTCTGTGGAGTAAGTTTTTCTAGGTGTTATTTCTGGCACATAAGGTTGTCTCTTTAGACTCAAGAACTGCTGCAGTTGCAGCTGTAAAAATGGCTGGGTATGGCTGCACCCCAGTGGGTTGCAGTAGTTGATCATAACCTGCCCTTGTACATCCATTTTGAGACAGTGCTGTGGTTTAGAGCTTTGAGGTCTTCCACTTCATCTGTAGTCTCTTGCTCTGACTGTGGACAGTGGAAGTAGAAAAGTCCTGGTAGACCATTAGTTGTTCAAATGTGTGAAAGGTGTGGGGTCTGCTAAAATATCTTTTTATTTGAACCTGGCCATGTGATATCTGTTTGTATTAGTGGTAACTGTTGACTCACCTAGAAAAATACATAATTTGTGACCACCAGAAATAATAGTCTTTTTCAAGTACCCATAAACTGGACCTGACTAGTATACTTTGCAGCATTTTTTTTAAGACTTATTCCTGGGAGCTAAGCATTTTGAACTGTCTTGAAAGGTGCTATTAGAGGGTAATTACTAGTGGAAGTTCCAAGTAAAATGAAAATTTCAATTATTCAGGCTTCTTGTAGGAGGCAAAACTGTGGAGGAGGGATAGTTGTATTGGTAACTAGTATTTTTTGAAAGACTATATAAAAATAGATAAAATGCTTTATAAAGTTACATATGGTGATTTTTTTGTAGCATTTGAAAGAAACATAGGCTTTATACACTGATACTTTATTTAAACCTAAGTTTCAACTTTAATCCTGTTAGTGCAGGGATTCTTACAAAATGACAGTGGGAGATACACAGCATCAATTACAGAGAAATATAAATTGCACATGGAACTCGGGATGGTTAATTCTAAAAGAAAACTTGCCTTAAAACTTCCCCAAATTGCTGGAAACCAGTGGGTGAGAGGGTCATTTAGTAACATCCGAAGGACAAGGCACACATAATGAAAGATCAAAGAAAGAAAAAAGCTTGGGGGAAAGATGGAACAGGAAGAGAGAGGAAGGATTCTGTGCAGAGATGGTAACAAATTTTACGTGGAAGTGAGCAGATAACAGGGGAATTAGGGAACTGGAAGAAGGTCTTTAATATGGATTTCATTTTGTGGTAATACAGTAATCCAAGCTGAAGACCTTCACCTCTGTGATGTTTCTGTGTGCAGAGGATTTGTCTCCGAGGTGGTAAGTTCTTAAGGAATGGATGTAGGACTAATGAAGGCTAAAACAGTTTAGTTTGGATTCTAGAAGTTAGAAGTTCAGACCAGGACAAAATTAAATTAAAGCTAAGTCTGGGGTATGGATGGTGTAAAGATTTTTAAAGATTTTTAGATTATATGAATTGGGGTCACCAGGATGAGGTTCTATACCAACAACTATGCTGAGAAAATAGATTATTTTTACTACAGACGTGTTTTACTACCATCACCCTTGAAGCTGCAGTAAAGAATGGTAACAAACAGTGAAAAGGAAAACTTTCCAAAATAAAATATTGGTCTCTGCATTGATTAAAAAGAATTCCTGATCGCCATCTGCCTTTATTTTCTTTATCTTTTCCCTGTTTTGTGGTTTTCTTTAACAGAGATATCATCTTCCACATCTTTTTGTAGGTCCTAGTGCTTTTGCAGGATTTTTGAATATAGAATCAGTTTCCAGGAAGGGCTGAACATGCCTTCTTGGTGCTGTTAGCCAAATATTTTTTTTTGTTATTAGTTTTCTAAGATATTCCAAATGTTATGTATCAAAGTGTAGCTTGTCTGCATTGGCTGACTTTGTATGAGACAATGCTTGTTATCAATATTCCTGAGTCTATGCGTGTGCTTGGGTTGGTTTTGGGATAGGTGAAACCTTAACTAGTTTGATCTGTTCTTTGACACACATTGATGTTTCCTCTAGAAACACAAGAAGTACATTTACTAAACTATTGATGACTTCAGTTTACTAAATCAAGCAGTGTTTCTTTATGTTCTGTGGAGCATTGATAAAAAGTGAGTCCATGGCAAGGTGAGAACAGCTTTGTGGCCTTAAAGAAAAATAGCAGCATGAATACAGGTCTTGTTTTGTTTTCAGTTTTCCTCACGCTTAACAAGATCAAGAAACATTTCCCATAAAAAGTGCCTGCCTCCAGAAAGCAGTACTGTAGATAAAGCATCAGACTGGGCAAAATACGGGAAACTTCTCAGCACGTACTTCCTTAACAAATCAGTTAATCTGTCTTTCTGTTTCCTAAGTGACATTATATATATGTATTAAAAGTAAGTTTTACAGACGGGGGCTGCCCTATATATTTCTAACAGAATTTAAAAGACTGTCATAATATTAAAAAAATAACACATTTCTGGTTCAGTGCAGTTCTAGGTTTGGGGATTTCTTGCCTTTTCTTATATATGGGGGCATTGCCCTGAACTGACACATGAAATAGATGTAAATTGTTTTTGAGTCATGTTTAGGAATGTTGTTCTCTGACCAGATTCCATTTTTGTAGAGCACAGCAGAGGAAAATTTTTTAAGACTACTTTTTATAGTGCTCAGCTTAGCTCTTTACTGAAGTGCACAAGCCCAGGTACATTTTTGGGGGCTGTCCAAAGTGGGACAGGTCATCTTAGGGCTTCTGCCCACCACCTACTTTCTCCTCTGCACAACCTCCTGTAGAACAAACCTGGCCTTTTGTTTAGCACAGGAGGGATCTCTGTCACTGTGTCCCTCTCAGGCTGTGTCAGGGGCTGCAGTGTTGCCCACGGAAATCTTTTGTAACCAGGGCTGTAGGCTAAAACTGAAGTTATAAGAATTGTAAAGTATATTTCCTGACTAAACCCCTTGCTTTTCTTTGGTTCCTTAAATAGGTTCTGTTCTGCTGTTTAGCTTTGAAATATGCTGGGTATCATAAGGACTTTCCTCATAGTTTGAATTGTAGAGAGTTGATTGCACTGTTTCTTCTGAAATATGACATCGGCAATTTATATCTAAGGTTGTGTCTATGTTGTGTCTATGTTCAAAGTATCAATTTTATAGGATTTTGTTAAGGCTGTCTGTTCAAGCTTCTCTTTCCCATCATCCTAATGAGGTCTATAGACATAAAATTTGGAAAATTATCTCTGTTCTTTCTGAAACAAACAAACAAAAAAAACCCAAAACCCACAACACAATTAAAAGCTGTTAGCTGGTAGCTGCTGTTGAACATTATAATCTCTAGAGTAAAAAATTCTAACTTTTCCTATTATGTAAAAACCCAGAATAAAACAAGCACTGTGATGTCACTGTGATAGCTGACACTATCATAGTCTCAGGTCAGTCTCTTTACTCAGGTCACTAGTATTGTCATCGATGACTATTGCATTCATAGGCTTTTCTCTTGCCTGAAGCTCTCATGAGCTCAGCTGTCACGCTCAATTGTGTGAAGTGTATAAATCTAAATGTTAATGAAAGTGTTCAAAAATTATGAACCCATCTTTTGACTGCTCTGTGCTTCTGATGTTACTGGTCTGTCTAGCTGAGTTACCCTGCCCTTGTTCTACTCAATAAAGAAGATCCAAAGAAAATGTCATATCTGCTTCCTACATCTTTCCTTCCCTTGAACTAAAATAAATGCTGCAGTACAGTGGGTTTCAGTTACATAAACACTGTTCTTTATCTAGTTAATTTTACTTCCCTTCCCAACTTCATACTGATCTCTTCACCAGTTTTTGGTCTCCAGGTAGAAGTATTTGCAATCTCCACTTCTTATCCATAAGGCAGTTAATTATGGCCTAACATCTAAGCAGCAGGAATGCAACTAGAATAATTGCTTATCTGTGTTATTGTGGAAAGGTCTTGAAATGTCTGTCAACTTAATTTAAATACTTTGCAAATAGGTTTTGTGTGTAATGTTGCAGATACACAATTTCTTGGCATACAGCGGCAGCTTAGTTATGATTTTGGAGTGTATTGGGTCTGCATTGCAAGGTTTTAATAGTGGTTTCTGTCAGAAGCTGCTAGAAGTTTCCCCCATGCCCCACAGAGCCAGTGCCAGCCAGCTCCGAGAGGGACCCACCGCTGGCCAAGGCTGAGCCCATCAGTGATGGCAGTAGCGTCTCTGGCATAACATATTTAGGGATGGGGGGAAACCTGTGCAACAGCATTTGCAGCTGGAGAGATGAGTAAGAATATGTGAGAGCAACAACTCTGCAGACACCAAGGTCAGTGAAGAAGGAGGGGGAGGAAGTACTCTGCTGGAGCAGAGATTCCCCTGTAGCCCATGCCTCTGCAGCCTGTGGAGGTCCATGGTGGAGCAGATCTCCACCAGAAGCCAGTGGAGACCCCCATGGTGGAGCAGGCAGATGCCCAAAGGAGGCAGTGACCCTATGGGAAGCCTGTGCTGAAACAGCTTTGCTTGTAAGACTTGTGACCCCATGGGGGACCCATGTTGAAGCAGCCTGTGCCTGAAGGACAGCACCTGGTGCAAGGAACTGGAACAGTTTGTGAAGAACTACAGCCCATGGGAAGAATTTATGTTGGAGAAGTTCATGGAGGACTGTCTGTTGTGGAAGGGACCCCACGCTGGAGCAGGGGAAGAGTGTGAGGAGCCTCCCCTGAGGAGGAAGGAGCAGCAGAAACAGCGTGTGATGAACTGACCGCAGCCCTCATTCCCTGTCACCCTGTGCCACTGTGTGGGAATGGTGCAGAGAATTCAGGAGTAAAGTTGAGCCCAGGAAGAAGGGAGGAGTGGGAGGCAGTTGTTTTAAGATTTAGTTCTTATTTCTCATTATCCTACTCTGATTTGATTCATAATAAATTAAATTAATTTCCCCAAGGTGAGTCTGTTTTGCCCATGACAGTAATCTGTGAGTGATCTCTCCCTGTCCTTACCTCGACCCAGGAGACTTTCATTGTGTTTTCTCTCCCCTGTGCAGCTGAGGAGGGGAGTGATAGAGCAGCTTTGATGGGCACCTGGTGTCCAGCCAGGGTCAAGTCACCACATGGAGCTTGGCTTAATTTCAATGAGTGCATTATATTATCCTGGATCATGCTGACACACCAATTGTCTTGCATTCCAAGTGACAGCAGCTGAATGCTTTTGAAATACAAGGACAATGCTTTAATGTAAAAGGATTTATCTGTGCAATTCTGGGACAAAGATTTTAGTAACTTGTAGATGTCGGTGGGGTGATAAGAGATGTACATTTAATTTCAGATTTTTTTTTAAACCAAATTAAATCTACTTTTCATGTAAATTCTCTTAGGATCATACACTGCATTTCAGTAGAGGGACTTTTGGTAACCATCCATAGTTTTAGTATCAGGACACACTGTTGTTACAGTTTTTCTCTAGGTTCTTATGGAGTACAAAACGTGTGTGGACCACCCCACTACTCATAAATATGCCATTGCATACCTGCTCAGGTGTTAGCTGGGATGCAGGTACCAAATATATAAATATGTATTTAGGAAGGAGTAATCTACATTCCAAGAAACAAAGACATGTTACACTGTATGTTGGCTGTACAAATTGTGGTGGCTGCTTGCTCCATCTGCACTGTTCAGAAGGGTTGATCTGAATTTGGCATACCATGTACACTGTGGCATCTTGCAGGGTGTCACGTTGCTTGTGGTAACTCAAAGGCTAATGTCACTGGCAGCAGAATGATCTTTAAGTTGTTTTTTTTTAAAAAAAATGTTCTTACTGACTCCATTTGAATTTTTTTCATAATTACAGAACTTTACAAAATTGGAGATAAATATAATAAATGTGTTTGGGGTCTTTTAATTGGTGATGTGCTACATTTTGAAAATCATCATTGGAATAAACAAGCAATTTGGAAGAATGAAGAACAAAAAATAATAAATAACAATTTAAAAGTTAAAAGAAAAAAGATGATCTGCTAATCCATTGGATTAATCCAGGTAATGGCAGTGGTTTCAACTAGAATTAAGACTGTAGTAAAAGAATATAGAAAAAAACTTCCCAGGAATAAGATTCAGGAAGCAAAGCTGCATTGCTCACATACTCAAAGTGTAACAGCTTACAAGATGTCATGTCTGTTTTACAGACAGAAAAGTTGATAAATTTAAAATTGGCACTTAAAAATGCCATAGGAGTAAAAAACCAGGAGAAATCTGTCAATCCTCTCTCTCTGTTTAGAAATGCTTGCATTTCTGAAAGCACATACCTGCTTTTGCTTTGGCTTTGGGATGTCAAGTGTTCCTAAGGATTGAGACATTAAACGAGATCATGGGTGCAGCAAGGAAGACATGGATCATGAACAAGGGAGACAGAAATTGCCAATAAATAGAGACAAAATCAGCAGCATCGTATGGAATTTTACTTGGTCAACATAGGAATCCCAGTATAGAATGCGGGGAAAATGCTACTGCTTAAAGCAAGAAAAGCATACTGCCATACCAGTGAGTTTATATTCTTGAAGATTTTCCTTTCTTTGAGCACTGATGGGAAAATGTAGTTATTTGATGCTACCTGGTTAAGAAAAAACAATGAGTTTTAGTAGATACAGAAAAAAAAGATGTGCCTGCATTCAAGGACTGCCCTTCAGTAGTTTTTCTTCAACAAGGTTTTCATGTTAAATTTTACAGCTGAATGAAGACTTATCAGTAGCTGTTATTTCAGATAGGAAAGACAAGTCCTCCTGGATATGCAATTTCTTTCACAGTTAATATACTTCAGAATACATCTGGCAGGACTTCAGAATCAGTACTTTTAATTTCTTTTCCACTTTTGCATCAGCTCTTGTAATGAGAGCAGTAAGAGCTGATAAGCCTATATTCCTTTATGCAGCCTGCAGCTTTCAAAGTTCATCACAGAACTGACCCAAGCATCTCTGGAAAGGGACTGTATAGCAAAGGTGGTAGCTTCCCATGAGAGACAGTTCATCTTGAGATGCAAAGGTGCATGTGCAGGGCAGCTTTTTCAGCAAGGGTGGCCAACAGAGGACATTGCTGTAGTGAAATCAGATGGCACTACATTACCCTGCCTCAAGACTGAGATCCAAAAATGACTTTGAAGTCCTGTGGTGTAAGAAATACATATTAAGGCCATCAGGTATCTGAAGCCTTTCTTGGTAGGGCAGCGATTTACCAGGGAGAAAAGCTCTCAAGTACTTCAAACTGTGGACATAATTGGATACTGCAGGGACAGGCATGGCATAAGTTGGCATTAGGAGTTGGAAGTGGTGACTGTGGTGAAGCCTGGTGGGAGGCTTCCTTGTCGCTCTGATGGTGATGCCTAGGACACTTAATACAACTCCCTTTCCCTCTTTTCCTGTTTCAAAAACAATAAATGTTTCTTTCATGCTGCTACTATTATGAATGGCTCATGAGATTCCTCTTCGTTAGGACTGTAGCCCTTTCTTTCCAAGCAAAATGAGAACAATTCAAGCCCTGTACCCTGAAAAATCATCTCTACAAAACTCTGGGTAAATGTGAAACGTGAGCTTCCTGTTGGCTGCAGATGCTTTGTTTCTTGCTGAGACTCATGCAGTTTCTTTCCAGCCTTGCCTCACCAGAGGGCTTCCTGCCTCAATTTTTGCTAGTATATATACCCTTGACTAAGATAAAATACCATTGAGTTGTTTCCTGATACCAAATCTGTGTACCTGGTATTATTTAAATAACCCTTATAAAATAAATACCAACACAGTGAGTCCTCTTTAAAATGAACTAGGAGGAACTTGCAAGCTTTTCTGCCTGGTTAGAAAAAAAAAAAAAAAAAAAAAAAAAAAAGGTAGGTGAAATACAAATCCATTTTTATCTCTTCTACAGCCCAGTTTACAAATGCTTTTAAATGGTTTTTGCAAACATTGCACTACTGCTCCTTGATGCAACAAATTAAGAGGATACAGTGATGTGTAGAGGACGGGTAGGGACAAGGAAGAGATCCTACAAGAATTTGGCAAGAGTAAGCCCAGTGAACATCAAGACGCAAAACTGAAGATGGAGTAGGTATGGAGATGGGGATGGGAATTCCAAGACTGAACGCAGTAAGCAAATGCTTCCTGCCTGTGAACTTGGAGAAGGGCAGAAAATGGAGCAGTAGTTGCAGAGGCAGGAGAAACCTGGGTATCTGATTTTACCTTCTTTCTCTTCTTTTGCTCTTTCTGGAATGCCCATTTCAGATCTTAAAACCGGAATCTTCTGTTCGCATGAGGTTAGTATTTGTGCTGCTCTCTGTCTAAACTTTTGCCTTTGACAGTGCTCCTTATGGAGGCTTTTTCATCTCAGAACCACCTGGTCTTGGAGCAGGCAGGTAGTGGTAGCTGGTCTCCATTTCCCTATTCCTGCCTTATTTAACAGACCCCCCCCCAGCCTCCTTGCTCTTTCTTTTCTATTCAACAGCTTGAGAACTTTGTTTAACCTCTACCTTGGTTATTTTTTTCCCTCAGCTAAAAGGTAATTCATTTGACTTTTGTACATTTTCCAATTTCTGTATAATAACATCCATCCTTTCTGATTTTCCTGATTTACCTTGGTATCCCCTATCAGTCTTCTGCCTCTTACACTGTTGTTCAGCTTCTCTGTGCCTTGTAATCCTTCAAGCACTGTTGATTGACTCCACTGCTGCTTTTAATTCTCTTTCCATTGGTTAACCCGTGAGGGCAATTTGTATAATGTTTTTCTCATTTAAAACTCCTTGTTTAGTATTAATTTAAAAATAGTGTAACACTCAGAGTCATGTGGCAGGCCTGGTTTTGGCTATTAAATTAATTTCTCTGGATCTTTGCTGTTTAGTAGGTCTGAGCTTTCTTTTTGATCTGAAATGGTGGTAAACCATAAAACTATCAGGAGATGCTGATGGAAGTGGAAAGTGAGAGAATATGCAGAGTTGAAAGCATTGATTGCTACTGCACCAACAAAACAGCTTTCCCAAATTTCTTTATAAATAGACTTCAATTCAGTTTTTGAACTTGAAGGTGAATATGGAAATGTGACTGTGTGTAGGTATAAGTGGTAGCAGGTAGCAGCTACTTGTGGTGTACCAGCTAATTAAGAAAAAATAAAGAAAAAAGAAAACTTTTTTTTTTTTTTTTTGGTGGGGGGAGCTTTTCCCTTTTTCTTTACATGGGAAGATATAGAAAAATGTTAGCCTGAAACATTTCAAAAATTGTGTTTATTTTTCTGAACAGTGAATGTACTCTACCAGAATTGAATGTTTCTGTGATAGTTTTTGAAATATACTATTACTCAGACACATGCCCGGTGCCAGCCATATTACTTGTAAGCAATAAATCAGCTTATCTTCAAACAAAATAAAACTGACAGCTGGCCTTTCATCACTGCCTATCAAATGAACGTGTCAGATCGTTCAACTTGTTAACTCCCGCTTAAGACAGAATCCGGTCTGGGTTTCATATGAAGCAAGGTCACAGTAGCCTTTTAGCATCTGTTCGTTAAGGAAGTTCCTAAGGGCTTTCCTTTTAGGAAGAAAGATTTGAAATCCCCTTCCCACTCCCCAAATCCTTTAACCCCATGCAGAAATTTATGGGACTTTCAGAATACTTTGGTGGTAGTGACAACAGGGAAATTCAAATAAATGGCTTTGGAAAGGTGCGTGTGTGTATCTTGTTGTCCAGATAGGAAACTGTAGCATTGTGATTTATGCTATTTAAAAATATATATATATATGTATATATATGTATGTGTATATATATATGTGTATATATATATATATATTGGAAGCTAGTCTCTAATTGCTGAACACAGAACAACTTGGGTTGAGGTGTTCCAAGTTGTGGTACCTGTTACCTAAATGCTGGGTTATACCATATGGATCAATTGCCCCCTTTCTGTGGGCATAAGTGGGTGGATATTAGGGTACATGGATATAAGTCGTGTGGATGTGAAGAGGAAGCAGAGAGCACGAAGGGAAGTGTTTCTAAGGAATGGTCTGGTTATAAAAAGTTTTCAGCTGAACCACATTTCATGTGGATCAAGCAGTATTGACTTTATTGTGATAGGTTTTGGACAATACACAGTATAGTCTTTTCCCAAACCATTCATAAACTAAACTGGAACACGGACTGATGAGATAAAGTGGAGTATAAACAGAGCTGTCAGGTCTTTTCCTGTACAAATAAGACTTGCAGAACTGACTCCTATCTCACACTTCCTTTTGGTCCTCCACACTGTTCAGTGGTCTTTCTTTGACACTTTTTCTGTCATTTGGCTCAACTTTCATCACAGACATGAAATCTAATGTGTGAGAAGATGCCTGAAAGGTCTACAGGTAAGACTGGAGAATAAAAACATGTAGGATTTTAACAGGCAAAGAGTAGACTTAAATGCATGAAACAGCATTTTTATTCCTGGCAGAAGCCCCATGTTAGCACAAGTAAATAAGATGTAAATACATTTGGCAGCATAAAAGGGGAAGTATATTTTTTTCTCTCAGAAGAGGGGAATTTTATTCATTTTTCATGTGTGTGCTATAGTGTTGTGGGAAAAAAATATCTGAAAGGGCTCCAAAGTGGTCAGTGGCTGCTTAAGTCAGCCTCCCTTTTCCAAGGCAGGACCAACTCTTGGTATATATTTGTCTAAAACTTCAGCTGCCAAGAGATTCTGCAACTCCTCAGTGGAATCTTTCCCACTATTTTACTGTTCTTGCTTTCAAAAAGTTATTCCTAAACATTAATCTAAATCTTCCTTGCTTATAATTAAATTTCTTCCTGTCCTAGCAACATATCATTTTCCCATGCAGTAGTACTTTCTATATACAAATGCTTATGACCAAGTATTTTCTTTTCTTTCCTCAAATCTAAACAACTCTAGATTGCTCAGGTTTTTTTGTATGTCATGTTTTATATTTTTTGCTTTGTTCTTTGTCTTTCTTGGACTCTGGCATCTCACATCACTGGAACTCTGTTCTTGATAACATTAAATCATTTGAAGGTTCCCTGGGATGCTTTTTGGTCTGAGCTAACTAGCACACTCCTGCATTAGAGAATGTTCAATTTACTTGTATAGATGTCACCTGAGTAGCATTACAGAATGATTAGAAATCTATAAAACATCATTTGTAAGGCACTTCGTAAATATTATGGAATTGTAGAATGGTATGGGTTTGAAGGGAAGGGACCTTTAAAGATCATCTAGTTCCAGCCCCTCTGCCATGGGCAAGGACAACTTCCACTAGACCAGGTTTTCTTCGGTTTTCTTAGATGGTCTCAAACCTGATCTTCTTCTGTAGCAGGGGCTTCCTCATTCTCCCAGTCCCTGCTTTTTCCTTCTGCAACTTGGGTGGTGTGGCTGGAGCACTTGCTGGTGAAGACAGAGGTGAAAAAGTCTTTGAGTACCTCAGCCTTCTCCATGTGCCAGGTAACCAGCTCCCCCTTTGCATTCTGAAGAGGGCCCACATTGTCCCTAGTCTTTTTTTTTTATCACTGACATACCTATAGAAACATTTCTTGTTGCCATTTATGTCCCTGGCCAAATTTAATTCTGTCAGGGCTTTAGCTTTCCTAACCTGGTCCCTGGCTGCTCAGACAGTTTCTCTGTATTGTTCCCAGGATACCTGTCCTTGCTGCCATCACGTATAGGCTTCCTTCTTGTGTTTTATTTTGTCCAGGAGCTTCTTGTTCATCCATGCAGGCCTCCTGGCATTTTTGCCTGACTTCCTTTTTGCTGGGACTCATCACTCCAAAGGTTGAAGGAGGTTATCCTTGAATATTTACCGAGTTTTCTGGGTGCCTCTTCCCTCCAGGGATCCATCTCATGCTTATCCTTGCCTCTTACAAATTTCATCAGCAATGGCTTTATTATATTTATTATGGGGTCACTGACTAAAAAAACTGTTAAACATCAAGCCCAGTGTCATTCCCTGTGGATCTCTGCTGGAAATGCTGCCTTTTCAAGGTGATTTCCCAGTTGCAGTTACTGTTTGAGAACTGTTATTCAGCCATCTTAACCCAGTTATCATGTGCTTTACTGATACTGAATAATGCTAATTTTTGAATCAGAATATCATGAAAAAGCCCAGATCACAGAATGCTCATGGTTGGAAGGGAACTCTGGAGATCATCTAGTCCAACCCCCTGCTAAAGCAGGTTCTCCTAGAGCAGCTTGCACAAATCGCATGCAGGTGCGTTTTTAATGTCCCCAGAGAAGGAGACTCCACGGCCTCTCTGGGCAGCCTGTTCCAGTGCTCTGTCACCCTCAAGGTAAAGAAGTTCTTCCTCATATTCAGAAGGAACTTCTTGTGTTGCAGTTTGTCCCTGTTGCTCCTTGTCCTGTCACGGGGCACCACTGAAAAGAGCCTGGCCCATCCTCCTGACACTCACCCTGAAAGTATTTGAAAGTATTTGTAGACATTGATAAGGTCCCCTCTCAGTCTTCTCTTCTCCAGGCTACACAGGCCCAGCTCTCTCAGCCTGTCCTCATCAGGGAGATGCTCCAGTCCCCTAAATGTTTCATCTAAGATTGTCTGTTGCATCTATGTAGTTACCTTTATCAACCAAGTTGTTATTTTGTCAAGAGAATACACCCAGGTTTATCTGACAAGATAGATTTTCCCACAGAATTGCACTGACCAACACTAATTATATTCCTATAATCTAATGCTTTATTTCCCGAATGTATTACATTTATCCGGGCTGTTGTCAGGCTAACTGGAGTATATCTGCCAATGTTATCTGAAATGACCTTTTGTTTTTTATTGGTACCCTTCCAGTCTTCAAAAGATTCTGTAGCAGCCAAAGATTTACATGTCAACAAGATAGACTATTTTTGAGATAATCTCTTCTAGACTTTTGGATAATACTTATCCAGCTCTTCTAATTTTAAAAGGTCTGTTTTGGTAGTAGATACTTGCTAATAGTCTCTTCAGTTATCAAGGAACTGGAACACATTCTATTGTGACTTGATGCAGTATCTTTTCTGCCACTACTGAAATGCAGGACAGACAAACTGTTTCTGCATCTTTATTAACAACTTTGCCATCCTGATCTGTACTTAACCTATACTATTGCCTTTGTTCTTAATTTGTGTAAACATTTTCAGTATCATCAGTCCTTGGAGGTGAGAATTTTCTTTTGTCTTTACTGGTTTTCAGTCTTTTCACAGCTTTTACTGTCCTACTATTTATTCCTTTCTTTTCTATTTGTGTGATTTGATAAAAGAGGCTTTAAACTGCTTTTGTTTAACCAGCAAACCAAGAAAGGCTTTTAGCCCATCTTATCTTGATTGGCCAAGCCACAGGTTCTGTAGAGCTCAAAAAAAAAAAGAAAAAAAAAAGAAAAAGTTGTAGTATTTTTTTCCCAATATATGCCCATAGTTATGGAAGAAATATGTAGCCACTTAGAGCTGCGGAGCATCTTCTTTTGGAGCTGCAAGTGCTCATGCATTCAGTTCATATTTGTTTCTGTTCTCCAGTAATTTTCAGATTGTGATTATTACTTCAGAGGTAACATACTTACATTGTCACTGTACTGTACTTTTTCTTTGTACAGAAAACAAATCTAGTGTTCAGTAAGTTTGGGGTTTTTTTAATTGGAAGATTATTGTGTAGAATATTTTAAAAACATGCAGTGAAATGCTGTTATTGGTTTCATGAAAAGGCATACATTTCCTGTCTTGAAGTATGGGAAAGTGGAAGCTCGTTCACTGTGCAGTGGTGGAAAAGAGTATTGTTCATTGTAGTGGAAGGGAAGAAGAAGAAAATGGCAATTGAGATAAAGTCTGATTCCGTACTGACCTCTGGAGAATAAGTGTTTGGGTGGCTGGTGAGGCAGACAGGCAAAGGGGCAAATGAGGTTGAGCTGCAGTAAAATGTCAGATGTACCTGGAGAGGTCTTGAATCAGAATGACACTTTTTATTTTTTTAACTGCTCTTCTGGAAGAAATATTGCAGAGGGAAAAAAATAAGAATGAAAATGCTTTTCAATAATGCTTTGTTGCCTGCAATTATGGTTTTTTGTACTACTCATTTTTTTGTCTGCCGTTCTGCATGGAAGGGGCATTAAACAAATATTTTCAGTAGGGTTGATAAGAAGCTAGAATTAGGGATGCAATTAGATTACTTAATAAAATTACACTTCTAGTTTCCCTGTGCTTGGAAATGTTTGTTGCATTGGAACAAAGCATAGACCTCAGAACTGGGATGTATCGTAAAGGCAGTGAAGAACAGATGTGCAATGAAAATTGGCTAAACCTCTCTTCAGCTATAGGTGACTAAAGCCTCACAACAGACTTTGGCTTCTTTAAGTAGCACAGATACATAGGAAGTTCCTGTTGCTAGAGCATAAAATAGGCTTCTTGTATGTGAAAGCAATCAGGCCTGTAACATCTATGTGTCTTCTCATCAAGCCATTTATTGGCAGGCTGAAGGTGTGGAAAATCATAACTCTGTTTTCCTTGAGATGCTTGAATGAGATTGTTGCCTTGAAAATAGGGGATTTTATGGCACTGTTTCACAAGTCAGCCTTTTGAAAACTAGCAGATGACCTCCCTAGTCCTCCAGAGGCCTGTGAAGGTGAAGAAGGAAGGATTAGTTCTTTGGGAGATCAAAGGGTGCAACACAGCCTTCTGCTGCGAAGCCCCTGTCCCACGGGCCACTCCTTAGTGCTGCTTTGTGTCTCTTTCCATGTGAACTGTAACAGGGATGTGTCTGTCCTTCATAGGTACCGACTCAGCACCTTTTAGGAATTGTGGAAGGGCAGACAATTGCCAACATTTAAGTAGTTTACTATGTCCTTGCACAGCAAAGCGATGTGTGTTCTGCTCAACCATGGCTCACTGACAGCTACTGAAAATCTGCAGGTGCTCCCTGCCTCTTTCAGATACACGGTGGTCATTGGGTAAATGAAAGTCAGCAAGTTTAAGTGTTTTGATTTTATCATTTCCCATATACATGACGATGTGTAGGAGAGCTCCTCTGCCTTTCTCCTTCATATCCTGTTTTATTAACAGTATTGTGGTCATAGAGGAAAAAAAACAACTATGCATGATAAGCAAAATCCATCCACATGCAACTGCCTCCACCTTCATCCACAGTTTACCACTGCATGAATATTAAAGTTGACACAAGGATTCAGTTTTGCTCCTGTTTCTTTTGAAGGGTACCTTTTGGAAAATACTATTTTGACATGCATGTCAGAGCCTCAATATTTGTCTGCGCTGCTGTCACAAGAGCACACAGTAGAGTTTTCCATACTAGTCTTAAATTAACCAACTAATTTTGGAAGCAGTGTCTCTGCAGCAGTACAAGACTCGGTATGGGCCGCTTTACCTCCCCAGGCAGTCACTGTTTCCACAGGGGAGGCATGTCCCTGCTTGCTACCACAGGCAGACAGTTGTGATGCTGTCTGTTGCTGACTCCTAGCAATTCCTTTTAACTTTATTGTGGTATCGTATTTGGTAGAGTTAAAGAAATAAGGAAATCCATTTGAAGCAAAAGAGTGAGCATACAGAAATTAAAACAACCCTACATTCAGAGTCAGTTAGTTAAGATCCAAATGTTACGCTTAATTGTATCAAAATAACATCACACTTCTCTATCAATGTATTAAGAACTAGCTGGAAGTCTTACTGATAATGAAGCTGAAATGCATAAGAAATACCTACTGCATGTGCTCTGTTTTGTTCTGGATTGTCTCTTTAGCTATTTTAAACCTCATTATAACTGGAAAAATTACCTTGCACAACAGCAGTGCACTGAAAGAACTGTGAATAGAAAACAGCGGTCAAGTTCCATCACAATCAGCAGTGCTAGTTTTAGACCAGCTGAGTACTACTTCTCAAAGGTTTTCTATGGTTAAAATGTGATTGCTGTCAGTGTGATGGTAGAAGCTTGCAGAAGGAAGTGAAATTTTTCTCTGCCATTGCTTGAGACAGGCTTAAAATCCCCCTGCTGAACTGTGCTGGGAGTCTGAGCAGAATTTTGTGTCAGGAGATCAAACTCTGTCCAAGTTTAGCTTAGTGAAATGATCTCTTCTCTTACCACTTATATTAAAGAGAAGCAAAGTCTTCACAAGGAACTGAACTATTGCTCCTAATATCCCTCTCTCTGGGCAGTGTTGGAATTTGATAATATTCCTAACATATCTCTCTTTAGGAAGCACTTGGAGTTTGATAATGAACCTGGAGGCAGTGTTTTCTGAATAGCTACCCCTTCTGTAGGAGACAAGCAGCACTCTGAATTCTTCCCAGGCACAAAGATCTTCTGAGGCACCTACACAGTCTGAGAACTGCAACTCATTCCTACAAGGCAGAGGAAAGTGCAGCATTTGTGATTCTCTCCTAAAGCCTCTGGCTGCCCCACTTAGTCAAACAGTAATCACGTCTGGAAAGGTAGATTGGGAGGCTTGTTTTATAATCCAGCAAAATATAATCCAGGGAAAATGGAGACCCTGTCAAAAGATCAAGGCCCCAGAAAGGGCTAAGTGGCATTCACTTATAGGGCTAGATTTCAGTAGAAGATGCTTGGCAATTAATCTTTCTGCTTTCTGTTGTGGAAGAGGAGCCAAGACTTGAGCCATGTATAAGTGAGAGCACTTGTTATTAAAGCATTGGTTTTCAGGTAGATTACATTCCATGGCAAGAAATCACTCCTTGAAGATGAACTACTGACAAATACAGGCCCTTGGTTGTGGTAGGTTCCTTAGCTAGCAGCTGTCCCTCATTTCCAGAAATGTATTGCCTGGTCATCACTACAAGACTAAATTTTCTTCCCTTTTTTGTGCAGGGACTTCTTTGTTGGAAGGTAAATTGAACTCAAAATCTGATTCCCATGTCCCTTGACCTGTCAAGAGACTCCTATATGGATAAATTTTTGGAGGCTCCTCCATCAGCATGCAAAAAGTGACACGTGTTTCTTTCTTTGGGGGTTGGGGTTTATTACACTGAGTGGTTCCTACACAGTTCTTGACAGATACAGTGCTCTCTGTACATGGCACTATCAATGTCTTTTCACCTCTTCCAATAATCTACTGCATGGACTAGATGAAGGTAGCTCCTATCTCTCACTAGCTAGCCTCTAATCCCATGTCCCCGTGGGTAGGGAAGAAACATTTCAGGTGGCATCTCCTTCTTTCTGCAGTCAGTATTACTTGCGTGAGACTCCTGTGCCCTCAGTTAGCAGCTTCCCTCTTCTTATCACATGTCCAGAGCAGCCATCCATCACTTGTCCAAGGAATAATGTGACAAAGCCTGTGGTCTCCACCTTACTTTTCTATTGTAGGGGAATTGTGTACTATGCTGCAAAAACTGCTTCTGCCCTTGAGGTCACTTGCTAGTTCATTTGACTTAAAGCATTCACTAAGCACCTAAGCAAAGAGCAGGCATTTATATTTTACTTCTTTAGGCTCTACTTTTTCATGGTGGTTGCACCTATTTTACTACCAGACCAAAAGGTGAAGTTCTCCCACCCATCCTGCTCAGCGTGACAGTACTTTGTTTTGCATTACCCTGGCTTGTGTTCCAGCTGTAACTGTTTCTGGTGGCTTGGTTCCTTTCACTCTCCTGTCTTTGTGAGCTTGAATATTTGGAATTGGTGGAATCTTACAGGACAAGTGTCCTAGCCATGCTTGTACAGTGAAGGAGCTGATGACTTTTTCCATAGGGCAATGTGTTAATTCAAACAGTTCAAATTTTGAAGCCACTGAAAACCCCTAGGCTAGTTAGGGCTTTATTTGGGCAGAAGAAGAAACTCTTTCTATGCTACCTTTAAGTTTTCACTAAGTTGTGAATTAGTAGAATAATAAAGTATATTCATATATATTATTATTAAATTAATTATATTAATCCTTTTTAGTAGAATAATCAATCAGTACATTAATCAATAATCAAAACTCAACCTGTGATGCGCGTAGTTGTGGTAATATAGAGGGAACACTAAGATGCATGTTCTCTCTCAAACACATATGAACGCACATTTATATTATCCTTTCATCCCCCTGCCTTTGTCTGTGTAAATTCACTGTGGTTTACATCAGAAAAACAGTCTACCAAACTTAACAAAGTAGAGTAGCACCATATAAAAAAAAAATATCTTTTGAAATGTTTGCAACAATTCAGGTAAGATGATAAACCCTTTCCTTCTGTAGTCAACCACAAGCCTGCAAGGCAGTCCTGACAGTAAGATCCAGGTGAGTAATCACTGGGAAAAGCTACCAAACCTGCAGTCCTCATCCAGAAAAATCCTGGCCTTAGCATCCTTTTGTGCTTTTTGAATAGCAGTCTTTCACCCGTCATCCTTTTCTATCTCACTCCTTGACCTTCTTCCTCCTGTTCTTTACCCCATCCCATTTCTGCACCCAACAGTGCTGTGCTCCACCAGGCAGTTGTACAGACAAAAGCAATTCCTGATACTTGCTTAGGTTACTGATGCCATTTTAGCAACATCCCTTTATGAATCCGAGTGCTCTGCAGTGCAGAACCAACTGGCAAATGCATAGGGAAAAGAAACAGAGGAAATCTGGCCTATGTCACAGGCCTCTGTTTTCTCTGACAGAGGAAAAGGGGGAAGATGAAAGGGATCTGTGTGCCATACGTTTAAATGGCAGCAGGCAAGGATAAAACTCTTGACAGTGCAGGACAGTTTCTGGACGGCAGTAGGACAGCAGCTCTGCTATGAGCTTGTGGATTGACCTTGGTTCTAGAAAGGAGCTGAGAATCAGGTGGGGGGAAGGATAAGGACTTACTTTTGATGAAGGAAAAACACTGTCTAAATGAGATGAGTTCATTGAAAAGGACTGTGGATTCTGCATGCGGAGCTGAAATGTTTGAGCCTGATTGCTTATCAGGACATTGCAATCCTCAGATAAGGGGAAAAAAAGCATAATTTCTCTCTCTCTTGTGGTATGATTACCTTCAGTTCAGTGATAAGGTGACTTTGCTTTGAGTAAGTTAGGCTACTAATTCTACCCCTCCTTCCTTGTGCCCTGCAGCAGCAGAAATCACCCTCCCAGACAGCAGCTCTTTTCCTGCTGAGCTGCTCTAGTGTGAGCAGGCATGGAATGCTACACAGAACACAGGTCTGGTCATGGAGGGAGGAAGAGTTGGAGGGGTTTTACTTATCCCATCTCTGTATGATTCAAACTGTAGCTGACAGGGCACAGATTTCAGGTTTTTGTTGTAGCAAATGGGGAAGGAGATAATAGAAAGCTCATTGGGCATTCATTGAGGCTGCAACATGATGGGGAGAACAACTGCAAACAGCTGAAGGGTTAAGTGTTAAATCTAGGCTTCTAGTGTAGTTTGGGTACTTTTCTGAACTATTTATAGTGGGCTTTGTCACCTGTTCCTGTTCGGTGCACCTCCGTCTTCATTCTTGTCAACTGACCACCCATGAGATACTACAGCCATTCTTTTCATGCCAGGTAACTAGAACTCAAGTTTTTGCAGTAAGGGAGCAGTAGCTGTGGTGTGCTGGCTGCCTTACAGGCATCCTACTCCTGGAGGACCGTTTCTTAACCGTGGCTTCTGAATTTTCCTTCCAAAAAAGAGATTGAAGTTAAAGTGGTGCTGCTGCATTTTAAATATGTAATGCTGTCAAAGGTTCTTAGAACATGTTGGATAGGTAACCTATTTTGAGTTTTGTACATTTTAAAAAATAAACTAAAATTACCTGAATGACTCTGTATGAAATAGCTTTTTTTCTTCTCTATACTGTGTGATGCTGAGCATTAGTGCTATTAATACTTAATGTATAAATGCATTAATGCATTAGAACCACTATTTGTTTAATACTCATAAAGTCACTTCAGAGATGTTGGCAGGCATTATCCCCATTTTACAGAGGAAATGGAAACATGGAAAGATGAAATACAGTGTCTCAAATATCCTCTGGTTCTGGATAGCCAGAACAGTGTATCTGTACCCAGGCTCCCAACTGTTCAGCCCTTTGCAACAGTCTCTTTAACAGTACAGCTTCATTGTGTTCAGCAGCCTCAGCCATGACACCCTGCTTTTCACCTGCAGTCTCATTTTGTTCAGTACATACCTGCTAACTTTTCCAGCAAATGAAGAAGGGCCCTACAGATAACAGCTTTCTTCATTATCCTCTTCCAAATGACACCTGCTTGAGGGATGAGGTGGTATATGATCATGTAATTAAAGACTGTATAATGTCCATTCCCCAGCAGCAGACTATGGGGGACCGTGGCAGCCACAGCCCCTGGCTCCCATTCTAATGCCGCAGTAGCATCTGGTGGTTGGAGCAGCAATTGCACATGCGAAAATGGGGCTTTTTAGTTTCTTTTGCTGTGGAGCTGGGAGGGGCATATCCTTCCTGGTGCTGCTTTGCACGTTCTGGGGCTAGAAATTACCCTATGGAAGAAGAGTATTAGAAAAAGAGAGTGTCTGATTCTAATTATGCTTCTACAAGATGTGCATTTGGATAAGAGCACATCCACCTTAAAATCTGAGGAAACTGAAATTTTCAAAGGGAGATAAATGAGGCTTTTCTTTGACCTTGGTGCGATCCCTGCTCCAAAAGATCGAACGGCTAAATCTTCTGTATAAAGCACTTGAGCTGTTTGAGCTTTATCCTAGCTGGTGACAGAGAAATGACTGAATAGCTGCTGCTGAAGATTTCCCTGCTGTTTTCTGGGACTGACACTGGTGTGAAAAATGTAAAATGGTTTAAGAACTCAACATGATCATCAAAGATGATGATCTATAATACTATCTATACATAGTGCAGTTAGCTCTACACATTGCCTAAATTCTCCCTTCTGCAGAGAAGAAACTAGGAAAAGTAGGTTTCATGAGACAAAAATAAGATCTGTTTGCAGAAGAGGAGGAGTAATTTAAAAATCAAATCAATTCTTCCTTGAAGTGGTGCCACAGTGGTGCTTTGTCTGTTCTGGTTACAATACATCATCAAGCAGGTTGGGAACTGCAAAGATTATATGTATGTTCTGAAAATGCCCAGTGAGCTGTTTAGCCATGGAGCTTGGTTTCAAAGCTGACAAAATGCTGTGGTCAAAAGCTGTGTGCTTGGCCCCACTCATGCCTGGTGAGTACAGGCTATGTGAGTGAGGACTTGTGATTACACCCACGGGAATGTCACAGACTGAGCTTTCCCCCCCTGGCTCTCCATGGGGCTTCTCCCACCATGAATAGCAGGAGGGTTTCAAGCCCAGTCCTTCGAGAGGCTTCAGGACTAACAGTACTGTAGATAGCCCCGACCTTCCCATCCTGCAGCAGCTTCTTCCAGTTTTTCAGCTGAGTCATCTAGTTGCTGGCAGGTTGTGGAGTATCACCCCAGGTACTCAAGTCAGGAAGGAAAGCAGAAAAGTAGATAAGCTACACTAATCTGGTCATTACATAGAAATACTAGGGAAGAAATGCTGCAGTGTGATTCTGCAAGTGAGCAGTTCCTAGTTTCAGTAGGTTTCTCCTGGTTTTCTAAGTTGGGGAGGATCTTCACAAAGACACAGTTGAACAACTGCTGCTTTTTCTGCCAAGTAGGTGTTGGTAGAAGGCTTTGGTTGCAATGGCCCATAGTTTCAATACTGCTGCACACTGAATTTGACTTCAGGCTGTGGCAGGATGATTTCCCAACGGTGTGACACAGCTGATCTGGGCTGTCTTTTTGGGCCACATTGTATAGAGACTTATTGCTTTCTGTTAACTGTGCTTGGCTGAAGTGTGGGGAATAAGCCTGTTTCTCCTGGGCAATGTGACTTCAGCTCAAGTAAACCAAAGCTTCTGTGCCTGAACTGCTGTTTTCCACCCTAGCGTTGCGGTATTGTACAACTTAACAATAACAAATGTGTTCTGTAGACATTAGTTATTTCCTAATTGGAAAAGGGATAATGTTAGCACAAACTTTTCTTGAAGATTGTGTGTTCTTGCTTTAATATCATGTCATTGAACAAAAGCCAAATAGTTTTCACTGATAAACTTTTCATATCTTATTCTAGGTTTAAAGCAGAATATTTAGTTTTTTCTTTAGTACTCAAGAAAAATTAACTTCCTTCTTTGCATTATGCTTTTTACTGAACACTCTGCAAACTCAGGTCACTTTGTAAATGTAAAACACTCTCCAAACTCAGGACGCTTTGTAAATGTCAAAAAATGTAAAAAAAAAAAAAAAAAAAAAAAAAAAAAAAAAAAAAAAAGTAAGAAAAATGTATCTGTACTGTGACACATTGATTAAACTGGACCAAATCACATGGTAGCTTCTGGAAGGTCAAACTGATACTGAGCTTGAAACAGAACCTACAAGAGTACATTCCTAGACCTAGGGGTTAAAACTGTATAGCCCAAATGCTACAAGGGTATGAACCTTTATTCCCTCTTAGGACTCAGTATTTAATTAGTCTGTTATGGCTGCTAATTAGCTCTTCCTGCATCTTCATTTCCAGTCATGAACTTTTAGGGCTGTGATTTTCAAAGTTTGCTGTCACGTCAGAAATGGTCAGTTATATAAATATGTGGCTTCTTGTTTTCCCATGGACATTATCTAAAATTGCAGATATTTTTGATGCTGTAAGGTATTTGAAACAGTAGTAAATATAGGATGATGTTCATTAAATGAATTGGAAGCTATAGGTTTCAAAATGTCAAGTGTATTGTGCATGACAGCATCTACTTGAAAATAATACCAAAGCAAGCTGTCAGACAGCAAGGCTTCCTTGTGCACCAGGTGAAGTGGGGTGGCTGCAGTGATTTTTCTGTTGAAGGACCATGCACGCTCACTTTTTAGTGGATTCAGACTGTTTTGTGCTGTTTGTCTGTGGAGTTGCTTCTTCTTAATCCGGTTGGAGAAAGTAAAACTTGTAGCAGGTAGGCACACAGTGACAAGTTCATATAAATGCATGAGAGAGCAAGCAAAGAAAAGTTATAGTTTAAACAAGGGTTTGCAAACAGCACTTAATAACGTTACAATGTCTTTCAGAAGATCGAGCACACACTACAGTGGGTTCACACTGGTCTTTTTAGCCCCAGTAAATATCACAACAAGTGTCAGTCTTTTGTGTGTTTATCTTAGGAAGTTACAAAAAAGTACTCTATCACATTGTATCTAGAACACCTTGTTCCGTCCCTGGGGTTTCTTGGTGTTTTTTTTCTCAAGGGAAAATAGCACGTGTTTCACTCTGATCATCAGTCATCTAGCTCGATGCTGGAATCCTGACTGTGCTGTGGTGAAAGGTTTCCATGGCTTTGTCTATCTGCCTGTTGCTTTCATTTCCTCTGAAAATTACAACTTGTGCTTGTGAGGGAGATGCGCTGTCATGGTTATTATGGATCTGTGCTCAGAGGCAAATGAAGAGCATGATGGAGAGAGAGCATTTCCCGTTTCCTCCCAAATAAGAAAAGAGTTAGGTCTGAGACAAATCCATTTTCTGACAGCCTGTGCCCCAGATGTCTCGCTTCAAAACTTAGGCAGCTCCAGACCTTAACTACTGTGAATTGCAATAATGGACAGTTTCACTTGCAACTTTTATTTTGAGTTCAGAGTGGAAAAGCTCCTTAAATTAAATGTGGTGGATTGAATCTTCAGAGGTTGCAAAGGCTGGGCAGTGGTTTCCTCTTCTCCCCCTCTCCTGCATCCCTGTCTCCAACAACAACAACAAAAAGACCCCAGCAGAAAAGGTTGTGTTTCTGCAGAAAAGGTCATTTAGTACATGTGCTTACTCCGTGTGAGTCAACCTGTGCGGGAAGAGCTCAGCACTTTGTCTAGACTGTCTGCATATTTCTTGACATGAATAAGGGTTGGCCTTTATTGCTTACTTCATCTCACCCCTATGTTATGCTTGGATAATGCCTCATCTGTGAGATACGAGGAGACTTTATAGAGATGGCTGTTTGTGCAGTGGAGCGTGTGGTCATTCCAGCTTCATGGTAATCTGACAAAGTGGGTAAGAGTAGTAGTATGAAAATGGCATATAGCATTAGTGGAAAAATTTAGTTACCACTCTTTGTCCCTTTTCCATGTAACAAAGTAATCTCTGTTCATCATTTCTTGTTACCCTTCGACCCCTTGTCACACTGGTATTAAGCCCATTACGTGAATGAAATGTGTTCTGTAAACTCAGGTCAGTTCTTAATGGACAATAATTCAAATGATGAGACACGTCATTGGTTATAATTTACTCTAATTGATGTGCTTTTCCCAGCACAACTCCAGTGCTCAGACAGCAGGAGCATGGATGTTATTAACCAGGGCAAGTGTGAAGGGCGTCCCACTTTTCTACGTCCGGTTTTGTTTCCCTGGATCAGATGCAAGGTAACTTTCATCCAGCCAAAAAGTCTTTCAGGTCATGTACATATAAACACCTTCAACCTGAAAATCAGCCAGAAAATTCCTGCCTACTTTAATTTTATTAAATTTGAATGCTGTTACAGGCAATGACAGATAACAAGCAGGCAGTAAAAAAAAGGTGATGCTGCAGTGCGTGTGTCTGCTGTGGCTTTCAACCATTGGTCACAGATTCCTTCCTTCCAAGGAGCCTAGTCTTAGGGCAGCATTTCATAATTTTATATCTATATATATTTTATATATATATATATACACACACATATATTTATATTTATATACGAATATTTTATATTCTTTGAATTACCAGAAGTTTGAAGCCCTCGTATGTGGAAAAGCAGAAGACAGAAAATTTATTTCTGAAGGTGCTACTTGTGGCAATAAGAGTGCATTGACTTTTTTTCTAGCCCAGGACTAAGACTGAAAAAATGTTTTCAGAAGATGGACTGACTGCACTAATACTGTATGTTAATGTAATTGGCCATCTTAAAATTGTAATGCCTTTGATTTATTTAAATATAGAAGAATAAATATTTCTCTGTTTTGAGCAGACAAAAGTAGACATTTATTCCTGCAGAGTGGAAAGCTTTCATGAACTTTAATAACTGCAGGAACTGTAAAGTTTTTTTGTTATGGAAAGACTGAAAATATTTACTCCTCCTCTTTCTTAGACTCCCTCAGAGCTGCCAAAGACTACAGGCACCTGTGAGCCAATGATAAAAGAAAGGCATTTTCTTAATGGGAATCAGATAGTGGTTTCATGCACAAGAACAGTCACAAAGCGCAAGAATTTACGTGTTCCTTTTAAGCTATTAAGTCACATTTTTTAAGATCTGTGTTTGGGCCTGTTCCTGGGTTTCTGAAAAGCATTTACTTGTCATTCTTACAGTGTAAAAAAGTTGACTGTCACCTGCTGTTTTTTTCTCCTGAAAGTCCCCTGCCTGCCTGAATATTTAAAAAGTGTCTTAATTCCCATAGTTTAGGCATGCTATTAATTGAGGGGGGAAATTTTGTAGGCCTTTAGGACAGCTTCTAGGATCGTTATTTTAATCCCAGGGAGTTTTGTTCATTTTGTGTGGTGGCAAATGCACTTCTACACTGATGCACAGATTTTAATCTGCTGTAGTGCTCAGGGTTTCAGCCATTTCCTTACTACAAATGAATAATGAATAAGCTGTGGTTTGAAAGCTAATGGTTCAAGATGAAATCAAAAGCTCATTGCAACATGGATGATATTCATTTGTCACCTCCATGGAAACATCTATTTATCAAGACACTGCAGCTAAGACTGTAACAAGAAAGTAAGTAATTGTTGGAATGCAGGGCTTTTGCTGAGAAGCAGATTTGGTGAACAAATGATAGGATTACACAGGAATGCAGCATTATTTTTGAAATTGGATTTTTTTAAGTATACATAAATCTTTCACCTCAAAGGATATGGATTTTGTTGTGTTTTGAAAAGTTTAAAAATACCAGTAGAACGAGGAACAAAAAGCATAGATATTCTAGGAGATCTCTTCCATTCTGACCTGTTGTGGTCCATGTGCCTGAGAACTTGTGGTTAATTTCAGAGCTACAGAATTGCATGCCCCCCTTGCATCCGAAGTATGGCAACATGCCCCCCTGTGTATAATATGCCACCTACAAACTTAACTGGATTTAACAGTTAGTGCTGCTTAGCAACAGAAGGAATTTTGTTAGGTAAATTCATGACAGGACAAACCTATTTCAAAGTTTTCCTTAGCTGACTTTGGGTTATGTCCTGTATTTCTGTTAGTGGGAAGCTTGCAGAAGAGGCAGAAAGGTACAGTAGGTACCATGCCCTAGGACTGAGCCCATCATTTCTTGTCTCAGACAGATTATGCTTTTCTCATTTAAATAGTCATAGTAGTGCAAGTCCCAGTCCTGAAACACTGTTTAATATGTCATTCCATAACAATCTTGAGTTTTTAGTTTTATGGATGTAATGCAGTGGATTCAATACTTTTTTAGTACTCTTAAGACAGCTTTAATTGCATGGCAGGAGGTAAGCTCAGAGTTTGAGAGGCAACAGAAAGAGCATCGAAGGCTTTTTTCCTAACTTTTGTTTATAGTGCGCTTCAGCTTTTTGAAGCGGGGAAGAGCTTTCCCAAGCTGGTGCTACTGTCTCCCAAGAATGCCATGTGTCCTTGCTGGGACAGATGATGCAGGAGGGAGAACAGCCCTTTTTCCCACTCAGAGTTTGCCTGAAGTTTCCACAACCAGGTAAAGTAGTTACCCTTCTTCCTCAGGAACAGGGTCAGGGATGGTTTGGCTTCTGGGAGTGAGGTTAGTCAAGACAGGTAGTGTTGTAATATGATGTCCAGGCAAAGCTGGTGAGGAATTTGTTCACAGGCCATAGGCAAAACTGACAGGAACTGGTGGTGGTGAGAATTGTCTCCTGTAAATTATGGACACATAATCTGTTCTGTTATTATTTCTGTCCCAATTTTGTTTATGAATGTGACTTATACTGAGGTTGGGGGTTTATTTTCTGTCTTTTTAAGGGAATGGGTTATTTTGGAGCATGCTTATAGCCCGTTGTCAGGGGCTTTTGCTTCTAAACCTATAAAATGTCTACTTATTATCCTTTGCAATTAGTTTCAAAACTCAGTTTGTTTTTTTTTTTAAATATCGCAAATAGATTTTGCAGAATGTTTACCATGTATGTGGCAGTTCCACAAATGAAGCACACATTACTTCCAGTGTGTTAGCAGTACTCGTGACATGGGGAAGCATTTTTATGTTAATACAAATAGTGCAATTTACTGGTTACATGAAGTATGCATGGTAGTATGTACACCTGAATTGATATACTATGGTGAGGATGTTGTCCTGTAGTGCCTCTTGTCCCATGTTACTATAGAGATGGAAGATGCTTCAGCAGGACCTGTTTGTTGGCTCCAATTGTCAAACCTGTAGCCTCTCCTGTTACTTCCCAAGGGCAGAGTATTCTTTCACTGTCCAAAAGTGAAAAACAGGAGATGAAGAGTAAGCAGAGAAAAAACAGGCTGGCAATAAGACAATTGAGGCAGAAGATATTAATGGGAAAAAAGAGTGAAAATGAGGGAGTGATGGCAGGAGAAAACGAACTGAAGGAAAAAATCAAATGGCTGAAGCTGGGAGGGGCCACTGGAGGTCATCTGGTTCAACCCCCCCACCCCGATCAGGCAAGGTCACCCAGAGCCGGCTGCCCAGGACCGTGTCCAGATGGCTTTTGTGTATCTTTTAGGCTGGGACTCCACAGCCTCCTTGGGCAATCTGTGCCAGTGCTCAAGTCACCCTCACCTTAAAATCTGTTTCCTGATGTTCAGGAAAAAATGGGAAAAAGTGTGAAAAACAGATTTCACGCTATGAGCACTAGCTTGGGTGATCGCTCATAGCCAAGCATGCCTTTAAGGAAAGCTAAGTTAATGCATCTGAAATGTGAGAAAGGGAGAAGGGCTTTCTTCTGGCTAGGAACAGTACATTTTGCACGCTTATAAAACCAGAAGTCACTAGTTTTGAAGTTCTGCAATGAAAGCTCCCTGGAGGATGTAGGAGTTCTCTATTTATGATCCTGTGTCCCGTCCCCCGTCCCGCCCCTTACTTCTGCATTTTCCCCTTCAGCCTGTCTGGAGATAGAGATGCCTAGTATGAAGCCGCAAGTCTCTTTGCTAGAGCGTGCTGAAGAAACGGAAGAAACCGAAAGGAGCGGCGGCTGGGCCCTGCCCGCAGCATCGGGCTCTGCGGAGCCGCAGCTCCCCCGTGTGTGCAAGCGGGGGGCGGCAGCGGCGCCGGGGCCGGGGGCTCCGCTCCGCACCGCTCCGCTCCAGCCTGCCTGGTACGGTGCAGCTCTTGGCCTGCGTTTTCTGAGCGTGTCATCAACAGGCATCGCCGCTTTCAAATGAAGAATTCCAATTTAATAACGCTAACATTTAACGTGAAATAAACTTGCTTAAAATCATGAGAAACCAAGCAAGTTCATCCTAAGTTGCTGAGCTGGAGTATGTGGAGCGTTTGAAGCGTGCACTGGATAATTAAAATGGAATGAAGACCTCTGCAGCCCCTGCAGATGGACAAGGAACCGTTTAGCCTCCTTTAGAAGCAGTATTGATTTCTCTGAATATTCACGGCTGGTTAGGAGGGAAGACAAGGCTGCTGCATGCTGTTAGGATGATGGTTGTTTTTCCAGAGTGAATTCATTCTGAAGTGGCCACTGATGAACTCAGGAAGGTAGACGGTAATCTTGGCACAGGAAATATTTTAAAACATGCCCCAGATGGTAACTTAGAGCTTTATGCTCATCTGAGCCCTCAGGTTGGTGGAGTCACTGTGCCATTCCAAACAGCCGGTGTTTTTTACCCCCTCTGTAATACTTCCATCAACTTTTGGGTCACTCGGAAGAAATTAATACATTACTTGCATGATCAAGTTTCTGTTTGCGGAGGCAAGTTCTAATGTAGTCTGGAGGATCTTTAGATCTGTCTTATGAATATCTATTGATGCTCTTTTCTTTTCCCTACCTGTGTCTAGATTTTAATTAGCCTTTAGTATAACCCTTCTTTTAGATAACCCTACAGGTTATATAAATCTGTAGGTTTAGGAAGTTTGGGGACAATTAAGGATGCAAAGTAAATGTATTTATGAAGGTAAACTAGCAAGGCTGGTTTTTACTGAGACTCTGAGCTACTACATCTGTCAGCAGTGAGATATATCTGGAAGGTAATTCAAAGCACTTAGTTTTCCTCCTGCTCTAAACCACCTTTTTTAAAATCTGTCCCTTTCCATTGAATAACTTTCTGTTCATGAAGTTAACTTTTGTGTATAATAGCAGGAGAAAAGAAATAAAATTTATTGTAACTTAGGTTTAGAGGAATATTAATACCTACACTATGCCCAAATCATATATTACCAAGTAAAAATCTCTATAAAACACCTTTCAAAGTCCTAATACTGGCCTTACACAGAATGCATCAGTGCTGGTGCTAAACTGTCTGGCTCCTACTGAGAGTTTATTTTAGGTCCTTGTAGGTTACTTATATACCAAGTTACTTCTCTGAAGGAGAGAAAAGCAATTTTGTATGTTTTCAGGTTAATTTTTATTATAAGAAGGGAAAACACACCCACAGCCTCTTGGCTTCTGCAAAGAAGGGTTATATTAAAGGCTAATCATCTTGAACAAAAGGCAAGGTAACTACCTCTATAAAAACGCAAAGGAATGGAAAGAAGTATCTTTGGGGCTTGAAAGAGTTAACTTGATTTTAAATGATGGGGAAAGCTCAAGTAAGGGTGTACGTTTGAGGTGTTTTTGGCTAAGTGAGTCTGTTGCCTGTTATAAATTTGCTAGAAATTTGTGATTACATAGGTAATACAAAACAAATGCATGTCATATACATTGCTGCCAAACGTACACTGAGAAGACTAACTATGCAAAGCACCCTTGAACGCTTATGCACTTGGCAGCGTTCTGCAAACATGTTGTAAAGCTCTGATTTTCTGTGTTCATATTCCTCTTTTTCAGGTTTTTCCTTTAAGCAACAAAAAGACTCAAATTTGGATTCCAATATCAGGTTGTTAGTGCAGTATCTCTTGAGAAAGGAAAGCATCTCATATTTTTGCTGAAGCGTTACCTGCGCCTGCTGAAAGTTATTAACAACACTTCCAAAGTAATGAAGCCAGCCGGAGTAATTGGAGCCTTGCCATTAATATAAGTGAGAGTGCTTATCCTCTGTCACATGCCTAACGTTTGTGAATATCATTCAAGGACTCCTTGAAGAGTCCCACAACTAAGACTGGCTCGTAATTACTTCCATCCCCATCAGAGTGTGTCACCATCTGTGGGCTATGTAGCCAGTTCCTTCTTGTTGCTTTTGTTTGACTTGATAATTATTTTTTTTTAATGCTGCACAGATGTCCCAGCTTTGACAATTAGTGTATCTGTAGCTTCATCTTTGCTTTCAGGTGGTTAAGATACTTACCTTTTTCCCCTCTTTGCTTCTGAGCTAGCAACCCAGTTTCTCGGTTAACAAAAAAACAAAACAACAAAACAATAAAAACACAACCAAAACCCAAGGAAATCCCAGCCAACCAAAACCCAACAACAACAAAAGCATATGCAAGCACAGGAGAGAGATTTAGGCTATGAGATTTTATAGACATACCTGAACTTAGGAGAGTTAACCAGTTTGGACAAACCTTCATCTGTTTTGTTTTGTTGTTTGTTTTTTTTCTTACAGGCCAGACATTTTCTGGTTCATTATGTTGGTAGTTACAAATTGTATCCTGGGATCTTTAAATCTGTTCATATTGATACACATAGAATGTGTAGAGAAATATATATGGATTTAATTCAGTTAATCATGGATTATGGAGTTAACTCCAAATATATGTTCACCAAACAGGTGAAATTGCTTTTGATGCAAATTTCTCTTCCCAACATGGTGCTGTTTTCTGTTACTGTATCTTTCTTTCTCAAATCTATCTACAACTGGCAGCCTCCTGAATTGCAAATGCACTAATTTCTCCTACGTGTAGCCTTTTTCATGTTTCTTTATTGCATCATTCCCTAAAAGATGTAGGATTTCAGACGTAAAGGATTTTTAGTTGAAGGCTATTAAGTTTGAGTTTGTAATAGGTAGTAGAATCAGATTATAGGTGGTACAAGTTGAAAGATTGTAAAGTTGTGTAAGGAACAGCCAAAGTACTGAATGGTTTGCTGGACTTCTGGGCCTGCAATTCAACAAGTTATTTAGGGCTGTAGTGCCTGAGCACAGATTGCTTCATCTTTTAAATTTCATGTGGGTTTTGAGTCAGTTCTTCTTCAAATGTGTGTTAAATTGCATATCATTTCCAAGCGCATCTGGCAAATACTTTTGATACGACTGTTGCATGTAAGCAATACTGCACTGCCAGCAGAGATGTGCATCTGCATCACGGTGTCAGTTTGATATATCTTATTACGTCAAAAAGAGTCAAAACTCGTCCAAATTCATTTGGAGCTTATTGTGTCTCCGCATGTTTCCTCTAAGCTATGCTACAGCTTAAAATAAGTCACCCTCAAGGTGCACAGATGAGGATAAACTTTCTAGTAATTAAGCATGAATGGAATGGTCTTCACTTGTGGAATCTATAAATATGCAGCTGTCGGTTTAATGATGAATGCTAGAGGGTTGCATGGCAGCCAGAAGTTTCCCTTTACATTTTCTTAGGCATCAAGTATATTTTAAGGATATTGGTATCGGTATATTCCAGTCATTTTAATCTTAAAATTAAACAACTCTGGATACCTACTCTTAATAAAAGTACCCCCTTTGACAGTTTATAGCTGAGAATAACATTACAGTTTAAATATTAAAAAAAAATTCTAGCAAAATACAAGGGATTTTGAAGGCATCGTTTTCTATATCATCGTGCTAGAACTTTCTGATATGCTTGACAAAGCTCCTTTTCACCTGTCATTGCTTGTGAATTTATTCTGTGTTTTGCTGCCCTGGATTTCTTTGAAACTTTAACTGACGCCATCTTTTTGTTTAGCCACCTTTTCACAGGTTTCTTTTTAATTCTTAAATCCTTGGGTAGTCAATTGTGTCTCTACCACTACTTGTAAAATACTTTTTCCAAGTGTCAATCTGAGGTTTTTGCTGGCTTTCTTTGGGGTCACATCATATTCATGGATTTGCAAACTCTTCTCATTTTTTACTTGCTGGATTTAGTAATGTCCCAGCATTTGCTGTACTGAAAGACTCACAAGAATAATTTGAGTTCTACTGAGAAACATTTACATGGGAAAGCAATCTCCACGTTCAGTGTGCTTCAGAAATCTTAATGGTTGTAACTAGCTTGTCTGTGTAGTGGCGACAGTTTTGATCAAGGTGTCTCTTCCACAGAACTGAGCTTAAAATTCCAGATTTTTGTGATTATTGCTTGTGTGCTTGTGTCTGCTCTTCATCCTTAAGCTTTTGAACTCTTTCACATTGTAAATCTTTCTAAGTTAGATTCTCTCAGCGTATTTCCAACTTTTGCTGCTCTGTCCTAAGGAGTCAAAGCCCAGTTACAAGAATCACTCTGCTGGACCCCAGTTATGGATTACACATTTTTTCTGAAGGACACAGTCTTTGTTAATGGAAATATCTTGAATTTATAGCAGTTACTAGCAAGACAATTTCTCTGATTAATTTCCCAAGAAATGCCCTTGGGGAAGTATACAATTTGAACAGTGGCTTTGCTAGATACTTGTATATTAATATTAATGTTTATTTAACATGCTCTCTATCCATCTTGTTAACATCTGTTGTAATAACGGAAACTTGCCAAATAGTTTCAAGAGAGATGGCGATGAGTCTGTGCATCTGAATGTCTGTTTGGATTGGACTTTAGATTTATTGTCTATATTTTGCACTTAGAAGAAAGGGAATCTCTCAATTTTCACTTTTCTTGAGCACAAAGAGCTTTGATACTTGAATCATTTGATCTGGTTATTGAAAGGATTACTATTATTGTTCGGCCCAACTGACCCTCTGGAATTTGAGGAAGGTGTTTAGCTATTCAAGGATTTGCATTTTCTGCTATTTTATTGCCCTTATCGTTACATGAAATGCTACATTATCAGCATATTTGTGATGTTTTTATACTGGTCACACATTGCCGCAGTGTGCAATGACTTGTTGAAACCTGGACTTCTGTTTTCTCTTTTCCTCCTTTTTTTTTAGAAGTCAACCATGTCGCTCTTTTTCAGTGTTGCATGCCAAACCTTAACTTTGCATGTCTATCTAGCCAAAAGGCGTCATACATCTCAGTTACGTTCCAGACAGTATACGATGGAGTGCTGTCTCACATGCTTTTTATTAATGATTATGCCTGAAAGAAAAGCAGTGTACAGCATTGGTGGACCACAGTCCACCATTAGTCAGTAAGCTAACATGAGAACATTGTGTCATGGACATTAAGGTGATGCCTGCATTGTAGCACTGGAATTTTGGAATTAAAATGCTTTCAAAGACGGAAAAATAAGTCTCCCACCTCTAATTGTATTTGGGTAGATACATGTTATTGCACAGTCCATCTGCTACTTGAATCACTAGTTGAAATCTGATTCTGCTTCAGGCACAAGATGTGATAGGTTCGGTTCAGATATTAATAACCCTTACAAATTCCATGTTTTTACCTGCTTCTGCAGCGCACACTACCTCTCTCACAAGAATGACAAAGCCAGAAATATTCCCACATTTGATAAAATCATACTGTGGGGCAGGTTGCTCTGAATCCAAAGACCAGTCCAACTGAAAGGAAATCTTTTATTCCAGGGGGCTTCCCAGAAACTGCCTCCTTGAATGCCACCAGGTGGACCTGATGACATGGTAGCCTCTAACTTGGATGCTTTCTTAATGCTGTATTTGACTATGACTTTGACCTTTTCATGTATCATTCAGTAATGTATATAATACAATTTCTGTTATAGAAGGATTTTCAGTATCTAAAGCCAAATTACAAATCAAGATTTCCATCTTGATTTGGATCCAGGTGACTAGTAAATTGTATTCAGACCAATTCCCAGATAAGCGGTGTCTCCTGCAGTCTCCAATGGAAAACAATGCGGTCTCCCAGTGTCTCAAAAAGCGGTTGCAGCTTGCTGCCACAATTCCCAGCTGGGAAGGTAGAAAGCAGCATCTGGCCAGCCAAGCAGATCAGGACCCAGCTTATAGCTTCCTGCTGAGCAGAATTTGGCAAAAATAAGTAGATGTCTAGAAAAATACATAGTGGACCATGGTTAAAAATCAATCAAGTACTTAGAATCTAAGGGTTAAATCAAGGACTCATACTTGACATAGCATACGTTTGATAGATCTCTTAACTGAAAATGGAAATAACAGTATTGTACACTTGTGGGTAAAATAATGAGAGTGTCTTTGGGTGAAGATTTGTATTGAATTCGAGAAATTGCAGTCAGAAGGCTTTACTGATCTGCAAGTATTTGGAAAAAGCAGATTTGGAGAAAAATTGATCATGTGCACCTTATTTTTGAGATTTATGAATGAAATCCAAGTTTGCAAGATTTGGGGGGAAATACAATAAAACTTCTTCAGCAGTAGGAAACCCACTGATTGCCTTATGAGGAAATGGGCCAATATAACACATTTATTAAACACAGTAAGCATGGCAGTGTTTCATTTTGTCTAGCACTAGAAGCTTACCCTGAAAAATCTTTTTATCTGTACTTTAAAAAGACATTTCCTTCTTAGCTCCAAACCTGTAATTATAATTCCCAGAAACTGGCACCTGACTGCATTTTTCTTTTGAATTAATTCATTTCACCTAGCTGGTCTCTACCCCCTCATTTACCTACTCTAAGCAACTAGAAGGATAGGATTAAATCATCAGCTAAAATTTGTCATAAAATGTGAACAATGAAAATTCATGATTGATTGTTATTGCTTATTTTAGAAACCTTACACACAGCCGTGAGAATCTAGTCCAGTACTCCGCTGTTGATTACAAACATAACAAAGCTGTGGATTTCAATTTTTGAATATATCTGGCATGGTATTCTAAAAAGTAATACTATCCCAACCACTTCAAAAAATGGCATTTTCACTTGTACGTGACTGATGATTGAAAAGACACTTGCGGCCTTTGAATTGTAGGGGTTTTATTTATAAGAGGTTTTGTCATACAAAGGCATTTTTCAGCCAATGAATTCTCAAGTGTCACTGCTTTTTGAAGAACGTACTGACAAACACTTTAGATGGTTTGAGAGACTGCTCTGAAACCAGCAGCTTTTGTTCAAGTCCAGTTGCAGGAGTACAATGATTTGAATGGTAAATAAGTAAAAGCAAACACCGTCTTGACACAGAGGGTATTTGCCACACTAGTGTAAGTGGGTGAAGAAGCTTCTTTAGAATTCCTCACTCATTAGATCATAAGCAGCATATTCTATGCTTAATTTTTCTGTGCTTAATTTTCCTATTCCTGAGTATTTAACAGGAGAATTCAGTAATAATCTGGAGTAAATAACTCATAGGTGTACGGTAATGTATTTATCATCTTCAGCAAAAGACAGCTTGTATAGCTACATAAATGGTTTCCCTTGTGCATACACATTCTGAAATTCAGATACATTTCAGCAGAAGTGCAGAGTTGTGTGAGATAGTATCATGGTTTTCCTGCTAATAACTTGCAAGTGTTTCTGTTTTATTTGCCCAGTCTTTGAAACTATTTCAGTACCTCTAACAAGGCTTCACTGAAGCACCTAAATTCAAAGAAAAATTATTTTGCTTAGCCATCAGAAATTAGAGTAATATTAATTTCCTGGATTATGTGAGTTCGCTATTTACTTTTAAAATATTGCCACCTGTTTGGACAAAAATACAGGAGGGCTGCTGGAGTCTGCACTTTGTGTGTCTGACCACTAAATGGTAGTGTTGTATTGCAGCTGATAAAGTAAAATACATGAATATGGCAGAAAAAAAATAAAATCCAGATGTAGTTGAACTCTGCCATCAACGTCTCAACTGTTTCTCCATTGGCCCATTAATTACATCTTCTGCTGTTAAATCAGCCGTTCTCTCAATGTCTGATTGTTCTGGAAAAAACACCCTCTGTTTACAACTAATTCATTTTAAATGTGTGAGGAGTTTTTTCCTCTCCATCCCTTTACAAGCTTTGTTATGCTATTTGAATTGTCCATCACAAGCATGCTGATCTGTGGTGCAATTGCTGTGTGATTAACAGGAGAGTATTTTATGGTGGCTAGCAGGTTTCTGTTTCCTTTGATGCAAGATGACTGTATTTGATGTGGCCAAGTAGTTCATTATTTAGGATAAATCTTTATCTGGCATATACATTTGACTTTTATAAGCAAGATTGTCTGGGCAGTGGGGCTGCAAAGTTATGTCCCTTTTAATTTTGGTGTAGGAACATGCATTGCTAGTTTGACAGAGGAAAAAAATGCTTGGGTTTGTACTTGTGACAGATGGGCATCCCGCTTCTTAATCCAGCTGGACTTCTGAACCTGAAGGTTCACTTTCCTGCTTCTTTGCCAAATAACATAGCTTAGAAATTGCTGCAGTCCTTGAATGGCTCATAAGTATGCCTTTCTGCTTATTTGCCTGAATAATCTATCAGTACTTTATCTTTTGTATTATTAATTAAAGTCTGTATTATTAATTTTAAATATTAACATGTAATTAAAATATTAATTTAACTATAATTACAAACAATATCATGAATAATAATACAATTTTTTTTGATATAACACCTGTGGTGTTCCCTGGATGTGGGAGCAGTTCTGACTTGTGCTGCAATGCACAGATGATACCCAGCGAGCTGCAGCTTCCAGGTAAGTGTTACTGAGCAGAGCAGCTGGGAGAAGAGAGCATCCCTCTGTCCTTTCTTGGTATGAGTACAGGAGGCAATAATAATGCCTAATCCCACTTTTTGTGTCACGCTAGGGAAGACAGTAGAGGACATATGGCTGCTTTATGATTTATTGCCTTGCTTTATGCTGTAGCAGCCTCTTGTCTGCCAAGAAGATGCTATGGGCCACTTGCTGGACGACAAAACAATAGGATACAGGTCCAATTCAGAACTTGGAGCAAATTGTGTCTCTTTGTTGGCTTTATGAGGTGTGGGGGTGTTGGGGGTGTGTTGGCTCAAGCATTATGTGGCCTGTTGTAAGCAAGTCATTGCTTGTTTGTTACTGTTCGTGATTTGTGTAGTTTTAGGAATAGCTAACGCCACAAGGTACTTTCAATCGAAACATATGATATACCTGGCTGGAAATGCAAATTCTCATTTTGTAGGAAATGACAAACCATAAAAATTTTGAAGCCTAAAAAGAAGCAGAGTTAAAATTTACCATTCAGATTTTTTTAAGTACTTTTAGTCTTAGGATTTTGCTTTGGTGTTGAGTGAGTTATGGGACCTTGAGTATGAGTATCTATATAAAGAAGTACCAGTGTGATGTTCTTACTGTGATGCTCTCCTTCATCAGTTCATAGATATCTATTTAGATAGAAAAATCTCTGCAGCCCTCAAACCTTGGATTCTGACTAAATAATGGCATATGTCAATAACTTGGGGAAGTGCCTAAAAAGGAAGATGAATCAGTTTGTGGATAACTCAAGACCTTTGTTGAATCCATATTGGAAACCAAATTAACATAAAATATAAAGATAAAATACATAAATCACAATGAAAAATTGTTGCTTGCTATGTAAACAGTACAGATGCAGGTTTCCCTGATCTAAACTGTTTATGATAGTCACTCTCAAAACAGATTAGCAGAAATAAAAAAGGGTTGGAAGAAATTCTACTGAGAGTTGTGTTTTTCTGTGGATATCATGAACCTGCAATGCAGGTTTTGCAAGAGCAAAAGCTCATGCTTCATTGGTCTTTAACTATTAGAAGGGTGGGTGAAGCTAGTAAAGGTATTTGGTCACCTCAGATCTGGTAACTGCAAGATCCAAAATGCTTCTCTGAAATGCCTACAATTAATTGCTTTGGATGGACTGGAATGCTACAAGGCAGGAGCTGGACAGTTAAAGTAAAAGAGGTATACTGAGTTAAGGTTTCAGTAATAGTAGCAAAGTATTTGAGATCCCTTTTATATAGGGAGTTAGGGGGCAAAGTAATATCCTAAATTTAGGAACTAAAGTAAACGAGGAACAGACTAAGATTATGGACTTGGGTTGCCAGTAGAGTTTTACATTTTATATTGTAGGCTCTGAAATTGGAACTATAGAAAGTGCAGAGTTTCCTGATGACTGACATAGTACAGAATAAGAGGAAGGAGCCAAAGATTAAACCACTCCAAAATGTAAGAGTGGTTTGAAATTGCAAAGTAATGCATTGATTGCAGTTTTTGCCAGCAGGAGAAGAACTAAATATGGTACCATGAAAACCAGAAGGGAGACTTCCACAGAAATTATGTGGCTCTGATAAATTGGAGTTAAATTGAGAATGAGAAAAAAAGCATTTCAGAAAGAGGCTTCTGATGAATTTGCAAATACTATCCTCAGTGGATTTATGGAGAGATTGTAAAGAGCCACAGCTTAATTCCTGTGGTGCTCCTTAGAGATGCTAGAAAGGAGAACATGTAAGGAGAATTACATTGTGTTGCCAAAGTGTTGTAGTCAGGGTAAAGAGTGAATGGAAAGAGTGTGCTCAAAGAATTCATATGTAGGGGAGAAAATGGAGCCTGGTAGAAGGGGAAACAGGAGTTGCCTTGGGCAAGTTATATTGTTGTGGTGTGTGGTGTCAAGAGCTGAGTTTAGAAGAGAGAACTGAAGTGACAGGGCAACAGTTGTGTTTTAAGTTAGAGGTGTCTGCAAGAACAGGTGTCAGCGCTGGAGGCTTTCAGAAGTAAGAGGTGCAGAAGGAAATGAAATTTTAGTACACAGTGGGGTTTAAATAGTGGAGTGAGCAGGCAAAAGCAACAAGCTGGTTAGAAAACTGGAGGGCAGCAAGTTTCTATTTGATGCAGGAGATGCCCACTCCAGGCTTGATGATGGTGCCTCTGCATTTTTCCTCTTTCCCATGTGAATGTGTGTTAATCTTGTTCCACACTAGCTAGTCAGCGCAATTGTGCACTAATGCAGCTTTCAAAGTAAGGTAACGTTTGAGGAGGAGTCATTTTTGGGTGTGGATAGGAGGCATGTTCTCACTGCTCTTATCCTGTCTGGCATGAAGCAATTTTTGACAGGGGAAGCTTGAACCAGCCATGTCTGTGCTTCCTGCAGAGCAACCATTCTTGAAACTGAGTATTAGTGCTTCTCAGCATTGCATTCATGCATAAACCCATGGGTTCCCTGTTGGGAAATATCCCCTGCTTGCCTCAAATTCTCTAGCAAAGAAACTTGTTTACTAAACTAGTTTTAATCTAACAAAGAAAAGGTCTCAGCTAACATTTCAGGCCAGATACAGTAGTTTCAGTAATTAAAACTGCCAAGTTTCTATTAACTTTATCTGAATTCAGAGGATTAGTTTCAAAGTTTTAAAAAAGATTTGTCACAAATTAAACACGTTGCTCAAGAAGAAGGTGATGGCACAATTGAAAAACCTGGAATATTAATTTAGATTTTCTTTTAAGCATGCTGTCATTTAGTGCAACACAGAAAAACAAAACAGATGATAGTAAGATTAGTGTTCAAAGCATAGTACAGAAAAGTTTCTCCAGTCTTCAAAAAGGGCAAGAAGGAGGATCCAGGAAACTGCAGGCTGGTCAGCCTCACCTTAATCCCTGGAAAGGTGGTGGAACAGCTCATCCCGGAGGTCATCTCAAAGCATGTGAAGGAAAAGAAGGTCATCAGGAACAGTCAACATGGATTCACCAAGGAGAAATCATGCCTGACCAATCCAATAGCCTTCTATGATGGAATGAGTGGCTGGGTAGATGAGGGGAGAGCGGTGGATGTTGTCTACCTTGACCTCAGCAAGGCTTTTGACACTGTCTTCCACAACATCCTCACAGGTAAGCTCAGGCAGTGTGGGTTAGGTGAGCGGACAGTGAGGTGGGCTGAGGGCTGGCTGAATGCAGAGCTCCGGGGGCTGTGATCAGTGGTGCAGGGTCCAGCAGGAGGCCTGTAGCCAGCGGTGCTCCCCAGGGGTCAGTGCTGGGTCCAGGCCTGTTTGACTTATCCACCAATGACCTGGATGAAGGGACAGAGTGTCCCCTCAGCAAGTTGCTGATGACACAAAACTGGGAGCAGTGGCTGCTACACCAGAAGGCTGCGCTGCCATTCAGCGAGACCTGGACAGGCTGGAGAGCTGGGCAGAGAGGAACCTAATGATGTTCAATAAAGGCAAGTGTGAGGTCCTGCACCTGGGGAGGGACAACCCCATGTACCAGTACATGCTGGGGCTGCCCAGCTGGAAGGCAGCTCTGTGGAGAAGGACCTGAGAGTTCTGGTGGACACCAAGTTGCCCATGAGCCAGCAGTGTGCCCTGGTGGCCACGAAGACCAGTGGGATCCCGGGGTGCATTAGGGGGAGCGTGGCCAGCAGGTCCAGGGAGGTGATCCTTCCCCTCTGCTCTGCCCTGGTGAGGCCACATCTGGAGTGCTGTGTCCAGTTCTGGGCTTTCCAGTTCAAGAGAGACAGGGAACTACTGGAGAGGGCCCAGCGGAGGACTGCAAAGATGATGAGGGAACTGGAACATCTCCCTGATGAGAAAAGGCTGAGAGAGCTGGGCCTGTGTAGCCTGGAGAAGAGAAGACTGAGAGGGGACCTTATCAATGTCTACAAATACTTTCAAATACTTTCAGGGTGAGTGTCAGGAGGATGGGCCAGGCTCTTTTCAGTGGTGCCCAGTGACAGGACAAGGAGCAACAGGGACAAACTGCAACACAAGAAGTTCCTTCTGAATATGAGGAAGAACTTCTTTGTATGTAGCACAGAATGGATGTTGATGAATGCACAAATTGTTGAAGCAGACTGATACTACATCTTCAACAATTTAAAAAGTAGAGCAACCTCTGCATTGCTGACAGAGGAAACAAAATGAAGAGTGGTCAGTCCTGAGCCACTGCTGGTCAACAGGCAGCTGCGGTGGAGGTTATACATGGAGCATGGTGTGACTCCCTTGAGGCTGGGGGTGCTGGTTTGCTTTCCATCCACTCCTGGGAGGCAGCAGGAGAACAAGCTATTTCTGCCAAGTTTGAGTGTGAAAATTCATATGTTTCTATCTATGATGGTGCCATGTTTATGGCCATCTATGATGGACCATCTAATTTGGGGGCACACATAGTGTTTCAGAGGCATTAACCTGCAGTGTGTCCACACAAGCCAGTTGTTAAAGACTAGCTTCAGCCAGTTTGAACCCCTACAGCAACATCTCCTCCTCATTTACAGAGGGCACTCTTGTAATGAGAATCTTGTGATAAAACGCTCTTTTTCACTGAAGAGCTCTCACAGCTTGATGATGCAGTTGTCACCATGGAGATTTCACTGCAACAGAAAAGAATGAGTTCTATGCCATTCAGCTTTGGAAACATATAGCAGATACCTCCCAATACCTTCAGCTAAGCCACCACCTGAGAAGAGAACGTGGATGAGAAGCTAAGAGAGGAAGTACATATATGCTGATCATAAATTATACTTTTTTGTACAGGACTGGATCTCGGAAAGTGGCATGTGTGTAAAAACTGATAAATGTGAAAGGGCATCAATGAAAGCCTCAGAGCCTGAGCCAACAGGAAGGGAAATAGACTTGCCTTGAACTTCAAGGCAATATTCAAATGTGATGCTCTGTGAATTCCTGTTGAAGTCTAATTCATTTCCCTCAGAAAGGGTATTTCTTGCTATTATCCACAGCTCACAGAGAATGGGGTCGGCTGAGGTTCCTCAAAAAAAAAAAAAATTAAAAAAGGGCTAGATAGCAAATTTATTTATAAACAATGAGTATTTTTCTTTCCCCTTCCTGAAAGCCTTACTGAGATGTTTGGATTTCTCGTTTCACAGCAATGACCTAAAGACGATTACACCAGTATGGAATGATTAATTTCTGATTTTCCTGAAGCCATGAAATCCTTACAAATTAGTAATGGCTGTTTTGCTGGTCTTTCTGATAAGGGAAGTTCTACACAGTAAGGAATATATTACAAAACTGAACAAAGCATTTGGGAAAGCTAGTATGGGAGGCAGCTCCATACTGGCTGGGAGATAAATGTAGTAATATAAAAGATGCCTTCTGTTACTGTAATTCTGCTAGGATTCTGAAATTAAACAAGACTGTTAATACATATACAAACAATTTCTGTAGGACTTAAGGGTACTGGTGGATGAAAAGCTGGACATCAGCCAGCAATGTGCGCTTGCAGCCCGGAAGACGAACCATATCCTGGGCTGCATCAAAAGAAGTGTGGCCAGCAGGCTGAGGGAGGTGAATCTGCCCCTCTGCTCTGCTCTGGTGAGACCCCACGTGGAATACTGCATTCAGCTCGGGAGTCCTCAGCACGGGAAAGAGATGGACCTGTTGGAGCGGGTCCAGAGGAGGGCCACAAAGATGATCAGAGGGATGGAGCACCTCTCCTATGAAGACAGGCTGAGAGAGTTGGGGTTGTTCAGCCTGCAGAAGAGGAGGCTGTGGGAAGATCTTGCTGCAGCATTTCTATACTTAAAGTGGGCTTAGAAGAAAGATTTTTAGCAGGACCTGTTGTGATAGGACAAGGGGTAATGGTTTTAAACTAAAAGAAAGTAGATTTATGCCAGCTATAATGAAGAAATTTTTCTGCAGTGGGGGTGGTGAAACACTGGAACAGGTTGCCCAGAGAGGTGGTAGATGCCCCATCCCTGGAAACATTCAAGGTCAGTCTGGACGGGGCTGTGAGCAACCTGATCTAGTGGAAGGTGTCCCTGCTCATTGCGGCATGTGTGTGTGTGTTTGTGGACTAGATGTTCTTTAAAAATATTTTTCAGCCCAAGGTATTACATGATTCTATGATTTATAATCTCTCAGGAAAATCCATAGCTGTCATGAGACTTCTTACTGACTGTCTTTGGTAGCCGTCAGTGAAATCAATTCAGGATCTGATCTGAGATGTTCCTCCATGAGCAATAGACAAAGAATGGGGAAATCGTTAAAATAATTAGTGCAGAGGTGATGGTTAGTGGAAAATATAATTTGAGACGTAAATATTAAGACATTAATAAGGATCAATTTATGTCTTAAAACAAGGAGGGCCTTTGTTTTATTGGAAAAATCAGTCAGAGGGCAAAAAAGGAGAAAAATAGTAGAACAAAGTTTATAGTGAGCTCCTTCTACTCAGGAAGAACTAAAGAGACCTGCCTAGGAATTAAATATTGAGGCTAAGTGAATCAAAAGTAGGAGGAAAATAAAAAAAATCCATAATAAAACTCATAAAACTTGATACAAAACTGAGTCAGAGTCCTAAAATCAGGACTTATTTACACACTGAGGTTTTTCCAAATATATGATTGGGGTTTTTTAACTGTTTCACTGTCAGGGAAATGATGATCAAACTCAATATGACATTGGTTCAGGTTCAAAAAAGCTACTTTAAAATAGCTTTAAAACTTCCCAGTTGGCTGGCTATGGGGTAGAGGCTGGAAGACACTTGCCGCTGATTCTCTGCTTGCCCCCCTCCTTTGGGCTGCTCTTGCCTCGGTAGCCTCATTTACCCCCCTGTTGCCCTCAGTCTGCACTCCTGCCTTGCAGCCTGCCTCTCCTCCTTCCTTTATGCCTCATGTTTTCCTTTTGCCATCCTTCATTTCTCTTTGTCTTTCCAGAAAACCCCTATAACCACTTACCGTTTGAATTCTCCTTACATCCTTCTGCATCTTTTTTGTTTTACCACCTCATTTCTTTGTCCTCACTTTTCTTTCCAGCTCTCCAACAGCAGTGGTGCCTGAGGGCACCCCAGCTTGAGATTTTCTCATTGCTCATCCAAAATAGCTTTCAGCTTTGAGTCTAATTAAGTTGTTGTTATTAAAAGAGGACAAACACACAGAACACCACCACCCCCCCTTCTTCTTCATCCAAGAAGGAAGCATTGTGAAAATTGTAAGAAAAACATGAGAGTTAGTAATCCTGGTGGTGGTGATGTACTGTGCTGTTGCTGTGAGCTATTCCTGAATGCAGGGGAAAATTTGAGTTTCTGATTATTTTTCACTTAAAAATTTCGGAGTCGGTATTAACTTGATATGTGGTCTGCTCTAAAATAATAGGAACATATTCGATTTGCTGTGACTAACATATGCAAAACAAAAATTGTTCTGTTTTTTTTTTGTGCATGTGTGTGTTTTAAATCATGAATTCAGAAAGATCCCTGATCCCACTATAGCCAGAATATAGTGATTATAAACGGTGATTTTATCTGTAGCTTTCATGGCATGCTTGTAGAGAAAGGATTGATTAAATTCCTCTGTCCGTCCCTCCCTCCTTCCTTCCCTCTCTCGTCCCTCTCCCTCTCTTCCCCTTGCCTTTCCCTCTCTTTTCCCTCCATTCCCGCTTCTCTCTCTCTGTCCTTCTGCACCTCCTCCACACCAGTACTGACTGCTCTTTCTCACTTGTCGTGAGAGAATAAAACCAGGTAATGCTCTACAAGCTATTATTCTTACTCTCAGGTCATCTGTGCTCCAAAAGATAAAGCACAATTTCTCACATCGTTTATAGATATAAGAAAGAGAGTCTCCATAACAAAGTTACCAACTTCAAAGAGGTGAGTATTAAGAGCATAAATGTTTCAGGCCAGTTGAGGGAAAACAAAAGGCTCCACAATAGTTAGGATATTTCTCATTGGTTCCAGGTACTCACCTGTTTAAAAAAAAAAGAAAGAAAAGTTAAGGTAGTTTTTGCAGCGGCTCAGCATCTGTGCTATGGTGCAAAGCCAGTCCTGAGGCTAGGATGGAAGCCAAGTTTGCTGCTCTGTTCCCTGTTCTCCTTCTGGGGCAGTTCAGCTGATCTGCTTCATGCTCCCCCAGAGGCTGTGGGTGCTTGGCCCATCTGGATCCCCAAGTCCCCTCTGGGCTTCTAGCGAAAGTACCACAGCAACTGCTGAGATACAAAATAATTTGAGATTCTTCCTAGGCAGACACTTGCATTTCCCACTGGAAGGCAGGTGAGATTCATAAGTTTTTACTAGGACAAGGATTTGTGGGGGATCCAGGCTTCAGCCTGTACAGCTTGCTCAGGTGAGTTTAGGCATGACAAATACTTCTGCCTCTCCTCTGTTTTGCACTGGGTACGTACAGGTCAGCTAGTCTTCTTCACATGACTTACATATAGCCTGAAGCCTATACTAGTGATCAATTTTCTTTGCTGCTGCTTGTCAGTTTTCTTACCACTGATGCGAAGGATTGTAATGCCCGAGACTCCCTAGCCTCTGGTGATGTTACTGTTATTTATCCATTCCCCTACGAGAGTGTGAGACACCATTCACTTTAAATATCACCTCTTTGCCAGAAAGTTTTTTGTTTATAAGTTTCACAGTATGTTTAGTACCAGGTGTGTGGTAGAAAACATTTATTTTTTCAGTTTCTTTTTACTTAAGGTGTATGTTTGACCGTTCCTGCATAGACTTTGTTTTCCTCACTGTCAGAAATGTCCTGGTGGAATATGGAAGATAAAAACTCATTTGTGAAAAAGAAGAAGATGGATTCTGTGACTTGAAAATAACAAAAATGTTCAGGGAGACTTTTGTAATTCACTATTTTTAAAATGGGCTCTATTTAAAGTTGATCATGTGCAACAGAGCACACTGGCCTTTTAAGCATTGGTACAGTCCAGTATGGGTGATACAAATCCTTGATCTTCTAAACTGTAACTTTTGAGGAGCTGTGTTCTCCATAAGTGAAAATGGGTAATAAAAAGCAGGTCCTGTTGCTTAGCTGATGGCTGATAGTGAATAGAAAGTGCTTGCAGATTTCTATCCAAAAAAGCCTGGAAGGGGGTGCTGTGTATTTGTTAGATGCCTTCTGGAAAGGCCCTTCTGTGAAACCTCTGAGGAGTGTGAGCTGAGGATTGGAGAGGGCGAGGGATGTTGAGACATAAAGGATGGAAAATACAGACAGCGAAGGACATTCCAAGGCTTCAAATAAATAACATAAAAAGATATTGGAAGCCTGAAGAGAAGTTATTTCAGAGGGGAGTGGGTTTGGAAAGAACTTAAGCTCTTGCTATGAGCTTTCTAGATAATTCCTAAATTAATAAAATCCCTGGAGACAAGAAAAACTTGTGTATGTAGCGTATGTAGTTTTACATACACTATAGGAAACTGAGAGCATGGAGAAAAGAGGCAAGCATAAGAACACTTTAAATTATGAGTGTAAAGTTTAATAAAATGCAAGGATATCTAAGTAGAAATTATTTTTCTATTGTGCTGATCCTATTTTCTTTCTTATTTGCATATAAATTGCACTGATTGAACCTGAGATGCTTTAAATAGTGGCAGAGTTGAGCCTGGTTAGGTGTTGTTACCTCCATTTTAATGTCTTGGTTAGGCTTGAATAAAATCCTCTTAACTGGGCAGAGACAAGCATTTCTGAGTTTTATTAAATTCATACTTTTTTTTTTTATTATTCAAATATGAATTTGATTTTAATTCGTCCTTGTTGTCAAAATAGATCAATTTTGCGCCTAGTGTGACTTATTATTTGCTCAGTTCTAATACTCTGCTCGGTATAAACATGAATGTAAAGGTTATCACTCCCCAGAAGTGTGTCAAACTTGGGAGGCAACAGGAAATAACAGGATTTTTAATGTCATTTTGTGAATTAGTAGTTTCGTACATGCTGTGGGAGAGGTAGCAATTTCAGAGGAACTTGACTGAAGGGAAGAGATGTTTGAAACTTGGTGGGAGTATGGGGTGGGAAGATAGTCAAGATATGTCTTGTGGACAAAAAAAAAGATGGTAAGTAAATGACTTTATATAAAGGTTGCTGAGGCTGATACACTAATAGAACATAAACTGAGTAGGAGCATGGTAAAAAGCTCTGTCAAATATTAACATTTTTAATGTTGGTGTTCAGGTACTGTGAGGTGTTAAGATGGCAGTCGTGATAGGAATAGGGTTGTGGTAGAGCTGAATTTAAAAATATGTGCATTGCTTAAGGAAAGGAGTTTTGGGGATTACCTTTGTGTCTTTGGGTATTTATTTCATCTAGTTCTACTCTCCATTCCTACTCTGCAAGCAAGTCATGACATGTACCACTATTTTTCTTCCTTGAGATTTTTCTAGCGTAGAGGCTCATAACTGTTGTAGATGCCAAAGCCTTAAGGCATGTTTCCAGGAAGCATGATGTGAATTTTATAACCCTTAGACACCAGTCTCTGCAGATTAGAAAGGTGCTTGCTTTTATGCCGAAGCCTGGAAATACCTCATTGGCCAATTCTTTCATTTGTGTTTTTGTAGGCTCTAAATGCTGGCTTTCCCCCCCTGCTTTTTATGAGGTTAGCTAGACTGTTCTCAAATATTTTGTCAATTTTTAGAGATTTTCATGTGTTACTTTCCTGTCTGTAAACTTGAAAGTCTATTTGTGAAATTATCCTGTTCAAATATTAGTGCACTATTTATTTACAAAACATGATATAAAAAAATAAGCGAACGTAGCCTTTTAAAATCTTCTTGTAAATGTGAAACAGGAACAGAGTTTACCAAATGTCTTTGACTTTTTAAAGGTAGTCAGACACCTAATTTTTTTTTTTTTTTAATTTGTCAAAACTGGAACAGCAAGTCCAATGTCAGATTATGGGAAAGTTACTGATTTTTCTTCAAGAATATTAGTAAAAGTAGTCATATAAATGGAAACATTAAACTGTTAAATAGTGCCTTGTGAACTAAAAGCTCTTGTAAGGAAATTATAGAATTGGAATCAAAGTGGGACCTTTAAAAGTCATCTAGTCCAGCCTCCCTGCAATGAGCAGGGACATCTTCAACTAGATCAGGTTGCTCAGAGCTCCGTCCAGGCTGACCTTGAACATTTCCAGGGATGGGGCATCTACCACCTCTCTGGGCAACCTGTTCCAGTGTTTCACCACTGTCATTGTAAGAAATTTCTTCCTTATATCTAGTCTAAATCTACCCTTTTTTAGTTTAAAACCATTACCCCTTGTCCTACCACTGAAAGTATGTCCCATCTTTCTTATAAGTTCCCTTCAAGTATTGAAAGGTCACAATAAGGTCTCCCTGGAAATCTCCTGTATGGACATGATACTACACCAGTGTAATCCTGATTATTCATATTTGGGAGTAGAAAGGGGTTACCCTTTTACTCAGTACTAGAAGAACCATTACCCACTCACCTGACTGTTCAGCTTGATGCCTTCAAAGAGGCTTCATTTTGACTCTGCTAGTGAAGAGGAAGAGTGTGATGGAGACTCAGTTCACCCATATGAGTTCCATTCCCTGCCAGGGAGATTTTGCTGAAATAACTCCATTTCATTATTCTGCATACAAAGCTGTAACCTTGTTTCATTGCAAAGGATGGACACGTGGGCTCAAAAGCAAATTAGTTATCCACTAAGTACTGAATGGTACCTTGTGCATAAACAAAAGGCATTTGCCTCATACCCCATTGATGCATCATGTAATAAATGTGACAGTTACAGCTTTTTGTCTTATCTCTCTCTTCCTGCAGTGTCCATGAAAGTGTTTCTCACTTGTAACAGATGGTCAGAGCACAGCTTTGAAATTTATCTGGAGATGAAGCCCTGTTGATTCCATTAAAAGTGTTCATGCAGATGGAGACAAGGAGGCATTTGTTGTTCTTACGATTCTGATGATGAAGTATTTAATGCAATGCCTTCCTCTCCTTTTTGCTTGCAGGTGATGTGCCTTCAGGATTTCTTTGGCGATGATGACATTTTTATTGCATGTGGACCAGAAAAGTTCCGTTACCAGGATGATTTCTTGCTGGATGAAAGTGGTAAGAAGGTGTATTTTAAAACTTTTACAACCAGAGTAGAGGGCAGATTTCTATATCACACTAATTAAGACAAAACTGTATCACCTAAATTGATTTCAGAAAGAGCCTAAATATTTTTATTCTTTAAATTCTGACTACTGAAAATAAGTAACTGAAAGGAACAATAAAGTTACCCAGTGAAATATATCTGCCTATCTAGCATCAAACTTCACTTTAGCCTGAATTTTGTATATCATAGGAAATGGTTATGTGTTTGGTGGAACTCCTCTTTTTCCAATGTCTGTCTTAGCATTTTGTCTTTATTTTCTGTTGAATTTATTCTGCTGCTTTGTCATAATCTTTCAAGCTCACAGTTCTTACAACTGAGCTTTATATAATATTTCACAAGTTATATGATAAAGGAAGATAGATACAATTCTGTATGGAAGATAAGTATAATCAGTAAATGCAGCGAAAGTCATCTGAGAAAATTCAGGGAGTTCTGTTTTCTCAGACACTGACTAATACAATAATGTGATCAATGTACATAATCCTCATGTTCAATTTGCAAATACCTATATTGTTACAAAGAATATTTCTAATTTAGGAACCATGGCAGGAAGAAAAAAGCTATGTTTCGTAAATTTGGGGGAAAAAAGTCTACCACTTTAATTGTATTTATTTTTGTGTACAGCAAGATTCAGCAAAGGTTTTATTGCCCCTACACTTTCTCTCAGCCCAGGGTGTGTTTGTAATCCATTGGTATCAGCTGCTCTCATCTTTTTGAAATATCAAAGATCTCAAAGAACAGCTGACTGAAACATCAGTCAGAAAAGAATTTGTTACAGTAATAACTCCTTCATAGTCATCATGTGTGTGTTTTTTTTAACTTCAGTACTTCATCATTGTTTATGATGCTAGATGATGCAGTTGTGAATGATGGTGCAGTTGTATTTCCCTAACTAACCTGTGAAACTGGAAGGCTTCTTGGTTCACTTGGATCCAGACAAATGCTCCATTAGCTTGTGTAGGAGCAGAATAAGGCGGTTTGCACAGACCATACCTTGTAAGCTGAGGGATGAGTCTGAAATGAGTATCTTTCCTACTGGACACGGGAATGACATTTTGTGTCAGGCACAGACAGGAGCAAGCACTCATTCTGCCTTCCTCTAGAGGGCCTTGTAATATGGAAATAAAAATCAAATGATGCACCAGGTTTGCTCTTTGCAATAATGAAATTGCTGTAGTTGCCTCTAAGGTGAAATGTACAAACCATGGAAAAGTAACTTTAGGCATCTTTAGGACAGGAATTAGAAAGGTAAGGGGACATATTTGGGCAGCAGGGGAGTTTCCCAGTTGGCGATGTGGCCAGCACAGTCATTCTTGCCTTTAACGACAGGACAGCCAGGTAGCTGACTGCATAGTCTGGATTCATTTGGGTCTCTGATCTGAAAGATGACATTGGCAGCTGCCTGGCATCTCCTCACAGTGAATCCTGCAGCAGTTTTTCCAGCACTGGCTCAGGGAGAAGTGCTGACAACATATTTGTCTAAATCCCTTTTTGAAGTATATAGCTCTTTTTTGGAGGTCTTGTGTCAAAGTACAGACATAGCCTGACTCTGCCTAGTCTTTATTTGTCTGACATATCATCATCTCTTTGAGTAAGCAGTCTTTCTCTGGAACATTGGTGCTAAAACCCATATTATGCTGAGCTGGAAAAAAAAGCGCTTAAAATCTAGGCTGAAAATACAGCTTTAGCAATTTGTTGTGGTGTTTGCTTTTCTACTAGGTAAAGATTCAATGAATGACTATTTTGAGTATAGGAGCAAAGAAAGAGCATAAAATCAGGCTCCAGACTGTAATTTCTTTGCAAAATGTACTTCAACTTTGCTCTATATTTTGGGGGGAAGTTTGGTATCAGAAAACTTGTTTAGGTTGCTTGCCATTAAAAGCTGATATACCAGCTGATACACATCTACCCAGCCTTTTCTGAGGTAAGAGAGGTAAGAGCAAGATTTGAAGAGAGAATAAGAAAACAGCTGAGCTTTCAGCTTGTTTTGCTTGGTAGATGAAGTTTGTGGGATCACACTGTGTGTCTGTGTGTTCCTCATGGTTAATCTAAGAACATTAAAATTATCACTAAGTGCTGTCCAACTGTGCAAGGCTTGGAAAGCCAGTCTCTGCTTCCCTGAAAAGCAGCTTGAAGCAACACTGTGCTAGTCTCAGTCACTACATCCCTCCAGTGTTTCCCAGTTTCAGCCAGATGAGGAGAATAATAGCTAAGGTGTTGCAGTTTAAAGAATAAAGAAAACCAAAATTTTAAGGTGGGCAAGAAAAACAGAGAGAATGAATACTTAAACAACCACAGCCCTGGGCTTTTGGGAATTGTTTATCAAAGAATACCCTTGTTCTGTGGTGTGTGTTCAGAGCTCCTGATACTAGAGGCAAGTAAGAGACAAAGTTTCTGGGATTGGAAGACCTATCAGCTGTACTGGGATCCATTTTAGCTATCTCTAGGTATCAAGAGAGTAGGTACCTGCAGCTGAGCCAGCCTCAGTAGGTTTCTTTCTTAGTAAATAAAACTTAGACCTATTGACAAGGTAAGATGGTAGATGTTTGATTGACTCAGCTGAAGATGAATGTTTAGAACAGTTAGTGTGGATTATGCTCCAGAACTGTCTGGATCTTTTGTAAAGAGATCTATATGCCTGATTTAGCTGTTCTGAATCTACACTGTATTTCTGTAAAGCTGCTGAAAAAGCTTTTAGGGTGAGATTAATTTCACCCCATCAGAAAGGAAAAGTCTAAAGTTAGTCTGCATTATTCCTAGTCATCTTTCTTTATCCTGCTCCCATGGCTTGCTCCTAGCACAGGATAACACCTTCTAAAAGCCATAGAACCAAAAATTTTAAAAAAACAGTCTAGAAGGCAGTGAATCAATCTTCCTGTCTAACTGTGGAATTAATATTCCCCATTTAATTTCTGATAAACTTGTCTAACATGCCCCTTTAACACCTCTGATGAGGAATCTGTAACTTCCCAAGACATTCTGTGCCAGTGGTGAACTCTCCTCACTGTTTTTCAGTTATCTTACCCCAGATTCCCTTGCTATAAATGAAGCCCATTACTACTTTTCTTATCTACTGTGAACATGGGAAACAGATGATTCCTTTTTCTTTGAAAAAATCTGTGGGCTTCCATAAGCCTCATCAATTTTCTCTTCTTTAGGCTGAACAATTAGTTCAGCCTTTCTTTGTTTAGACTTCAGGCTCAAACCTGTCCTTGAAGGAAGGAGTGTGTTCCTTCTTTCTATCATCTCATTTCTCTGTTTTATGTCTTTCAGGAAGAGGCATTGCATATCCCCTTGGCAATCAGTTAAGAAAAGTCAGTTAATTAGGGACCCATCAAAGAGAAAAACAAGCAGTCGGCACTGTACATTGCAGTATCTTCTCTCTTCCTTGACGTACAGATGGTTTTCATATTAAGCACACAGTTTATCACATGAAATACAGTATCAATAGGCACCACCCCCATCATAATTCCTAGCAATCATCTGCATATCTGACCAAATCAATAGATACAATAGCCACACACACTTCCATCAAGAGAACTGCAGATGGGGCATGAGGATGCATCAGAATGACCGTAAAATTAAGAAGTAAATACTCCTTGTTTGTCAAGCATCAGTGGAAATGCTGTTTTCATAGAAAGTTTTTTTGGGAAAAGCACAAAACCATTGTATTAATGAAGCACACATTACATCAACCCGCTTGTAAGAAGAAATATTCCTCGGCATAGAATATGGCCATGGCTGCTTCAGGCATTGTTAGTTTGCGGTTCTGGAAACTTTCCCAGAAATCCCAGGTTTTCGTTAACTGATGGTGGTTCAGTTTTCAAAGAAAAGAACTCAGAGGATGGTTTTCTATAGACCTCAGCTGTGTGTTGGCAGAGATTAGGGTTTAAGTGCCACGCTCACAAAAATATTTGCAATCAGCTGTTATTTCGGCACCTAAATAGGATTTGGCAATGCAAATAACTCACGGGATTGGCCCTAAATGAGAACATCTCCTTGGATTATACGGATATTTCTTTCTTAGCACTGTAAAATATGAGAGTTTTGCTGGCGGTATCAGACTTAATTTTAAAAAAATTAAGTTATTTTTTATGTTTAGTTAGTGTTGGCTGAGTGCTTTGGAAGCTTAAGTCGCACAAACTGAAGTATGGTGGATTTCATCACATACTGAGATGCATCATGTTAAAAGGCTGCAATGCCAGCTGACCAAAGCCAGTGTCTGCCTCCAAGCAGAGCGTAACCAACATAGAATGTCTGGATGTGAAAACAACTGCAGTTCACTTGTCAAGAGCACATATTACTGTTATGGAAACAATGATGAGAATGACCCTTCTAGGGGAAAATTAGGACTGGAATCTATGAAACTTAATTTCACTTTGATTTTGCTGGCCTGTGTTAGTCCTCAGCTCAGCATCTCTGTGCCAGCAGTGTTACTGCTTCATCTTGCCAGCAGCAGACAACTTGCCAGGAAAATCTGAGTCCTGTGGCGTCCGCACACGTGCGTGTGTGCGTGGAGGCATGCACATGCATCTGATTCAGTAACTGCTGTTAAGGTCAGGAGTATCATGTTTATCCCTGTTAATAACTGTCAGGTTTCTGTAACCTCCATTACTCTGTCCTTCCTAAAAGAGAGAGGAAGGAGAAATCAGTTATAGTCCTCTTCTACCCTGATTTATAGGACAGAGACTGATGTATTAAGCAGTTTTTGGCTGGACTTAGGAGTGGAGAGCATGCTGGCTGACTTACTCTGCCCTCATCAAAAACTCGTGCTTTGGCAATTGGAAAGTAATGGTGGGTTCTGGGGACTCTGAGATATAACTTTGCTTTCAACAGAGGCATAAATATAAAGTGTTCCAGCACGGTGTGATATTTTCAAATGTCAACAACTGCTGGGGCCTGGAGACAGATATTCTGTGTACAATGCAGAAATAAACAAAGGGAGGAGGGACCAGTCCTCTGGCTGTGTGTACCATTTCAGACCAATGGTTCAGAAAGGGCAGAAAGAAAGAAGCTGGGTTTCCTGTGGATTTGCATCCAGTGACCCCTTTATTTTCTTACCCCAAGACCTCCAATTTCATCTCCACCCTCTCATCATGCCTTAGACACTTGCATAGTACCCTCAGCTCCTTCCCATTTGGTACACCGCGGCTTTTCCTCATTCCCTTCCTCACAGTAAGGACATTAACAGGGTGTCTGTTTCATCCAGCAGTGTGATAGTTTCACCACTTTCCCAATAACAATAGGAATATCCCATCACTGAGACCACCTGCATCCCACTGCACTGGAAGTACCTCCGTCCCTCAGCTGGCATGCCAGGCTTGGCTCTAGCTGTGTGGAAGGACTCAGCCACATGGTAGTGTGCAAGTGACTCACTTGTTTCTGTTGTGTTAAACTTTTAAAAGGAGAATGCTGATCTGCAGTTAAATACTAAGAAAAGCCTGTTAGCCTGATCATCAGGTGGTTGTTAATATAATATCATGTGGCGCTCATTAAATAAAATCTGTAGTAACACTCGGGTCGAATGAGCTGTTCACTTGAAAAATGCATTCACAGAACCTCAGGTTTTTTTCTGCGCAGGATTTCTTTTAACATTTGGCACTTTTTTTATAGGTATGTTGCCGATTATATAAGCCCATTTCCTTATCTGTTGTCTGCAAGATATTTGCTTTGAATATTCTCTACTCTGTCTCACAGGTCTACTTATTTGAGACATTGCTTCTCACTTTTCTGCCTAAGCATCTCTAGCAGTGAAAGTCTGGTCATTTAAATCATAAATCTTTGCTCTCCCTAGCTGGCAGATTTATAGACGCGAATAAAGACATTAGAGCTTTCAAGAAGATTACATACGTACTTCCCAGTTCAGATTTATACTGAAATGCCTTTCTTTTCTCTCCCTTCCCCTACCTCCTCACCATGCATGCATGTATATTGCATAGTTATCACTTTTCATCAGTGTTGTTATGAAAAAGTTGCCTGTATGTATAACCAGGAAAAATTGTGATCACTTAAAACTTATAAAACAGTTTCTCATTGAAACTAACCAAACAGTAAGACTGCATTTGATGCTAACTCACTCTGCTCATTGAACCAAATGTTCCTCAATATGTTTTCTGCAGTATTTTCTTTCTCTGATGTCTGTTAAAAATAGCATGAATGAAATGCTATCCAATAAATTAGAACTGGTGGAAATTCCCACTTCGTTTGCATAAGGAGTTTTGAGTGTGCATATTCCTTCAACATTTTACCATGGTAAAGCTGATTTGGGGTATAAAAGTACTAAAAACTTTGGGTCCGAGAATATCAAGAGTTTCTCAATAATATGTGCATATTAATTAATGGCATTTTTATTGGGAATTTATAATATAAAGATTCAGCTTGTTTTAAGTAGAAGAAAAATGGTTATTAAAAATCATCAGTATTTTTATCTTAACGCACAGGAGGTTTTACTCATAACAGGTAGTGTTAATATATAGTTAATAAAAGAGTAGACAGAATGTGTTTATGGGTTTGTACAGATTTATATTTTTGCTCTTTTGTTTTATTTTTGTGTTGTATTTCTTGAACTGAATCTTGCCAGGGGAATATTGAGATTAATCAGATTGGTTCAGGTAAAGATTTTTCTTACAACACATTTTAAGCTAGTTTCCTCAACTATGAATATCTCAATTGTATATCCAAATGCAAAGAGGACAATTCCAGGACAATTCCCATTTTTATGACTAGCCTTAAAAACAATTTTTCAGTTCCGGGGAAGTAACACCGAAATTTGGTAGACATAACAAGGTAGATCTTGGCACTTGAGTTCTTAATTTGGCTGTGTCATGTCTCTTCTTTCATGGAAGTTGCTTTATTTTACAGCCCTTGAGCCTAATCCACAGTTTGTGTAATACTTCATTCTAGACCACAGGTTGAGTTTTGAGCTTGTATGTTCAGTCTGTATCCTCAGAAGATGGTAGCTTCCAAAATATCAGCTTCCTTTGAGTGCTTTTTAGGAGAGACTTTTATCTTTTCCTTTTCCAGTTCCAGTGATGACAGAAGCAGCAGATAGTAGCTGTGTATTATAAACCCTTGGAGAGAAGCGCAGAGGAATTTATCATAGATGTTTAGAAATCATCTTTCCCGTATGTTTATCTTTGTACTTTTCTTTGTTTTGTTAATTAACTTGGTAAAATGGAACATAAAGTGTTGGTGATCTTGGCAAGTATATTTGCACTTGTATTTTTCACAGTTTGCAGACCCTTTCCAATGCTGGCAACTATTAGAATCTGATCTATTTCTGAAATGATGAGCCCAGTAGTCCTGTTGCAGGCAATCTTTTGGGTGAGCAATGCAGTCCCATTTTCTTCAGTTATTACGAGTTTGTATGAGACTGTTTCAAGATTAGTAGTCTTTGTAGTGTCAGGGCTTCATTATTCAGTTTGAGAATGTGTACGAACTGTGTCATTTGCTAAACTGTATTAGGACATGCCCTGGAGACCTTCCTGTTTGTTGGCTACTAGAGTTGTATCAGGGAGATTCTGTATTGTGATTAGATTCTACTCATCATCAATAAAATTGGACTGACTTCTTAGACTGACATTGTAATTTTCTACTTCTCATATTAGATACAGGCCCTATATTTGGAGTTTTATAATGTCTTGAGTAAGTGTGTGCACGCGTTTTTAATGGCAGAGCTGTCCACATATTCTCTTATACTGGCAAAACCTTTTGAAAAGAGAATAATTCAAAATCCAGAGTTCATTAGCTTTTAGAAATCAGAAACTTTCTGAAGGCATATGAGGAAAATATTTATCCTTAATATTTCTTAAAGGCCTGTTTTAAAAAACCAAAATCTTACCAAAGAGAAACTGCAGTACAGCAGCTGAAAGAGAATCAAAACTAACCTGGATAGTATTTCAAAGTGGTGAAATCAGAAACAGTACATCAGTGACAGATATCCATATCTATATACACATACATATTTAGTGAGATGCTGTGTATACAGACACATATATCAAGCATAAAGGGTTTTACTGTCCTGCAAATACAGCCAGTGGAAGCCCTCTGTATAGTGGCTGTGTTGGTCTGTACTGCAAAACTGATAGCTCACAATGTATAATGGTTCAGTGCTGCTGTTTTCAAAATGCAACCTACAGAAATTTCCCATTGAAAATTCAAAAGTGTTACCTTAGAGTTCAGGTTGCTCCTGTGAACAGTCACCTTCGAATAAACTTTTTTTATAGCATAGCTCCCTGCAGGAGGACTGGCTGCTAATATTATGCATAAAGTAATTTAAGGCTGAGTAATCATTAGGAAGTCTCATGTTGCCATGGAATTGAACACCCGTAGGTGGCAGGTCATGGAGCTCTGATTTGGATTCTTTTATTCTTCAGTCAGAGCTTTTTTAAATTTTGTTCTAGAGGAATTGTAGCACTTGGGTTTTTCTTTTGGAAGAAAATCTTCTAGGAACTTAAATTTATTGAAGCAAGAAGGGACCTAATCTGAGATCTCATTCTTTTAACTGGAGGACCTGGGTCAAGGAAAGTTTTTGGAAGATTGCTAATTATTCCTAAGAGAGTGAAAGTTGGTTATAAGACAAAGAAATTTAAATCACTTAAGTTTTCCTGTTACTCTGGAATAGGAAAGGAATTTTTCACAGCTGCTTTGAACAGTTAAGATTGTAAACCGTCTTCCCATTTTTGCTAGACAGAGTGAGGCAGTTTCTGATGAAAACACCATGTTTACGAAGAAAAAAAAACTGCAGGAGAGCAAATTTGATGAAGCATTATACAAATTATTCCTGTCTTTAACTTTACATGCTTTTTCTGTTTTGCAAGCAGATATTAATGTCTGCAGAATAGGTGACTTGAGAAAATGTAATAGACTGATGTTTGCATAGCAGTTGCTGTACTGCAGGGCTGGAAGATGGGGTATATTGTTTCTGCTTAAAAGAAATAAATTGGGAAACCACAGGTAATAAATACGTGTCAAGCAGCCTAACTTTGGGATCTAATAAATTGCTTGAAATTGTCATTAAAAGTAGAATTCTTAATTTCATATGTAAGCATTTAATAGTAAAGACAAACCTACATAAATAAAACAAGATTGATTTTTTTCTAGATCACTTTGGGGAGTACTGTTCTCCTGAGATTCCGCTGGGAGTCTGCTGGGATCACAGCTCAGACTGGATGCAGACAGACAGCTGTGTAGTTTTTACCAGCAGGAGAAATATTAACATGTTATGAGAAGCTTTAAACTTCCTAGATGCAGATTAGAGATAAAAGGCTGCTAATGCTAACTGGGAACATTTATTCCATTTAGTTTGGTCTTGTTAATAATAATGATATTACAGAAAAGCCATCTTAGAAAGAGCATTAGATGTTGTAAGCAGGTATTGATTTAATTTATGTTGAATAGAAGATTAAGTAAAACCAAACCTGTCTGGCAATTAAGTTGATTTTTTTACATATTAAGAGAGAACACTGAAAAATCGAGAGAGTTTGTCAGTGAAGTCGATTAGACTTAAGAGTTTGGGGATGAACATTAGAGGAGGTTTGTAATTTCAACCAAAATGCAACCCAGAAGCTGTCTCAGGTTTGCATCTGTCCGAAATAGATCGGTAAGGATCCAAAATCAACAGGCAGAAAATGGAAAGCCTAAAGAAAAATTAGTCTGTAAAGAAGTCTGTACACAAACCTGAACATGAAAATGTTCACGTAGACACATTTGCCAAAATTATGTGGATTTTGACCTTGCAAAAGAAATTAAATTAGGTAAAGTTTTTAGCCAGATGAGATTAAAAAAACAAAACCCCCAAACAAACCGCCATAAACTGAAGTCACGATACAGTGTAGTAATGACAGTTCTACTATGTCAATGTTTTGGCCTCTGTATTCAGGAAAAAATGAAATCTGTAATGGGAGAAAAGCACCCTTTCTAATCAGATCTTTGGAGAAATGAAAATTACTGTCCCAGGGAAGAATGCAGAAGTTAAGTCAGTTGCAAAAAGCATCGTGTTGTGCAAGCAATACTTGTCACTGTTGAGGAAAAAAGCTTGTACGTGCTATTAAGATAGTAACAGAATTTAATGCTGTGCACCTTCCTGTAAAGCAAAAGAAGCTGATATTAGTTAAGCTTTTCTGTCATTTCTTTACTTATCTGATTTCCCATGCTCAATTAAGATAGGCTCTTTGAGCTTTCAAATAGGACATCAGCTTTATGAACAAACTAATCTGTAAAATTCAAAACACTCTGAATAATCTCTGGAGTATGCTGTGATACACAGAATGAAAGATGGTTTCATGGGCTATTTCCAGCCTAACATACATTTTCAGTCTGCAATTATTTAAACTTTCTCAGAATAATAAAAAAAAAAGAAAGTCATTGGGACTTTACACACCTCAGTAAGCGTTGTGGTGGTAGCAGATGTTGTTAGTGAAGCCATGTTTTCCAGCTATCCTGCAGTTAGCCTATCGCCAGTGTGACTCAGCCTGTTTACATTAGTTTTACCTAAATAATTATAGCAAAATTTAATTGCCTGAACAAGATAGCATTCAAGGAGAACCCATTAATATCAGTGGCAAAAGCTGCCTAGGGATTTTTAAATTAGAGACAGTCCTGGAGACTTTGGTATTTTTTAACTTGGGAAGCTAATTGCTGGATTTTCTGTTGATAGGTAAAGCAATGTTGCGGCAAGTCCGGGGCAGCTGAAGTCAGCAGTACCATTGTGAAGAGGCAAAAATGTGGGTGGGCTGGCAATTGTATTTGCCTATAGAAGGCAGGCGGGTTTTGTTGCCCACATTACAGAACAGCTCAATGTGCAAGGCATGTGTGCCTAGGTGTGAATGTTGATTTAGTGTCAGCATATAAAAGTGTTTTGCTTTAGTAAGAGTGCTGTATTTAATTGTCTGGTGCATGAGGATTTTGTCTGTAAAAATAAACAGTTGAGGAGCTCCATATTAGAGTAAGTTTGTCTGAATCTCTCATTTTGCCTTTTCCTGTATCCATTTGTGGACTCCTTAGCCTCTGGTTGATTTGATATCTTACTTATGTCACAGTTCATTTTTTTTCTTGTGTGTATGAAGATTAGATAAAAAAATCAAAATTATTAATATTTGACAGTGTAGGCATTCTTTTTATTAAAGGCCTGCCAAGTAATACTGTTATTTTCAAAACCCATTAGAATACCAGGTGGTTTTATTTCTTCGGACATCACTTTATGGTTTTCTTCTTTAAAAATTGCTGCCTACTAATTTTCAGTACTCTTATTAGAGGCAAATTTGGGTCACTAACTAGAAAAAAAAAGTCTCTAATATTCTGAATTCCTAGAGGTATGTTAAATAACTTTATTTGTTACAAGAGAACCAGTGTATGTGCCTGTGTATGTTTCTTTAAAGCCAAACCTACTGCAGTGGACAGTTACATAACAGCTTATGTTTAAATGGAACAAAAATATGGTTGTTATACTTCCTTTATTTTTTTCAACAACGTTTTGAAAGTTTCATCTCCTTTTCCTACCCATTACAAGCAACCTACACCTACTTACATGTTCCTGCCAACCAAACCCAAATTCAGACCAGTTACGCAGGTCTGAATTTGGAATAATTGCATTCTTAGGGAAGTGTGTGATTGGTGACTTGGACTAGATTTGGATACAGCTTTTCGTAGTGAAGACAGAGGAATGGTGTGAAAAGAGCCTACAGGTTCCCCCCACCCCCCTGTGATATAACACTCTGTTTTAAATGTATGGGTAGATGGTGTTCGGTAAAGATGAGAGGAAAATCTGTAAGAAATACAAGGTAAACATACCAGTAGTTTAATAGTAAATGTTGTAGGTACATATCAAGGTAGCATGTAATAGCCAGAATTTTCAACAGGGTTCCAAGATACCTGATATTCTTGTCATGGGCAAGTCTATAATTAACCTAAAACCCTACACATCAATTGTGCTATATTGGGTACCAAAACTAATGACTTCCTGGTAGGCTAGAATAGTCTGATTCTTAACTGGCACTGGTCCACGTTTTCCGCCTCCAAAACAAGTGTCCTGATATTTTGCATGCAGGAATGCAAGAGTCATGAAAGAAGGTAGGAAGCAAGAAGGAGCACGTGTCTACAGTCTAGTAAGTAAGGACATACATCAGGAAGAAAAAGCACTTCCATTCAGCTCCCTCCTTCCTAGGATAGTTTGAAATGTCTGTAAACTACAGTCATTTGTAAGCAAAAATACATAGACTTTAAACCTTAATTGTCATCTGTTTAAGTTAGTGCCCTAATTGCCAGCTAGTATCAAAGCACTGTTGTGGTTGTCCTTGCTCTCACATGTGGTCCCCATTGATGGGCATAGCCATGTCACATGTTAGTTTGTCATCCAGGTGTACCTGGGATGACATTGCAACCTCGGGAACCCGTTTTGCACCCATGAATCCACTTCAAGAGTGAAGGAACCTTAAAGTTTGGAAATGACAATCTAGGTCAAGGAGGCTACATCCTTTCTCAAGCCACATCCATAAACCAAAATGCAATAGGTGTAGCTTCTTAATCACACCAGTACTTTCAGTTCTGTATTTATAGTTATCTTGGTTCTTATTATCACTGAACTTATCAATGGACAGCAAGTTGCCCATAAGCCAGAAGGGTGCCCTGGTGGCCACGAGGACCAGTGGGATCCTGGGGTGCATCAGGGGGAACATGGCCAGCAGGTGGAGGGAGGTTCTCCTGCCCCTGTGCTCTGCCCTGGTGAGGCCACATCTGGAGTGCTGTGTCCAGTGCTGGGCTCCCCAGTTCAGAAGAGACAGGGAACTACTGGAGAGGGCCCAGCGGAGGGCTGCAAAGATGATGAGGGAATCGGAGCATCTCCCTGATGAGAAAAGGCTGAGAGAGCTGGGCCTGTGTAGCCTGGAGAAGAGAAGACTGAGAGGGGACCTTATCAATGTCTACAAATACTTTCAAATACTTTCAGGGTGAGTGTCAGGAGGATGGGCCAGGCTCTTTTCAGTGGTGCCCAGTGACAGGACAAGGAGCAACAGGGACAAACTGCAACACAAGAAGTTCCTTCTGAATATGAGGAAGAACTTTACCTTGAGGGTGGCAGAGCACTGGAGCAGGCTGCCCAGAGAGGCTGTGGAGTCTCCTTCTCTGGGGACATTCAAAACCCGCCTGGACGTGACTCTGTGCAACGTGCTGTAGGAGAACCTGCTTTAGCAGGGGGTTGGAACTAGATGATCTCCAGAGGTCCCTTCCAACCCTGACCGTTCTGTGATTCTGTAACTTTAACTTAGTCATTTCACATACGAGTAAACAGTTTTCTTCAGTTAGTATGATGTCTGGTTTTTTAGTGAGTGACAACTAGAATTTAGGGTTACTTTTCCTTTTAAAACAGATTAAACAATTTCCCTCATGCTATGTAAAATAAAGTTTCTCTAATTTCTTAAAATTGTTTCTGTTTCTTGAGTTTCATGATATACCCCTGAATTTCTTGTTTCTTTGTGAGTCAGACTGCTTTGTTAGCAATACTTTGTGAGCCTATATCCAATTTAAAGTAATTTCTATTGGGGGAAAAAAAAAGATTGAGTGGAAAACTGAAATTTGTAAATGACTTCACATCTTGTCTAACAGTAATGTCACTGCACCAATTATTTGACTGTTCTTAAAGACTCACTGGAACATTAACATTGCAAAGAAGGATTTCCTTACAGGTAATGTACAAGTAGTCCAAAAATCTGTTACAGGTGATTTGAAGAAAATTGTGCCCAGGCATTGAAAAAAGGAAATGAGTCCAAACTGAATACAAATTGTGTGCTGTTATTCTTTTTCTACCTTATGGTAATTAAATATATACCTTACTCTTCATCTCCCCATTTATGTCTAGAGTTTCTGGAGTCCGGGTCAGGTTGAAAGATGTGGTTTGCATTTAAATTTCAGAACTTTTGGGGCACTAGTAGCATGTGGCCTTACTAAAAGACATACGGTCTGAAAAGTAAAGTGGCTGTGATGGAGCAAAGCCTCTGTCAATTAATGCCAGGGTTGATGGTTTCATAAAGTGAAGAGTTGATGTATCAGCAAACTCTTTACACAGGATCCATGGTTATTCATGGTGCTGAGAGTCTTAGCAGTTACTGTGTCTCTAGACTCCAGGACTATGCTAAAAAGTTTTCAGTCATCTCAAGTGCCCCAAATTTTTGTGGAAAATATGCTTTGTTTTTTGTCATCTTGATCCTTTTGCTGGATCCTCTGTTAAGCATAGCCTTCTCAGCCCCAGAGTTTGGTTCTAGCTGGTTAGCTCTCATTGCAGAAGTGATGCTATAGCTTTCTAGCTAAAATAAGATATTCCTTGATACTGTGTATTTCTGTGTTGTGTTAGAGGTGAATTAATGAATAGCTTTGTTTTGAGATTTTGCATACTTTGGATTTTTATTATGTTGAGCTCTAATATAATTTGCATTGCATTGTGCTTTAACAGCTTTCATCTTTAGTGAGGTAGGATATTGAGTATTTCCTCTTCTTACTTTTATGATGTCATTATTTCCTACTCTGAATTTGATCCAGGTGCTTATTAGGCATTTGGAACTTGTTAGAGATTGCAGGCACTTATTGATGGATACAGCTACGTATAGCAGGAGTTGCTTGTAGTACAGAGGACTTCTCTGAGTCATTTAAAAGCAACTGGAGTATATGGGTACAGTGCAAGATAGGAATCTTTGTGAGCTCAAGTGAAATATTCAGAACTGTATGTCTCTTCTTTTTAAAGAAAAGGAAAAATGCTTCTAGCCTGAGACTGTGCTAGGTTAATTCTTTCAAGATCTAATATGTGAAATTACAGGATATGAAAGACCGTAGAGAGATCTTGCAGATTATTGTGTTTGTTGCAGTCCCTTTCACACCATTCATTAAGAATGAATTCTGAAAATAGGTCTTGTTGAAATGGGAGACCTGTATAAGGAGGTACGACGGTTGTTACCAAGGAAAGAGAGGCATATATATTGTCAGTAATAGAAACTGCTTCAGGGAATGTATACCAGCTTCTAGGCAGCTCTGTTTCTGAGATGGAAGCTCCATGGGTAGTTACTTGTTCAAATGATAATGCTGCAGTGAAATGTATGTGAGGTTTCCTTTTTAAAGCACATAAATAGTCTCCATTAAACTACAGGCATTTTGTTAGCTTTTGGGGGTTTTTGCACTTTAGGGAGGTCTTTGCCTGCACAATGTAGGGCAGCAGCCTTATTTCATCCAGAAAAACAGTAATCTGGAAGATTTTAAAAACTGCTGTCATTCTCATAACTCACGTTTCAAATTACCGGTCCTGTATACTGAAGACAACTTGTGTAATTCTTGTTGCTGTCCCAGAATATTGACACACTTGTTGTGGATTTTTTTTATCATTGGAACATATAAGGGGGATGCACCTACTTCAAGCTCTCAAACAGGTGGCAACAGACCAGGTTTCTGAGATATATCTAGTAAATTGCAATAGCTACATCTGTGTTTTCACAATAGCTCTTCATGTCTTTATGTATTTGAATGGAACAACGAAACTCACTTTGCAATAGTATATGAAGTTGTTCAAGAAAGAATAGTTCATTTGGAAGGGTGTGAATATTCCTGCTTTTCTAAGAGACCAAGCTTCTGAAACATGTTTTCAGTTTATATGGCAAGTTTGCAATATGTCACTTGTGGACATAATTTGATAAAGAAAGTCCATGGTAAGTGAGATTATGTTAGCATGTTAGCTATGACAGAGTTTCCAGATGAGCAGTTTCTCTGCTCAACGGATAACAAGGCAAACTTCTAAACATGCTTACCTTATAATCACAGAATGGGTACTTTCTGAATATTAAACATAATTCTATGAATGACTCAGAAGTCATTTAAGAGGACCTACCTTTTTTTCTGAAGAGTTTGTAGTGTTACCTGCTCTTCCACAAGTATTCCTAGCTTTGGTGTCCAGTGTCCCCCGTGTTTTCCTGAACTTTCTTTCCCTCTCCTCCCCCACACATGTGGAATAGCCTTCCTGGACTCATCAATAAGAATTGTGTTCAAACCTTTCTTCAGTGATATTTCTTACCTTTCTTATGATGAACCTCATGATGCAGTTAGGTGGATGAGCAACTGAAAATATTTGGTGCTTAGCATGAGGGGCAGGTCTTTTCCTCCTCCTTTTTAAATAACCTACATGATTATATCTCAAAACTACTGAAAGCTGCCTCCATGTCTTTGTCTCCCTTTTAGGAAATACTTCATGTTTCTCCATCAAGCTCACCATGTCCTTTTGAATGACAATGATACTTTAAAATACTATTATTCACCACTACCTGTAATGTGCAGGGCCATTCCTATTTCAGGGTTCTATACAAATTCAGGCAAAGTTCAGTATTCAAATTACACATGGGCTTTTTCATGTCTGTGAGAAAGCTGGCATGAAACTCTGGAATCATAGAATGGTTTGGGTTGGAAGGGACCTTTAAAGATCATCTAGTTCAACACCCACTGCAATGAGCAGGGACATCTCCAACTAGATCAGGTTGCTCAGAGCCCTGTCCAACCTGACCTTGAATGTTTCCAGGGATGGGGCATCTACCACCTCTGTGGGCCACCTGTTCCAGTGTTTCACCACTGTCATTGTAAAAAATGTCTTCCTTATATCTAGTCTAAATCTCTCCTGTTACCCCTTGTCTAGTCACTATAGGCCCTTTCAACAGTCTGTCCCCATCTTTCTTATAAGCCCCTTTAACTATGGAAATGCTGCAATAAGGTCTCCCTGGAACCCGTGATACGCTTGGCTTTCTGGGCTGCAAGCACAGACTGCCAGCTCATGTCCAGTTTTCATCCATCAGCACCCCCAAGTCATTCCCTTCAGGGCTGCTCTCAATCCCTTCATTCCCCAGCCTATATTGATATTGGGGGTTGCCCCAACCCAGGTGCAGGACCTTGCACCTGGCCTTGTTGGATCTCATGAGGTTCACATGGGCCCACTTGAGTTTGGCCAGGTCCCCTTGAATTGGTCTTTTCCAATATAGCCTTTAAACCTGTGGTTCTTTTCCATTATGTTCCAGCAAGAAGTACAGAACAGAATTTGGCATGTAGGACACAATAAAAAATACAGGATACTAAGTTCAGTGGCTATATGAACTTTTGCAGGTTACTGATGCCATTGCAATTTCATGGTAAAAAATAGCCCATTTCCATACTCCAGTTTAGCAAACAATTCCTAGAAGGACAGAAGGGTCACTATGTCTAGAGTAATTATCTCCTAAAAACATTTCCTAGGAGATGACTTGAGTGGTCTGTTCAAAGATCATCCATCACATTCATCCTGTGGGTTAGTCCTTTATTCCAAACCTGGGGAAATGATGATTTAGGTGGTATACATAGGACATCTGAATGTATTTCTCTATGATTCTGTCTAGCTGTCTTAATACTTCTTTTCCTTTCTGACAAATTTTTCAGGACAAAGATTTCATATTTTTGTGAGTGCTGTTAGCAGCTCTTACATACAGGAACAGCTTCAGTAAACTAGTAAACACCTGGGCATAAATGTTTAACATTATTCTTGGGTATACTGTGATGAGATCTGACACAGCAACTGTGCATGCATTAATGCAAGAAGTGAGAGGAAAAAAGATCCTCATCCCAAAACATGATTTTAAAAAGTTCTTCCTACTGCAGTATGCACTTGCTGTGCATTTATCATTAGAAGTAGCATTTCTGTCAGGCCTCCCACTCAGAAAGTGTTTAGATGCCACACGTTTTGTGTATCAGAAGTGCCTAACTAAGCAGAATATGTGACTGCCACCATTGCTACTGTAGTTGAAGTTGGCCTCATTTACTTTAAAGTTGCCTGTGATCTGCAAGTCCAGTAATGAAGAAGGAAAAAAGAAACAAAATGAAAGAGAAATATCTATCTCCTGGGTATTTCAAAGCCACAGAGCACTAATTAAAGTCTCAAACTTAAATATCTGAATCTTGGGGGTATAAAATAGTGCATAGGTTAGTTAGAAACCATAACTTCACAGATAAACACTGGCAAAATAAAACAAAACAAAAAAAAATAGTTGTCTGGAGCCAGTTAACTTGGGTGGAATTTTATTTGAATAAGTGTTTGTTTATGTGTCTGAACAACTGTTGTTTTTCCATCACTTGCATATATTATCATTAGATACTTGAGCCGTAAGATGCCAAGAGATTATCATATGTGCTGCAACAATTACCGGTGCACCTTATACACAATGTTCAAGCTGTGCCTTCTTAGAATTTAACTCCTCACCCAAGAAAAATGCCCTGTCTTTTCTGGCTCACCTCATCACAGGACAGGTGATGATTTATGTTGTGTAGAAGTGTTAGTGAGAAGTCGATAGAGCTTGATGCTCAAGAAATTTCATGCTAATACTTTTTAGCCTGCCTCCTTTATCTTCAAAGTATCTCCAAATGAATTAATTAGCAAATTTGTTTTCCTCTACTCTCATGTTGTTATCAGCTGAATGGTAATGTGTGGTTTGTGATAGAGAAGAGCAGAAATAGAACTGATACATGGAAATAGCTAAAATTTGACTATAGTAAGAGCAGATACACTATAACGAAAGAACTAAAAATACCTTCTGGATACACATATGTGTGTACGCATACACAAATGGGAAAAAACATTAATGGCCAGTATACAGATTATCTTGCTAGGGATCTTATTCTTTTAATAATCCATTGATTTTCACTTCCTATTTTCAGAAATTTTTGGGGGAGTTTGGTTTTGAGTGTGTGTTGGGTTTTTTTTAAGTTCAGTAATAATATATTTCTTTACTGTTTGTTATTTGGTATAATTTTACTATTTTTAAACATGTTTTATATAAGCACATCTTAAAACCCAAATAAATGCTTCAAATAAATAATAATAATTAAAAAAAGACAAATCCTTTCCAAATCCAAAACACTTTGTAGTAATACTGTGCAAATATTAAACAAATCAGGCTCACAAATGTTCAGGAGTTCACAAGTTATGGTTGTCTATCAAACTATGTTTCACTTCATCATTATTTGGCTCCCTCTGTGTTTCGGTGTGGCTGTTTCCTCCTTTATATGCCATCCCTTACAGGACAGCACTTTTAGAACAAAACAGTGTCTCCAGTTCTCCTTTCCATGCTTGGAATACCAGTAGCCTAGGGATATCAGGAAAGGAAATTGGAAAGAAGGTTGTGCTGTGGTGGTTGTACAACATGGCACACTTAACCATGCAGTCTGTGGGCAGATGTAGAGGAGATAGGTCCTCTGTGATGCAGGCCGGATCTTCAGAAAAAATCTCTGTGAGGTCTGAAGACTTCTAAAGAAGTCTTCTTATTACATGAAAACACTTCTTGAGGTTTGCATTTTGTCCAGACCTTTGCTTTTCTGTTTAGCTGTGTAAATCACAGAAAAACTAAATTTGATCAGTGAGAAATTTTATGGAATCAGGCAGTTTTGGGTCTGTTCCGGTTCTGCTTCCTTTGGTTTCTTTAATCTGACAAATAATCAGCTTTCCCCTAGCCACCTCTAACTTTTGGGATTCAATTGTGGACATATCAGTTGAGTAAATCAGCCTGACAAAAGAAAATAAACATGGAAGATTTCAATCCACAGTTAAAGTGTTCATGAAATGTTATAAGCAACTGGTGAACAATATGTTACAATAGCAGGTATCCAGCAGCTTCAACCATAGCATTAAATTAAATGTTCAGTTTAAGTGAACTTCAGTGTTCCACTTAATCTCAATCATGTGTTTTGCAGTAGAAAGGAGGGCTCATGATGTGGTGTAGGCAATGTCACACAGGTGGATTACAAAGAAAAAAAAGTTCTGGGCACCAAATACCTTACTTTTTAAATGTGGCAATATGTTAAATATGAGTCACAGAACAGAATAATTTAGTGTTTCTTTGTGCATTTCTTGACATGCACTTCAGCAAAAGTACAAAATTTTAAAATTGCTATTTTAAAAAAAAAAATATCTTAAATAGTGCTACTAATTACAGCAGCAAGAAAACAACTGCATCTTTTACGCTGGGATATTTGTTAAACGTGGTGGCTGGAAAATAATAACAGCTGCACCGTCTAGGACTTCTTATGCATTTCATGAGCCTTGGGGTCTAAGTCCTCAGAAAAGTCAGGTGCTCAGAGATAACTGAACATATAAGTCATCAAAGAGAAAAAAAATCGGTAGAATTTACTGGACATCTTCTATGTCAAAGAATTTTGTGAAAATGTTCAAAAATTTTCAATATGTTGTCAAGATCTAGGAGTAATAGATGGTTTTGGTAAAAAGAAATAATAGAAAGACTTGTTTTATTGAAATATTTTATCTTCTATGAATTTATGGAGAAAAAATAGTTTTAGGTAGCTTGATCTTTGAACTGTTCAAGAAGTCATTTTAAAATCAAGTTACATGCAGATCATGCTATTAAATCTGAGGCCTGACATAGAAGGCAATGCTGCATTTGTTTTTAAGCCAATAGACACCTTTGGACTGAAAAAATAAGTTACATCTGGCCCTCTGCTGAACTTCTTTCTTTAGTTCCCCTTCTCCTCGTAATGCCAATGTATGTATTGTGACATGGCATGCAACAAAACATAGCTCCGTGATGAAAGGAGTCTGTTTTCTAACACAATGTGACTGCTAGTGGTGGACTTCAGTGAATACCTGTGGCAACCCAGCAAATTTGAAATAACACCAATAGCAGACCAAAAAATGCTATAATAACAAGAACAGCAGTAGAAAAGTTGGTGCTTGCAGTCTTCTTAACTTGTACTCAGAAATATAAAAGACTGGTATCTCTCTCAGCACTGTGACTCCTTCACCAGGACACCACTGTTCTTACAGCTGGCACTGGTGTTCTTCCCCTCGTGTGATCTCAAATCTATTTCTGGTCATTTCCTTTTTCTCCAGCTGCAGCCCCAGTGTTGCTTGTGTTATTTCCAGCCCAACAAATGTGGTTTCTCTGGGGTTCCTAATTGTCCCTTCCTGCCTGGATCACAAAGACTCAGTGCATCCTTCTTTTTGACCCTTTACAGATTCTGCACTGTTGATCACACTTTCTGCACTAACATCTTCATCATTAACTGCTGTATTTTCCTCTCCCAGTTTCTCTTCCTACTCCATCACTGCCTCAGTGTATCATCACAAAAACAACCCCTAACCTGCTTCTAGAGAAGAGGGGAAAGGCGACAGAATAAGCCTTCAAGATGTGATAAGATGCTTGTAAACAATTTTTTATTGATTTTTTTTTTTCTTGCTGAGCAGTGCAGTTAGGCATGCTCTTCAAAATTGCTACTGGGTCAGAGCTTTTGTGTCCTGAAAGTTTCTCTGGAATGCCATTTCTTAGATCCACTTCATTTAAAGGTCTTTGAAGCAAAAAATATCCTGTGCCACTTTCTTCTTACTATCAAAACCTGTTTGTTGGAAATGTGAAAATGGAATTATAGGAATATGTATTTAGGTTAGTGGGAGAAAATATTATATCAAGGTCTTGCAATGTTTTCTTTTTTCTCCTTGTAACTCTGAAATTAGATTGGGTCTTTTTTATCTTTTGTGCTTTGACTTTGGTGGGCTCATATATTTGGAGTGACCACCAGGATTTCCTAGTTATGCTGGTGGTGCTGCTTGTGTAAGCAAACTCACTGTCTAAAACAGCAGGAACTGTATTACATGTTGGAATATTTGACAAAGGTGGTTATTTAGGCATTTAGTCATATCCCTTAAATAAGACTTATTTCCAAATTTCATTTTTCCTGTCCTGTTCAGAGTAAAAAAAGAAATAATCAAAAGCACAAAATTAAAAACAACCCTAAAGTATCATTGCAGAAGTATGTATAATGATTTATTTAAGAAATCATGGGAAAAATAGGAAGTCTTGTTGGAAGGTTTGTGTACAGCCAAATACAATCCAATAGGAACATCATCAGCTAGTATATATTGTCATAGTCCCTTCATGGTAACTCAATTAAAATCAAGATGTACATGCTGAGAATGTGCACTGAAGTGTGCATATTAAACATCTGCTGTTTAAAAAAAAGATCTAAAAATATTTGGAGAGTGAAATAAACTGTGAAGTCTGTTTTCTGTTGTTTTCTCTTTTAAGGCATTTAGCCCTCTAGACCATATATGTAAAGCTGAATATATATCAAGGTAATTTAATTACAGGAACCATAAAACCTGAGAAATAAGATATAGTATTAAAAGAAGGCTAACTATCTGCTAAACCAATTCAGTCAGTTTCTTTCCAGTACTCCATATAAGGTACAGGTAGAAAGTTATGGAAATTCCAAAGAAATAAGGGGAACAGTTTAAATGAGGGGAAAAAAATGATGGTAGTGCTGGATTGCTTCTTGGTTTGTTTTTATAGCATGCTTTGAGAATAAATTTTCTTTACTGATGTATATGCTAAAATAATCCTTTGTGCAGCCTGTCTGCATTGCTTCCCAGAATTTGAGGATTAAATACATAGCTCTGGTTTTCATAGAAGTTTATTTTAATAAAGGTGCAAAATCACTAGGTTTTTGATCAGGTAAATTTGCAGGAAAATTACCCAGCTTAGGAAAGGTCAGGCTTCACTAAGATGAGTGCAAGGATTCTCATTACTGTGTGCAACGTGGCTTTTCTTACTTCAGGTCAGGCAGCTGGTAGTTTTTCAGGTGAACCTCATAATGCAAATCTAGGTCCTGTTAACAGCTTAAACCAATTGGTTAGTATTCTTTCTGTGTAAGATGAACAAGGGGAAAACAGATAAGACTGCCCCTTGTCTCCTTTGTTGCTTTGTAGATTGTAGAATAAATCCAGATAAGTGAAGCATAAGGCTTTTGCTTTATGTAGGTGTTCTCCACTTCTATAGTACCAATACAGTAAAATCACCACATACTTTCCCACCCCCTACGTATATAAAGAAAAAATATCTTATGCCTGAGATGTAAAATTAATCTTGTGGAGATCAGCAGCACACTGCTATGCTCAAATTCTATTGCTTCCATAGAGATTCATTTTCCATTTCAAATTGCTAAGGGAGCCATAAAATATTTAGATACCTACGTATGTAGAAATCTTTTGTTGGATACAATTGTGTCCAGATATAGAAGATCTGCAGTTAACTTTGGGGACTGGATCTATGCAGATTTAAAAAAAACCAAACCATAAACCAGTGCTAACATCTAAAATTAATGCTCTAGAACTTTCCATATTATTTAAACTAACCTTTGCATTAAAATAAAATTAATTGCTCATTTGCCATAGTAAAAAAGCTAATGTGTTCTATTAAACCAAGGATGGATGTAGAAGTTCTATTGATCTAAAAAGCTTCCTCACCAAGCTGAACTGGAAAAACAATGCACATCTCTTGGGTAACTTCTGCAGGTTCTGTTAGCTTTTATTAGCAAAAGAAAATGTAGCATACACCCTCTTGAGATACATTAATATGGAGAAAGATGTGTAGAGATAGGCAAGGATTACAGATCAGACCAGATTTCTTATAGTTTTCTTTGACTACAGACTTTTCACAAAAGCCTTGAAGAAATTCTCCCATGGAAAGGGAGAATTTTTTCCCAGGTTCATCCCTACCTGTTTGGGTGATACTTTATTTCTGCCTTTTGCATCCAGTATAGGAGGTGCAGAGTAACCCCATGTTGCCATGACAGTTAGCCGCTATGTACTTCAGCAAGACCCAGGTATCGGTGGTAGAACTTCTCACATCCAAGTGATACATTTAAATTTCTGTCCCCAAGAATCACAGTTCTCCATTTGACTCCTTGACTTTCTCCTGTCTTGGCTCCCATGCACTAATCTCTCCTGTCTTAAGAGAAGTTTAATGTTTCCTGTGAATTTTCTTCAAACAAAGAGTCCATTATTTAATCCAGTGCACCCAGATGTTCCAGTTGGACTCGGGGAAGGGGTGGGGGGTGAAGAGGAAGCAGGAATCAGAAACAGTAAAACTTTCATAAATGGCTGTTCTGTTGTTATGTCTTGAAAATGGAGTGTGTGCCCGCTGTGTTCCATAAACACATGCATTGCATTAGGTACAAACCAAAGCATTTCATTCAAGCACATCTAAATATTAGATGGAAACCAGCAAGGAGTTATGGTTGCAGGGAAAAATTAGGGGAAAGACGAAAGAGTTCTGCCTAGTTCAGTGAGTAATAACTTAATTGGTTGACACTTTTAGGCTGATATTGAAAGAGCAAACAAATGTAAGTCACCTAATATAGAAAATTGAGGAAAAAAATAACAAAAAAAGAACTTAAGAAAACATATACAGCAACAGCCATAAAAATATATGTTTAATTGCTCTTAATAACGAAGAATGGGGAGCACAGTATCTAAATTAAACAAGGTTTCTCTCAGGTTACAGAATGCAATGGTTGTGCCAGTGTAAAACCGGGAATTACATTGTTGGTGTTTGTTTGGCATGCTTTGCACAAAAGTTCTGAGCAAATGTTTGTAGTTGTTGTTAGTGGATGTATAACCCTTTCTCATAAAATTATTATGTTCTCCTCACCCACAATGAATTAAAATAAAATGTATTGGTCAGTGCATGTGTGTATGCTAGCATATTAATAATAATTTTTAGAATGATAGAGATTGTTTCAGCTGCCTAATTCAATTTGGGAAGTCAGTGAGATCATAAATCATGGAACAAATTATTTTTTATCTTAAAAGAGAGTGGAAACACTGCTGTTAGATTTATGTGAATGGACATATGCTCTTGCACCTAGCTGTTCTGAAAGCAAATTAGTAAAACAGTTTTCCATATGGATGCTTTTGAATTTTCAGATCAATAGTTACAACAGCATTTATACTTTTTAGGGGTCCTTCTTCATTTTTTGTCATTGTGTCACTCATTGAATAGATGATTTTAAAATCCTTTCAATTCTTTTTTTTTTTTTTTTTTATTCTAAATTATTTGCTTGGCTGGTAGACTTTGAAGTTTACATACACAAGCAATTTCAATAGCTTGAAAAGCAATCACACATCAGCTCGGCTGTAGCAATTGTGCATGTGTACATAATTTAATTTGCTTCTATTGTAGGCTCAGCCAAGCCGTGTTGCATTAACTCACTTTTACCATGCATATATGCAGATAATTGCTGTGACTCAGATGACACTCAGTAACTTGGTAAACTGCAGTAACCTGATCATCTGCTTGAGCCCTTTTTTTTTTTTCTAATTACAATTTAAAAACAACTGTAACAAAGTCTCTAATTTCTTTCACTTTTTAAAAATACTCTTTCTTTTTTGATTGGGCATGAACCCATTTTGTGTGTGTGGTTGGATCAGCCAGGTTCTGCACATTAATTTCAGGCCGCAAAGTGCAAGGGGCTACAAAGACCTGTGTCCACAGCTGCGGCTCATACTGCTGTGAAAAAAGAAGTCAAAACTCCTCTGTCAGAGACACAGGGAGCGAGAGCAGTCATCAACGAGCTCAGTACAGACGAGCACTTTGGAGCCATGAAACAATCTCCTGCCCACATGGGAGTCTGCAGGAAAGGGTGGGAGGCTGACGGCTTTTTGGATCTGGCCCCATTTCATCTTAATCTGCTCTGGCTCCTGATCTTTTCAAAGTCTCCCCATTGTGCGTGTGATTCCTGCTAAACATGCAGAGAAATTTTTAAGATCAAGACCATATGATATAGCAAGATTAATCTACCCTTTGGCCTTCACCTCTCCCTCCCACTGGGGGAGAGGTTTGGTTCTGCTAATTTGTCATGTTACTTTTTTTTTCCTCCTGCCATCATTTTTTTTCCTCCTTATGGTTCACCTAAATTGGGGATTTTGGCCCAAACACACTCAACATATAATGAAGATAAATAGAATTCCTCACGTCCACTACATGAATTTTGAAGACATCATTGTTTATTTCACCAGTTTTAATGTGGAGAATTTGTAACTCATTTGTAGAATATAAGTGTTTTTTCACTTTCGTTATATATTGTGGCTGAGTGAATCCCTGTAGGTCTGTGAAGCAGATGTGTTAGTACAGCCAGTATAACAGCTTCATTTCTTCCTTCATCTTCTGCAATGCAGTCAAGTTTCAAATTGTTATGATATGCAGTAATTAAATATGAATAAATAAAATATCACCAGATAATGAAGCTGCAGTCCCCTCTGTCATGTTAAATCATTGATGAGGTGCCTGTGAGTAGGAACTGTGGCTGACGATGTCTTCTGCCACGAAGTCTCTGATTAGTTTTGAGAGCATTTGTGTAAATTTTTCCGTCATTTTTGCATCAATAACCAGAAGAAAAACCTTTTTGCCTCAGTAAAATATATAAAGATCATTACATCCTGCTGCCTCATTGATCCATTCCTTTCATGTCTTCCGACACCAGAATAATAACTGGAAGCAGACCAATTTTGCAGATAACAAGTATGTAATTCAACTGTGTTACCTTGTTAGGTATCAGTGTGTAATTTGCAAGCTTGTTAGAATAAGGAGGTAGGGTTTTGGAAATAGTGCAGAGTACCTTTATCTATTTCTGTTTTTAAAGTCATATTCTCCCCATAAAAATATTAATTTCAGTGAAGGAATGGAAGAAACAATAATCAAAATGAAAATTTTTGTTTGCATTTGTCTGTTTTAAAGTGGTCCAGGTTAATCCAGGTATTTTAGATCCTACAAATCCTACTCTGATGGAAATAAGGTATGAATTCAGCCTTCATGGTCTTCTGAAAATTCCTCCTGCATAGTGGCTTTTGACCCATCTGAAACATTACTTCTGTATCTATATCTATTACTTTTATCTCTATGAATATATCAGATTTATAATACCTCATTCCAGACTCTAGGGGCTTAATTTCAGACTCTACTGTTTGCAGTGTCTTCTTCTCACCTGTGAGAGGGCCATGGAATATCTGTCTTATAAGTTATGAGAAAGCTGCCATTTGATTTCATCAGCTGTGAATATTAGGGGAAGGAGCTCCTGTTCGAGGTGGAAGGGAAGTTAGGCAGCAGGTTAGCTACTTTAAAAGGTGCTGCTTGTTTGAAACAGTTCAGGGAGCTGGAATTCTACTGCTCTTCCTCAGCTGTTTCAGAGGATGACTCAAGATGTATAGCTCAGTCCATTAAGTGGTTTTTTTGCTCCTGGCTTTAGACCACGACTGTTACAGAAACCCTGTTGTACAGTCACAGTCTATAGGGTGATGAGACTGGACAAAGTACCTGAGGGTCCGGTTTACCATACTCTCTTGTGATTTATCATTGCATTTGCACTGGTTTATTTTTATAACACCTGTATTGTTTTTCCAATATTTCTTTGTTGTTAGAATTACTGTTCCTTAAAGCAGTGTCTCTGGTACTCTGCTTTTATATGACTGAGGAACTGCACCTGCTGTCACATAAAGATAGCATGGAATATAATAATTAGGAAAGAAATTAGACTGGGACTGATTATTTTTCTTTAGTACCATCACAGAATTCCTGTTAATAGTAGAGATGCCCAAGTGAGATTTAAATAAGCCCTCTCACACTGTCAAGCTGTATGTTGCAGCAGCATAGGAACATACGATAATTTACCTTTCTGAGCTCCATTTTCGTGTAGCTAAGTTGCTACCCACGCTCAAGTTAAATCTGGGATGGTACCTTCAGAACTCTACACTGCAGTCACAAAGTAAATGTGCCTCATTAAAAAACTCCCATTTGTTCATAGAATTCTTTCAGTGTAGGAAAACATGTCTGATCTACACAACAGAGTTTTGGCATCCGGAATTACCTTTTATCTCCACAGGTTTGCATGCAGGCACATGTAAATGTGGAGTAAGCAAACAAAGCCCAGCTTGTGGCACCTAAATAGAACCACATGCTGCAAACCTCAGCCAGCAATGCAGTTGCCAGCAAAGTTTCAGCGTGCACACATCCCAGGAGCGATGTCAGCAGCTGCGAGACCAACAAGATTTCTGGCAGTGATGTTTTCCAGTTTAGACCTGACCACGCTTTACATCTCTTGCCCATCTGTTTGTTTTGCATTGTGTTACATCATCCCAATTGCAATATTTAAACTATAAAATCATCGGGGGATCATACAGAGGGGGAAGCTGCCTTGTGCAGGTTGCCTCAGGGAGAGCTTTCTATTCATAGAAGTTAGTGTCAGAGAAAGTGCAGAGGCTTTTTTGTGGGAGGAACAGACATATGGGAAGCTGGGACTGACACTGGCAAAACCACAGGGAGGTTAGAAGAAAACTGGAAAGTTAAGGCAAGGATATTTTGTCTTCAATATTTCTAAGTTTCAGTTATGAAGTGGATTTATGATGTTCTTGAAGAGCTTCTTGGGTTCCAGATACTGGTGGAATGGAAATTAGTAATTCTAGGGACTGTATTTTATTATCAGCATTGTTGCTTTATTTGGTATTTTGTGATTTTGAACAACATTGCTGTATATGTGCTTACGTTTGTGAGAAAGAAGTCACATTTTCTCTTAGAATGTCTAGAGGAACATAGGAGTATGTTTGTTAATAAACCTGGGCTTAAGTTAACTTTGGGGTTCAGCTGTGTTTGGAATTCTTGGTATTTGTTTTTTGAAAGTATTCTTGTAAAAAAAAAAAACCCACCCTGTATTGGGATGACTTTTTACAGGAAATTAAGTGTCTCTTTGAGAATATTCGTAGAAAATAGATTAGTAAACATTGGCTTTGCATCAGGTCTTTACTGGTAGCTTTTCCTTATCTGTTCAGAGGCAGCTTCTGAGTGTTGCAGCCCTTCCAAGACTAGGAATACTCTCACTTCTAAATACTGAATAATCCCAAACTTCTGAATGCAAGTTTTAGGGAAGTAAGACTTTAAATAAAGAACATATCTGAGAAAACTGTGGGTGACTCGCAAAGAATAATATGGCAAAACTTGCTAAATTAATTATTTTTTCATCTTTCATGGTTGCTACATGACTTCAATTCAAAAGCAGCCCAGTGTTTTGTCAACCCGTATGACAGCCCTCTTCAAACACTTTAGTAGAAATTCATCTTTATTTAAAAAAATTATAAGTAGATATACTTCCACATTTGAATTTCTTTATAATTAATGGAGGAGATACAGGGCTAGAGACGTTTCTTGGACATCACCGTGTAGAACAAAAAATTACATGGGTCAAAGAGTTAAAAAAATGAGACACCCCTATGAAACATTGTTGTCTAGTGCATTGTTAGGCTTAGCCTACTGTGTCAATCGTAGTAACAGCTTTAATTTCATGGAAGAAGGTCAGCTCAGACTGGATTTGTCTATCATCAGCTAAGTTTGTGTGACTCAGCAGTGAAATAATTTTATAGAAAAGATGCTAAAAACAACAATCCACTGAAATGTTAGATACTATCATAATAATACCTGTAATTTTTATAAGGTAGAGTGTAAAGCATTGCTTCCAGTAATAACCTAACTGAATGTATGTAATTATAGTCTTATCGATGCGTAGTTAGCACTCCTCCTGCTCCCCTTCGCCTACCCACGGCTTGTTGATTATCATTTAAGCATCAGCTGCATATTAAGCAGTGATCCTTGCTTCAAATGTTTACATTCCAGACTGCTTCAGAAGATGGTGTGGGCTAACATATTTTTGGTTAGTTGGCTTTTAATTTGCTTTTTTTACAGCAGCTTTTCTTGAACTGGGTAGCATGTGTGAGTTTCTGTTTTCATTTTGTTTTTTCATCTGGACATGCCTATATATGGGCTAAAGAATGAAAAGTGTGTTTCGAGAGCGGACTGCCGTGTGGAAAATGTAGATAGAGACATGCCTCCTCAAGCAACTCTAGCATCACAAAATCAGTTTAGATCTGTCTAATGAGAGTAAAAAAAGATGTAATCTATGAAGTCAGTAAGAAATGTTTTGTCTCAGTATTAGGTTCCATCATATTGGAGATGGTTTGGAAGGAATGTACATACAAGATAATGGTATGAGGTAATATTAGCCAACAAGATTCTGAATTGTCTATGAAGGAGAAAGTCTGTGGTTTTTGGGAAATGCCAATTCTGCTAATGCCCTGCTGAAAGAAATTCTTAAGGCTGGCTTTTGAAGACAAATAAAAGATTTATATCTCAATAGTCACCCCACTCAGGAAATGATAATGATTTTAATTCACCCATTAAGGAGGACTTTTCCTTTACTAAAATGTTCTTGGACTTTCAGTTTTATATTAGAGTGACTATCTTCCTTTTACTTATCACTCAGCTAAATCCAGACAAAAGTGCTGACAGTGAAAAAAATTCTGAGTACTTTCTGTGAGTCACACTAGGAGGACTTAATCAAAGGAATCACAGAAGGGATCTGAGAGGTCCCAGAGCGGAGGACCTGCTATACCTAAATTGACTTCACAGGTTTCTGGCTAACCTGTCTGTGTGAAGTTGCAGTTAGGGAAATTCAACTAGTCCTCCACATGATTTGTTCCAGTACTTCTTTATCTCTGCAGTTAAAAACATGTTTCCTCATGCATGAATTAATCTGCCTTTTAGAAATTTAAAATCACTCTTCTTTGTCCTATTTGTGATACAACTAATAGTAGGATTTTATTTTTTTTTTCTTAATAAAGTATTGAAGGCTGCTACTTTGTCACATCACTTCTTTTCTGAACTGAAGATCCTGCTTATATTAGTTATTCTTCGCTGGTCATGTTTCCCAGAGTTGCGATCTTCCTTGCTATTCTCTCAACCCTCTAAAGGTGAAAAACTTGTTTCTACATGGGAAACACAAAAGTGGATTTGTTGCATTGGCTAACAATGCAGTAGCCCTGAGAACAGGATAATTCAGGTGTCCTCCACAGAGTGCTTCTGTTCATACCAGCAGGATGATGATTTCTTTCCTTTTGCTGGAGTAGTTTGCTTCAGATTCAGCATGTGATCCACTGCAAAACTTATGTCTTTTTTTGCAGAACTCTCTTTAGCAGTTATGCAAATGACTCATGTAGTGAGCTAGCTTCTACCTTTTTTTATGTTGCTTATTCTTTCCTGGTTGTTGTACTTTGAACTTGTTGAGTTCTATCTGTTTTTTCTAATAACTTCTCTTTTTTTCAAGACTCTTCTAAATACCATTTATGTCCTTCTTCAGTGCTTGCAGCTTACAGTATGATAGTTTCATCACCAGATTTAAAATGCATACTCAGCTTATTAATACAAATTTTGATTTATACCAGGCTTGGAAACAAAACCCTGGTGAACTCCTTTGCTAATTCTCTCCTTATTTGACAGTAAACCCCTTGATAACTGCTCTGGTTTGGTTTTCCAATACCCGTTGTAAAAGCAGTTTCTGTAGAACATATTTTCCTAAATTGCAGCTTGGGTTTCAAAATCCTGATTACAAAAGTTTATCATCTCTACTGTCCTCCTTGTTATCCTGCTACAGCAAGACTACTTTTACACAGTTTGTTCTTGACAAAACTATTTAGACTATCATATTATTATATATAATTTTAATATCTTCTAAGCATCAAATGGTTTGTTTCCTTTATTGTTTTGTATTGTCACAGAATCACAGAATGTTTGAGGTTGGAAGGGACCTCTGGAGACCTCCTCTGGTCCAACCCCCCTGCTCAAGCAGGGCCAGCAGGAACCATGTGCCCAGGATCGTGTCTGAATGGCTTTTGAATATCCTAAAGGCTGGAAATAGAGAGAGACTCCGCCACCTCACTGGGCCAGTGCCTGGTCACTCTCAGAGTGAAAAAAACATTTCCTGATGTTCAGAGGGAACCTCCTGTGTTTCAGTTTGTGCCCGTTGCCTCTTCTCTTGCCACAAGTAAAAGGAAAAGAGCCTGACTCTGTCTTCTTTGTACCCTCCCTTTGGCTAATTTTTTCCATAATCTGAAACTAGGCTGAGTGTTCCACAGCTCCCAGTTTTCTGATTTGTGTCAGTTTTAAAGATCAGCACTTGCTCTGACTTGTTCTAATCTCTTGGAACTTTACTTGTCCTTCACAATTCTCAAAAAATAGTGTCTGGTAGCTCAGAGATTGTCTCAGATGTGTCCCTAAATATTCTTCATGCTTAGCTAATTTGAAAATGTTATCTAAGGGCTCTATCTAACCTGTTCTGTTCTTAGTGCACCTTGTCTTCTAATCCCGCTGTCACTAAAGTTATCTGCCTGATTGCAGTTAGTCTTTTTAATGAAATTGAAACAAAGAAAAAGGTAAACAGTCACGGTCTCATATTAGTCTGTTTCAAATGGATTGTTTATATTTGTATATCCCTTTTTTGTGCAAGGCTTCTTGCTAATCTAACTACTTAGCTGTGTAAGTGCCATGGGAATTTGGTTTGTGCTTAACTGTTGTGACTACAATCTTTATCACAGTACAGTATATTTTGTTTCTTTGAAGAAAAAAAAGGCTTTTAAATCTTAATACTGCAAAATGAACTTGTTATACTGATAAATTAATTGTAAATATGCATATTTACTTGAGAAAAAGCATCAAAGCAGAGATAAGTAGGACATTCTGTTTAAATACGTATTTTCTCCCTCACTACAAATCAGTTACACAGAGAAATCTGTAACTTCAGAAGACCTGGTTAAAATGCGTTAAAATTTAACTGTTTTGAAAGGGTGTTTCTCAGAAATATCTTTAGCTGACACTTTCCATGTGAAGCCAATACTCTGCAAATGGGCATTTTTACTTTTCTAACTGTGGAAAGGACTTGAACTTGTAAACTTCCAAAAGAGTCATTTGAAATGGAAGATGGTTGAAAACAAGTGATAGTCTTCAGACATCAAGTAGTAGTGCCAAACACCCTGAATTTGTTGGACTATAATGTTGTCACTTCTCTTAGACTGGAATAAAAAAAATAATAAATGATGGAATGCCTGTGTACTTGATGCTTGGGATGATGTTAATATTTACCATCTGGATTGGATAGGAAGTCTGTTTATTCTCAAAGAACAAGATGATTTTTAATAGGTAATACGACAAATACTACCTCTTTGGACTGGACAGGAAAGCATGCCATTGATCCTGCTGAACGGAACACTTAAGAACTGATTAATTTGTACTATCCTCTCATTTCATCTCCAATTGCATGAATAAAACAATGTCAAGAAAAATGCCATCCAGTAAGATAAAGTAAGGCTCTTCAGTAAGAATTTCCCCCCCAACTTCACCAGGGGCATTAGAGGGATATCTGCTGTTGTTAGAGTATATGACCAGTGAACATGCTTTTGTCAAGGAAAGAAAAAGCAAAGGCAGGACACGTTTCTTTGTTTCATGAATAATAATGTTGAGGCCATACATAAAAATAATATAGTCAATTGCAGTTGTAATCAGTTGTGTCATGTTAGCCATTTCCAGTTAAAAGTAACTTTCTGATATTTTGGTTAGTGCAGCTAGTGTGGTAAACCTGCAGTAGGGGGAGTGTTCTGAGTATAGGGTTAAACTAATGAATAGCATTGGAACAGCTTGGGTGAAGTATATTGAGCAAAGAAGTGATAAAATCTCTGGAAGTGAAGGGGAGTATGTGGCAAGACGCACAAGACATACACGTTAAAGACTGTGTGCTAGCAGTGTGTTTTAGCTAATGACAGAGTTCATATTTCAACTCATTCTTCAAGTCTCTTAAAATATTTTCTGATAACGCAATTTCAGCTTCAGAAATTAATATTTTACACATGCAAATTCATTCACATGGGTTTGGTAGGAAATATTTCAGATTCATTTAGGCAAGCAGGTTTTGAAGAAGTCTTCTAATTTTGGCTGCCTACAAACGCAGAGTTGGAAAATAATTAGATATTGTGCCTTGTCAGAGAAGCTGTTGCAGTGATGAAAAATGTTTTTTAACTCCTCATTATCACTGCTGTAGGGTGGTACTTTTCATGATAGCTGATTCCTTCTCTGTTGAAAAGTAAAATTTAACATCATAGTGTTTGTATAGCCAAAATATTAACATGGAAGTCTGTGTGAGATGATTCTGACAAAAAGGTTAGCGCTTGGAGAAGGCAGGAAGATAAAATCTACTCATACACAGTAAGATTATGAAATACAGCAAAAATCTTGCGTTACTGTTTGTATTGAGTAAAAGAGCCCATCCCCATCCAAAGATACTGCTTCTATTTAGGGTACCTTCACCAGTACTCAAAATCTATAATTTATATCTGGTCATTCATGAGTAAGATTCATCTTTTCTAACTTACAGGTTCCTAAGATAGGTCACATGTTCCATGGAGTGTGGAAGGACCATGGGGTGAATAGTTCATACGTATGCATCATATTTTTAGCTGTCTTGTACTCAATGAGTTCAATCCTCCCAACAGTGTCTTTAAGTTATGTAGACAGGAGCACGTTTGAAGATAAAGTAGGAAATACTTGAAGCAACATTTTGATTATAGATAAATTCTGTTTACCTTTTAAGAAAATCTTTCTGAGTGACTTCACTGAATTTAGAAACAAATAAGAATTTTGAAAGTTATACATTAGAGCAGAATGAGATATTAGTCATAGTACAGGAATTCATGAATACCTTCCTTATTTCTGGCTTTTGCCTTGTCAGTAAATACTTATCTCAGTTTCAGAAGTGGAGAATGATACTTTACATGAAGGAAAATCTAGCTTTTTCTATATTTTATACCCCAGTCAAAGCATGTTTCTTGGCAGGAAAAAAAAAAAAAAAAAAAAAAAAAAGGATGTTTAGGTATTTGCTGTCACAAATATGCAGCACAGAGTTGAAATAAAGTATTCCTAATCTTTGTCATGAGTGGAGGACAAGTTACTGGTAAGAAATCAAATCAGAAGATAAAATGTCTCCAAAAAAAATGCATTTACAGTGGCAGATAGCTTAGTGCATGGGATAAAATGTCAGGATTTTGTATTCTATGCATACATCACTGTCCATCTGCATCAGGAACACATTGAACGTGAAGACATGCAGAACAAAATTTAAGTAGGCACAACCATGACAATAGAAGGTTTGAAATTACTTAAACCTCTGTGAAATACCCTAGATCCCTTTCATTTCTGGAAACTGTATGATAGTTACCCTTTTAAACATGTAATTACAAGTCATAGCTGCCACTGATTTGTCAGTAGGGTTGGGTGAATTTCAGTCTATTTCAATGCCACTAGACAGGATGGTACCATTTCCCTTTTGCGGAAGAGTGAAACTTAGTTCTGCAAACAGAAGATTACTGGTTTTAATTGAAGGCATGAATGCAGCTGAAAAGTAAAATCTTATTAGCTGCATTAAGTATTAGCAACATGGAACAAATTACTCTTAACATTAAAAACTAAAATCGGTACTGCATTTGGGGTAATGATCTACTGATTGGCCTGAGGACACTGCTAGTGAGGCTAATGTCTTTAAGCAGTGGTAAAAGGTACCAGCTTAAGACTTACAGTAAAGTGGCTTACCAACAACCACATACATCCTTGATCTTCCTTCCTTGCTTATCTGTAGGATACAGCTGTTGCTTAAACCAAGTTAAATGTTCCTGTCTTAGAGAAACAGATTGACAGGGATACCAAAAAAAGTAAGTATCTGTCCTCTACACAGAGGCCTCAAAAAAAAAAAAAAAAAAAAAAAAAAAGGCAAAACAGTACATAGAATGATATTTTAGCCCAGAACTCATGAAGCCCATACAGTCAACTTCTGTATTGCTGACAAGGAAGCCTTTTTGATCTCCTGGTAGTTTAGATAACTTTTCAGTGTTCTCTCAAAACATGTTAAATTTGTTCGTTTTATGACACATTTATTGCAGATTAGTTACTCTGTATTGCTTTCTTGGCATTGTAAAATCTACCGAACATACAAGCTAATGAAACATCTTGGAAATGAAACATCACAGACCTGGAGACTGGAGGCGTTATGATGCTGTGCGTTAACATCCCTGAATTACCTCATGCTTACATTTTATCCATTTTGACAACAGGAAGAATCAAGAGCTCACAAGTAAATATGCTGGGGTTCCTCCTAGTTGTACCAGTTCCTACTGCTCATTGAAACCACCATGCAATCTCAGGAACTTTGTGTTTCCTGTCTTGTCCCTATGGTGTCTCAATGATGTCAGATCATAGCCTTGGGATATTTCCTCTTTTTTTCTCAGCTGTACTGTTCTTAATGTCCATCAAATGCCTCAGACTGCTGTGGTGATATTCTACGCTGTAAAGGGACTGCAGTGTCACATCGTTAGTCTTGCTGCCGATTGTTTGTACTTCTTTCTCCCACTTTTTAGTTCTGTCTGTATTTATACAATAGAACATCTTATTGCAAGATGTTTTGGCTGAAAGAACATTCTTATTTATCTATTATTCTGAGGTGGAAAGCAATAAAGCCTACGATCAAACCTTAAAAGTTGACCTTCTTTTGCTTCACGTTACCATGGGTGTCATCATTTTGTTCCTTTAATCTTAGTCAGTCGATGGTGGGAGGAAGGACTGGGACTTCATGATACATTTCTTCCCCACTGAACGTAATCAGAAACACTTAGTGTTTCTTCTTGGCTGAGCATGCCCACATGAGTGAAAAGGCACTATAACTCTCTTCTGTCAGGAGTTCAGATCTATTTCTGATATAGTTTTGGCATCAGAAGAAAATCAGGGGAAAAAATGTTCTTCTATTTGATGGCTTACCAAGGATCCATTGTATGGTTATCGGAATACTGTTGATGAGGAGAAGATACATATTTATTTCCTTACCAGGATAGATTCTGTGTAGAACATGTGGTTTTAAAAAACACACTTTTTTGTTTAGTTTTCCCTTCCTCTTTATGCACACATAGTTCTACAGCAACAGGCAGATAATGGTAATGTCTTAGAGGAGACAAGCAGTGGTTATGTGGTTACTAAGTGGGATCCTTGCCTACAGTAAAATTTTAGTTTTCCATACTAAATGTTACAACAAAATTGCATAAATAAACTGTTCATGGGAGCTGAGACCTGTTTACAACAAGCAGCACGGTTACATTCTACTCATAACTGGAAATCATTTTAGACTCTGTAACTAGTCTTGCCACAGTCTCGAAGACATGAGTTGCCTGACCCTGGTGTATGCAGCACTGAAAGCTTGTGCACGTGGTTCTCCACAAGTCATACCGCTGCCCGTTTATGAATAAAAAAATAAAAGAAGGGTTGTCTTGAGTATTGTCCTCAATAGCATTGTATCAGTAGGATGGAAAGATAACCGTGACATGCATTTATTTGCCTCTTCTTTTCGTTTGTACCACTTTTCGCCTGGTCCTTTCCAATACTAGGAGAGAAAACACGCATTCAAATACAGAATCTTATCTCTAACCTCATTCTAACTCTGGGTGCTTAGAAGGTATTGAGAGAACTTGAATGCATATTAATACTTGTAATAAGATGAGAGTTAAGCTTTAGTGCACAGCACAAATTGCAAGAGAGGGATGTAGATAATTGTTTTCTTTACATGTTGGAAACAGGAAACATAGTAAAGTGTATTACAAAAAGTACCTGGCTGTTTTACTCATGGGCCCTTAAGTTTTTCTACTAAGCAAATAATTACGTTCTAATGGGTTTAGCTTGAATGAGTCATTCTGCTTCAGTCTCATTTGTTGACCATTAGAATATTCAGTTCCCAAATGATTCCTGTGAATGGGGCCTGCACTGGGATCATGTCGTCGTTTTCCAAGATCAAACAAACTGGCAGTTAGGTGTTCAGGACATTCTAAGTCTTTGTTTACAAGAAAGGTAAAGAACCTGTTTACATTTCACATGGATAGATAGTTTCTGGAGCACCTGTTTAGGCCAGCAAATCGTTGTAAGGTTCCTGTTGTAGTTGCCCGGTAGAATCTAATTGAAAGCTTTCATCTGATTCCTCCTGTTTTCAGCTGATACTTCCCTCTTACAACAGAGTAAATGTTTCTCTACGTTTCTACTCATCATTCATATAAAACGAGAGTAGTCATAAATGAATCACATGAAATGTCAACAGAAAGAAATTAGCTACTATTTGGCATTAGAAAGGTCAGAGATTTGGGGATGAGAAGCTTCTTTGGGAAGACCAGGGCGTTTCTTTGGTCCTCTCAGCTCTTAGCTGTGCTGGGTGTTCCCTCAGTAACGCATCAGTTCTTGCTTCTATTTCCTTCAATAGCCTGATGAAAGACAAGGGCAGCCAAGAGAAATACATTTCATGATGTCATTCTCTGGTGGATATGTTTAAGTTAATGAGTTATGCTCAATTTTATTTCTTTGTTCTCTAATCTGTCTAAACTATGTTACAGGCTCCACTGATCATCTGTGAAGACTAAATAATGTGCAGGCTTGTACATGGTATTTTCTGAGTAGGGAGAAAAAAATATTGTTTATTTCTCTAAACCTGTGTTGAGGAACCTTAAACATAGGAAGACAATGGGAAGCAGGTTGATACAGAACTAAATGTTTACTGATGCATTTTTAAATAAGTGAAGTATACTGACATTGTCAGGTGAAGAGAGTATAAACATTGCTGCAGACTTCTAATTGTATATTGGCTAAGAAGTGGATTTTTTTTTTTTTTTTTTTTTTTTTGCCCAACTGTATAATATGTCTGGTGATTAAGTTAGTATCCATTATGAGTGCAAGACATCAGCATTATGCACACTAAGTTCTTTCATCCTCGGGCCAAGAACCATTTTGCAGGCACAATGCAAGAATGCCTACAGAGCTGTGTGGGTGTATATAAACTCTAACCTGAACATCTTGCTGTGTTCTCAAGTGGGAGTGTAATTTCACCTCTTCATTGATTTTACTGATGTCTCTTATGAGCAAGTAGAGCTGTTTCCCTCAACCTGTGATGAGTTGCCTGTGCTATACAATGTGGGCTGTTGCTCACCAGAGGATTAAGCAGGAACAACAAACATGCTTCACTTTCTTCAAACCTTTCATGAGTGACAGACACCTGCGTCATCTTGTACAGTCTTAACATTTTGATATATAAAAGCAGCTTTCCAGTTCTTCTAGAAGAGGCTGCCTAGGTTAACAAAAAATGCTTACATTGCATTTGGATCATTTACAAAAAACCACTGCATTACTTAGGCTGAAATCTTCAGAAACAAATAAGTTTTATGTGTAATCTCAGCACTGTTAAATTAAGCTGTCCTAAATACTTGCAGTAACCATGGTATCTAAAAGTCTGGATTACTGCAGCAGTTCTTTATCTGGGATGTGGTACATACTGTACTTGGATTTTAATGGAGCCATTTATACAGATTTTATATTTTCTCATAAAACTCTTCAAGATGAATGAAAACAAGTGTGGGCTAAATGTTTGTGCTTTTCAGTGCTCTTTCTGTTATAGAATCTTGCTGGCTTTCTTAATTGCTAACTTATGTAGTTTCTTTGTCTTTTAGAATGTCGGGTGGTGAAATCCACTTCCTATACCAAAATAGCTTCAACTTCGCGTAGGAGCACCACCAAGAGCCCGGGCCCATCGCGACGCAGCAAGTCTCCTGCTTCTACTAGCTCAGGTAAAGCATGCAAGAAATCTTCCTTAAAAAAAACCAACCAATTTGTTTCAATACAATTGGCAATGTGCTTGAAGTGCCATGATTCTGTGGAAAATCATTGTATGTGTGAAACAGTTGATAGTCAAAATTCACTTGTTTTCTAAGTTGCATCTGCGATGAAGTGATTTCCCAATATAAAATAATTCTCCAGTTTTATAAATCATATTCTGGCATACCATGGTTCAATTTATTTTCCATGCATGATTTTGCTTCCAATACATAAAGACTGACATAAAGAGATATTCTTTTTACTAGGAACTTAGTAAGTATAATGCAGGAAGTAGTCCAAATTATGCAGCATAGGATCTGTGTCTGCAAAAGGTTGATTTCATAATCTTTATTTTGTATTTTGTTTCTGAAGGAGTTGAGAGGCAGCAGTGAGAAAAGGTTAGGTTAAAGGCAATGAGGATACTGAGGAAAGGGGGGCAGGGCAGAGAAAGAATGCAATTACAGATGTGAGTGTGAGGTGCAGAGATAGCTGAGGAAGAAAAAGTCAGAGCTGACTGAACAAGCCAGTGGAACAGGCTGGAGAAGACACAGCAAAAAGCTTTAAGAAGCTCAGTCTGAAGCGCCTTGCTTTGGCTGCCTTTGCAGCTGCTCCCATGAAGTAGTCTGTGACTAGTTCCCCCCTGCTGCTTATTCCTAAGCAAAACAAATAAATAAACAAAAAAAAGTGCATTAGATAATTTGCCACTTGGTGCTTCAAAGTACTTGGTGTGCACCAGTTGAGTAGACCCAATCCAGCATTTGCAGCACTGCTTGTGAATATGGATTTTGTAAAAGGTGAACAAGAGGTCTGAAAGCCACCTCACTCTTCATGCAGGAAGTTTTCCGCCGACAGGGAAGCGAATTTCATACTGGGACCTGCATCCAGCACTGTAAGGTCTTTATGGGGAGGTGGTGATCAGAATGGCCCAGGTGCTCCTAGCTGGTTTCAAAGAGGGGAGACATGGACCAACTGGAACCATATTTTTCATAAGAAGACTAAGCTGAGAAAAAAAAAAAGGTCCTTGCTCAGGGAAGGAGGGAAGTGGGAAAGACACAATGAGAGAGGCGTAGACACAGGTAACAGGGCTGGGAGGCAACATGCCTCCTATACATCCTAAGAACAGCTGAAATAGAGAAACCTGAAAAGAGGTAATGGGAAGAAGTATCAATAGTGAGGAGCAAGCCCGCAGTAGCTCTTTCTTAGACATGTATTAAGCAGATTTCTTTCTAGCTAGGTGGAACAGTTAAATTAAACTTTAGCAAGGGAGACCCAGTTTGCTGTGTGAATGTTATGGACTCTTTCTGGGTTTTGTCTAATGAATATTCATTTGGGAGCACAGGTAATGGACAGCGAACCGTGTATGTTCATTTCTGTGTGGAACAACAGTCTTGCTATGCATAACAAATGTTTCTGCCAGGGGACTAGCAACATTTTTGCCATGTTGGCTATGTGATAACTTGTTGGTTTTGGTCCTGAGAGAAATTGTACTGGTTTTACTTAAACATGCAGAAGTATAGGTCAGTAAATCTTAATTTCCTGCAGTTCAATTTTACAAGGGTCTGAGCAGAATACCATTACATGTTCAATTACTGCAAAAGACCAGGAGATTATTTTACAGCTGGTGAAAAAAAGGAATGTTTTCTGTATGCCACAATAATAATTAATATATCATTATATTTATAACAAGGAAAGAAACATTATAGTGGAAATATTAAAAATGCAAAGCATTTTGGATGGTCCTGTGCTGATGATGCATTTCCCATCTTAAAAATATGTTACGTGAAACCACTAAATTTACAGGAACATACTAGTATGTCAAAAGATATTCTATGACCTTGCCTATTGGACATAATCATTTCCACACTGTAATTAAGATTTTCTTAGAGAAAAACATAAGACAAAGCCTGACAAGAATGGATAGGATGCTGGCAGATCAGTCTGTTAGCTGATAGGAGCCTGGGTGAAGAACTGGCTGAAGGGCAGGGCTCAAAGTGTTGTAGTAAACGAGGCTACATCTGGCTGATGACTGGTCACCATCAATGTTCCTCAGGGTTCAGTTCTAGGGCTGGTTCTGTTCAATATTTTTATTGATGATCTGGATGCAGGAGTTGAATGCAGTGTTAGCAAGTTTGATGATGATACCAAACTGGGAGGTGCTGTTGACTCTCTCAATGAACAAGAGGCCTTACAGGGGGATCTAGATAGGTTGCAGCATTGGACAATGATTAATGGGATGAAATTTAACAATAACAAAAGCCAGATTCTGCACCTGGGACTGAGTAATGCTGGGCACAAGTACAAATTGGGAGAGGAGTGGCTGGGACAGCCCTGCGGAAAGGGATCTGGGGGTGCTGGTGGGCAGCGGGCTCAGCGTGAGTCAGCTGTGTGCCCTGGCCACCAGGAGGGCAAACCGCACCCTGGGGTGCATCAGACGCAGTGTGACCAGCCGGTCAAAAGAGGTGATGATCCCGCTGGATTCAGCACTGGTGCAGCCTCACCTTGAGTGCTGTGTGCAGTTCTGGGCACCACAATTTAAGAAGAACGTTAAGGCACTCGAATGTGTGCAGAGGAGGGTAACAAAGCTGGTGAAAGGGCTGGAAGCCATGTCCTGTGAGGAGCGGCTGAGGATTCTGGGCTTGTCTTGCTTGGAGAGGAGGCTGAGGGGTGACCTCATTGCTCCCTACAGCTTCCTAAGGAGGGGAAGTGGAGAGGGAGGTGCTGAGCTCTTCTCCCAACTATCCAGTGATGGAGCACATGGGAACAGTTCAAAGCTGGGTGAGGAGAGGTTTAGAGTGGACATTAGGAAGCATTTCTTTACCGAGAGGGTGGTCAAACACTGTGTGGTGGGTTGACCCTGGCTGGACCCCAGGTGCCCACCAAAGCCACTCTGTCACTTTCCCTTTCAGCTGGACATGGGACAGAAAATATAATGAAAGGCTCATGGGTCGAGATAAAAACAGGAACATCACTCAGAAATTATCTTCATGGGCAAAGCAGACTTAACTTGCAGAAAATGGGTGGATCACAAGACAGGGACTGGGGGAGCAAAATCCCTCCTACTGTAAGAGAAGATCAGGTTTGTGACCACCTGAGGAACCTGAATATACATAAGTCTATGGGACCTGATGAGATGCATCCCAGAGTCCTGAGAGAACCGGCTCATGTCGTTGCCAAGCCAGTCTCCATGCTAATTGAAAAGTCATGGCAGTCAGGTGAAGTCCCCAGTGAGTGGAAAAAGGGAAATGCTGCACCCATTTGTAAAAAGGGTAGAAGGGAGGACCCTGGGAACTGCTGACCTGTCAGCCTCACCCCTGTGCCTGGGAAGATCATAGAACAGCTCCTCCTAGAAGCTGTGCCAAGGCACATAGAGGACAAGGAGGTGATTTGAGACAGCCAGCATGGCTTCACCAACAGCAAATCTTGCCTGACCAACCTAGGGGACTTCTATGATGGAGTGACTGCATCAGTGGAACAGGGAAGAGCTGCAGGTGTCATTTGTCTGGAATTCTGTAAGGCCTTAGTCTCGGTCCCCCACAACACCCTTCCCTCTAAATTGGAGAGATATGGATTTGATGGGTGGACTGCTTGGTGGATAAAGATTTGCTTGGATGGTTACATTCAGAGGGTGGTGGCCAACAGCTCAATGTCCAGCTGGACATTGGTGACAAGTGGTGTGCCTCAGGGGCCAATACTGTTTAATATCTTCTTCAATGACACAGACAGCGGGATTGAGTGTACCCTCAACAAATTTGCAAATGAGACCAAGTTGAGTGATGTGGTCGACACACCTGAGGGACAGGATGCCATCGAGGGGGACCTGGATAAGCTCAAGAAGTGGGCCCATGTGAACCTCATGCGGTCCAACAAGGCCAAGTGCAAGGTCCTGCACCTGGGTCAGGGCAACACCAGGTATCTATACAGGCTACAGAATATCGAAAGCAGCTCTGCTGAGAAGGATTTGGGGGTGTTGGTGGATGAAAAGCTGGACATCAGCCAGCAATGTGCGCTTGCAGCCCGGAAGACGAACCATATCCTGGGCTGCATCAAAAGAAGTGTGGCCAGCAGGCTGAGGGAGGTGAATCTGCCCCTCAGCTCTGCTCTGGTGAGACCCCACGTGGAATACTGCATTCAGCTCGGGAGTCCTCAGCACGGGAAAGAGATGGACCTGTTGGAGCGGGTCCAGAGGAGGGCCACAAAGATGATCAGAGGGATGGAGCACCTCTCCTATGAAGACAGGCTGAGAGAGTTGGGGTTGTTCAGCCTGCAGAAGAGGAGGCTGTGGGAAGATCTTGCTGCAGCATTTCTATACTTAAAGTGGGCTTAGAAGAAAGATTTTTAGCAGGACCTGTTGTGATAGGACAAGGGGTAATGGTTTTAAACTAAAAGAAAGTAGATTTATGCCAGCTATAATGAAGAAATTTTTCTGCAGTGGGGGTGGTGAAACACTGGAACAGGTTGCCCAGAGAGGTGGTAGATGCCCCATCCCTGGAAACATTCAAGGTCAGTCTGGACGGGGCTGTGAGCAACCTGATCTAGTGGAAGGTGTCCCTGCTCATTGCAGGGGCATTCACCTAGATGACCTTTAAAGGTCCCTTATAACCCAAACCATTATATGATTCTGTGAAAATTTATTTAATTTATTGCCAATCAAGACAGAGTGTGGTAATGAGAAAACAATTTTTTTTTAAAAAAAAAGCACCTTTCCTTCACCCCTCCTTTCTTCCTGGGCTCAACTTCTGATTTTCTCTCCCTCTTCCCTGCCAGCGGCACAGGGGGACGGGATATGGGGCTGCGGTCAGTTCTTCACATGCTTTTTCTGCTGCTCCTTCCTTCTCAGGAGGATTCCTCATACTCTTCTCCTGTTCCAGCATGGCGTCTCTCCCATGGGAGACAGTTCTCCACAAATTTCTCCAACATGAGCCCTTCCCACAGATTACAGGTCTGTGGTCTACACAAACAGCTCCAGTCTGGGTCCCCACGGGGTCCCCAGCCCCGCCAGCAAACCTGCCCCAGCCCGGGCTCCTCTCCCCGCGGGGCCACAGGCCCTGCCAGGAGCTGCTCCAGCATGGGCTGCCCACGGGTCACAGCCTCCCTCGGGCACCCACCTGCCCTGGTGTGGGGTCCCTCACAGGCTTCCACGTGGAGATCTGCTCTACCGTGGACCTCCATGGGCTGCAGGGTGCAGCCTGCCTCACCATGGTCTCCACCATGCGCTGCAGGGAAATCTCCACTGTGGCATCTGGAGCGCCCCCCTGCCCCCTGGAGCACCTCCTATCTCTCCTGCACTGACTTTTTTGTCTGCAGACCTGTTTCTTTTACATATCTTCACTCTTTTCTGGCTGCTGCTAGTCTTGTGCAGGTTTTTTTCCCTTAAATACGCTATCCCAGAGATGCTACCACCATCACTGATGGGCTCGGCCTTGACCAGCAGCGGGTCCATCTTGGAGCCAGCTGGCGTCAATTCTATGGGACATGTGGGAAGCTTCTAGCAGCTTCTCACAGAAGCCACCCTTGTAGCCCCCCTGATACTTTGCCACACAAAGCCAGTATACACTGGAACAGGCTTCCTGGAGAGGTGGTCAGTGCCCCAAGCCTGTCTGTTTTTAAAAGGCATTTGGACAATGTCCTTAACACACTTTAACTTTTGGTCAGCCCTGACTGGTCAGGCAGCTGGACTAGGTGATCACTGTAGGTCTCTTCCATCTCTTCTGTTCTGTTCTGTTCTGTCCTGTCCTTCTATTCTATTCCAGTCTAGTCTAGTCTAGTCTATCTTCTTACTGCTTAAAAAGGATAAACAATTCAAAATGTTTCTATAAAAGTTAATTTTTGTGGTGACAATGGATCTCACTTGGCTGTCTGTAGCTCTTGTGTGCAGAAAGCCTGCAAATACTGAAGTCAACTTGTGTGGATGCTATGGGAAGTCAATTTCTAACCTTCCATATATGAGTCTTTACATCAATATAACTGTCATAAAAGGAAGCGATATTACACTAAGTGGCCACTTGCCCTCAAGAATTGTTTTTAGATAATGTAAAATTAACAATAATCAATGAATAGATTTTAAAAACAAGCGGTTTGATATTATATACTTCATTTAAAAAAAACAACAGTGGAAAGAAGAAGCACTAACTCATATGTTAGACAAAATACAAAGTTCTCCCATGAAATGCAGAAAATATGTAGAGATTTCACTATTCTGCCATCCAGTAGGCCTAAAAATACTGCCTATTTATTGGGATTATGTACCTGTGACAGTAGCAAAATGAAGGAATTACCATCTAGTGCACGTATGAACAGATAATTTTTTCCATGGTATGCCTACATTAAACATCTCCGTATTAGTGAGTATCCTAAATGACTAGTGCATTACTGGAAGTTATGCTTTTGTTGTCATGTTTTTACTGCTAAGTGTATATACATCTGTGGGGTTTTTTTATTTATTTTTTATTCTATGCCTTTAAACTGCTTTCAATTCATCTTTACTGTTAGGGGTTTTTTCTTTCATTAGGGATAAACACAAAACATACTCAAGAAAATAGCAGATTCTTTGCTCAGATCAAATCCAATACATACACATTCTAAAAATGAAAAGATGTATCATTTTGTGAAGAGTTTTATCACAAAAAAAAGTTGAGAAAAGTAGGGATAAGGGCAGGCAGAAAGTGTTATCAGTAGCATACCCTTGAGAAAAAGCTAAGCAATCTCTATGGACAAGAGCATGTTGCTAATTAGAAAGAATCTGATCCCTCTTATTTGATTCTTGCTGCATTTTGAAAAGTTTGTGCATTCTTCCTATGCAAAAGGATCAGATGCCTGCCTTGGTCATCAGTTCATGCCCATATTAAGATAAGACACATGGATACACATACTACACATGAGCCCTAAAAAGAAAGTTGCATAGACAAAGACTATGTTAAAAAAATGTAAAAATGTCGAAGTTGGATATTAAAACTGATAAAGTCCTGAGATGAATGGATGTCCTTGACTTACCCTTAATTCTCTCCTGTATGCATTTGTAGTATGGTATAGTCTTTAATGTAGCTATTCAACATTATTTTTCTTCTCATCCAGCACAGGATAGCTGATCGGGATTCATCATTACTAGAGTTAATGAAGGATATTATAAGAGCCTTTGGGTTATTCCCCTATTGTTAGAGAGATGGATGTGTCAATGAGGGTAGGACATGGTCTGGTTTGGTTTAAGCACTTATATACCACCCTCAAGAACTGTTTCCCATGTTTGACACAGAATTTCAAGTGGCACATGAATTAAAGCCACACTTTGGCTTGAACTAAATGTTTATAAATGCAGTGAAGTCCATGAGTTACTTGGTCTCAGCAAATAGTAGTGTGGTGTGATGAACTTTCCCAGATTTGTCCCAATAGCTTCTGAAATTGCTCACAGAAATTGAAGGGGTTATTTTAAGGGGTTGGTTGGTTTTTTGGTTTTCTTTAATATCTGTGTCTCATTTTTGCATCTCTAAGTCTGGAGCAATACCATTTTACCAGAACTGGTGCTTTGAAGATAATTTCAGTAGTGTTCACAGATGATTTTTAGAGAAAATTCTGCTTGAAGGCCCTTGCTTTCTGCTTCAGTCTCCCCTTGTTGTAGTGGCCCCTGACTGCGTGTGGGAGCAGGCGAAGGACCCTGAGTGTCTCCCCTCCTTGGCGAGCCCCCAGCCATTGCTCCAGAGAACCATTTCCCTTGTCCTCTCATCTGGTACTATGGGCAAAGGGTTCTTAGTGACATTCCCAAGGATCTTAGATAACCTTCACCCGCTGGGGTTGCCTTTATCCCTCCATTGCCTGTAAGGGAAGCATCCTTGGCAAGCCTGAAAGCCCCATACAGACCTACCATAAAAATAGTGTCAGGGTTTGCAGGTACCTGGCCATGGCAGTAACAGCATGGGAACAGAAAAATAAAAAATACTGTCCCACAGGCGCTGGGACACCCTGGCACAGCAGGATGGGGGAAAAGGTGGAGCTTCAGGTGGCAAGCAGGCTGCAGGGTTGCAGACAAAGACCCTTAGCAATATTGGAGACTGCACTAGCGCTCAGTGCCACGCAGGTGCAAATCTGTACTCTGGTTAACTGAGGGCAAGGTAATGGGTCACTTTGTAAGGGAATGGGAGACACACACCCCTCACCCTTTTGAGCATTACAACCTACAGTGAGCAAAAAAAGCTGCATGTGCTTTTACACCATTTCTTGACATATTTAAGAGGAATGTATGCTCCTCCATAGGTGGTGGTCACCTTTCTTCCATCCTTGCTTTTTCCTTTTTGTAATTTCTTAACGGAGCATGTGTTTAATGTGCTTATATTCTCCTGGTAGCCTCCCTGACTCTGAAAGCAGATGCATCCTATTTTTATATAAAAACACAGAATACTTTTTTTCTTAAAAGAGTACATGCAAGCTAGGAAGATCTGTGGTAAGAGCTGACTTCTCCATTATTATGTTTTGTTCAGTTTTTTATTTACATCTGACAGTGTTTCAAAACAGTACAAGACAAGTCTCGCTGCAGGAGGATAGCTTCCTGATTTTTTACAAATGCATTTGAGGTATTGTCTGCTTCAAAATGCTTTCAGTCTAAATAGAGGAGAGAAGCAGGAAACAAGGCAAAGGAGAGAAGCAGAGAAAAGTAGTGTGACCTCCCAGGCAAGCAGAGGGCTGAAGTCTTGTTCCAAGTGCAATAGATAATCCTGTCTCTATTTAATTTTCCTGATATCTTCTTAAAGGCTGTAAAACACCTTAATGGTTGGGGTTTTTTTGTTGGCATCAGATATTATTTGGGAAAGGACATTATAAAAGAGACATTGAGTTTCAGTGAGGCCAGGTATCAGCCTGATGCTGGTGACTGAAAATTATGAATGTCTGAAAACTATTCAGTAGCTGTTGGCTTCTGTCCAGCTACCAATTAACACCATTGGTGTCAGCCTCAATGCAGGTGAAGAGGTAACAGATTTGCAGAACACAGCGCTTACTTCTTCCTGATCATTACTTTTAATCAAATCAAGAGCAGCATGAGATGGCTGGAATTATTGTACCTTTTTCTGTTAAATTAAGGAAGGATACTGCATTTGGATGAACCCTGTTTTAGCCTCTGAAATCTCAACTCATAATTTTCAGGACTTGCTCACAACAAAACTACTTTCTGTTTTTTTTTTTTTTCAGTTTGAACATCTCCTTCAAAATTACTTACTTCTCACTTCTCCTCCCCGCTGAGTTATCTACTGTTCCCCTCAAACTGTCACCCACAATATTTCAGATGTTTGAAATCTTTTTTGTAACAGCAATTCAGGTTTGGGGTTAAGAGGAGTTGTTTTGCAGTTTCAGTTATTTAGTGCGACAGGGGTCTGTTTCAAGAGTAACTGAGTTGATACACGTACCTATTCGGAATGACAAAGGGAACATGTGAAGAGCAGATAGAGTAGGTCCTATTACCAAGGGCTGTTTTTTTTTTTTTTTAAAAAAAAATTGCACCTGGGTAAAGAAATCATGAAACTACACCTCAGACTAAAGCCTGATCAAAACTGTAGATGTTCCCTAAAGAAAAAAGTGGTTTGGGATGTGGAAATTGGATCTTATTGAAGACTTCTCTAGGGCAGATGCTTGTGCTTTTCTCAGCTAGTTAGAAAAAAAGGGGTAGATGTGTTTCTCCACAAGAAGATATGTTTTCATTTAGTTGGATAGTTCATCCCTAAACCATTATCCAGAAACAACCCTTCTTCAGCCACCTGAGTCAAGAAGACCTTTTGGATCCCAAAGGAAGGAACATATCATATTGTCTTTGGTGAGGTCACATGCTTTTATTCACACTGTTACAGGTACTCAGCTGACAGATTTTGTAATAAATATGCTGAAGCAAAACTTTCCTGAAGCCAAGAGTACAAACCCATGGGAGTGATGGAGTCATCCTACAGACCCAGGGATTTTTAGATGATTTTTACTTTGATCCTGGCTTCTTTTTAATTTTTTATTTATGGTGTTTCTACTTGATACTAATAATTAAAAAACTACGTTTTATCATTTTATAGCCCGTAACAAAAATCAGGAGTTAGTAAGAGAAATAGATTTGGTTAGACTGAATAGTTTAACCCTCTAAAGGGAATAGAAAGTTAAATGCTGAATGAGAAAATGTCCTCAGAGTTGGCACTCCATTCACACAAACTGATTTGAGAATCCTAGTCTTTCTAATTAGGCAAAACAGTTCAAAGGAAATTTTCATTAAAACTTACATATATGTAGATGCTCTCTCGGTTAGGATCTACACAAAATTAGCAGCCAAGGTCATAAATATCAGCTGTACTCTGATGAAGTGCAGAGAAAAAAAACAAGAGGCACTTGCCCACCTTATGAGGAGGTTACCAAAAAAAAAAAAATTACTCGTGGATTCCAGGAAACGATATTTTCAAGGAAGACTCCTGTCTTCTGAGATATCAGGCATGTCTGCAATGTCTAAGTGTCTACAGCACTTCTCTGCTTGAAAGTGTGGACATAGCTGACTTCAGGTTGGGGTAGAAGTGGCCATTCCATGGAGGTTGTTGTGGGCTGAGTGTGTGTGGGGTTTACAGTCCCTGCTGAGCTCTGCACTGCTTGGGTTACGTTGTGTGGCTACCACACGTACCAGTGACTTACAGGGTCTCAGGTACTGGTGGCTACTAAGATACAAATATAAACCTGATCTGAAGGTGATCCCTTTTGCTGACACTTTTAATCTGTTGATCTGTTGATCATGTGAAAACTCTGTATGGGTCTGTCAAGCCTTGTCTTAGTGGAAGAGAGATGTTTTTCTTGTATCTGCATAATCACAGTCGTCTGGGTTGGAAGGGACCTTAAAGATTATCGAGTTCCAGCCCCCCTGTCATGGGCAGGGACACCTTCCACTAGACCAGGCTGCTCAAAGCCCCATTCAGCCTGGCCTTGAACACTTCGAGGAATGGGGCGTCCACAGCTTTTCTGGGTAACCTCTTCCAGTGCCTCACCACCCCCATAGAGAAGAAACTTCTCATCATAAACTCTAGAAAAGATTGAATGTAAGAAGGACAGTTTAGAACCAGTTAAAATCAACACAGTACTCGTTATTTGGAGTTTTTCTCAACCAGTTGCATTCTGATGTAGAACCTGTAAAGCCTTGTCTTTACTGGGGAGTGATAATGAGGGAACTTGCTTAATGTGATGCTTCAGACAAACTGTCTTTCGGAATGAAGAGAAAAATGACAAGGTGTATAAAAGTAGAATACAGAAGCAGAAGGAACCAAAAGGCAAGGTATGGTTTGTTCCATAACTACTTTGTAACTACATAATTCTACTGAGGCAAAAATGTTGTTTTGGAAAGAACAGCAACAAACTACAGGAGTAATTGATACAAGGTCAAGTAGCGATCATGCATCACTATTTTCTAGCTAACAGTTGTTGAAAATTACCTGCACACGTTGTTGTGACTTCTGTAAATCATTTTTTAGTTTATCCTGTACTAGTTGTAAGTAAGTTGTGGCTGCAAAAAAGCCTGCACCATTCTTTTCCTTTGGTCTCATTTTTTCCTCTTTGCACACACTCTTGTGTTTGGCAAACCACTTTTATTAACACACAGAGTCATCTCTAAATGTTTTATAGAGTACAAGATGCTAACACATGAACAGGCAGTTTTATAGGAGGGTATGATTTTAATACAGTGCAGTGGCATCGGCAGCTTCTCAGACTGGCACTTGACACTTCCATTCAGCTTTTCTCAGTTTTTATTATTATTATTTAATAAAAAGTTTCCCTATCAAAATTATTTATTGGATTGCCATCAAAGTACATTTTATTTACAGTGTTTTAACTAGTTCATAAACATCATTATATGAAAACCTATTTTGCATTTATCTTAGTAGATGATGGTATCCAGCTTAGTGTTCTTTTTTGTGGGGTTTTCTACCTTCATGTGTGTGCCAGGTGCTGGAAAAACAAATACGAAGATAGGTTCTTGCTCTGTTATGCGTCCCCACTGAGAGGATGGTAAGGAAAGGAGTTCACATGAGCAGTTGCATACATCTGCTCCGAGCAGCCACAATAATTTTGTTATTGTTTTATCTTTTTAATACATATTTTTCCTCTGAAATTTTGTACAGATAAATCTTTTTCATGAGACCATGGGAGGGCGCTGTGTGTTAAGCTGAAGTCTCTGACCCCTGCCATTTTATGAATAAAAGTGACAAGAAAACTCTTGCCTCACTCGATAACATGATTAATCACAACAGTGATTTACCAATTTCATATGTCTTTATCTACATAAATGTTCCCTGTAGGAACATGTGCTGTATCAGCCCATGAGAAATGCAGTGCAGATACTGGACAGGAATGCAGTTTCCAACCAGAATGCATTCCACCTAGAAATGATTTTTAGGGCAGTTTAGACTATATTCCACTACTTACTAGGAATGCATTATTATTAAATATTATTGATTTTATTCACATATTTGTTTCTGTGTTGTCTCGTCATGAGCAGTGTATGTAAGAATGGCCTTTGAATTGTCGTGATTGTAAATGGAGTTCAGGAAGGGGGTCAGAATCAGTCCAGTCTCTTCCCACTACACAGCACTTAATATCAACTCTATTTGCAAATTCAGTATAGTGAATTACAAGGAATTAGAGTCAGAGATGAAATGGCCACAAGCCATAAACAAGAAGATAAAAAAGGAGGGGGCTCTGGAGTAGACTGGGGAATTATTAGGAATTGGGATTTCTTGCCTGTTGTGATGTCAGTCTTAAGCATTACATTAATAGTATCGGTAGTAATAGTAATATATATCTGCAGGTATCCAGCATCCAGAAGACAGACATGATGTGCCCAGAGAGTTCATTCAGCCAGAACTTAAAGCCTAAGTAGACAAGTAGTAAAGATTATATTACTTGCCTGATGTTGTGCAGATGCATATAGAGAGTTGGGAATAAAACCCACCTCACCCCAGTCCCTGTTCAGGTTGACTCTAATGTAGACTTTGTATGCCTTCGGTCATCAAAGTTTATTTAATGCAGTTCTGTGTTTGGAATAAAATCCACTAAAATTGGTAGGTGGGGAGAATTTTGATGATTTTGCTTCATCTCCAGCATATCTTAAACCTCTAGGTACATGTGTTTGGATTCTTCTTTCCTAGCTTTAGAAGTCTACACTTCAGTGGATGCTCCTAGTACATCAGGTCCCTTTTAGATGGTTGCTTGGGGATGATACATCTCATGCTATGACAGCAACTTGGTTGAAATAAGGTCTAGAAAACTACTTCAGATGTAGAAGTCAATGCAATAGGTACCTGAAGATCGGTAAAAGGAATTTCATCCTCAGTGCTAACTGTCATCTCTAGTTTCCTAAACATCTCTCCACAGGGAGTCCTTATACACTCGCAAAAACCTTGGTATGCGTTTTAGGTACTTGCCACCTTTGTATTTTGGATATGGGTAGGGAGGTGAGCAAATGCCACTTAAATCTCCTGAGGACCTTGATCCATTAATCGTGCTCTTGATTTCAGATATTACAGATGTCCAACACAAGCACAACTATCATCATTTTCCTTTTTCAAAAATGCTGTTGGGGAGAGCATTGGAGCTTAGCTTAAATGCTTTAGATACTCTGGTGCTGGAAAGCGAGTGATTTTTAGGGTTTGTAATACTTTGGTTTTTCATCTTAAACAGATGAAACATGGTACATGGGAAATACATTAAGAGTCAAAGACAACATTGCATCTGTTTGTCTGCATCCACTTGGTAGCTTCAAGTCTTTGTCTTCAGGACAGAATAACGGCAATAGTATTTCTAAGAAAAATCGTTGTTGAAAGTTCTGGGGAAGGAGTCAATCTGTAAGGAACAGGAACCACTGCCTAGTGCTACAAGATCTATTAAAGTGTCTCTCTTATCTTAATTTTTTTCATAATAATAAGACCTGAGAATATCTGCTTGGTTTAAAGAGAAGTCTTGTTACTTAGCAGTCCTGAGGACTAGCTCTATGTGAAAACTAGTAGTTTAGAATTAGTTTCTAAATAGTACCATATTTGCTTATAAGGAGCCCTTTAAAACTGTAAGTTTAAGGTTCCAAAAATCTCATTTTTAATGTCCTCATCTTGTCCTTTTCCTAAATGATTTCAGAAGTATTGATAATAAATTTGATTTTAGTCATTATTGGCCAGACCTATGGGGTGTTTTGCTGAATACTGTACGAACTTCAGTGAATGTGTCCATATGCATGTACTTTCCCACACACACTTAGTACAGCATTTGAATCAGTGCTGATATGTGCCAACTATTGTCCTCTGTACAAAGAGAATTTGAAGCCTACATGTGTAGAATGTTTTTCTAGAAAAGCAGCCTATTTAAATCCAATTCATTTATCTTGTTATTCTTATCATTATACCAATATATTGCACCTTTGCCTTAAACAATGCCTTGCACAAAGTGATGTTGAGATTTGATCACTCATAGCACCTAAGCTCTGTTAAGCGATCATTATTTATCATGCAGTATAATGTGTTTTCTTGATGTGAGTGGTGTGGTGTGGTAGATACACATGTTTCTTCCTTATAATGTGTGGGCCCAGTATTAGCCAGTGAGGACAATGTATTATGTAAAAAGTAAGGAAAATCTATTAAAAATGCCTCCTGTATTATCCAAAGGAATTAACATTTGCTAGATTGCCAGTCAGCCAAGGTTTTACAAGAGTTATTGTCATTTTGATTTTCAGATGAGTCATTTGGTATATTGCCCCCAAAGGCACCTCATTATGATTCAGTGCACAGCATATAGAATTGCTTAGGCTTTTGGGGCTCCATGGAAAGCGAGTGGGGGTTGCGGTGGCTCAGCGTTGTGAAGCAGCAGCATTATGCTTAATTGACACCTTTGATGTAGCCCTAAGACAGCACCTGCACCTCCCACTGCTGCTCTGAAGACGTCAGCCTTACGCAGAAAAGGCTTCTGCTTATGAATCCTGCATCGCATTCAGCTCACTCTGTGAGCAGCCCCAGCTATCCTTAACTAATCCCATTGCTTCTCATCTTGGCTACAGCTTGGCTTAGTACAGAGCAGGAATTTTGCTGCTTGCTGTTATCAGGTTAAAACAGTAAGATTTTGTCCATGTTAGAACTCATAGAAGGTAAGTCAAATACCTTGTTGATATCCTAGTGTGTAAATATTCTCCTAAGATTCAGAATCTGGGAATTCAATAGTCGATTATATTTTTTTCCTGGTGCTGGCAAATATGGACTGTGATATAACAGTTGCTTGTTTAAGAATATTTACATATATATGTGATCCACGCTTTGTAGTGTTTCTATCTAGCTCAGTGTAAACATTATTGATAGCCTTTTGTATGACTATTTTGTAGCAGAATTCTGTCCTCTGCTGGTATTGTTTTGTTAATTGAATAGATAATGTCACATGCATGCAAAAGATGCTTCTAAAATGATAGGCACTAACATATATGAAGGAACTTATTTGTGAAAGTGATGCTTTGCTGCAAGTCAGACTTGAGGTGTTGCATCCAGTTTATTTGCCTCTAGAAAGCCCTTCTGGGTTAAGTCTGAGGTGATGTTTGGGGTAGATACTACTGCAAAAATCTCTTCAAATGAATGAGTGAGGAACAGCAAGCAGCTGATTTGTTCTTGCAAGCAATACTGCTTTTTACTTTTGGTGGGTAGCACTTCAAACCATAACTAAATGAATGAAAAGGTTTACATATATCAACTGTCTGTTAAAGTCAACAAAGCATCTTGTTCCCCATCACTTTCAAGCACAGGAACAATACAGTTTAAGAAAACATGTTCATGTTCTCTGCCATTGACAAAACAGTCTTTCAGGTGTGTTTATTTACTTGCACTCTGTATAAAAATTGGCTTCATGAGCCAAAACACTGAGGAAAAAGTTCTTTTGTGAATTACCTTATTTAATGTTTAAACCATTAAGCAAAAGCAAATTAATCTCTTCAGCAAAGAATGAAAAGACGTATGTTGATTTAACTATTTATTTGCTTTTAATAATGCCTTGTATTTATTTTTTCAATTTATTGCTCTTTTAGTGAATGGAACCCCTGGTAGCCAGCTTTCTACTCCCCGCTCTGGGAAGTCTCCAAGCCCATCTCCCACCAGCCCAGGAAGCCTACGGAAACAGAGGGTAAGGAAATAAGGAAACTGGTTTCTGAGTATGGCTGGGGCCAACCCAGCATAGCCATTACCCGATAGCCTTCCCCCCACTGATTCCTTCTGTTTGGAGTCATAGGGTGGAAGAGCCTGGCTACAGTCCTTGTTGTATTTATACAACACTGAAGTGGAACAGAACAGTTCTGTGCCTGCTAAAATACTAAAGTATGCTGGAAATGGATTTATCCTTGAGGGGAAAACCAGGGGTATCTTTCTTCTTTTTTACAAAACCTTTTTTTTTTTTTTTTCTTTAGTTTCTTTTTCCACATGTTTCACAACTGGAAATGTTCACATTGTTAAAGACTTCTTTTTTTTTTTCTTAATTTACCATGGGCATTATGTCACTTGCGAAAACTACAAACAGCTTTGATTTTGAAGCAAGGTGAAAGAATGTGCTGTGGAATTTAGCTGTGGATTAGCTGTGATACCATAGCCTTGTGCAGTGGAGATACTATCAGTATCGAAGCAGCATGAGACTTGCCAGTCACTTTGCTGGACCAGAGTTGTTAGGAGCTGTAAGTTCCCTCTAGTATAGAGGAATCTACAATGTGCCTAAGCATCCAGAATTAAGGTAGTACCTATGTTACTGCTGTTAACCCTCTGACAAAATATGACTTGTCAACCCAAAAGGCTCCACATGCTTATTTAATTATTTGTATCTGTTCAAAAGCAATGGGACAGATGTCTGTATATCTTCGCTTCTGCTATTTTCTAAACTGTGATCAGTTCTCAATGGAAGCTTCCCTAAGGCAGTACTCTGTATCTCTAACTTGTTTATAAACACAGTTTGAACACATGCTTTTTCTGCCTTTTCAGTTTTTAAATAAAGACATAATTTGTGTGTCTCAAAGTAAGTGGATTACGTACAGAATTGGCAGTGCTTGACTTTAGGGGCTGGTGCAGACCTGATTCCCCAGACATCCAGATCAGGAATAGCTGTAGCATGGCACAACTCCCTTCTAGGCTGTGTACCCTCCTTCATGTCTGGCGGGTACCAGGGAGCTGAGGAATTGTGCATGCCCAATGTTTCCTCAGGCTAGGATACAGCCATGGGTTTCTGCCGTGACTTGTTTATAGATGTGGAAACCAACTGTGATCTTGCAGTATAGAGGCAGCCAGTGAGCAGCAGCTTGAAGCCTCAGGGTAGTGTCATGGTTTTCATCATCTGGTACAGGCAGTAAAGATGCAAGTTTCAGTTGGGTAAGCTGGTACTAAAATCTTCTTGAATGCAATATCTTCTACACCTGTTTGTTCTTACTCTCAAAGATTATTAATGAATCATTAATAAGTCATTGAAGAGGGAACAAAGAGTCTTCCAAATGAATTATACATTGATGTAAGGGTGTCTAGATGGATGTTATCAGTATACAGTGGATTTTCATTTGCTGTAACACTGTCTCTTTTCATTGGTAACTTTCCTAAACTTCCTTTCCCACCACTGATGCTTCTCTCTGCACAGTGAAGAAATGTTTTTTCTGTTAATGCTGGTTGGATGGGTGAGTAGAAACTATGTGGTCAGCACCATTAGACACAGGGAGGGGCTGGCCACAAGGTTTCTGAGTTTCAAGTGTGAAGAGGAGAGCAGATGGATTTCTCCTTATCCGGGTTCCCTATGTGGAAGTGTAACAGGATCACCAAGTGGCAGTGTTATGGATGCAAAGGGTTGTATAGTGGTGACATAATCACATTGCTAACTGTATAGAAAATAAATAATGAATTAAACTACAGGAGAGATAAGACATTGTTATGAGATACTCATATCTAGTCCCTTGACCTCGGTAGGGGACCTTTCATGCTTGTCAGGCTTTATTTTAGACAGTTGTTTGGTTTTTTTACCTGACAAAACATGGAATACATTACTGTAAAAATGGATTGCAGTCATGTAAAAATGCATTGCAATAATATTATTTACATTACAAAATCAACTGCTCGGAAGTTCAGAGATGGAAACTTTACACTTGCTCTGAGAATTTCAGCTGCTTTCATCTCTAACTTGTGAAGCGAATGAGCTAGAAGATCAGTATAAAAAACATATATGATTGTGTCATTGAAGGTTATAATGTGTATTCCAAGAACTGAATTAGTTCTACGAATAACCATTATGAACATCGGTGCTTACTGATCTTAATTTTCTTGTTAGCAGTCTAAATGGTGTTCTGTTTAGTTTTAGTACTATTGTATGTTGGTATTTAAACTTTATTTAGGGGACAGGTTGTGTGCCATATTGTCATAAACCAAATCTGAACCCAGAGCATTTTACTTTATCTTCCATGGCTTCAGCTGCGGGGCTGACAGGCCAGCTGCAGAAGGTTTATTCCCTAGGAGGTTTTTGAAGTTTTGGTGTTATGTGATAGACCTACAAGAGAAAAGAGGAGGTGATTTCACTGTCCCCAGTGTTGAGAGGTGAGGTATTCCTGCCCTGAAAGAAGTGTTGGCTACTAGAGCCACAGTCTGGGGTTGAAGGTGATGCTGGGCTTCTGGCTGGTCCAGGTTTCTCTCTTTATATGGAGTTTGAGGGAGCTACTGCTTTAGAACTGAAATAAGATGCTGGGTCCTGGGGATGCCAGCTCAGCTGTGTAATTCATTGGTTTTTCTGCCCCTTTCTTTGTGCAGTCAGAGGAATGTCTGTTCTCTCATGCCATGAGGTTCATGGGGTGCCAGTGATATGTACTGGGTCTGGAAGGCAATGGGGAACATTGACCCTAACACAGCCTGATTACCTTGATGTAACCAGTCAGTCAGCTCTTCAGCATCCCCATCCATGTGCTCTGAGGGAGTTGTAGGTTTAGTATGTCAAAATAGCGAGGGGTTTGGGCAGGCTGCCAGTGTTTTTCCTGGGAAGTACAGGTGAGAGGAAGTCATGCTTTTAAATTCAGAGGCACAAAAGCAAGGTACATCTGCAAACTGAGGGATTTATCTCTGTGAATAGTAAAGTATAAAAATAGTAGAGATGGTAGAATTTTCAAGGAAAATATTCCTTCTAATTATGGAGTTCATCAGGCAACTTGAAATAGGGATCAATCATCTTCCTGACATTTCATCACTTACCTTTTCTAACAAAATAAATTCTGGCTTTCCACTGTTGTAAATATAGCCCAAAATGCTGCTGTGGTGCCTACTCATGAAAACCATATTCTTATAACCCTACAGACAAACTTTTGTATTCTCAAAAGCCAGAACATAAAAAGATAAAAGTTTTACCCTTTCTAACTTGTATATGTATGTGGCTGAGTTGTTTCCAGAAATTCAGAAATCAGTGAAAGTCATATTTTTATAATCGTGGGTGAAATTCAATCTATATTTGAGGAAAGTGCGATTTGAAAGATAAATTTCATGGGTGTACTACATGGACTTGAAAGTGAACTAGGAACAATTTATCAGCTATCTGAGCCAACTATCATTGAATTATCAGCTTCTGACTACTTTAACTTGCAGGCTGTGTACTATAGTTATGCTTTCACCTAGTTTAATTCTTTCTTTGTATTTATTCTTAAATAGGAAGTTAATATTCTTGGTTTTAAATTGTTATGTACTTATTGTGTATTTCCACAGAGGATTAAAACATCAGAAATTCAGGTTTATAACAGCTGAAGTAGAGAGTTATTGTGTTGCACATGCATATAGCTCTACCACAATAGAGTACAGTTAATGATGCAGACCCAGAAAAGGTGTCATGGCAATCAAAATAATAAATATACATAATAGCAACCTCAACATTTTATTTAGCTAGCCTTTATAATAGTTTATGAGCTTATTTCCCACTGTCTTGTAATCAGAGCCATTGCTTCAATTAAGGTGTACACATTCTATACTTTATACCTGGTTTTCTGTTGCTTGCCATTATTTTAAATGTGTTTCTTACTTCCCTAGAGACTACAATCTATAGAAGAATAAAAAATTAGATTTAAGGTACCTCTTGACTAATCAGACAAAAGAGTTTAATTCTATGTATATAAGGAATTTTTGACTTGTATGTGGCCAAGAAATCTTATTAATTCAGCAAGTTTTGTCTTTTTATTAATCTATGCAAAATAAAAAATAGATTCTCCTCATATCTTTTCAGAAATACAGCTCTCTGGCTAATTATAGGCAAGGAAAATTCTTGCAGAAAGGAAAACTTAAAAAAAGTTTGAAGTATTTAGAAGTATATGACAAAGCAGAGAAAATGATCCTGAAATCTTGTGCGTGATTTTGCTTTAAAACAACCATAACATTATTGAAATTAATGCAAAAATATTCCCTAAGTATTGAAAGTCAGTTCTTACAAGTATCATCTTTGTAAGTTCTGAATGCTTATATTTTTATATTCAGGGGAGTGAACAGTGACCTGGAAGATACTATTCAAAAGTTTGGGGTGTTACCTTCTCTAGCAAATCAAAAGATTTTTTTTTTTTCTGTGCTGTGTATTAGAAATTCCCAAAGTGTATATGCTCAAAAGAAATTTTAATAATTAACTGACTAGTTGGTATTCAGAATGAGATGGTCTTGTCTGTTTAAAATTCTTCTTTTGTCTAGATTGTTCACAATATAAATGTATTTAAGACCTGATTTTCACTCTGCCAGTCTAACATGTCTGCTACTGTATGTACACATGTCCATTGGCAGAATACGTGCAGAAAAAGCATTCTAGGTAATGAAAAACCCCTTTAAGCAACTTAAATCCCCTTTATATTATGCCTGCAAGTAAAACATAAACCTGCATAGATTAGTAAGACCCTTGTAAATTTGAAATTTGTAAAGCATTCATGTTAGGTAGTCCTTGTTTTATAGTATAGCCTTTACTTTTTCTTTTTTTTTTTTCCCCACCTCAGTTATCTCTCTGTGGCTAAATAAAAACCAACAAAAAACCCCCCAAAATCTCCAAAGATCAGCCCTAAAGCTCAGCCTTCCCATTCTCATGTGGTCTTGTAATTTGTCTTATACTTGTTCTGTTGTATTTTTTAAATATGCTTTTTTCTTAAAGGAGCCCCCAAAACACCTTAAAGTTATCAGAGCTTGGCTATGATGTGTGCTGGGCACCTGCCTACTCAGCACCCCTCTAAACCATCAGTTATGTTTAATTCATCTTAAAAAGATAGTGCTCTGTCCTCTACTGCTTCTCTTTGCTGAACTTTCTTTTTCATCTAGTGCTATGGGGTATCTTGGCTAGTATTTTTGTGCTTTGTAGGTAGGCTAGGGCAGTGTATCATCACCTAACACCTCTGGCATTTGACGATCATCTGATCCATCAGAGGATGCTCAGAGTGGGTGTTGAAAAAAACAAAGTGGATCGTACACTCAGACTCTCCCTCTGCTGCCATGAGCTGGTTGCTTGGCTACCGTCAGAAAGAGCCAGCGATGGGGGGATTTTACATGCTGCCTTTTTACACATCCACACAGACACAGGAAAACCTGTGGAAATGAGATACCATTGTCAGTACAATATAGATAATGGCAATATTCTGTCAGCATTCTGGGACTCAAGTGTGGCTGGATCCATGCTATATCACCCATGGGTGGCAAGTTTTTGATTACCTTATACAAGGTAAGCACTTTCCTACTGCTGTTTGCAAAACAGCAAAAAGGGAAATGTATTCCCTTTACTATTAAGTTCATATTGCCAAGTTTCCAAACAAATAGGAGACCCTCCAGAACAGACGAACGTTGTTTTAATAGTGTTTAATAGGAAAGAATCCAATAAAAGAATAATTTCCTCTTAGAATATGTGGTACTTTGAAACTTCAGCTTTGTTTACTAACCGTCTATTTGTTGATTAAAAAATAATTTTATGACATTGAGCCAAAAATCTGAGTGTATAGAATATGTTTATTTTATGTTAAACAATATCTTCTGGTCCACAGTAACAGAAAGAATATGACAGTTGCAGTGCAACAAATCAAACACAATAAACAAATGTATACTGCACTTCATCTTACAGGACCTGTATCGCCCACTCTCTTCGGATGATATGGATTCAGTAGGAGACTCAGTGTAAAAGAGAAAATGGAACAATGTTTATGGTTTGTGATTTGGTGAAGGTTTAACATTTTTAAAGAGAATAGCTGCTAATTTACAGTAATAGTGAATCGCACAAAAGAGTTTTGCATATTTAATATTAAAAACACGGGGCCAAATTAATTCTAGCGTGTGGGGGTATTTTTGGCTTTACCACTGCATTTTAATGCAAGAATTTTTAATGAATGAGCCATTGAATATGTCCATCAGGTACAAAACAGCATTGTGCATGCTTTAAGGAACAAAGATTGAATAAGGTGAATATAACGCACAAATCCATAGCGGGCACATCTATGAATAGTGCTCTTTTTATCATCTAAGGTACTGATTATATGTTCTGTTTTTACCATACGTATATTCATTTGGGTATGAACAGTTAATGAATACTTTGCTTTTACCAATGAATAGGTAAAATGCAGAAAAGAAAAATCCTGCCATATTAAATTGCTTGCACCACACTGTCTGATCCTGACACGCACATTTGGAACACTCTAATTTTAGTCTTTTTATCTAAATGAAAAGAGGATGAAGAAATCCCATGTGGGCACTGGACAGAAAGTAAATGCTTTCAAAGCAGTGTTCAAGTTCTCTTCTCTGCATTACCATTTGATGACTGTAAACAGAAGGGTGTTCACAGGCAACATGAATGTTTTACCTGGCAAGGGCTGTTAATACTGATCATCTCTGTGTTGCAAGTAAATACAGACAGATTTCTAAATGAGAAAATATGGGGACCTGCTGGCTAGCAGCGTCATCTGACACACGTGATGAGACCTTTGGGGAAAAAAAAAAACCATTTTGCCTGAGAAACTAGTGATTATTTTCACTTCTGTTAAGGACAGGAACATCATTTTTTATTTGCTGTGATAAGACATCTTATGCATTTTAAAATGAAAGCCTACAGAAATGGCAGTACTGTAAATCATCCCTCTATTGACCTAATTTCTCTGTTTGCGTAATTTCTAGAGATGGTCATTTTGTACAGCATGAATATGCAAAACTCCTTTAGTGTTAAAGTAGGTCATGCATTATAACCAGTTGCTTAACAAATATCTACTAATTTTATTTGTTTTCTGCTGCTTTATTGTGAGACTCTTAGTCTAATTTACATAACAGCAATATTTCCCATCGTATGTTGCATATTGCTTTAAAATTTATCTGTTGTATTTAAGCTGATAGTGTAGTGATCACGTTTTTACTGACTTATACCTTTCCTTTCAGTATCTCAAATAATAATGATTTAAGAATTAGAAATAAGTGTGATTCTGGTCCTCAACAAAAATCCATAGAGATTATATTTTTGAGCTACGTAGTGATGATTTAATATATTTTGCAATCAGGGAAATTTACTTAATAGCAGAAAATTTTAGCTGCCACATGCCAACTTTTAAACGTAGTGAAATAATTCCTTTACACTGATTTGTTCACAATAAAATTTGGCAGCTGGAAAATGTTGGCATGTGATGTGGCTCCACTGTACGAGTAATCATTTTCTTTATGGAGGATATTTTCAAAAAGAAGTAAAAGGGCAGCAGAATACAAAACTTACCTTCTCTGTTTTCAATACTTGGTTCCAGTATCACCTGGAGAGAAAGTCATTGATCTGGCAGGTTTGTTGAAGCAGTTAGGTCGTTTCCTTTTGAGATGCATGTTTTTCCATTCCTGCTTCAGACTTCAGATCTAAAACTGTTCCCAGCAACAGGAACAGTCCCTGTGTCCCCCACCGCACCCCGATCCTAAAGCTGTCCTGTTCTACTGAAAAAGTTTGCAGCTGTGAATTTACTTGCATTTTTGCCTGTTATGAAGGAATGTCTTTGCAAAATATCATTACTTAATCCCAAGAAATGCATATTATGTAAAGGTGCATTGGGATTAGTTTCCAAAAATTCAGACAACTCCGCCAGACTGATACTGTCGTTTTGAAAATTGTTTTTTCCTGTAAAGAAAAGAAATTACAGGAATATTATTTTTCCTCCCCTGTCCCATGTAGGCTATTGCTGTTTAAAGCAGTTCATTAAGAATGTTTGTTCTGCGCAGGGAGCGCAGATTGCCAGCAAACCTGAATCCCACGGCTTTGCTTAGTTGTGGAAAAGAAAAATGGACCTTATATCAGTAATTGTTATCATAGCGAGTTCTCCATCAAGACTGTTTCAAAGAATATGCTAGTCCATAACATTTAATCATTTCAACATATGACTTGTATTAAGGGGCTATTCAGGGGCAATATGTATCATTAATATTTCATTTAAGGAATGAAAGTCCCTTAGAGATTGAAAAGGTACACTGTTTATAGACTTTGAGATCACTTTTGTGTGGAATGTAATTCCCATTATACATGAGCAGAATGAAATGTTTCTTTTAAGCAAGACCAGAAGGTTTCAGTTTATGGGTGAAACTGAAATTGTGTTTCTTGATGCTGTAGTTCTGCTTGCAACAGCACAGGTTTTAGTTTGTCCCTAGATTTCATCGACTTCATTAAATAACAGAATAGCTTAAGCAACTTTATAGTGTTTGAACCTCTTATAGTTCTCTGTATGCTGCATTATTTGTGCCTACTCTAAGGTGATTATGATGTAGCTAAAGAGTCTTGTATAGATTGTGAATGCTTTGCTTCCCTTTGAACTTTATGAATCCTTGTGATTATTTCCCTAATGCTTTCTGCAACTTTCTGGGTTTTTTTTAATCTCTTTTCTTCTTCTTTTACGCAACAAACAGCTCACATGTGAAGCACAGAATGTGTATGTTTATATTTATACGCACATACACACACATACATAGATTAATGGCTTTGAAACCCATGCACAGTTATGACACATTTGTGGCTTTAAACAGATATGTGGGGAAAATGTCTTTATGGGAGGATGCTCATCTGGTGGGATTTGCTACAGCTCTGTTAAAGGCAGTGGAGCTGCACTAACCTGTACTTGCTGCGCAGCTCCCCCGAGGAAGTCTGTACAGTTTTAAGAGATCTCATGTACAAACAAGGGCTAAGTTCTGCTCAGTTTGAACTTAGTGGCAAAACCATGATTGACTGCAAGGTGGGAAGGATAGGACCTTATACCCAGATACATATACACAGACAAAACATTAATCATAAATTTGAAATGGTATTATTTTGACACATTCAGACCTGTGTCTCCTCTTGAACGTCACTGTTTCTTTGTTGAAATCAGTAAAATCTTTAACATTCATTATCCACTGCAAAAATTGCTTTTTAATTTGTAAAATATAATTCAGCAACAGCACATTATATTCAGTTATTTTTCTCTTTAACCCATTTTCACAGGGCATATATGGCTGTAAAATGAAAATTCTGGGGCACTAATATTGTGGCTATAAACGTATATTATAAGAAAGGATACCATAATGTTAGACAGCCTTGAAGAACACCTGGGTTGAGATTGTGTGCCGTAGCAATTTAAATAAATAGTCATTTTTGCTTTTACAGTTTCATACTGTGATGTGAACTTTATATAGCACAGTATGTTACAAAAGATGTCCTACAACTCTAACTGTTAAAATGAATTAACAGTAATATAGAATATAGAAAACAACCTCTGATCAACCCAAGTGTACTGTTTTGTTAAAAATAGTAGAGAAATGAACAAACAGAAAATCTTTATGGTGCTAAATTACCTCAACACTTGATGAATATTTAGATTAATGTTGTCTGTGCTTTTTCTTGTATCCAATTAATGGTATTCAACAGAATACAAGATTGTTCTTTATTTAATATTCACTTTCAGTTTACCTGTTAGTGACAGGATGAGAACTTGTAACCATGAGTGATGAATAGAAAAATAACCTTATGTCACGCAGCCAGCAGTAGCTTTACATACAGAGCAAAGCAAGCAAGTGGTTGTCACACTCCTTGGAAATGGGGGTGCTGGCCCCCAGGAAATCCCTCGGTTCAGAAAGCAGGGCTTGCAGAGCAGAGCAGAGGCTATTCTGAGCCGTGTTTGCTGTTGTTAACACCTTTCAGCTGGCTCGGGTTTGCCTTTTTCGCCATGCACCTGGTCTCAGGCTGGCTGAGCGCCCTAACTCCCCGTGGACGGCAGTGGGTATGTAGATACATGTGTTGTGTATGCACACATTAGCGAAGGGTTAAAAACGCACGCGGTGCACACATACATAATTGTATGCATTTTAGTGTCTGTATTTGCGCATGTTGCTTATATTCAAATTTGCTTAAATTAACCCTCAGCAGTGAAGTTTGAAAAAAAGCTGTACTGTATTCAGCGTGTACTTGTTCTCTGATGTTATATGAGGTAATTAGTTTGTGGTTTGCCCTGCAATACAGTGTTTTGGAATTTGGACTCTAGTGAAAGAGGAGCTAACAATGTTTGTGCTAAGGCCTCTTCATTTTGTTAGTTGCACTATGATATTGTAAATATTGGCACATTTACAACATAAGTTTAAGATTTTACGAAGTTATGCATACAATTATTTTTTTTAAAGAAAAGTGCTTGGATATTTGCTTTTTAAAATATACCATTTTTGTATTAATGTGATGCAGGAAACCAAAAAGAAAGCTGTTGATTTATCAACAAAAAAATGTAAAACTTGCAAAAAAAATAATGCTGATGAATGTTTTATTTCATATAATCAGCTGAAGAAAATCACCTTCATTTTTGTGCCATTGTTTCATCATACTGTGTTGTACTTGTGTTTCATATTTGACCATGTCATCCTGTTGCAATTTGTTGTTTCTCTAGATTTAACATTACTGTAGATTATTGTAAGCGATGTAATAAATATATTTAAAAAATACGCACTGTTCAGTGAGTTTATTTTGGAAACATGATTAACAGCTTTAAAAAAATACTTGCAGTTGGTATTGCTTGTTCATTTTGGATCAGCATTGTCCATCTAACAGTTCATTTAGTATAATCATATGGGATCCATGCATCCTAATGGGTTCCTTTAGATTTTAGATACATTTAGTGTCTTTTTAAATAATAAACTGTGGGCTCTAGTGTGTGCATACTGAAGATCCTTCAAGGAAGAATTTGGTTTCTAACAGGTCTTTTGGAGACAGTAAATATACCTGCCTTGAATTGCTTATGGGTAAGTTTGTGTGCACGCAATGGGGTAGATTTGACGTATGAAGTGAGAAATTAGTAGATCATCCAAAGCAAAGTACAGCTCCCTGCTGACAACTCAGCTATAGCAACACTCCTCTTAAGAAAAGTATTAGCAAAATATGCCTGTGAAAATCTGAGAGTACTGAAACGTACCCACAGAGTTTTAGAATAAGTACCTTGTTTTCTTGATATATCTTTCCGCTCTTTAAAAATACATATCTATAGCCTAGTTTTATTTTTTGTTTGGTGGGGGCGTTGAAAGAGAGATGTTACAGTTTCTGACATGTCATCTGCCAGTCTGATGCTTCAGCTGATGTTCAGACACTCTCCTAGAGAGATCTATGGTCCTGATAAAAGTTTTAGTTTTGAAACCATCTTGGCTGCTGGTAAATAGGTCTGCCTAAAATGTTGTACAGACATAGGAAGGAAACAGTACTGTAGAAATGACGAAGAGTAGAAACAAAATAATTGAGGTTTCTGTCCCTACCAAGTAACAGTTAAGAATGCCAGGAAAGCTTTTAAAATGCAACTCAAATAGATTCAAAATAGAAGTGGTGATTGTGCTGTGTCCTTAATTAGGTGGAAGAAATAAGAACCTCCTTTGATGGCCTTTCAATTTTTGTTCTGTAGTTGAGTGGAAACTTTTAACTGTGTATAACTTTAGAAAAGGAAAAAGGAAACCTTCACATTGCATCACTGCATATGTAACTTTTTATGTTAACCACAGTATGGATACAGTAATGACAGGTCAGCTTCCGATACCATGAATCTGATACTTTTTTTTTTTAGATCATCAATCTTTTCTGGAGAATGCCAAAGACTGAGTGACCCTACAGTCTGAATTATGGCTCAGCTTTGGAAGCAGCTGTTAGGAGCTAGGGGAGGTTGGATTTAAGTTTACTGTTAAATACCATATAGGAAACTGTATTGGTCTTTCAGAATTGCTTTGTTACACAAATCAAATGAGTATAAAGGAGTTGATGCTGCAGCTTAATAAGAGGATCCTAATAAAACAAAGTGCTTCAGCTTGAAAATTTAACTTTCAGTGTCAGCTCCGTTTCCTTGCAAACTCCCCCATTTGTCCCTCTATCCCTCAAAGAAGAAAACCAACACAAGTTCCTGAATGACACACAGCAGATTGTTGCTTGTGTCATTCGAATTTAACTCTTCTCCAAACTGTGTAAATCCTGAATTGCATAAAAGAAAAAGAAAAAAAATAATTTCCCTATGTAGGGCCTCTCAAGTATCTAACTAGATAGGGCAGGACACAGAATGGTGGATAAGTAGTAGAGCAGGTTTGCATATGTTTTTTGTCATTCCTTTCCAGATAAAGCAGTTTATAAATAAATTTGGATCTCTGTCAGTTTAGTGTAGTGTTGAATTTGAAAAGAAAACAATTGCATAATTTCTTTTTCTATACATTGAATTCCATTGGCTTCCATTCTTTCAGCATGAATATTGTGGATTTGATGTTTCTCCATGAAGTAATTTTTTTACCATCTCTGTACTGTTTACATGAAAACTTTTTCCCCCATCTCAGCTGGCTGGGCCAAAAATTGTAAACCATTAAACAAAAGAAAACAACAAAAAAAAAAAAACATTTTTCACTGCATAGAGCTTAGAGAGGGAGTTTCAGTGCAACCCTTTCTTCGCTTTAAATTGAATAATAAAAAAATAGATTGTTTTCTTAAAAGTTGCATCAAGATATATTATTTTACTGTTTTAAACCAGCTGTCCTCTGCTTTCCCTTTTGTTCTCTGGAGATGTACCATTTTGTTGTATTAACTCAGTTTCTTGCTCTGGACTGCTACATGTTAAAGGAATTTTTTGAGCCCTTCAAAGTCCTTCAAAGCGAATACCTGCACTGGACTGTTGTCTTTTTTTTACCATTAACTGTGATGATCTTGAGGGTAAGGAATTGACTATGTCAGGAATTCATGATTGTAATTGACTATGTCAGGAATTCATGATGGTTACCTTGCAAAGGTTATTTATAAACAGACTGAACACTAGTATAGGCTCCAGAAGAGGTGAGCATGGTTGCTTAACTGTTTAGTTTTGGCTTTCATGCTTTTCATCTTTGCTGAATTGAACTTATCTTACACATATTACTGACACACATAGGTTTTGCATGTTTTTTAAATTCCATAGAATTCTTCAGAATAGGGAAAATCTTAGGAGACATCAGTTGAAGGCATTAATAATTCCCTTATTCTGCACCTCCTTCCTGAATTTACACTTTACTAATTTTACTTTTTACTTCATTAAGCCTGTTTCTAAAAGAGCAGAACTCTGCATGAGATCCAAACTCAGTGTTACACCTGTGTGCATTTCTGTTACTCACATTTCATCCAGATGCTTCCTTCATGCTAGGAAAATACAAAGGAATCTATTGTTGAGAGACTTTGTAGACTCCATGTGCGCTAATAAAGGTTTTGAGAGGTTTGGAAAGTATAATGCAGTGTTTGGGGTTTAAGATTCAGGAATCTGAATTGCATTAACAAACTTCCTAGTCGTACTTGTTTAAGTTTCTTCTCGTAACTGCTGATACTGGTAGTCCACAAGAATAATTCCTGCTGTTTAGTTGGAGTGGAATTTTGAAAATAATTTAGGACAAAGGTGAGTATGAGGAGAGAGAAATTACAGTAACATTTATTTTTTTCATGGATTTAACACAATTTCCACTGACATAGAAATTATTTACAAAACAGTTGCTAAATAAATCTCCCAGTGAGACGCAGATGAAACACTATAGTGCTAATGTTTCCATTCACATCAGTGAGATGTGTGGTGTGCTGGCCATCTGTTATATAGACCTGAATAGGATCTGAAATCCTTACACCAAAGACCTGATTTTTTTTATGCCATCACTTTTATGGAGGTGTGCCATAAAAATGGCCATGTGCTGGCAACCTGTGCAACTGGACTCCTTTAAATCCATGTAAAAGTGTTGACATTTCAAGCACCTCGGCATCTCTTAAAATTAAAACAGCTAATTGCATTAAGGTCTGTGTGTTGAAGAGATTATACTCTTGCTTAGACTTTGTTTTCTCCCCGTCCCCATCTGCAATATCCCTGATGGGGTCCACAGCTGTGAGAGCAACAGTGTAGACAACAGACTGCCTCACGATTGGCAAGCCAACTGGAAGGAACACCGAGACCCACAAGGATTGCTGGACCCGGAGGGCTTTCAGCTTGTGAGAACAACGAGCTAATTAAAGTCTAAATAAAGGAATGTTCTTCTAGCTGAAGTAAAGATAAATAAATAAGTGCCTGCATGTTGTTCCAGAGGACTGAATAAAGATGAAAATATTTGTGTTGTGTTTACCTAGTAACGTCCCTTTCATTGTGAAAGGGGGTCGGTCCGTCAGCAGACTTGGTGAATATATGAAAATGTACAGTTCCTGGTTTATTTTTAAGCTGTTGTTTTAATAGGAGGTGTTCAGCAAAGGAAAAGTGTGCGTTTTCTTCATATTTTTCAAGTCATTTAAAAATTTTAGAGTTTTCAAAATCTCAGTATGTATTTTTAGCAAATGTCTTCTTAGCTACTGCTTCCTTGTCACTGGCGAGCTCTGCTGCTCACATGCTGGTGCTTTGCACGCAAATCTCACTGAAGGGGCTCTATGCTTTTTTTGCAGACCTATGGTACAGTATATGCTGCTAATGCATCGCTTTAATTCTTCAATTATGGATATCATCTTAGTCTTCCCATTCTTATGTGGTATCAATAAGAAAAGAAAAAGGGACACTTAACAAAATAATCTCATGTTGATGTTTTATTTCCTTTAAATTTTCTATGGGCCACTTTTTTTTTTTCTTTTTTTTTTTTTTTTTTTTTTTTTTTAGTTTAACTAAACCTAGGCTAAATACATATTTAGGGAGCTATACATCAGACAGATATTTAGAAGTGAATTTAATTTCATTCGTGTTAATGCCATTAAGACTTTTTGTATTTAAAGTGAAGCACTTACTGAAACACTTTGCTGGAATGGGCCCTCAAAGGAGTCTAATTTTGGAAGGACGAAGCAGTCATCATTCTCAGCTAAACCTCATCTTAAGGGTCCTTGAGAAATTAAGTTCCCAAATAGAAATTTGAGTACCTCTAGGCACCCATTTTGAGAAGATGTGGCCACCGAGTTAGGTCTCGATTTCTGTGTCTCCCCATTTTCGCATATGAGAACAACACGTTAAAGACTCCGTAAAGAGACCGTCAGACTGCTAGCAGAAAGCTGCACCAGTGAGTAGTTAGCAGTCTTCGCCTAACGTTGGCTAAAAAAGTGTAATCTCACTATTTAAAATGCAAAAAACTGAACAAAGTATGTGTTTGATAATCTGTTGAAAATCTAGCACTAACTTTTTTGTGGTGTACCCCTTAAATGTTGTAAAGATTCATTCTTGATTTTGTATGTAACAAATATTAAACATATTTAAGTTTTAAGTCCTTTAAGAAAATACTGTGGAGTGGGGAAAAAAGTAAGAAATTGGATCCTGGTCTAGGAAAACAAACAGACACAGCAGAATGAGTAGTGAAAACATGTTTTTGTGCTTATTTTACAAGCAGGAGTGTAAAGGAAACAGTTCTCTCATTACATGTGTATAAAAATAGGCTTTAAGAGTGACTTCTCCAGACATGAGAACTTCTAGCATTTTCCTGTTACCTTCATCCTCATCTGCTCATTTGTTCAAAAATGAACGAGAGGTAAGTTTTTACTGAGACGTCCCACAGAGTTTAGCACAGGAATAGAACATACATAAACACATCCTAATCATGAAACAAGGGCAGCAATATCTTAGCGAGCTGCACAAAATCAGTCAGTGCTCACTTCTGTTGTCAAGAGGCAGCAAAAGTAGTCCAAAAACTGATTAATGCAATTTTTAATTCCGGCCAAAGCTCAGCAAAAATGCTTGGATGGATGAAAAGAATGAGCTGTGGTTGATTAAAAGAGAAAAAGAGCAAAGAATCTCTTGGTAGATGGGGTGTGCAAGCTTTCAGGATTATTTTGTGAAAAATAGGCCAAGTTCAGCCTTTGCTGACCTTAATCTATTGTGGGAGAAATTAAAAGTTAGACTATTCAAATGAACTCAGTATACTGGCCAGCTTTTAACTCTGCTGACAGCCTTCTCCCTGGCTCCATGCTCTGCAAAAATCCCAGCTGCTGCATCGTTAGTTCCTCTTGCTCCAGCCATCAGCTGTGCTCTGCGGTGGCAGAGGAGAGAGGTCATTCCAAAGGAGCTGTATTAAATTTGTAAAGTGGATTGGCACCCTGACTGTGGGCATCTAGATACCTCACACACGCAGATAAGAAACCGGTAGTGTTAGTAACGTGCAGTGCCACCAGCAATTTATGTAATATATAGACTGAAGGGGGTAATTAAACACTGCAGCACTTTGTAAGCTTTCAGTATGCAAACCGTGTGAACCTGAGAAAGTTTTAGTTTGGAAATCCTCTGAATGCTTCTCACTCATGTTGCAACATGAAGACGTGAGGAAGTGCTGGGTTTTGCTGTAAGTTTAAAGGGCCACTGTTACATTTCTAGCTTCTAGTTTGCTTTGAAGATGGGAGAATCCTGAAGATATGATGGTGTAATCATTACACAGCACAGCATAAACATTTTGGGTGAAATCCAGTCCACCTCATGTGCCTGTGTAGTTTCATCCATCTAGACTGGTGATGAAGCAGTCTTCCTGAAGTACATGCCTAGAGTCCATACGTAACTGATAGACACTGGTAGGTGCTTTGGAAGGCTTCCCTAGCAAAGTCCTGCCTGCTGTACTTCTGGCATCCAAGCCGGGTGGCTGTGAGTCACCTTCCATGGACTACAGAGATACTGTCCTCCCCCCATTAAGTGTATAGGCAAATGTAGACACTTGCTGTACGAGTATTTAAAATGGAGGTTCAGGCTGATGCCTCAAGTGAGCTATACCTAATCAAATGCTTTTCCAAGAAAAGCAAACGTTATTCACCCTGACGTTTTATTTTCTCCATACATTGCCATAATGATTTCTGCCTTCTAGAACACAACTGGGGAGGATTTCACCAGAGGGAGGTTTGCAAAAGTGAGGAATTCTGCCCGTAACAGAGCCAAATTCAGTCAGAACAGACGTTGGTGCTTCTGGTGCCTGCTGGGTTAACGGTGTTGCTGAGAAAACAATCTCCTGCCTGCAGAGGGCATACAGCTCCTCAGTTTTCCCTGCCAAGTGTGTGTGGAAAAGGGAGAAACTGATGGGCCATACATAACAGCATTGCTGCACGTGATGGACCAGGGATATCTCTGCCTATGCAAGGATATCAGAAGTGCAATTTCCGTGGAAAAACTGCACTCTTCCCAAGCATCCTCGTATCCCTTCGCCAAAGTAAATTGATACTTGACATAGGGAACACTGAATCCTTTCCAGGACGTCTGTCCAGCAGGAACATGCTGCAGGTACTCCTGCTCCTTAAAAATCATCTGTTTTCATTTGTGTCTCTCCATTTCCAGAGCTCCCAACACAGTGGCTCCTCTACCTCATTAGCATCCACCAAAGTTTGCAGCTCTATGGATGAAAATGATGGACCTGCAGAAGGTAACATTTGAAGGCTGACATTTCCAAGCAGTCAATGTAGTGACAACAGCAGCTGTGTAGGAAATGAGTCATTCTTCCTGCTGGAGAAGGTGGGAGCATTGCGGGCTGGATGACTCTCCATGAGGAAGCTCGGCAGCCTTAGCAAACCACTCAGGTTCACCCTGGATCAGATCTGATCTGGACATCGCTATTCAGAGGTGGTTTTGTTGCAGCATACTCGAGATACCAGCCCTGCAGGTGACACAGTGCTGACTGTATTATTTTAGTAACTTTTTCTCTCATCAGTCGTGGTACTAAAGAACATGCTGCAGTCCTGGGTCTTTACTCAAAAATGGTTAATCTTACCCTGTACTAAGGCTTTAAGGTGCTGGCTAAGGGATAGTGCCTGCTCAAATACTGCCAGTTCACTCACACGCACATATGCGTTGTATGTGTATGTTTCCCTCTGACCATAACTGTTCATGCCACCTGTGAATCCAGGCAAACCCCAGCCTCCTTGTATCATGACATTCACATTTCATACTAAACTGGAACAAAGGACAGATAAAGATACAGTTAAAAGCACTGCCTTAAAGTGTGTAAATTCAAGTCACATTTCTGAGAGACATTTCTTTTATGGTACGGTATTTATATAGTAGTTTGTATCAGCTGCAGTTTACAGTCAGCTTTTAGAGGCATGTTAGGTATTTGTAACACACTATTTCAAATACATTTAAAAATAATGGTACATGAATGAGCACTAAAACACATGAAACTACAAACTTTTCTTATGCTTAGACACTGTGTAATGCAATTTTACCAAAACATCTGGTGCCCAGGTTGCATGTGAGGTAGTATTATTGAGAACATTTGTTTAAAAACTAAATATTTAATATTGGGGGAGGGGGAGAACTAGCACTTAGCACATGAGGAGTTTTATGGATGTCTCAGTTTACAGGATGTAATAAAATAAGTGCTTGAGTGTTGGACTTCTTTGGTACATATATTTAATCATGCTGTGTCAAGGAGTTCCAACCCTTTTTGGAGGCTGGTCTGCGCTTGTGCAGATCACAGGGGCCTTTTCATAATTAAAAAAATACAATTTTGGTTTTGTCCTGGGGGCATATTGCAATGGGAATGGTAAACTATGTAACACTCGAATGGTGGTATGTTTGAGCCCCCAGAAGTCTTATTTTTCATTATTGTATCTGTGTGAAACCTGTTGAGTATATACAATGTCAGCAGCATGGTTTCACTGTACAGTAAGTGAGATACTGACTCTGAATGGTTTCCAGGCTCCTAAACCATAGACTTAAAATGCATGTTATGTGCAACATCTGTGTTTCCTTCACTAACAATAAAAATGTACTAATGATTCTTTCAGAAGTGTTGGAGGAAGGTTTCCAGGTTCCAGCATCGATAGCAGAGCGATATAAAGTTGGAAGGACTATAGGAGATGGAAATTTTGCTATTGTGAAGGAGTGTATAGAAAGGTGAGGAGGATGATATGCTTATGACTGTAAAAATAATCATTTATGGCATGCTTTTTCTATGTCTTTATTTGTAGAATACAGAATATGTAATAAGGTAATGTCTCAATGCCAGACAGAAAAACTAGGTAATGCCCTCTCATATGAAAAAAAGAGAGTCCAACAGACAATCTATGAGTTTAATTCTTTGTAAGCTTTATATGGTGTTTTTCTTCAGAATGCATGATTTTACCAGTTCTTTGTGTTAAATCAGACCAATGAAACATTTCATGTGTAGGGACATTCTTTAAAGTTGTCAGGAAGTTTTGTGTGTGCAGTGCAGTGGTGGTGGTCAGCATAAAAAGCTGACTGGATCCATCTATTCTGCATCTGACACTGAGGAGTAACCTCTTCCATGTTTATCTTTAATTAAATGGGTATCTATCTCCTGCTTGCCCACTTTATGCCATTATATGAGCTCCATCCAACTTTAGGAGCCTGCACTCAAAATCTAACTTCTTCAGTGCCCTTTACCATTTTGATTTTAGACACCTACTCCAGATTAGAGAAGGCACAAGTCACCTCAAATGTCAGTGTTGCTGAAAGCATCCATGTTGACTAGCTCAGCTGTCGGTTTCTAGATCTGGTCAGGCAGGTCATGAGCCTGGTTTGAACTGGATCGACCCAACATTAAGAGTGTAAAAAATAGGGAACAAAAGCAGAAAAGTCCCACAGAACCGCAGGTGCCTTTTGGCGGCATTGTTAAAAATAGGGGAACGTGGGGTAAAAAAGATAGAAGGTACTTCACCTGTATGTGAAATGATTGTAAGACTGTTCATGATATCCAGCAGCAGTGCAGAGAAGGCAAAAATCCTGCCAGCGCTAGAGATGTCCAAAAGAAAGAACAATGGAGATGTCAAGGTCTGATAATGAAATTTCACAAGTGAAGTTTTATATCCCTTATTACCAGATCATAGAGACTATTACAGAAGACTGTAACCTCACCTTTGGGCTCAAAGAAAGAACTTTTGCTCTTTAGCCTGTGAGAATGTCATATTAACCCTAGAGAGTAAGTAAAGATTAGATCTCATGGCAGATGATGATAAATTAGCTTGGCTGGTTTTAAACTAGAGTCTCTTCAGAAAAAGACAGGTCCCGCCCTGCATCTGAAAGTGTCTGGCAAGTGCGGAGACCATGAAGACATCTGTTGGGGAAAGGGGGAAGAGCCGATTTTGTATCAGCTGACAGCGTGCTGGTGGGACTTGGCCAAAACTCTTGTGAGGCCTTTAGAGCTCTGTCAGAGTGAGTTCATGGTGGAGCTGGTCATCTGGAGGGCAATAGCTGTTCAGATCAAACCCCAGCGTCCAAACACTAAACTGGGGAATATGGAAACCTAAAGGAAGCAAAGCAAAATAATATGAAACCAAGAAAGCACTGTAAAGCCCCATGGAGGGGGCATGACTGATGAAAAACATGAGTGAAAACATGTAACTAAGAAAAGAGAAAAATGCAAGCTAAAAGAAAAGTGCATAGCGACTGAAACAGATTGCAAGCCAAAATAAAAGGTTGAGATTTTAATACACTGTCATTCAGCTGAAAATGCCAGTTATGCTGAGAGACAGTTCAAATGTGGCGGTGTGCATTTTGCAACTCTTTCTCAAGCTCGGAGAAAAGACATGAATAAAATTAAATATAGGTCCTGACACGCCTAAATGTAATACTAATTACGATAGCCTTGAGAACTTAAATGAAAACTGTTTCTTGTCCTCTTGTCTGTCCCACTGGTCCCAGAAGTATCCGATAACATGACATATCTAATGAATACGTGCTCTAAGAGCATGATTACTCAGGTATTCCCCAATACATGCTTTTATGGTCTCTGACCTATACCATTCCATAGATGTGAATGATATCAGAGTTCTACTTCAGGACATCTTGAAAATTCAAGCAGAACTATTTCTGTTAGTTCCCACTTCTAAAGCAGTATGCCCTTGCCATCACAAGTGTGGAAGGAGAAATTAAAGGCTAAGAGGGTAAATTAAAGCCAGTACATGTAAAGCCCCTTCAAAAACATTCTTCACAGTCTTTCTAAGCAAAAAACACCTCACTTCAAAGTCTGATATGTCCATCATTTGCAGAGCCAGAATTGATGGGGTGATACTTGGGAGAGAGGACTTTTCCACTTTCTTTGGACATACAGTTCCTGTGTGCATTAGACTTCAAAGGAATAGCGCCATGAGGTGTTAAGCAAGTAGGAATGGGTCTTGTTACACAGCTTCACTGATCACATGGATACTTCTTCTCCAGAGCTGTGGAGACCAGCCCGTGTGCACTGGTCAGCCACTCTGATGCGTCAAATGTGTTCACAGGCATTTTCCTCTGACAACAAACAGACCGAAGAGAAACGAAAAACTATCTTCCAAATTGTCACACGAGGACTTCTAAATCCCATTCTATCTATCTGTGAATGCATGTGCACACACACACACATGTGCGTACATATTTAATGCACAAATAAAAGTAATGAAGATAGATTTTTGTCCCCAGTGCAATGGAAACTTTGCAAAAGGTTAAAACAGCCAGTGAGTGTGGCACAGAGCCCTGTTACAAACTAGAGGTCTAACTCTGTGCCCTGTGGTAGTGCTGTGGGTCCAGACTTTTATCCAACTATAATGTGTTTCCTACTTTGTGTGGCACCATTTTATTGTTTAGATTGAGTGATAGGGGAGAGGTGATATGCCCATTTCACTGTGTGTCTGTGGCATGGCCATGCATATTTTTTGGCGGATGTGTAAGTTGCAGCGCTGCTGACAGCCTGCGGTTCTGCGGCTTTTTAGGGGAAAGGATTTGCATTATCTTGGCTTTAATTTTCTTTTTACCAAAACAAAGAGCAGTCAGAGTTGTCATCTGCTCGTTACATATCTGCTCCATTGTATGCGCAATTTGTCCTGCGGTGTTTTTATATGTGTTCATTTTTAACTTTCAGATACTTCCAAATTCTGACATTTCCTCACTAGCTCAGGTTTCCCAGTGTGTTGGAATACATGGAGTCTCCCATGGCCAACAAAAACCATCAATTTCCTTTCTCATGACAGAAAGGAAGCATTCCTAGGGCAACCAAACAGCTTGAAAGAGACTCCTATTGAAAGAGGGCATACTTTGTCGGAGTTTGAACCCCAGATATCTTAATTTCTAATATTCCTTCCACTACCTCCTCCTTCCATTCCCTAAAAATAGTGTCTCTCATTGCCAGAGGAATTCTCCATGTTTAAATATGGCAATGAAAATGCCCAGTCATTTTCCTAATGCAGTGCTTTCAGTTTATGACTCACTTTGCATGTCCTGTTTGACAGACTGTACACTTTCAGGCATGTTCATTTCTCTATTGAACTTATTATAGATCAATTTAATGTATCAGTTTAACTTTGTTTTGATAAATGAAGAATGAAAAAAAATCACCCCATATGTTTGAGAGGTAATTTTTTTCCTTATTTTTTAATGAAACATGCACCTAAGGGCAATGTAATAGACTTTTGTAAACTGTTTTGACTTTTATTACAAAATGAAAGTGTTTCGGTAAGGGCTTTTTCTTATGTTACCTATTACGCATTTAACCTTATAGTGAAACTAGAGCTTGTGAACAGAGCTTTGTGGTTTCATCCCTACAGCCATCTTTTGGGTCTGTAACTTGATTAAGAAATGGCAATTGATCCTCTTAACTAGTCTACAAGCTGATTTTTCTGTGTTAGCATTCAATATAATGAATGTATGTATATACAGGGCAGTGATAAATATCATATGGTTTCAAAAAAAACCCACTTAAAAGGAAATGTATTCTCTTTAATTTCTTACTGTCTCCATAACCTTTCATATTCTGTCCTATAAACATCATATTTAAACCTGCTAAGTACCATATACTTACCTAATGCTTAAAACATTATTCCAAAGAGTGATGTTTTTATCATAAAACTTGTAAGTACAGATGTGCAAACAAATGACTTTTTATTTTAAGTGAAAAATGTAAGTAATTACCATAGCTTGTATTTTTTTATATATAATAGAAAACAAAACTTTATGGTTTTGAGAGGATTTGGATTTGTAAATGCTATATAATATTTTTACATAAAACTGCAGAAGAAATAACAATTACCACTATAAAATGAAAAAAATCAAGTGACTGTTTTGCAAACATCAAAATGTCTTCATTTTTCTGAAAACATGCTTAATACCTTTTTCTTGGGCACACATATTCAATACATTTGATTCAAGTTCACAATTCCAGTCAAATCCAAGCTTCATTTCTTGACCAAACAAATACTTGAATAGAATCCCTGCCGAGACTTACTGTGCTCAAGTAACAAATATAAACTTGCCTGAGAAAAATATTCAATGGGATTGAACATACAGTTTTTTCTTTTCTCTTTCCTCAGATCAACTGGTAGAGAATATGCCCTGAAAATAATCAAAAAAAGTAAATGTAGAGGAAAAGTAAGTACAAGAAATCATATGAGACCAAAACATTTTTTCCCCAAGAAACATTTTGTGAGAGATCTGTTTAGGAAGCTGTCGGTATTTGTCTTCTTCCTGGCAAACGTTAGAATCTTTTTGGTTGAAGCCTTTGCTTGGCCCCTGGAGACCCTTGGAGCATCCATATAAAAGGCTGCAGTGTGCCTTTCTAGATGCATGGGTTGATTCTGCAGTTGGTTGGTTGTGTGGGGGCACTCCCCTTGCTCTTTACCCCTGCAATTATGTCCTCTAACTTTCATAATTGCAGTTGTTATAGAAAATAGAAAAAAAATAGTAATAATTATAACAACACCTGTCACTGTGGCTAAGCAGTATTCAAGATTAATCAAATTGATGTCAATTTTATACCAAGTGACTGTTAGCTTTTGAAATCTGTAACAGAAGTTGCTATCATATTTTTAAGTCAAGATTCTGCAGCAGAGAAAAAATTTTAGAAGCTTTCATATTTAATGTTTCTCTGCATCAGAAGCATGTCTTTTCCTCCATTTCTTTTTCTATGGTCTACTCTCTGTTCTTTTTTCAGTTATCACACTGATGTTGTTTCTAGACACGTTCCTTCCATATTGCTGAAGGCAACATCTGTTACCTTTTTTTTAAAAAAAAAAAACAAACCTGAAGAATCCATGTAGGTCCCAATTCCCTCTGCTTTTTCCACTGTGAAAGTTTTTCCCACTAACCCACAGTCATTAAAGATTTTTTTTTTTTTTTTTTTTTTTGTGGCAGGAACACATGATCCAGAATGAGGTGTCTATTTTAAGACGAGTCAAGCATCCCAATATTGTACTTCTGATTGAGGAGATGGACATGCCAACTGAGTTGTACCTTGTCATGGAACTTGTAAAGGTGAGCATTTTGGAGACAAGCTGCTTATTAAGAATTGTTTCAAACATATTGAAAAATTTCATTGGTACTAAAGCTTACTAAAAATTATGGAATCACAGAATATTTTAGAATGGAAGGGGTCTGTGCAGGTAATCCTGTCCAGCACCCTACTGAAAGATGTGTAAGCCGCTATTAGATTAATTTGTATAGCTTTCAAATGTTTCAACTATTTCTCTGACTTTCTGTAAGTGCTCTGTGGACAGTACTTTGGAGATCACTAGTTTTATTTGATCCCCCAAAAGAAGTCTTCTACAAAAGTTTTATCTTAAAGAAAGACATCTTCCTTAAAGTGAATTGAAAATATACCCAGTCTGAATAGCTGTAAATACCAGCCTTCAAAATACAGTATTCTTTAATAAAATAGTTTAATTAAATTATATTCATTTATGTTATATTTAAGCAATAATACCTGTCTTTTTTCCTTCTTGATAATAATTAAGCTGGAGGAGGGGGGAAGTGAAAGAGAAAAACCTGCTATATAAAACATGGCTCTATTTTTAAAAGTAAGTTTGTGAATGCAGTATTTTACATTTGGGACACTATTTATTTTTTTCATAGTAACTTCCAGATCTCATGCATTTATTTCACTCACTGGTGGAAGCGAATATTCAAACTAGATTAGGAAACTCAGACCAGGTCATCACTTGTCCCCGTACTGTCAACAGTGCAGTGCAAGAAGTACGAATTTAGCTCTTGATTCTAGTACTAATACACAAGTATGTCACTGTGCATAAAAAATGGCAAAAATACATTTAAGTAAATTGTACAAATAGGACAGAAAACCGCTGAGGACACCTTGTCCTCCATACTTTAACAGAATACATATTTTTCACATTCACTAATGGGATTAGTGACTTTCTTCCTCAAGTATTCTGTGGGAAGGAGGTCTTTTCAGCAGCCACCTTCATTTCTGTATCTTGATCAGCAGGTTCTCCTGGGGCAGCCTATCATGCCTACACCTTGGAAATCCACAGTTTTAAGGACAAAGATTACTATAAAGCTGTGCAGCAGCAGTATTTCTGTGCAGGCCTGTTGTATGTGCATGCTTAACACTTGTGAGCAAATCAGGCACTCCGAACCCTGGCACACAGCTCACTTCCATTTATCTTGAATTAAGTGCGGTCACCTTTGGTAGATATCCTCTGTATCCATGGTTAGAAAGAGGCACCACCAGAGGTTGTGAGAGAAAACAATTTTGGCAAGCAGGATTGTTTTCTGCTTTGCTCTGGTTGTAGGTGGAGATTAGGAGGTGCTCTTACTGTAGGCACCTCGCTGAGATGTTAGATAGGACAATTCTAGGTCCAAGTGTTTCTTGAAGAACTTCCCAATCTCGGCTGGAATACGAGAGCAAAAAGAATGATTTTTTTTTTTTTTTTGCTTTGTTCCATTATCCTGTGCTCTATGGCAGCACCAGTGACACAAGCTATGTTCCTAGTGCAGAGCTGGAAGGCTGTCAAGTGTGACCCATGGGTGGATGGCCACAAATTTTCCCTGTCCTTGTGGCAGACCAGGAAAGCTGTTATCCATGAGAAGCTCAAGCCGTGCCCCACAGCTTAGGAAATGGCAACATTGTCCTCTTAGGTTTGAGCCTGCTAGATGACGTTCTTGGCTTGAGTGGTGCTATGGAGCTTATGGTCCTACTAAACCAGCTGTCCACCACCTCCAAGCTCTGAGGAAGCACACTGGGATGTGCTGGTGGCAAGAAGCTGACAGGATACCTAGCATCCCTGTTTTGTCTCTGATGGAGAGGTTAAATCCTACAAAAAAAAGCAAAAACCTGGCACTCTTCCATGCCATGAATCGTTCTGTGTAGACAGTCCCAGAAGCATTTCCCCACCTTCTTCATAGTCACAGCGCTCTCTTGCACTCAGGAGCGTAATATGAAACAGCACAGCTTCAGATCAGATGCCATTAGCCATCTAACACTATTTTAACCATAATTAGTGTTATTTTCCATAAGCGAACGCATTCTGAAATCCATGTTACTGTAGCTTTTTCCCAGTATCTGTAAGAACTTGTTCAGAGGTACCTCAATACTCTTACCAACTTGTAATCTAATGTAGCCACAGCTTCAGCCTGCATTGACAAATCCTTCATCTCGGCCCCATGAGGTGTGCTAAGAAGTAAAAGCTGTGCCTTGTCTAACATGCCAAGACGTAAGCACATAGCTGGTTTTATGGGTGCAACCTGCTGTTCTATTCATGCTGGAAAAATGTTCAAACTGTAGTCTCTGGTGGATTTTTAATCAAAGTCCTGCTCAGCTAAATAAGACAGGAGGGGACCAACAACTCTTACAAAATAACTAGCCTAAAAGATGTATATAAAGGAAACTATCCATTATATTCACTTTCTGGAAAAATCTGTTTTCTTGCATTCTTTCTTCTTTACTCTTCAGAATTGCTGCACATACCAAGATATTTATGCTTTTAGCCATGCTATAGGAGGGCTTTATAGACATCTCTGTAGTTCAGCTATCCTAGTGAGCACAGTGCTAATGTTCTTTACTTTTATGTGGAATAATAAAAGAAATTTAGAAGAAAGACCCTGATCCTGGGAAGTCAACTTTGTTTCTTTGAAGCAAACATATATTCCTTAATATTTAATTGGGAAAAACCCCCAAACTTGTTATACTCTATGGGCACCAGGGAAGGTATTTCTGGAAAGACATTAATTGTTAATTCACCAGTTGCTGACTGTTACCATTTCAGAGCCTGCACTGTTAGAATTGATTAACCATCTGTTATTGACTGACTTTTGAAGACCTGACTTTAAATCAAACTCACAGACAGGAAAGAAATTCATGGAGAAAAGGTTTGATACTGCAAAGCACGGTTTCAGTTAATACCACCCTGCATTAATTGGCAGTAACATGTTTGACATAAGTGGCTGCTGCAAATGGTGCCCTCACCTCATGGCAGATAGGCCATTCATTGCTTTGTAAAGTGTAAGAAAAAGCACTTCATAAATACAAATATAAACACATTGCAAGTGGTGCTTGTAAAAGGAAGCAAGGACCTGGTTTCTGGCACATTGCCTTTTTACACAGCGAAACAAAATTGTTATTCAAACCTAACAGGGGTTTGGCCAATTTAACAAACAAGATTTATTGCAGTTTCCTTCACTGCTCCAGGATATGATTTCACTTTTGCAGAAGAAAAGAGAGATTATATCATTTACATAACAAGCTAATAAATAAATAATTGGTTACCGTACTTCCAAATATACTTCCTTATGTGCTCATATTGATAAAAACTGCATTCAGATGTTACTGGTCCCATTTTACTCCAGAATAGGGGATTTAAGACTGAAATGTCATCCTGAACTCACATCTTGTGCCTGAATAAATGATAGTGACCTGCAGTGTGAATTGGCTAAGCAGAACCTTGCAGGTTAAAGTGCTCTTTGGGGAAAGGGAAGTCTGAAAACAATTCTGCCTGATATAGCTGTCAGATCTGTTAACTCTTTCCAGGGCATCACCTCCCTTTTAAGTGCAGAGAATCCCACAGACTAAATATATGCTCTTTTCTTAGCGGGCTACCTGGTAAGAAACTTTACCAAGTAAAGTAGACTGCTGAAATGAAGAAAGTTATTCTGCTTCAGATTGCCTCGACCATCTGTTAATGTGCTTTGCAGCCTCTATTTTTTTCTGAGTTTAGGTTTCTCTTGCACATGAACATTTTTTCATTTTCTTCTGACTTTAGACCAAAATTTTCCCTTCTCTTTTCAAGGTTCAGCTTTTTTTCCTTCTTGCCCCTTGCATCTCAGCTTGGACCATTTCCTTTGTTTTGGAGGCAGATCCTTTGCTGTGGCTATTGACCCTTCTCGTGAGCATCTGGAAGGTATTAGATAAGACCAAAGATCTGTCTAATCCACTACCTCATGTTAAAAAGCAGCTGGAACTGAGGCTTCACAGGAAAGAGGTTAGGGAAAATAGGTTATTTTTCCCACATATATTGCCACATGCTGATATGTAATACTTGGGGATCAGATGATGCCATGAAGTACATGGTACTGTACTTTTGCCAAATATTTGGCCTTTCTCTCTAATCCTCTCTCTGGTTTAGCTTGGTCTTTTATTCCTCCTTTTCCTTGACACTATGTATCTTGATGTATCTTAATCAGTCACTGGTCAGAGCAAGCGGTTTTGATGTGGTCCAGATTTGACAACAGTGGGCTGCAAGCAGTTTCCAAAACTAGGGGTTTGCATCTACAGTGGGAATAAACCTGCCAGGGCCGACCCCAGCTGCACCTCAACAATGCTACATTTTTAATACTTTATTTGGGTGTTTTTTTAACTAGTACTGTCTGTTTTCTCAGGTTTGTGTCTTTGGTGATTGTCTTTTTCTACCTTTTTCTCTGTAGCCATGATTCCTGGAAAAAGATCTGGTTTTGTTTCTTCCCCCTCCTCCTTTCTCTTAGTGAAAACAGTGTTTTCTCTGGAGCCGAGCCTTAGAAAAACCCAACAAATAACTTGAAGCTATTGATAAAATCATGAGAGTTGGCAAAGCTGGGACTCCTTCAGAAAGCACCTACTTTTCTTTAAAATACAGTCTCCTGTGTTTTGGGTTTTTTCTTTATGTTTTGACAGCAGCAGGGATTTTTTGCATTATTTTTGCAGAATTATCCTTTCCCTCCTTTTGGTGGTGTTGTGTGTTGTTTATGGTGCTGCTTTGATTTTGGCCGAAGGACCAACACCTCTGAGTAGTATCTCTCAAAAGATGTTTGTTTTTTCCCTCCACTCTGTCAAGGTTTCTCCTTCATCTCCTCTTTAAACTTTTTTTTTTTGGTCTTTCTCCAAGCACTGACATGTTCTTCTTCCCATGTGCCCGCTCAGCTCTGGAAATACAGTCCAAATGTCATGGCTGCCTCAGATCCTGGTGAAGTTCATTTCAACTTTGAGGACTTCAACTTAATTTTCCTTCTTTTCTTCTTTCTTTCTCTCTTTTTTCTTGTTTTTTTTTTTCTTTCACTGCCAGTAGCTTTTAGCTGAATTAGACAGCATAATGAGCTGGAAATGGCACAAAGTGCCATCTGTATTTGTAGCTGTGGTGAAATACTAATGTTAATTCTCAAGTGTCTTCCAGTATGATTGTCTGACATACATGCTGGAGAGTTCTTCAGTATTAGCTGCGAGAAGCATCACACTACCCAAAACTTCACATCTTGTATAGAGAAGGTGGCTTATAAAATCCATGTTTTCAAAGTTTTATGAGATGGAAACAAACTTTTAAAATATGCTAGCAGTGATGACAAGTAGCCGGTTTGAGTTTTACTCAGAGTTCTTTCATCTTTCTGGAGTGCAGTTAGGCTTCAGGAAAAAAATTTGACGTCAGCCTGTTTGTGATTATAATAAAGAGTGGCAAGGGTTGGTACGTGAGTGACATTGTGACAGGCAAGTATGTAGGCATGCCAGAAATTTGCAGCAGAGGCTCTTAACACACAGGTTGGCAAGTGCTGGACATGTGACAAAACCAGCAGCAGGTGGGAATTGTGTTCAGTAGAGATTCCAGCCTCTTGTCTGACCAACTAAGCCATGACAAATTATTCTGAATTACTGATATGTTCAGCTGCCATTATGGGGGGATGTCACCACAGTACCCATCGTTTATAGATGCAAGAAAGCTGTGCTGCTCCTCCCTCCTCCTCCTCCTCCTCCTCTATAAATGATGCACCTTGATCTTCTCTACATTTTGCAGTCATTTCACAAGCAGTATTGCTCAAGGTGCCATGGTAATTTTTCTCCAGGGAGGAGATCTTTTTGATGCTATTACTTCCACCAACAAATATACAGAGCGGGACGCCAGTGGAATGCTTTACAATCTGGCCAGTGCTATCAAATATCTTCACAGCCTGAACATTGTCCACAGGGATATCAAGCCGGAGAATCTACTGGTAAGTGGAGATTCAGCTTTTGGTATTGTTGATAACTTGAGAGTGTGTGAGAGAAGGTCTGTACTTCTTCCTCCTTCCACACACCCGCCAAGTTTATTTCAGTCTTTTAAGTTATAGGTCTTTTCATTTTAACCTTGGCATTGTAAAGCTTTCCTAAGAATAACAGCTATCACAAAAAATACAGTAACAAGCTGGTATGTCTAGACTGTTCTCCAGGACATGGAGACAGAGTTGTTCCAGTGATCGCTAGAAGTGACCTTTTAGTAAGCTGCAGCATCATTTCAAGCTTCTCATAAACACAAAGGTGTTCTGTCCCCAGCAGACTATTCTGTACTTCTGCAGCTGGCTGAGTAATCAGCAGCAGTTCAGTTTTACAAACATGGTGGGTGTAAATGTTGAGCCCTAATCACACAGTACGTCAGAGCACAACCAGGAAGAGACTTCAGTGTCCTTCCTTCCCCTGCTGCACCTCCCAAATAATCCTATAGAACTTTTTATTAAGTTTATTATTTTATTATTTCCAAATAGATAGCCTAAATCTTCCTTTTCCTGGCTGACTCTGTATGAACCCCTAGCCACTGAAGACAATGAAAAACACACCCTGGCAATAAGTCCTTCTTCTGAGAATTTTGCACTCTTGAATGCAGCAAATTTTGTTCTCCAATTGACATTGTTTTATCTTTTTTGAGAAAGTAATTTCTCCCTGTTATTTCACTGTTCTCTGAGTTTTCCCAGATTTGCTGTCATGTTCCAGTATCAAGATGTCCCAAATTTCCATATATTCTGCAACCATAAAAAAATGCGTAAGATACCTAGAGTATCAGTTCTCTCAGCTGTGTGTTCTCTGTCATGATTTAGTGTATTTAGTCCTGCTTGACACTGAAGAGGATTTATGAGAATCTTGATTCAAGCAGATCTTACTAAACTTCCAGGGAGTGGGAGTTTTACAGTTGAGTGGTTTACTACTAGCAGTAGTTTACTCTAGTGGCAGGTGCCTTTATAATTCTGGGTGAGGAAGTAGCCTGTCCTTTTTTTCCAGAATCTGCTAAGAACATGTTGGGTGGCAGTTTCACTAGACACTAATGATTGATTCTCCATTCACAGCCCTGGTGCTGGTGTGGGTGGCTGCAGGCAGAAGTGATGGCAATCGCATGCCAGGGTTCATTAATGCTGTGACTCGGAGTGTGCAGGAGGGGCTTGGTCTGGGGCAAGGCTTGCCCTGCTGCTGTCTTGACATGTCTCTAAATGCCTAAATTCTAACAGTAGACAAGCTTTTTGGGGAAAAGTGGAAAGTAGGCAGGAGGTGGGGGCAACAGGGGGAGGATTAGATTTTTATACCCAGCTGTCTCTAGTAATTACTCACTACCAGGAATGACCACACCATTTGCATTGTAGCTGCATTTTTCCAGTTATGCATATGTAAAGGTCCTACATTGATATTGATTCCGAGCAGTGAGGATGCAACTCTTAACCTCTTGCAGAATCCTAACTCTCAAAAGCCAGCACTTGATTCACAAATTACATTAATTCTCTAAAATTTATCAGGTCCTGGAAAGGAATGAACGCTGGTTTAGAAGAACCCTTTGCAACCAACCTTACCCAAGTTCTAACCCTGTCCCTGACACTGGCTGTCTGCGGCCTCGGTGTCTCTTGACCTTTCTACTTTCATTCTCTTATTTGTCGGATGGGATGGGTAGTTCCTTGTATCACAAGACTGCAATTAGGGTTATTTTCATGGCATTTATAAAACACTTGCAAAATGCCATATGGGTCTTAGCCTTTCTGTTGCTAAAGACCTTCCTGCCTCCCGCAGCCTGCCTTTTGCTTGCAGCTCTGTAACCCTTCACCTAAGTGGTCATGTCAGTATTTTTCCCTTGCTGTGCTTGTGCTGCTGCTTTCATGCTATTACTGTCACGGCCTTGCACCTGCAAACCCTGGTAGTATTGTTACAGCAGGTCCTCCTGGTCATAGGTGTGAGAATCAGCCCTTTCCCCTCTGCCCTTAGGCTACTCATGGGTTGTAGCTTTAGGTTTAGGGGAGCCTATAACAGACCTGCCCCAAATGGGAGTGGAGCAATTAACTAGGGAGGGGGCAGCATCTGCCCGGATCAGTACATACCCCAAGGCTAATAGCCCAGTTAGCAGGAAAAAACAACAGGCAGTGTGAGCAAGGCCTGACAAAAGCTATAGAGTTACGGCAGGCAAGAAGATACAAGGGGTGAAGGGGAATGTGCTGCTCTGGAGGGGACACCCAGAGAAGGATGGTCCTCTGGAGCCTCCTTATTGCATCTCTTCTCAGTTCTGGGGAGGGCTTTTCCTTTCTCCTCTTCCTGTCTTTCCTTTTTTTTTTTCTTTTTCCCAAAAGTAACTTTATGATTACGGCTGAGTGTCATATAGCTATCAGCTGTATATGTGATATAGCTATCAGCTGTAGTCCCAGCTGATAAATCTTGGGGGGGTGTGAACCTGTCTCAATGTCCTGTGTGCACCACCAGTTATTTTTGTAAGTCCTTAAATATTCTTTATTATCCTCAAGGCATGCAAAGCCCACCTAACAGTCAACTGTCCAAGAGTTTAAGGTATGCTGAATACCTGTGATTTGTTAGCACTTTTTTTGTTCTCTAGAGAGTATCTTCCATGTTTTAATTGGAACATTTTTCATAATTGCTGCTATTTAGCATGTTTATTTTGTCAAGTCATGGGATGTCTCTATAGCCATATAATAAACCCTAGAGAACAACTCTGACTGTTGCCATCTGCACCGATCACAAGAGCAGCTTAGAAAATACTGACAGTCTTTATAGTAATAGGATACATATGGTGGCACACAATTATGTGTGGCTGCATTCAATTAGTGTTGTACAATTACTAAGTTTTATTGCTTAGTTAAAACAGTGAAAGCACTACATAGTGGGTAATTTGCACTAATCCCCATTTCTTTAATTGCCCTTCAGTATTTAAATGCAGCAGAACATATATAGCATTTGTTCTGAATAACATGAGCGTTAAATTATCTTTCACATTCCTTGACTGGCAAGTAACATACCACAGCTTCACATTGGGCTCTTTTTATATGGAGTTATAACAGGGTGAGGAAAAGTTACTTTCTTCAGTTTTACAAGTGAACTGAAGTAGTTTTCCAAGGAAAGTGGTTCCTGGAAACAGATGGGACAAAATACTAGAAAACACACAGCACCAAACCTTCTGCATTGGTAAATATTGCCAAACGAGCCTCTTCCTAATTAATTTCTAGGATATATGAGTCATACAAGGTGTGGTATGTTAAAGGAAGGAACTTATGAAGGTTCACTAAGTTAACACAACTTAGAGAGGGCTTTGTAAAAGGTAACCGCATGAAATAGAATCTGAGATGCTAATTAGACCGGATTCAGCTCTTGATGTCTAAGTGCACGCTTTACATTTTTCAGCAAGTGAATATTTAAAGCTCTAGTCTATAGCCTTTAATTAAAACTGTTGTTGAAATTAGATTTATTACTGCCATTTCAGAGAGCACTTTCTTTAGTTTCAGCAACCAGATGTATTTAACAATCTGTGTTTTTAATAAAACCGTAATTGCTTTTTTTTTCCAGGGCTTTTCTATAAGCCTATCTTTTTTTCTGGCTTAGTAACACAGAAATGTGAATCCATATCAAATTGCTGGTCCTCTTAAAGTCCAGCTGTATTATTAAAAATAACATAAGGAAAGGAGAAGAAATTTGTGTATTCTGAATGTCTGCTTGTGGCTGTATCATCTGGACAGAGGGGTTTTTTTCTCTAGACATGACTAACTAACAGGAGAAACTGGGTGGTGGTGGTGTATAAAATAATTATTATGAGCTATAGCAGATCTGTAGCAAACATTGGCAAGAGACTTCAAGATTTCATTTTTGCACCAAGTGAACTGTTCATGGGTCCATTGTAGAATTTATTGTATTTTTGTGAGACAAAGATCTAGGATTTACCTCTGCAAACAGTTGTAGATAAATGTGATTTCTGATGTAGGAGTAGCTGGTCAAGATGGGTATTAAGGATGATTTTGGTTTTGATTGTGAAGTATGACTGGTTTTGCACGGTGTTACTGCTAACTGTTGTCAGGACATCACTGCTGGTGAGCCAGATTGCATGGAGTTTTGATTCGGGTTGCAAAATAATAGTGATGCATACATACTTTAAAAAGGCCTCCTATAGACTGTTTCCATTTTTTAAGGTGCTGTTGTGGTTAACAGCATTAAATTCCATCGTAAACGGTTTCAAAATGAGAAGCAAGAACCCAGCAGCTGGATTAAAGAAAGACTCACAGTCTAGTGTTTAATTTAAATGCATTTTAGTCTGTTTTGATTTTGAACATTTTTTGGTAAGTTTTCAGTGTTTGCAGGTTTAGGGTTGTTCCTTTGCATTAAGCCAGCTTTTAAAAATGTGTATTTTTTACTGATGTTTCTAGCTTTTTTCTTGTGACTGCATCTTAATCTCTATTTGCATCCATAAAACCCCATGAAAGATCATGTTGCTGCTGTGAAGACCCCGTTTTAACACAGGATTTTCTTGTATACTCATTAATAGCCCTACCTGTGTCCATTGATGATGACGGTAACATACCACTAAGTCACTGATTGGAGTTTAGCAGTCATCCAAGAAGAGGATAGTGTTGCTAGGTGAAATAGTCCAGCCACAGTTGTGTCTCATGACTTCAACACACAAAGAATCTGTTGCTGCTATCAGTGCAGTCACTGCTGCATTATCTAAGAAGTTGAAATTCCTGTGCAAGCCTTTAAGCTCTGTGGAAGTTAAAGGAACAAACTCCAAAACCCTACACTGTGTATCGGCTGTCCATGGGGAGTTGAGCTAGGAACGTCACTACTGGAAGGTCAGACCTTTGCTTCTGAGCTTTAGCTTCTAGCAAGTAGTATGTCCTTTGTTGGCCAGGTAGCAAGGTAAGTTCTTCCCAAACACCCTGAGTACATGCAAGGGAAGTTGTCCAAATTGTCTGTGAATTTTCAAAGCATGCAGAGAAGTATGTTGTTGGTAAGGAGAAGAAAAAAGACTGTAAATTAGAAGGAACGCTTCAGGCAGTTAGAAAATGATACAGTAGTTACCTTGACGGTATTGCATTAAACCTTTGAATTTTCCTCCTGATTTAGGTTTATGAACACCAAGATGGAAGCAAGTCCCTGAAGCTAGGAGACTTTGGCCTAGCAACAATTGTGGATGGACCTCTATATACTGTTTGTGGCACCCCAACATATGTAGCTCCAGAAATCATTGCTGAAACTGGGTAAATCACTTCTAGTGACGATTCACCGGTGTGTACACAGTGGAGGTTGTTCTCGCCAGTATGCCAGACAGGAGTTCTTGCAGTAAAGACTTTTATGCTGCTTTTGCTTGGGTATGATGCAGAATCATGGCTCATAGAACAATTTAGTTGGAAGGGGCCTCCAGAGGCTATCTTGTCCAAACGAAGGACAGCTTTGGAGTTGTGTCAAGTTGCCCCCAACCTTCTCAGCTTAACACTCACTTACAAAGAAGCCATTTTCAGATACAATAAAAATAATTCTTAAGCTGTCCCCAGAGACTGCTAATTACCATTCACTTAATTTTATTTCATTATCACACACTGTCCTCTTCTGATCTGTTCCACAGAGTAAACGCCTGCTGGCTTGAGCAGCCTTTGTCACCTTTGCAGGCTTCATGTTGGTAGGCATCACTTCTAACTCAGGAATACAGCACAACGTCTTCTGTGCACTCCTACATTTTGATCTCATGTAGTTTTTAAGATGTAAATGTAAAAAAGATTTGAAAGCAGAATTAGGATAGGTAGGAAGGACACAGAGAAAGTTCAGATGAGAGTATATAAGAAACTGTGAATAATTCTGAAAATGTTTCCTCTGTTCTTGCACTGTAGTTCATAGGAGTTGGATGTCTCTAACCATGTCTCTCACACTTCTAGATATGGCTTGAAGGTGGACATCTGGGCAGCGGGTGTGATTACTTACATCCTGCTCTGTGGTTTTCCTCCGTTCCGTGGGTATGGACCGATCTATTCAACCATCCTTGTTCTATGAATTGATCACTGTGCTGCCTTTGCATGAAGCACAGGGATTCCCACTGGAAAAAGTTCTCTGCTCGTAGAGTTTGGGTTTTCCTGTGCTCTGCACAGTAATTTACACAAGCCCCATAAAAGTCTGTGATTTTACTGTAAAATGTCTGTCTCATGTTTGTTTATTTTAGTTTAAACTTCATTGCATTACAAAACAAGAGCCTCCATTATGGGTTCTGGGTGCCTTTGCCTGATGTTTAAAAAACACAGTGAAATAAGCATCTTCTTTCATGGACCAAATACGACATACTTTGTGGTCAGTAAAAGGTAATTAAAATGTAAGCCACTTAATAAGGACATCAGATCATTTCTCTCCCTCAGAGCAATTGCAAAGTTATTGACAGCCCTAAAGACAAGCAGGTTACCTCAGAAAGAATGTACCAATGCACTTTGTTTTATGATCTTACTATTCACACCCTTGGTTGCACGCCTGAGGGGAATCAACAGCTTCCAAAAGCATACTAAGAGATTGCCAATTAAAAGCAATTTGAAGAAGCCTATTGAAACCAGCTTTGGAAATAATCTTTGTGGATTTTTTTGTTGGTTTTGTTCGGTTTTTACTTTACAGAAGTGGAGATGACCAAGAAGTGCTTTTTGATCAGATTTTGATGGGACAGGTGGATTTTCCATCTCCGTATTGGGACAACGTTTCTGACTCTGCAAAGGTGGGTTTTATAGTTGATGATACTCTCTTTTCCAATATTACTCCCAGTGCCAGTATTTAATGCATGTTGTTCTTTCACAGTACTGTATTTGACACGTCTCACACTTCCCTGCTACACCTATAAATTCCTCTGGGTCACCAAGTATGTTGTCATATGATCACTGTCTGTTAGACTCCAGGTGGTTCTGAAATGGACCCTGTCTCTATATGATGTCTCACACACCAGAGGCACCAGCAGCCTTTACTGATCAAGAAAAATTTTGAGTAATTTTGCTTGACCTGCACTTCTTAGCTTGAAAGCTCCTTGGGACTGTACTTTCTTTATATGTACTTATGATGGGGACCAGGTACCAACCTGAAGCCTTTGAATATTATATAATAATATTATAGGGAGTCTGTTTTCCTCTTATAAATCCATTAGATGATATGTCTGTTGTTTCTTTATTCCAAAAAAACAGGCCTCACATTACCTGTAACTCCTTATTGTTGTCAGGGTCGTATGAAACACAGACTGGTTCCAGCCACCAGTTCATGGTGTAGCCTCTTGGTACATGACACAAAGGACATAGAGCTCAAGGTGTGCTAAGGCAGACACAAATCCTTTTCAAGTACAGATCCTGACAGTAATCATTACACTTTCAGAGCAGATCAAGGGGTTTTAACTCTCATTAGTGCACTGGAGCAGCAGTTTAAGTCACAGATTTTCTAGGGATCTGGCATTCACAATGGTCATGTGTAAAAATTAGATAGAGAGATAGAGAGAGAGAGAGATAATACATATGTGTATGTAAAAAAAAACACACAAACCCAAAACACCAAAACATGCCAAAGCCATAAAACTATTCACATGGTGATCCTGCAGGTAGGTAGGTGTTTAATTTCTGCCAGTTTACTTCTGTAGCCTGTAAGGCAAATCTAGGCAAAAGTGTCTTTCTGTTTCTTTCAGTGTGACAGTGTTTAATTAATCACCAAAACAAAATTACCTGCATCCATCTCCAAATTTAATGAGAGTAGCATTCACATTCTGAATCTCCATTCTTTGGAGAGTTACATTCTGCTTTTACAGATATGTGGAGGGTGATCAGGACTAGCATTTTAGCCTGTTAACGAACGAGGTTAATGAATGAGATACAGTCATAGAGTTGGAGGAACCACGTTGTTGTGTGTAGCAGGCTTTATTTCATAGCATCATTAATGAGAACTCTGCAAGTCCTTTGCCAATGGTGGCCTCCTGTGAAACACCTTCTTCCAAATAGTTCAGTCCAAATTTTCTGTTTTGAAGCATTAACCTATTCATTTAACTTCTCTTTGTTGCTAAAAGCTATTAACTTTGGTCTTCGGTGATACCTCTTTATTTGCTGTCATACTTCCATGCTGTTTCCTGTGCACTCCACTCTGGTGGAATTAGTTGTATATTTACATTCTAGTTGAAAACTGTGTAATTGCAGAGGAAATCACAAGAAAAAAAATAATATTTTTAAGTGTTTGGGTTTTTAATATCTTCTTGTCATTTATACAAAAGCTTAAAGTAAAATTCTAGATTTGCTGGGTTTTTTCTTACAGAAGAATTGGCTTTTTCTTAATGGGAAGCTAACCTAATTTCATGCTACCATCTGTTTTGTACATTATGCATTAAGTGTTTTTCTCTTAAACAGTGGATACACAGGTGTAACTCCAAGCTGTCTTCTAGCTTTTCAAGGTGTTGCTAGATACTGATATAAAAATTCAGCTTGAAGTTCAGCAATTCATATTTGTGCCTTTTTTTAATAATCAATGTATTTCTGCAGTTGGTAGTTCACTCTCTTATTAAGCACTCTTACATAATCAATTGAAAAGCACTTTTGTGAATTAAATGTTGATTTCTTCTTTAAACCTGCTCTTTAAATTTGGCCCTGTATTCCATTTCTCAGGAACTTATCACAATGATGCTTCAAGTGGATGTAGATCTGCGATTCTCAGCCTTGCAAGTTCTTGAGCATCCATGGGTCAATGTAAGTATTTTAAGGCTTATAGATGCTGCTTGTAGCTTGGCACCTTTGAGCTCTTTTCTGTCGTCCTTTCTATGCCCTTTTGGAGCCAGCACATTCTAAAAATGCCAGAGATTTAACTGGAAATAAGCTGTGTTACAGGCTGGTTTAGTATATCACGCGTACCTTGAAGTATTCACTATTTTATGCATGCTCAGCTACATTTTCTCTGAAATATTTTGGGCCAGGTTTTCAACAAATCTCAACCACACTTGACAAATTTATACCTCTAACAATCAGCTTGCAGGTTCAGTGACACATTTTGCTCTCCTAAGTTCAGATGGACTCAAAAATCTGACAGTCATGATTAAGAGCTATTGAAATATAGCTCATGGTGTTAAGCCTACTTGATCCAGCATGAAACAGGGAAACCTTTAGAATCATATTTAGCTTCTGACGTTGAAATATATATATATATTTATGTGCAGCCATATCCATTTAATCTTAGTTACCATGAAATAGCTATTTATGTATCCTGGCTTGTCTCTAAGCGACTGGACATTTGCCATAAAAGTGGTAATCAGTGAGATGGCATAGAGATAAATTTGGCAGAGAATAAAGAGATTTCTCTATAATTAATGTTGAGACAAGGACACTACTTAATATTTGTTAATTATTTCAGACTATTTAATATGTCTTAAAATACTTGGATGACAAGAAAGAAAAATTAGAGAAAATCCAGATTCAAATTCAGAAGGGAAGACTGAGAAAAGTACAATTGGGATGAGCAGAGAAAAAAGACAAAAGGAGGAACAAATAATGTTTTGTTGTGTTTCTTGCAAGTTTCAGTGCATAGTCCTCCAAAATCTTTTTCTACTCACTATTCTAAAATTCAAATATATAGTAACTTAATGTTTTTTATTAAAAATGTTAATCTTTTTTTATGAAAGTGTCCTCCATGTAGCCCAGAATAGTTAAGTGTTTCCTAAGTATATGCTTTAGTCTTGGAGGCTCCCTTGTTGCCCAAACTATTTTTTTTAAATTGTAAATATTATCATGCAGAGCAGTTCTGCCGTGTACAGAGTGCAAGGATCCAGGACAATGTCTGATGAAAATATTTTCATTTTTTAAGGTAACATTTAAGCAGCTGAAATACTAATTTTCCTTGCTGCCAGGTACTGTCCTTGGACATAGTATTCTGTCACAGTTTATACTGACCTTTGGTGAGTGAGGTGTCTCTCTGTCTCCATGGGAGGAGAACGAGTGGGGATTTCTGGAGTGCAGCTGAGGAAGAGATGGAAGTGACTGACCAGAAGCTGCAGAGAGAACAGGTCACCCGCAGTGTCAGTCTGCACACTGCTGCTGAGGTTACTGAACCGTCACTTGTTTGGACCACGTAAGGATGTGGTCACTAATCTTCTTTTTCTGAAAAAACACATTGGAACTGTTAATGCTCCCCCTGGAGACATTTTTTTTTCCTTTTTGGCTTCAGTTACACCATGATATATTTCAGGAAGCCATTTTAGTGAGATGTATTAAGAAGAAAAGGTGCAGCTCTTTGCCAGTAACGTGATGGTGATGGTGTGCAGGTGACGTGGTCTGCTCCCTGCCCTCGCTAGTGCCTGCTGATGGGAAGTGACAGGGAAAGGGGCTGAGGGCTAAAGTCTTTTGACACTCCAGAGCTCTGCTAACCAAACTTGAGCTCTGTTTTCTGAAGCACCGTGGCAAATTCTCGGTTTTCTGTGCAATAAGTTAAAATGTGGATACTGTAGAGGATACTGCAGAGACTTAAATGGATTTAAAAGGGAGTTTGATACATTTTTGGAGGATGAGCCCATTGGTGCCTCTTAAATATGGTGGTCTGGATACAACTCTTGGCTCACAAAGTTCTTAAGTACTCGGCTGGCAGAAACTGGAGGATATACCGCGGAAAGTTCAAGAACTACTTGTTTTTGTTAAATGTACTATTTCATGAACTGTGACTACAGTACACTGTTGGAAACAAGATACTGTGTTCAATTCACCTTTGGTCTAGCTCTACTACACTTGCTGCAGTTCTCATAGTTTTATGCTAATTATACTTCTTTGCAATCAAAACCTGTAGCAGTTCTGTCCATAAATACATGAAACAAATATTCTATGACAGTTCTGTAATTTTTTCTTTTCTGTCCAATTGCTGCTTTTAGCAGCTGAGATGAATCAGTGTTTTGTTTTCAGCAATATGCTAACAATAGTTCATAATGCAGATCAAAACCTCTTTTGAATTCTCATATGTATCCTCCAGATATTTTTTCTGGAAAAATAAAGGCCAGCACTGGGACCAGTTCAGGAAAGTGCTTGAGCTCATTCCAAATGTCATTCCTAGCATCCTAGGCATCACACATGGAAGCGTTTAATAGTAGGCATAAAATTAACTATATGGCACTAAAATCCTAGTTCACTTCAGGAGAAATAAGAACATGGCTGGGTTGAAACAGGTGCTTAAATGCTTTCGTGAAAAAGGACACTTCACTGAAGTAAGGCTGGGAAGTACACAGTAGGCAGCCTAGCAGGGACAGCCTGCTTGTGTACAGAGGCAGAATGATGCGCTGGTGTCAGATCCAAACTCACATCCCCAAACCATCACCTGCCTGAGCAGCTTCAAGTCTGTCACACCGCTTCCCTGTACCTCATTTTCCCAGCTTCAGGACAGGGAATTATGGTAGTACTCATCCCTGTTTATAAAAGGCTCTGCCCTGCAACTTTCATAAAATACTATCTTTCTGAGAAGAAATGGCACGTGAAGTTTTCACCTAACACTCCATTTTCCCAGATGACCTGTTTAAATACTTTTCCATGGCATCAAATGCCAGACTTTACTTTCCCTTTTCTTATTTCAGTTCTGAACCTATTCATAGAGCGGTAAACTTGCAGCTAAAATACTGGATAGGACAGCTGGCTTGAAAAGCAGGCATGTGTTTTCTTTGACAATTTTAAGAAACATTTTCTCTCTTTGATCAAACCTTTGATAGAAGTGTTGTAACTGCTTACACTGTATAAAACCATTTTGTAGATTGTAAATAACCATTCTACTTTATAGCTGCTTACTATGTGATTACTTGGTAAATTGCTGAGATTCCTGGAATGTGCTTTGACAGCTTCAGTAGGAGCCAACCCTCATTTCAGTTTCAGTTTTTGCCATAAAAATAGCTGGAATCCTCTTGGAAACTGCAAAAGTTGTTATGGTCAAAGTCAGACCAGTAAAGCAGTTCCTATGTCAATAATATCCCAGCTGTTTTCAATTCAAAAAAACAAAACCTGAAAAGATGTTGGCTATGTGCCACTGCCACAGATGGAGATCTTGAATTCTAAATGAAGTTCAGCAGCATTTCCTTGCCCCCTCCATGTAGTTTATTTGGATTTGTCTTTCCTATGCAGTACACTTAGGCTTGGAAACAAATCCATCGGTTTATACTTCCCCTACAGGGACCCCAGCTCTTTCCTTTCTTTACCTGCTCAAATTCTTTGCAAAACCAAAGAATTATAAAAGAGGCTGGAAGATTGAGGTCTGGCATTTTAAACATTGGTGATACTGAGAATCTGAATTATACTCTACAAATTACAGGACAAACTTACTCTCTTTTTGTTGTATAAGTAGTAAATATTTTCTAATGCTGCACTGAGCAGTGGATGCTGAAAGGGATGGACTGCATTCTGTAAACCCTTCTCTGTTAAAATAATCAATACTAATTGTTGTGTGTTGATGCTGGAGGAGGAAGATGGCACACACCAGCCTAAAAAGCATTAGGGAAGCTGGAGCTTTTACATATTTCCTTAACCATGTCTGCCTTGGAAATCTGTGTGCAAAAGAAATGAGTAACCAAGCAATAAGTAGTAATAAGCTGAGTATTTGTGAGGAACTTAATTTTAAAAGACATTTCTTATTTGGCAGCTGCACTACTTTTGGTTACACCCTAGGACACTGCTCAAAGAAAAATTTCCTTGTAATCCTTAAAGGAAAGAGTCCAAAAACTTTTCCAGTACTTCTATTTTCTCTAATTTTCTGCTGTTATTTATATAATGACCTATTCATCTCATGCCTTTAGACTTTGAAAGTAAAGCTCTTGTAAAAAGGATCTGAGTGCTTCAGGGCAGTAGGAGTTTGGGAATCCTGAACTTCATTCCATCTTTTTAACACTTCTTTTTTCTTTGAGTGGCAGTGTCTCATGCCATAGAGGACAATGCAAATATGAAAACAGTGTTTATTAGTTACTCAAATGACACCAAGGCTCTGCCTCTTATTTTTAATTTCATTTTGATTTCTTGCAAATAGATCATGAAACCTATTTTGTGGAAGTTGATTTAAAAAAAAAAAAAAAAGGCATCTTAAGATCCCAAGCAGTTTACATTGTCCAGGTGAAAACTCAAATTCTGAACCAGAGTTTTGAAAACATCAATGGATTTTGACTGCTAAACTTCTGAAATGTGCTCAGGAGAGCGCTTTTTCACAGCATCATTTTCTGAAGCTCATGAGTTGAGCGCCAAAAATCACTAGTCAACTTTAAAAGATCTTGTCCTGATTGCTAAAGCTGAGATGAAATTCTGTGATTCTAACCCACTGCAAGAAGTAGTTCCTAATGTTAAAATAGGGAAAAGGAACAGTTAACCTCATTGGGGTCTGACATCCTTTCCATTACAGCAACCTGATGAAATTCTTGTCAGCGGTGTTTAGCTTTTTCTCCAATTCTACAGCTTACCCTGCTGATTCTGGTGAATCTGATGGTGTTTTTTTTTTTCACTTCTTGCCTTTTTAAACTGCAAAGCAGTTTGTTTTTTATGTAGTTAAACAGTTACCATCTCTCACCTCCATCTATTTTATTGGTGGCTGAAGTGATTCCAGGAGCCAGCTAATATATATTAGCTTGTTTATAAAGCATGTTGGAATAAAAATATACTATATATATATATAATAATTAAAAAAGATAACTACTAAACATCAGGTAGCAGCAACAGTAGTGAGAAAATTTAATAACGATAGAGTAATCCGTGTATCCCTATGCCGCATCTTACATTGAGCTGGAAGATATTTCATCTAAAGGCTGGAGCCCAAACTATGTGTCTCTGGCATGTTGCACTGGAATTGTGGGTGCAGTCCTTCACCAATAAAATATTACACAGTCTTGGTAACTATTGTCTTTTCCATATTTTAGTCTTTTGACAAGATGACATGCACGTTTGGCAGGCTTTCATATCAAGAAAGCCAAGAGAATGATTTTATTTCCCCCCCTCACCCCCTCCAGTGAAGAAGAGTACACTTTACAGACTAGCTTTCTTCTGGGAAAGGCAAGGTCAGCAGAAAGCAGGTTATTTTTAGGGGTCATATACCACCGAGCCAAGACTCCCTGGTGTTAGACAATAATCAGCTACTGGGTTGTATTGTTTTGTTTTGTGTTTTGCAGCTGTGTGCACTTGACCATATTTTGCCAGCCGAGACATTTTGTTAAGGGGTGAGTGAGGGATCTCTGAACACAAACTCCCCAAGCTAAATAAATAACAAACCCCAACCAACCTCCCTAAAATTCCCATATGCTCACTGAACTCATGATTTACTGCAGCAATTCTGTAACTCTTTGAGCGCACTCAGAATTGCTGCAAAGCCAGAAAAAAAAAGTGTCTGTCATCTCTTTGTATTGTGATCTTGTCTCTTGTTTGCCTGTATTCTGCTAGGATTTTGCTTAAGTGGAGTTTAAGAACTTTTTAAACTTTTATAGCTACACATACCATGCAGTACCAGCTTGGGATGACCGTTGTGGATGGCCAGTGACCTGATAAGCTGCATATTCTGCATTTTGTTGCCTATTCTACTTGTTGTTAGCTGAAATCCTGCATATTCTGCCAGCAGAGGTGTCTCACCCAGTGGAGTCTTTTTGCACTGTTTTCAGGCATAAGGATCTTAATTGCAATTTCTAAAAGAACTTTATTCTCTTGGGCTTGAATTCAACCTGCTGACTTGTGCAAAACTGCAAACTCACTTCCTTCTGGTAGGGTTTCACTTCAGCATCAAGGATGCCTGTGTGGCTAGGTGCAGACTGACAGGTTTGCTCTGGGAAGCAGGATGCCCCAGCTGGGAGGAGGCACCCCCCAGCCCAGCTGCATGGCAGCCAGCTTGCCTGGTGCATGTGACAGCAGGACACGTGTCTGCCTCTGCTTGGGCACACAGTTGTGTGCCTACTTTTACCTCAGGTTAGATCAACTTGAAAACATGTGTCTTTTGGCAGGGACAATGAGACTACCCACAGCTGGCTCCAGCTGCTTTCCCAGGCAGTCTGTGCCTCTGCCTGTCCTTTCCCCATAGCATCCCAGGCTTACGTGCCTTGGGACTGGGGGAAGGAATTGCAGTCCCTTGTTCTCAGTCAGTCAGAGATTTGATCTGCAGAGGTGACTTTGTTTAACTATGATTCTGGTATGGTACAGTCATAGACTGGGGGGAATGCCACAGCAAGCCGTGAGCCCACACCTAAGCTGGCCTGCAGACATAGGCAATGATACGTCCTGATACTGATGAGGTCTCACAGTCAGCTGTCCCAAGGGTCTCATCCAGGGCATGTCTGACCTCCCATCTTGCCTGAGTTTCCTTGCACTGGAGCTCACTGAGCCATGGCTGCAATATTCACATAACCCCATAGTGTCTGAGTTTGTAACTTTTACAACAAGACATGGACCTTAGAGGTGTCTCTCAGGGCTTTTGGAGAGCCTTTCCTGCATCTTACCAAAACAGGGCCTCTGGTTTCTTTAATCTTTTGGGTGCTTTCTACTTTTGAGGTCATTATCTTTAAATTTATGTGATGTGTAGACGGACTCATAAACAGATCTGAGTTTACCAAGCTTTGAAATATTAATGAACCCAAAAATAACTGAGCGGGGGTAGTTAAGACGTGGCAGAAAGAATAATAAAATATTTAATCATTATTATTAACTAACATGACCTAAAATTTGAGAGTAAGATATTGGGTAAAGAAGGAGAGGCTGGTTTGTGACATACGTTCATCTTATAAATACCTTAGATATATTGATGGACACAATGATTGACCCATATTTCATTACAAACTTTTTGTAAACTTTTCTATATTGACAGGTTCTATCAGAATCACCTCACAATTCCTTTATTTCACCTTTTCTCTCTGAAGTTTTATTTTGCTCTATTTCTCTGCAGGACGATGGCCTTCCAGAGAATGAACATCAGCTCTCGGTAGCTGGGAAGATAAAGAAGCATTTCAACACAGGCCCTAAACCGAACAGCACAGCAGCTGGAGTTTCTGTCATAGCAGTAAGCATCTGAAATACACAGCCGAAAAACTAACATTTATGTGCCCACAAGACAGTGTGTGTTTAGGACATGCCACCAAAAAAAACCAGAGAGGGTTAATTTTTCAGATAATTCTAGCATTTTATTAATATAAATGTCGTTAGACTGGTATTCTGCACAATTTCTCCATTGGTTCCCCTTGCGAGTCACATTAGCAGCCCTGGGAGATATAACTGTACACACACTTCCACATCTTACCAGAAGATCAGTGGACCTAACTCCAATGTAGATTCAACAACCTGAACAATGGGATCATGACATTTTACTTGGCGGCAGGATCATCACATGGGTTGAGGCCGTACAGAGGTTGGAGCAGAAAGACAGCAGCACTTTAAAATGGAAGTTGCTCCAAAACCGTAACAGAAAATCTGTATGGCAGTCGCAGCTGCTCTTCTCTGAAGATGTCAAAGGGCACTATGATGCCTCGCTTCTACCTTCATGGTTGATACAGATCTAGCCACTTCAGATTTAGCTGAGCAGCAGCATTTTACTGTACTGCCACATGCACACTGCTTCCTTTTAGGCAGAAGGACTTAACTGTGTAAAGAATTAATGGAGCTCCTTGCTGCCTTCTGTCATCTTGCAATTCCAACCTAGGCATTCCAGGTTCTGAAACCAAGCTTGACCAAACTTTTGACCAAGCTTTACTGAGGTTTCAATGGCATCCTCAGTGTAGCATACATTGCATACATTTGTATTTTTTCCCCAAAATGAACACGTGTATTAGATATACATGTGCGCAGAATAAATTCAGTGTGTTATGGGATTCTTCATACTAATGCCATTGAATAGTAACATGCACATCCTTCACATTTTTAATACATCTGCCTGTGTTTGTAAGCTTTTATTACTCATGGTAATGTTAATGCTCCAAATAGTCACTAAAAATAAGCGACATGTTAAACATAACCATTCCCATATCAGATTACTCGGTGTTCATTCCCAGCTTCCATAAATTGCAGGTGGTGTGACTGCACGTGTACACTTTCTTGTACTGTTTCCACTTTCATGTTTCTCAGCTCAGCCCCTCCAGTGGTGAGTTAAATCAGCATGAAGTAAACTCAGCTCAGCACATGCAGTCTGGCTCACAGGTGTGAACTGTTTGTGCAGCAAAACGGATACTCTCTCAAAGTTACTTGGTATAAGTACTTAAAATTTCAAGCTGTGCCTCTCATATTTTTTCTTTACTCTTTCTAATCCTGAATGTCCTCAACATGGAAGCAAGTTGTTCCTCATGCTTTTCCTAGATTTTCTCAGTCATCAGCTAACATAGTCAGCATTTATTTATTTCCATTTTTAAGCAATAATACTGCAACAACTCTCCCACAACTAAAACATCACATACCCATTGCTCATCTGAAATGCAGGTATGTTCTGTATAGACTAGCTGAAACCGTGTTCCTTTCGAATGGACTGCCAGCACGCTTGTCCATGAGAATTACTGTTCAGATCCTCCACGCTAATGACTTCAAAGCTTAAAAGCAAGAAATGATGCCTCTGTCCTCATCCACCCCTCGCCTCCTTTATGTTTTTAATTTCCCCACCCTCCTCTGTTTTTTTCTTTGCCCCAGTTGCTGTGCCAAGGAATTGTTTACAGCAGTTTGACAACTGAGTAATGAAAAAGGCACTGTAGTGAATCTTTCCACTGCAAAACGTTATACATCGGGGGGGGGGGGGGGGGGGGGGAACGTATATGTTTAATTACATTCTTAATGGCTTTTATTTATTTTCTAGTGTTTGGAAATTTAACAGATTATTTTTAGTGATCATCTCTATGGGTGAACATCATACTCTGGCATGATTAATCCATCAACTTGGCCTATGAAGTAGAAATGTTTAGCATATTTTTACATAATTCAGAAAGTGGTTTGATTAGCTTGTGTCAATTATTTTCTAAAACTTGGAAGACACGGAGAAGTGTAGACTTCTGTAGTGATTTGGTAATGTTCCAGAAAGCTAAATAACTTTGATTTTAAGAAGAAATTGCCCTTATTTTCTACAAAACTAATGTAATAAGTAAAATAAAGCCAAAAGCAAAACAACAAAACCTTTAATTGTTGTTTCTGCATTTGAAAGCTTATTTAATATACATTTGACACGCATGTCATCAGGGGTTTACATTTGGGGGTCTTCCTTTAACTGTGCAATCTCTAATATTATTGAAGTAAATCTTATTAACAAAGACTGCTCTACATTTAAAATTTTCAAAGTATGTACAGATGCTGTAACTTATTGTTCAGCACTAAAGACGTGCACTAAGTGTATTTTCTACAAAAATACTGTTTTATTGTGCCTGCTTGTATGTTTACTGTAACTTTTTGACAGAGTGCTTGTGTATATAATATACAGAGTTGCCTTCTATATATTATATAACACATCTGTGTCTCTGTGTGTGTGTGTGTGTGTGTGTGTGTGAAAATGTGTCAATATATGCATATATTTATATAGCTTACTTAGGAGTATAACAGATAATTAATAGCATTATTTTAAGTTTTATAACTCTGTTTATCTACAGAGATAGGTAATTTGTGGTATTTAGTCCTTAATTTGTCCTTACACTGGTATGATATTATATGCCTGTTTTCTTGAGTGGTAAGAAGTAACACACCTCAAAGATCTCAAGCAATATTTATCATATGCACCAATTAAAACTATAATATGAAAACTAATTTTCTAAAGAAGCGTTTGTGGTCAGTTTGACTGGGGGGAAGTTTGAAGCCACATGTATTTTACAGGCATCTGCCGTGGCTGCTGCTTCCTTCAGCGACGTCCAGATACATTGTATTGAACCCCTCTTTGGTTCAGACTTAAGTCTGAACCTTGCTGATGTGGTAATCCTCAAAGTTGTATCTGACCATTCAGGGTAGGGACGTCCTGCAAGTGTTTGTGCATGTGTCCAGACTTGGAGTTTGTCCACATTTGAAAGGATTTGTCAGTTTGGACAGACTACCATAATGAACGTGTTGTGCATGACTAGCAAAGTAGTTCTTTTGCTGATGTAGCAGAGATGATTCACCTAACAAAACTAGCTATACAGGCAAAGAGACTTTTCTGTTGATACCTTAATACATCATTAAAAGTTCTGCCAGCATAACTATGTCAGTTGGAAAAAAAAATCCCTTAAACCAACATAGCTTTGCCAGCAAAATTTTAATTGGAGAGCTAGCTTTTAAAACAGCAAGAGAATTAGCAAGCCCCTAAAAAACTCTGATTGCTGCGGGGAGAATATGTAGGAGAAAGATCACTTTTCATGCTCCATTCTTAAACTCTTGTCATAGACATTGAGTGCCGTCTCTGTAGCAGACAGGGGCTGAGCTAGTGCCCCTCCAGCCCGTGTCAAAGTGGCCACATAACTGCTAAGCATGTGCCAAAATATTTGCAGGATCAGGTTTCTCATACAGCTTTCCAATAAGAACAGTATTTTATAGTTACAGGATGGTGTTTATAAAAGACACTGCAGTAAAAACATGAAACCAGACTTTTTACTAAGTAGTCTTTTTAAAATTGGGGGATACATTTTTTCCTTCAATTCTCCAAGGGTGTCACCTCTTTTTTGTTTTTCCTTGGCCACAGAACAACACCCTGTGGCTGTACCCTCTGGGCTTTAGTGACAGTGGCTCAAGCAACCAAGAGCCAAAATAATTTTTTTCAGAATGCTTCTGCGATCCAGAAGTGTGCAGTAATTTCTTGTATGAACCGACTATCGTTTGTGTTCTTGTCTGAAATGTTAAAGCTTTGCCTGTATGTTGTCACTTCTGTGCTTGTATTTTTGCCATTGTTAAGACAGATGAAAAGATTAATGATAATCTTCTCTTAAGGTTGTATGAGGTCTCTGTCTTGGCAATGGGAGTAAACTCCAGCTGGAGACTCGGAGGAACTGAGTAGGACAGGAAAGAGAAAAGCTGCTCAGAAAGTTGGTGCAGCCCTCTGCCTCTTGTAGAGCCCTGAGTGGGCTGGGGACACCGACGTGGGGCCGCTGCTGGCAGTCGGGCAAGGGCAAGGTGGTGGATGGCTTGTTGCCCTGCATTCTGCCGGTTTAAACATAAAATCACAGGTTCCAAGCAGCGTTTTTAGCGGTGGGATTTCTTGAGTGATGTGGAAGAGAAGCCAAGTTTAGTCTGTGGGTTTTGCTTGGCTTAAAGGTGAACCCGTGCTTGGGCTGTCACATCCCATCTATTGTCTGTGTTGTCCTGGTACCCTTGTCCACAGTCAGGTTTCCCACAGCAGCAGTTCCACGCCAACAAAATTGTTTCAGGTCGTGTTAGGAAGCAACTCCCCCGTTTTGTTTTGGTTTTTTTTCTCTATTACTTTTTAGCTCTTCGACTGTAGGGCAATGTTTTTGATCTGCTTTTTAAGAAAAAACACCCCTTTTGTGTATTTTATGTGCAGCATACAAGGAAGCCAGTAGATGGCAATAACAGACCAGTGTAGTTAAGCCAACAGCAAATTAACTCGGTACAAGGTTCTCCTGCGTTTAAACAGGAAACGTCCTTTAAATAATTCTAAATAAGATGCAAGTGGCATTGTTTTAACAAAATGGAATAAATTATTAAATTCTACGCTTGCAGGGGAGTCATCAAGAAAAATTCAAATTTGCAGTTAGGTCCTAGCTACCCTTGGAGTGGTTGGTAACTGGAAATGCGTTGAACTGCTTTACTGAATTTAGAATTCAAAATAGTCATCAGTATTGGAAATATATGCCACGTTCTTAGTGAAGCACAAAATGGCCTTTTCTCTTCATAGGGTAAAATGTGAACATCATCACAACTAACAATTTTAAAGCGGGCGAAGTGTCTCCCTCAAGATATTTTCCCCTAAATTTTTATTTAACTCAGCTAAATGATGTCTCCACCGTCTGTTAGTGCAGCACAGAAGGGTTAGAGAAAACAACACATTTTCTTTGTTCCTATGCACACGATTCTGATAATGATAAATTAAACCTAAAAGATCTGTATTCCTTAAGTAATATCATGAGCACACTTTCCTGGACACGATGTTAAGTTAATTTCTATTTTGACTTTAATTGGTGCAATTTTAAACCGAATAGTTTTGTACTGTTATCTTTTTGAGCATGAGGTGTAAGCTGAAATGATAAACAATGTTATTCATGGCTCTGAGTAGTCCTCCTCTCCAAGGTTAACGCATTTTTAGAAATGAATTACCATGATTGATGGGGTATCAAAACCTGATTCTTTTCATCTTTACACATTCCATGATTATGAAGCAGTCTAATTTAAGCCTTGTGTAGTCTGTCTAGCCTGTTCCTTGTGATGGTTGCACTGCATTTTTTTTTTTAAATTATTAAACCTCACAGTTTAATTGCAAAAGATAATTTTCCATTACTGGTATGTGCAACTTAAAAGGGCACTTCTGTCTTTGGAGGTAACAAGATATTTGTCAGACTTTTAAATGAATGCATTATGCATTAGGTAACCTATTTCACAAACTCCATTTTAGTTTGAATAAATCGGCTTCTAATTTAGCAAGACTGAATCTAGAGTTAGTATCTTTTTCTTTTATTTCTTTACTTTTTTTTCCTTTTCGTCTCTGGTACATAGCTTTAGGATGTTAGATAAGTGCCTTCTGAAAGTGAAAACAGTAAATATGCACTAAATAAGGAACAGCTTGCTCTGGAGTCTGAATTCTTTAGCCTAATGTCGATCCACTGAGTTGCCCCGTTTCTCTCTGCTCAGCTGGACCACGGGTTTACCATCAAGAGATCAGGGTCTTTGGACTACTACCAACAACCAGGAATGTATTGGATAAGGTATGAGATGGTGCAGCGCCAACAGTCAGTGTTTCCATGGCAACGTGCTGGCAGTCTCCATTAACCAGTTCCTTCAGTGGATAAACATGCTTTTTGATTTGTTATCCGGTCCATATGCTGCTTTATCAGTTTTGTTTTAATCTTGATTGAGATGCCACACCCCCTCATTCCCTTTCTTCACCCATCCCTCACACCCACATTGCCAGCTTTCTCTTCATCGCACATGCTCAGTATCAATTTCTCCTATAGTTAAAAGGACAGTGTATATAGAAAATCTACTAGATATGCTGAAGTATGCACCCTCCCCCTCCTCTATTGCTTGTTAAGGCATCTGCTTCCCCTGCGCTCCTGTTTTGAAACACACGGAGCAGCAACAGGCTCTCAGCATATATTTTCCTCTTTTTCCATGTGAGATGTGGAGCTATATACTGTCATTTTAAACCCACTAAACACAATCCTTACCTTAGATTGAACAATGCATTTACATAACATGGTCTGCAGAAACTCTCCCAAGTTCAATGAAATACAATGCATTGTATGTGCTGGTAAGCTTGTGTTTCTAACAATGCATTCCTTCTCTTTCCTTTTTAAAACCCTTCTGATACCTATTTATTTTTATTTGATTTTTTTAAAATATTGCATGAGTCTTTTGAATATATTTTTCTTCATTGTGTAACTGTGCCAGGGTTGTTGTTAGCTGGCTTAACCTGTATGATAAAATGGGGCTCTGGGGGGAAGGGGTTATTCTGGAGCGGGGGCAAGGAGGGATCCGGGTCTGATAGCCCACACGAGGCACTAGGTCCACACACCTCCTCAGTCAATCCAGAGCCCTGGAATTTCCATCAAGTGGTTATTTGCTGGCTTTTTTCCTTCTTATTACTCACAAGACCCGCATATTGATAGCTGGAGAAATTTTTATGTTTCTTGCAAAACCTGCATTTTCTAACAATGCAATGTTTGAAGACTTTAAAAACTCATCTGTGAGCTATTTGGGAAAACAGCAAATTAACCACATTAGTGAAACAGCAGAGATGGTCACTGCAAGTGTTTCCAGTAAAGTAAAACTCCCACCCTGGATCATTTCACTGAGTGCATGGATCGGGCTACAGCACGGATTCCATAAACCCTAGCAGTTCACCGAGCGCACACTGAGGGTTAAGTAGGTACCGATATGGATGTTCTGGGGAAAGAAAAACCAAAAATAATCTTTTTTTTCAGACAAAAAAAAGCAGAAAAATTGAGAAACACTTTCACTCCAACTGCTCAAGTGTGCAGCAGTACCTGTAATTCCAGTTTATTGCGCTTGCGTTGGTGGCTACAAAGCTACCGTGACCTGCAAGGGCACAGCAAAACCTGCTTGGTCTGTCCCGTCACTTGGCATTCGCAGGTTCCAACCTTTCAACACAGCCAAGAGACGGCAGCACAGCATCTGTGCTTTTTGGTTTTGAAGACAGGGTGAATGGGACCTGAGTGCCCAGCTTTAGCTGAGTGTGGGTTTGATAGTATTAGAGGAATTCTTCTTTCCTGGTTATGAAGGAAAAGATGGCACTTTGTGTCAGGCAGGACTTTGTCAAATAGTTGCAAATGTAATGCCTCCTCTGTAAACCAGAGGAAAGCTCAAATGAGCTTTATTTCTCTTCCTGGAGTTTAGTTGCTATCCATGATCAGCTCACAGTCCTTCTCGGCTTTACTATATTTTACACCAAAAGAAAAATAACTCCCCCAAAAAACTCCTATCTTTCTATACACAATGTTTGGATCTTTTAAAACCCCAGCTTCAGGGGGTGCAGACCACCAGAAACTGTGATAAAATGGAGCATCTCCTCTCAGACTGGCCTTGACTCAGTTTGACTGCATAGCCCAGATTTTGAAACAAACCATATGCATTTTGAGGAGGTAGGGGGGGAAGACTAATTCTGCAACTTGGTAAATAAATAAACGCTATTAAAAAAAAAAAAAAAAAAGCCATTTTACTAAAGCACTAGTAATGGCTGTCATCAGCATACAAAATGACACATCCCTGAATAATGGGCTGGAGCAGATGGGCGATAATCTCTCTTATTCATACATAAACTGCTCTGTTTTCCAGCTGGGGGCAGTAACAACAATGTTTATAATTAGCGCTTTCTAAACAGGGCACCTAGTGTGGAAAGGCCAATTGGGAGAGCAGGGCTCCTAGGTGTAGATGCTTAATTAGGAAATACTATAACAGGGGGTACCTCCAAACAAGCACTGCCCTGTGCTTGGTCCTCTTTCATCTCCGAGAACAAGCAACTGCTGTAGTGACCAACTTTTTAGGCTAAATAAAACCATTTCGATGTAGCAAGTGTTTACTTTTTAGTAACGCAAATGCAAAGCATATGAAAAGGTTCATCAGTTCCCATCTATAAAACAGTTAATTTATCACAGGCCCATGAAAATTAACCTGAATTCACAAGTACAGCGAAAAATGAAAGCAGGTCCCAAGGAAAATGCAATGCTCCCTTTGTCAGTGTTGAACTACTAATTTCTTCCCCACTCCTTTGATTGTTTTCATCCCTAGTTTCTAGTAATCTTCTAAAATATCTTTTTAAATGGCACTATTTCCTACTTCAGTCAACCAGAAAACCTTTTCCTTTCTCGGCCTAAAAGACATTCCTATCCAAAGTGCCTCGAAGTCCCAATTTTGTGACCCTGTTATATTCCCTTTCAGTAGGATAAGATGTGCAAAAGTGACACAACTTTTTTTAGATACTAAAATACAACAAACCTTATGTACAATAATGTTTGTTGTATCAGGTATGAGATATAATGCCTAGGAAATCTTGTACTGTTCCTTGACTAGAAGGAACAGAAAAATCAGAGGGGCTAAATCAGTAAAATCATTTGGACCCCACAGTGATACATGTTTTAAAGCAGCCCACCTAATGCTGTTGGGACACCAGCCCCGCAAACACAAGTGCAGAAAAGGCCAAAGCAGCAGCAGGAGGGAATGAGACCTGGGGGTCCCAGTTACAGCCCCCCCCCCCCCCCCCCCCGCCAGTCTGCACTGTGCCAAGGCTGGTGAAACTTTGTTGTTCCTGATAGCCAGGAAAGCCAGCCTTGGTGCGGGAGGGTAATGCCCATGGTACAGTCCCATCTCCATTCTCCCAAATTGCTAATGCCAACTCAAGCCGAAGACAGCAGATATCACCCATCTCTGAGCAGAGGTACTATGTTCGGGATTTCTTTTTTTTTTCTCCAAAGTCAGCCATTCTCTGGTAGTTCTCTTTGTAAAAGGCTTAAAGCCAATTCATTCATATTTTATACGGGAACTTATCAGCAGTGACCACAAAAAATCCAAATGGCACTTGCATTATCCTTCAGAAATATCATAACTGATGGATTTACTTTCTTATGAGGAACTTTTCTTTAAGATGTCATTAACTGAGGCTTTTAACAGTTTGTGTGAATCCAGATTTTTTGGCTTTCTTGTAACTAAGCCAGAATATAGTGGAAGCATTCCAAGCCTTTTCTTTAGCCCCAAGTGTTGCAGTGTCCAGTCCATAGCCTTCTTCAGCTGCTTTTCCTGTTCCTCCTAGTGGCAGCATGTTTTGAAGGCAGTGCTTTCCATAGCTTACCAATATTTTCTTTGACCCTGAATTTCCAAACTGGTTCTGGTTTCTGTCTGAATCTTAACATTATTTTAATCTGCTACTGACAGAATGGCTTAAATTTTCTGCCGTTTCTGGGCTGATTCAGAATATCAGGGGAGCATCAGAATGGTTGTATCTAATGTAAAACTTTAGTAGGCAATGTTCGTATATGTAGTATTATGTATAAAATTAATATAAAATGTTAGCATATGTTATTTTCTATATATCCACAGACACTATATAAAAGCTAAAGGAGCAAAATAAAACCCAGGAAATGTATAGGAAAGTCATTAATGATTTTATCTGTGTAATGACAATAGCAAGGAGATGAGGTACATTGGATGCTTAACATTCCAGTCCATATTAAATTCATAAAATACTTGATTTTTAAAACACAGTTCTCATCGTCACAGCTAAAAAAGTATCTGAATAGCTCATTTGAAAACCCATAGTTCCATCCTCTATGTTTGGTTCTTAACTTCCATTACTTTGCATCTGTCAAATTACTTACACCTGTCCCAAGTAAATACAGTACACTTTCAAGTCAATACTTACAGCCAGATGTCTTGACAATGGGACAAGAAAGTTGGGAATCAGGCTTACTATCTGTAGAGTGCCATGCTTAATACCATAAAACCCTCCGTAAGCTGAATACTGGTAGAAACAGGCAAGCATCTAAACTCATTTTAAATCTCTTCTGCTCTTTGACTAAGAAAACCACAACTGATTTTCAAACTATAAATAAAATTCACCCTTGCAAACAACTTGGCATTAAGTCTCTTCCACATGTAATTCAAACCAGCTGAGGAATCACGTCTCTAAAAAGGGGGGATATAAAAAAATAAACACAAACTTAAATATAGCAATACTAATTCAGCAGTTGTATGTGTAGAATATTACTTTGTATTCCCTCACCAATGCAGTACAAAGCATACATCAAATTGATTTGGTTTTCTTTCTTTTTTACTTTCATTTTAGCTAAATTTCATGCCAGAAGTTACATGGTGCGCTAAAGCACTGGCCTTTTGCATTTGGAGGTCTAGGTTCAAATCCACTCGATTAATTTGTCCCCTCGATGTGGTCATTTGCACATCTCCAAATCACCGTGTAACTTGACTTAACTTACAGCTTGTGCCTGAGGGGCTAAAAATAACACGTGTCTTTTACTCCTGGACTGAGGTGCATTGCTAATTTTGAAGTACTCTCCAAAAAGTGTCTTGAAACATAAATCAATCACACACATATATATATTTTATATATATATATAAAATTATATATATGTGTGTGTGTGTAACCTGAGAAACCCATGGAAAAAATAAAAAAAAAAGATCAGACTGAAGGGCTGCCTGGCTCGTGCCATGAGCGTTGTTTAATGGTAATTTTTACAGTAAGGAAACCTATCATTACATATCTCAGCGTATCAAGGTCACTAGCCAGAAGCTTAAGGAAGTAAGATAAAATTATCTAGGTGTGAACATTTCAATATGTGCATACACATATATGTATGTAAAAGAATGCACTGGAAGAAAAAATACCAGTGTTGCAATATGTTCATGTAATTCCACACACTAAACAAAGCATCACAGAAATTACAAGCAAATAACAAATATGCTCCTGCAGAATGAAAGCAAGTGAAGGGAAGGGTTTTTTAGATTAATGCATGAACAGCTGCATCCCCAGTTCAGTCTCCTGGCTGGTATGAATAATGGATGGACTAAGAGGCAAAATGCACAATAATGTTCTTTTATTAATGAAATGCATATATATCTATATTTGGTGTCCAGCAGTAAATTAAGACAAGTGAAAAGAAAAACAGTCACTGCTCACATTCATAAAATGCAGTTACTTCAATCCAATAATTACTGACCTGACAGAAAATATCACCCCACAGCTAAAATAAGGCGCTTCCCACTGCAAATCCAACATATATATCAAAGCTGTTACAGTTTTTGAATGTCTCTTCATAAACACACAGTTCAACGTTTTCCAAGATAAAAAATGAATTTGCATGGCTCAGGAGACCTGCAACATCAAGATGTAGAAATCAAAATGAAGACACTCCCTATGGCAAAATCCTGGGGAAATGCTAACTGCACCTCGGTATACAGGTGACAGAAAGAATGATTTTAAAATAATGCTTCTTTACTTGAAATTAAATGCATTTCCAAAAATGGCTTGTTAACCATTTGGTATTGGGTGTCAGGATTACTAAATGTTGATGCAAAATACATTAGTGCTTAATGAAGTGCTTCAGACCCATCAGCACCAAACTATTAGAGGCAATCCACTTATCCGCTGCTGGATAAGAAGCTCTACATTTCCTCATGGATTGCAGGAGGACAGCCGCATATCTTAAATAAGAATGCTATCCTTACATTTGAGTTGCCATTACTATCGTATAGTGCTCAAAGTTCTCACTCTCTCACCTCGAGCCAGGGAAAAAAATGTCAAAATGTGATAATGAAAATCTGGGATTTGCAGCCCTCTGAAGCATAAGTGCACTTCAGATCCTCTTATTATTTATTGAAAGAGTAGCTTAAAGTAGAAATGCCCTGGAAATCCATAATGGACTGGTTCATGCACCGGTGAACCACTCAGCTGAACAGTAGATGAAATAATACATCTATTAAACCAAGACAATGTGTATAAGAGGCCTTTGCTACAAAAATCAGTAATAATAACAAAAAAGCTGATTTTTTTAATATGCCCACGTGCACAAGAAGGTACAGTAGGTGAAAACTGCCTTTACACACACAGTTCAATACTCAAATGATTCTTACCATCTCCCCTGCATTCCACAGCATTAATCTATCATATTTTGAAATTCTTCAGAGGTAAAAAATAACCGTGACCTCATTACATGAAAAATAGCATTTGTGCAGAATGCAGAGTAGCAATACCGTCTGGCAGCGTACTAGATGCTGGAAGTACAAAACATCATCAAAACATTGCGCAGAAGAAGCCCAGTCTTGCAAGGTCTGTAGGGCTTGTGGGTGCTCTGTCTGTGGCCAGAAGTGACCCATTTTGTGGGTCTGATATGTTAAACGTTAAATGTTAGAATATGACCTGTGTATTTTTAGCTCTTTGTGACTTTATATATTTTTATTTGATAATCTCTTTGGGTGAGAAAGGCTCTGAATGTCTCAGCCCAGGAGAGTTACCACAATAATAACCTTGAGTCTACAAGAGTGTCTTTACGAAGACTGATTAGACAATATTCAAGGGAGACTTTGGATAAAAATGTAAAGAAAAATATTGTCTCAAAATATCTCAGGAAGTTTCTGAAGGGTTAGGAAGCCAGAAATATTTGGTCCTACAAGTTACAGCATAGCATGCTGGATTAAGTGAGATCATCAGGGGTATTTCTGCTTAATTTTTTTTATTGTTGAGGCAAGTGCCTTTATGTATATTTTTAAAAATGTGTTTAAACAAAAGCCCCCAAAAGCTTTCCCAACAATAGTAGAAAACCAGTACCTTGGGATTTATTTTTTAACATCTTAAAAAATATGTCCTGATATTTAATTAACTGGCTTATTTATTTTGGAATTTTTTCCTTTAAAAATAGCAATATCCTAGGCTAAATTTCAAAACAAATCTTTTATTCAAGTGTATTTCTTTCTGTGTAATTTACCCTGTTTTAAATATCTTCAGTTTTTACATATACATTTACCATTCTCATGGAGCAGGTTTTAAAAATACATTTTGAATTCAATACAAATATTTTTATTTATTTGACCAGAAATGTTCAAATTTTTCACAAGAGAGTATCTATTACCAGAGGATTATGTGATGTGGTCTAAACTTGAAATAAATGCTTATTTCCTGTAAGCATAAAAAATCTTTTAAATGGAAATCTGTATTTTATAGAATGGTAATATATGCCATTCTTTTCAATTTTCACACAGAATTACATACTGTATGCAGTATATTCACTGTGTGTAAAAGGTCTAGGTATTCTTCTGTTTCACATTAAAAAATAATCAAAAACTGAATCAGTCCAAGGCTAAGAAACATGGAAGGCATTGAAAATACTAATTAGAGTATATATATTCTTTACTGAAAGATTAGCAGTGAACATAGAAGTTCTCAGGAGATGAGAAGTGTTGGATTTTGTAGGAGTTATTTAAAATATGGGGATGAACTTATCAAAGGTAATGTTTTGCCCCTTTAAAGTAATGCCATGTAGGTTCCAGACACAAAAATAATAGTTCAGCAATTTAGCCTAACTAAATCCATTTGCTATAGTAGCTCTGTACTCTTGTCCATCTTTCTGTCTCTGTTAGATCATTATTGAATGCTGATTGCATTCTTTTAGAACATGGGTTGCTATAATGCTATTCTGCACCGGTATGATGGATTTAGTTTTCATTTTGTTCTCAAAAATATGTTGGTTATAAAAATACATCTCTGCTCTCCTATGAGGCTCATGCTATAACTGGTAAATTTGCTAGAGAAATCAGTCATGTTTCTCTGAAGAAAAAACAATAAATCCTTTGAAGCAGAATAACCTTTTGGCTGCATTGTTTTAAATGGAGATTTTCATAGTAGGGACAAATTTTACAAGTCTTAGAAGTCAAACCTACTGGCTTCTCAAAGTTACCTTTGCCTCCAGTGCCGTAATCGGATATTTGTTTGCATTTTTTATGTCGTCTTACTAGCTACCTGCCTTTTCCCATTTTGCTTTTTCAAAAAAATTCATGAAGGCAGCCTTGCTGCAGAAGACGGTTAACTGTGTTGAAGTGCTCTTGCTGAATCAAGGCCATCCTGTTGAACTTGTAATTTTACAGCAATTTCAGGGACTGCAGTCTAATACTCCATAACCAAGACAACAGCAAAACCCAGTCCCATGCTTGAAATTGTTAGTCAGACTTAGGCTGCCCTTACCTGGGTCGCAGTTTCACCTTGTAAATGTGCCATAAAAGCAGAAGAAAGGATATGGCTAGAAGTTAACAGCCATCTTATTAAGACTTGCATTCTCAATACTGGCAGAAACTGATCAAAAACCGAAGCCCATCAAGTAAATGTTCTTCTTTCCCATTCCTAGATACTCTGGATAGACCTAGATATAATTAGTGGAATATTTAATTCAATAGACCTTGGTTAGCAGGTGGAGACAGGGTGGTCAGGCTAAACAGGTCTTTCTGTCAGAGCTCTTCAGCATTCTCCCTAAGAACATCCATCGAGCAGCGTGAGGAAAGTGTCAAAGAGCTGGGCTAGCTTCCTTCAGTGTTTGTTTCTCTCTCTTGTCTGACAACTTCATCACAATCCATCTTTGTTAGCTGATTGCACTGACTTGAACTTGCGTGAGTGTGTATCAGCCTTCATTAGGTCAAATCAAAGACAAGCGTACATCTCTGCCTTGCCTGTAGAAACAGATTTATACTTGGAGAAGGGTGGGGGGAAGGTCATTTGGTATTTGGCTTGAAATTTGAATCTATTAAAGGATGAAATTAATAGCATCCAGAAGTAGAACATATGGCATCCATATATATGGTACTGTATCTGCTCGATGATGTCACGCTACCTCTTAATGTTTGGGAAATGCACTTTTTAAAGCATTTAGCTATGTTATGGGCTCAACCTTTCAGACCTGACTGAGACAGAACAGGTTTAATTTGGTCTGAACATTTATTATCCCTCGTATTGCAGGCCACATAAAAACTCATGGTTTTCATTAGCTTTGCATTTCACACATAGCCTAATTTCATTTATTCTTATTTTATGCCCCTGCCAGACCACCGCTCTTGATAAGGAGAGGCAGGTTTTCCGACGAAGACGCAACCAGGATGTGAGGGGACGTTATAAGGCACAGCAAGCTCCACCTGAACTCAACTCCGAATCGGAAGACTATTCACCAAGTTCATCCGAGACTGTTCGCTCACCTAACTCACCCTTTTAATAAAACACTTTTACTCGAAAGTCTTGGCTTTAACCCTTTGAGACCCTGAAAATCCTTCAGACCTGTGTGAAGTGATTACAGCTGATCTATCCAGCAGTAAATGCTGGGATGGTGGAACACTAAAGGGTGCTCACAGAATCTTTGTAAGAATAGTTTCCTAATTGATTGAAATACTTGTTCTCTGTTTAGATTGCAACTTGCTGCTAATATGATCCTCAAAGGGTTAAGGCTATTTTGCTTTTTTATTTAAAGATAGAAGCAGTGAATGTTTTCATCAGTGAAGCTAGGAACTGCAGTATGTAATTTTAGCACATGTTAACCCTCTGAGTAAACAATCAATTTAAACCTTGACAACCCACATTAGGGCTTTATTCTGGCTTTTTTGCTTTTATACGCACATATCTTTTATAGTACCCTAAAGCTTCTTGCCTGTTTCTGGCCAAAACAATATCAAACGCGCTAATGCTTAGGGGTTACAAATCTAGGCTTTAAAAAATGAAAATAAAATTAAACAGTATCTTCTATAGCAGCTCGTTCTAAACCTGCATCATACTTCCACAGGGAGTGATTGTTGTTGGAGGATATAATGCAGGCTAAACGGGGAATTCCGTTTAGGGCAGCCTTGTAGTTTCCAGAAGATGACGTGGTGATGGCCACAAAAGGTTGCTTCCATATTGTTTGCTGCTAATGACAATGCAGAGTCTTGGGAAATGGCTTGTGGACGCGTTTTGTCATGTAATGGTATGTAATGATGTAGTTGAGAAGTTCCTGGTTCCTTTGCCTCACAGTCAGAAATGTGCAGACATCCTCTCAGCATGACCTGGTTATTCCAGGAGTCACTTTTAAAGATTAACATTGATGAGAATTACCCTTAAAATAGCTAGACTACTTCTAAACCAGCAAAAGTACAAGTCATTTAATATATATGTAAAGCCTACACTGAATTAGTGGAAGATTTGTCTTAGAATGGAGAAATTAAAAATTATTTACCATTTCTATCTGTAATACTTAATAAAATGGGCATTTACACAGAGTATACATATTTCTGGTTTGTTGAAACCTCAATGCAACATTATAGCATTATATTTAACCGTTATCCTTAAGTTGGCTTCCACAGAAATATTACACTTTGTAGACTTTTGCTTCAGATGTGATAAATTGAAAGAAAAATTATTATAAAATCCCTCAGAATTTCACTTCAATGAAAAAAGCAACTTCAAAAATCCTATTCTAAAATAAAAAATATGAAATTTTTACTTTCTCTTATTATTCATATAAAACGGAATTTTTCTCCTCTAAAGTTAAAATTTTCTCACAATGTTTATAAAGTCACATAAATGTGTTTTCCCCCCCTCCTCCCTCCCTACCCTTTTTCTCTCTTTCGCCCCTCTTCTCTCGTATCATACAGCTAGAAATATCAATGTGCTGCCCAAAAAGATATGCAGACTTTTCTGCTCTTGCTGGGAAGTACAAATAGATTTTGGAGGAGCAGACCAAGTTGCCCATGGTGCCATTTCTACTCTCAGTTCTGTTTGCATATGGAACTGTCCTGACAAACAGCTGTGACAGCTGATGTGTACCTGTAGCTTGTTGCAGCTGGTGTAATGCTCTTTTGGATTTCTAGTTGGAAGTATCACTTGAACTGTATTTCAAGGAACACTGAAATTCTTCTGTTTCTCCATCCTTTAAAGTGCATCTTTCATTGCCTCTGTCACGAAAATTTGTATATTAAAAGCTATGAAGACTTTAAATACAGGAATTTCAACTTGTGAATCGTCACAGAAGTGGTACAGGTACTTCATACAGCAAGTTTTTAAATCCACCCAGTGTTAATGATCTAGAAGTGAGATATTTAGTCAAAACTAGATCTGCAGACATCCTGCATAATATAGAGAGATGAGCATTTCCAAGTTTGATTCATCTCACCTATCATGGGCACGCATTTCAGGTAGGACTCATGGTTTGATTCACTCCATTGACTGTAGAAGGAACTCCTGTTGGAAGCTTACACCAGACACCAAACTTCAGGTTATGAGTTTATTAGAATGAATCTCACCCTAATTCAGGAGCTCTGATCTCTGAACGTACACCCATGGGCAGATGGCCTGTGCTTGGCCTCAGTTACTCTGTCTGGAACCTGAGTAGCAACATCTTAACCCAAGTGAAGCAAGTAGGTGTCTTGGAGAACTCCACAGGGGCAAGAGGTGAAAGGACAAAAGAACTGCCATACAAAAGTTGTCAGATTTTAGGTTTTGGGGAAGGACTGTGTCTGTGGCAGATCTTTGACCATGCCCATCCCACCTTAGATTCTTTGTGGAGAGAAAGATCCTTAGTAGATAGGGCACAGCCACTGCTGTTGTGAAGTTAATGGTAGTTTGATAACATTTGGATAAGGACAGAAATTATTTTTCAGTAAGATTAAACCCTCAGCTAAGGTAAAGCCTCCCTTGCCACTTACCTACATCAATTTACAGTAGGTCAGGAACTGGCATATGTTTTTCCAGCATTGCCCTTCCCACTTTATATCACAGCCTTTCCTTTAGAAGAAATGCAACTCAGCCATGTAAATGCAAGACATACATTTGGTAATAAAAAAATGTCCATTGATACCATATGCTCCTTCACTATTGGGAAAATTTGGCAGTCTTAAAGCAAAAGCTGATGTTCGTTCTTCTTAATGAGAGAGGGAAGTCAGGAGAAAAAAAATAAAATAATATGCTTCACCTTATGCATGAGAAATATTATTCAAAAATCCATCTGGGATTTTCCTATCACCTTTGCTTTGCTTTGTTTTGGAATGGAGGGTTATCATTAAAGTAAGATGTTTGGCTCCTTCATCTTCCACCATCTTGTACTGCTTAAAATGTATGTAAAAATAATCCTAGATCCTGAAAACCCTACTCATCCCCAACGTCTTATATGTTTTCAATCTTTCGTTCATGTTTTATGAACATAATTATAAAAATATATTTTAAGTTATTTTTAGGTCTATGAGAGATCGGGTTTCAAATTGCTGATAGCCTCTTTTTAGGCTTCAAGGAAAGGTGTCTGAATATTTAAACTGTTTTGAAAGAGTTGGCAATAATGGTTTGAAATGTATCCATTTATCCATATATATTTTTAAATATAACCATATATATATGTACGTATCATTTCATGGAAATAATAATGGTTCAGGCTTGTTTGGCAGTGAGATCCCTTTTTCTTGCCTAACTTCTGAATTCCTGGGGGTAAGCAAAGACAGGATATGTGCCCCTAAAAATACTTGAAACACCAGTGAAAAAAAGAAATTAAAGGTAACAGACTATTTTTAATGTGATGATCTGGGAGAGCACATAGCACACTCTGGGCATTTTACTGTAATACACACCAGTCTTCCTGACTTCTTTCTTCATTTCCCTTATAAATCATTGCATCGTATTGGTGCTAAATGTGACAACATATATTTTTTTTAAGCTTATTACAACTTCCTTAAGCCAACTTCCTTCCACCAAGCTGAGACGGATGGCAGCCATGGAAGGCACTGTCTTATCACCAAGGAGATGGAGAGGAGCACTTCCGAAGGGTGATTCAGGTCATCTAATATTTGGTCTCTGGAGATGCCTGACAGTCTGATCTTAGCATTAACAGGAGAGTAGAACAGGGTCACTTCCAGCTTAATTCCTCTCAATTAAATGTAAGTGGGGATAACGTGGACTCCAACTTAAGTGCAATATTCTAGTGAGCTTACATGCAGTAAGCAAACTTTGATGTGAAAATGTAGTACTGATAGGTGATAGCACAGGATTAGTTAAACGCTGCTGAGCTGGGTGTTGTCTCATCTAGATGTTTCCATCTAGGAGTTAACACATCTAATCTAGGGCAATCATCAAAACTTCCATTATAGCTGCTAGACTGGCTTCTCTAATGGTTAATAAAATTCTAAGATGGATGGATTGCTCACTAGATGAGGTGCCTAGCCCAAATATATTTAGAACATGATTTATTAAGTCGTGACATATAAATTAATATTTCTGTAAGTTACAATTTTCATAGCATTAATGTACAAAAAATCCAGAATACTATGGTTCTACTCAGAGGGTTAACAGAAAAGCACTAGGCATGCTGATTACATTGGTGTATCCAAACTGCTTTGCTTTTTTAGCCAGTGTTTGCTGATTTTTTCAGAAAATTCTTGAAAAATTTCAAGTTTGAAATAATTTAAGTGTTGTTGTTTAAGGAATTTCTATAACCAAATTAATCTTATTTTTAGCTTAACTTATCACAGGAATAATATGTATCATTAATGCAGTGTAAGTCTGTAGTCATCAATTTTATTAATTCCACAAGTGATTCCAGAAATCTCTCTTTTTTTAAGTACTTACTATAGAGCTTACAATGGTGGCATAGGTGACTGAGACTGTCTTTCTTATTGGTAAACAAACAATATTGTAATTTCAAGAAAGTCCTAAGAATCAGCTTTTCAGTTTGGTAGTGTACTAGTTAGGGGAAAGCTATCTCATGACATGCATTGTGTAAATCATCTTTGTAGATGAAGATTGTTCATATTAATGAACACATTCTTTTTCCTTGACATTGTAGCAGAAACTGTTTACTTGTTAATGAACAACCAATACATTAATTTGCTTCAGACTGTTAGAGGGGAAAGTGAGATTCCAGTCATTGACAATGTTATTGCTTTACAGTAGCCCTCATCTAATTTAAATGTGGTGCATACTACAATAAGCAAAGCCAAACCTGTGAATAAACTCCTGAAAAAGCCTGGCGGGTCTTTATTCAGTTGGGTGCTCACATACAGTAGCATATGACAGCAGGAAGGCTTTCAAGAATTGTTGAAATGAAAGCGATATATCCACAAATAAGAGCTAAATTGCAATCCTTTCCCTATGGGGCATATATGTTTAAAAAGAAAAAAAAAAAAAGAAAAGAAAAGAAAAATTGGCTCAGAGGTTTGCAGTGCTACTATATTACCACAGGGCAAGTACATTAAATCATTGTTATTTGCTAGCCTGGGGTGTATGTTAGAAAATGGCATCTTTTTTATTTAGTTTAGATTGTGGGCAGGGAGAGCTTTCCTAATATTATTGCAGTGCCTGCTAGTGCTGCCATGGTTAAGGCTGTGTTAGTATTTCCATTATAAACTCTTAGTCTCAAAGGTTTTTAATTTGATTGTAAAAATTTGCTTCAGGCAGAAACTTGGCATACAATTTTTCAGCTCACAGTTGATTCTTTTCCTAAAATATAAGGGAAATCAGCTTGACCTCTTTGACATTTATTTTCTAAGTGTACACAAACATTCACACATACGGACACAAAGACGGTCTTTATGCGGCTCATTTCAGATGTGGTACATTTTCAAGCACATCTCACAGGTCTTAACTACAAAGGTGACAGCTCAGAACTTTGGGGCATTTTTAAAACCAGGGAGAAAACTCAGCGATCAAGAGCAAAAATGTTCCACGTGTGGGAGAATTTTATTTTGGTGTGACAAACATTGAAAGTTTGTGCAGTAGTGGGTATGTATATATACCATGCTGAGCGCTCGTGTAATTTCTAAACCCATTAGTTTAAGTCACTCCAAGTAGCAAATGCTAAATGTGGACATGCTGAATTTCCCTGTAAGATTGGGAGAAGAAGCATTTTCATCTTGTGTTTTAGAGTAGCACCATGGACAAAGCTGACGTTACACCAGCCAAAAGGATCCACAAAGAAGAATTAAAGGAACATGTTTTCTCTTAAAGGGCAAAAAAAATTGTCTGAATAAGACAAGGCTGAAAGCTCACACTGAATAAGAGGGGTATTAGAAGCAGTCTAAAAAGCATAAGTATGGAATCATTTGAAAACTATAAAAGTGCAAGAAAGCCACGCAGTGTAATGAATCCATGTGCAGAGCCAATCAGCTACTAATCTGGAGCAAATTTACAGCTACAAACAGGCATAATTAATATACAAATCAAACACACCCAGCGGCAGATGGAATTGAAATCCTAGTTCTTTTAGCAAACATAATGCAGACCTCTTCCTCGTATAGTCACTAAATGAGACCGTGTGTAGCTGTTTGAAGTAGTGTTACATGCAGGCTAGTGGGGAAATTAGGTGTTTAAAAAATGACTGTAAATTAATATTTTTTTTTTTATTAGCAATTCTGCAGCATGCTCCTACCTTAATGGGTCCTTTTGGGAAATGACAGCTTTCAAAAATTGATGTCTATGCATTTTATGCTTGTCTGCATATATACTTGGATAGACCACACCAAATAGCTTCAGTAAGAATTGAGTTGCTATATTGAGGCTCCATATTAACTGCAATTTTCTGCAGCAGGGGCCAGAGGAAGGAATAAAGCATCCATTAAATAAAGAGTTCATGGAATGACCCACCTGTAACAGAGAAGTCTTCCTGATCCCTCTTAGTGATTGACTTGAATGATGAACCACATTGCTTACTTATTTCCAAAAGTGTTCACCCTGCCTGACTGGGTGAGGAGGTGACACTGGACAAAGCCATGCCATTTTCTTGGCATCTGCTTGCAGTGTTGCACATTTTGTCAAGGCACGAGTAAATGTTAGGTTAGGAAAATAACTGTTTATGCTAAATAGCAGAACTAGCAGAAAGCATATAGGTAGAGATTAGCCATGACACTTGTAGACTGGCATTTGGAAAATGTTTTCTGACCAGCTGATCAAACAGATTTTTGAGAGGGGTTTTTTTTCAGTAGAACCATTGGAGCCAAGAAGCTCCAATTGATTTTCAGGTGGAACTTGCTCTGTTCATGAGGAACTTTCTTCTTAAGGTGTTTCTGATAAGTCTTCATATGCATTTCCTGTTGTAGGAAGACACTGGACTCAGAAACTCAGAAGATCTCTTGTATTTCTATGTTCTTAACAGATTTTAAAGCTAATGATGAATTCTTCATACACATCTGATTTTAAGTGACAGCAGTGAATAAAAAGAAGCCTAGTTTTACTTGTCTAGAGTTACTTTCAAGAGCTGATATCACTACTATGACTGATACTGCTGCTGCTACTACTACTACCACCATTGCTGTTCAGAGGTAATTACTTTTTTTACCTACGCACCTCCATTAGGTGCCTGGAATGCTTCAACATCTGCTAACAAGACCCAAAGGGTCTTATATTAATGACAGCACTTATAAATTTATTTTCTTTTCAAACAGGATGCCCACAGCTACTGTAGCTGAGTTCCATAATATGGTGAGAGTTTGAAAACTGGTGAGAGAAATTAGTAAACTGAGAGAGGGGATTATCTGTAAGGTATAAATGCAATGGATCGCTTGACCAAGAGTATTACTGGTGCTGTGTCTTGCAAAGGAGATGAGGTTTTTTCTGTTCAGCAAATCCAAGCACATAGCAAAAGGCAAATAAACAAACCTCTAAGATATGAACTTCTGACAATTTGGCATTCATCATGAATCTTAACTAGGTGTAGTTTTTATGTAGTTACTTCAGTGTAATAAGGAGATAAAATATAAGATGGTTAACACCAGATCTTGATGACTTTTGCCATTGATAGTTAGGAGGTGGGAGGAATCAAATTGACTTACTGATGCTAAAACAAGAAGTAGTTCAGGAGAAGCATTTCCAGAGAGAGTTGATGTGAAAAAGGGAGGAGGACTCTTTAGTAATTCCTGGAGGCCAATTTATCACTTGCCATTTGTGCTGATCTTTGGTGTCGTATCTGAGGGTAAAAAATTACTCAAAGTGGTCCAAGGTTAAAGACATAACTGCTATAACTTATATTTTATTAAGGAATTAATAATAAACTTTTATATTCTGCCTGAATGAAAATTGTTAAAGGATTAATTAAGTGTGAAATTAAATAACACTTTTCTCATGTATGCTAAAAAGCTATCTAAGGAAGTGGTGGCCTTTAAAACAAGTTTCTAAATTATTTCAATTTAGAAAAAAAAATCATTTCTTTTGAAAAGTAAGAAATTTAGGAATTGCTATGTGGTTTGAATGGCATAGATGAATCTTTCATTTTCAATGTTCTAAATAAATAATTTCTAGATTATATATATTTCTGCAAAAATAGAGGGAAGCCAAATTGCATTTTTCAAATCCTGCCATTTATGCCAATAAATGTGAATTAAAAGGAGTGAGATCTGATATTTTCACCTTAACTAATGAACTAAGTTTTTAAGTTGTTACTTAATATTTGCTCTAAAATGGTAATAAAAGAATAGAAAAGGACAAATCACTTAATGCCTCAGCTCTAGGTTTAACTTCTAACAAGCTCATGTTTCTTAAGCGGAGAAGCATTACAATATATTTCAATTCAGTCATCACAAGCAAGCCACTAAGGAGTTACATCCAGCTGCATTCCTGAAAAGCTGTGCACAGGCTTTAAAAATTAGTCATGCAGCCACATCCCAGTTTTCCCACATAAACCTCTGCACCAAAGTGAGTCTTGATGAACATGATTATAAAAAAAAAAAAGAGAAGCAACTATTAACAAAATTCACACTTCGTGTGCTAATGCCCTAGTACAGGAGGTGAGTTTGGATAAGCGTATGGAAATCAAATATGGTATGAACTGACAGCCTTTTTATCTGGTGCCCTTCGACACTATACATACTAACTCTCATGAGAAATGTGAATACTGTTTTACAGTGGAAGCCTGCAAAAGCCCACTAATGACTGGAAGTTTCATTGTAAATGGCTGGATTTGGGGAATTAACAGGTGAATAAAGAAATACAATAAAAGACCAGAGGATAATGCATTGCATAGTGTACTTTTTCATTTGTTCTGACAATCGATTTAGTTTTAATTTCATACTTCATACATTATCAGCAAGTGTGCTGGAGTGTAAAACCTACAAATAAGGAGTCTGAGTAATATGAGATCCCACCAGGGTGCTCTGATTATTTTTGCTGAAAGGCAGAGAAAGTGCTATTTTATCTATGTTGGTAAAAGCATGTATTTTATCCTACTCTCATTTACAAGTTAATAGTTGCTATTTAACAGCACGTTCATGGAACAATTCTTGATGCAGGATATAGATGCAAAACTAAAGAGTCTATTAGAAGATGCCTGTCTGTCTAGAAGATAAATTTTTATGTTCACAGAGATTATAAACTGACAACAGGGTTATAGGCATGTAGTACTTCCCTTTTTGGACTTTCTCTTCCCAAAGAGTGTCCCCTCCACCGTACTGGCAGAAAAAGCTTTCGGCACGCTGAGATGAAGGTGAGTGACTTGTGAACACCATAAACCTTCATGAACCTTCACTGTCTTCAAACAAAATAGCCCCCTTCTTCTCTTACCCCTTTCACACACCTCCAGCCCCTCCAGGCCACTTGTTTCTTTCTCCTTCCTACACTCCCTTTCTCTTCTGCACTGCAAATGTGCAGTGCAAATCCCTGTGGTAAAACAGATCAGGGAAACTTCTTCAAGGAAGAAAAAAGGTTTACCCTGCATTAATAATTACCTGGTTCTGTTTGTGACTCCAGTACACCAGCATGCAAGGAAAAAGGGTATGAAAAAGTCATTGCTGCAGTGGGAAGATGGGACTGCTTTCAACAGCAGGGGTGGTGTAAATTGTAAATGAAAGGTGTAGGGTCTAAAAAACATGTATTGTGTCTGTTGGGATCAAGTTCTACACTGTTGTTCTTATATCTGGATCTTTCAAAGTGTTTTTATTTTGTATAAACAGAGAGTCAAGTCATGTGAAAAAATACTGCAATAACAAAAGAAGAAAGACTTGGAGGAAGGTGGGACATGATCATTTGTGTTCAAACATTACATATGCTCAGTAAAACTTGGAATACATAGAGAGGAGGTGTCATGCCTTCAGATTATCTACATGCTTTAGATTTATCCAATGCTTTCTAAAGGACAATGATGGAAGACACACACAGACTATCTTGCAGTCACTTGCCCCAAAGTGATAAATGACCCACAGCTTTATTATGTGTTGCCACTTAACCTTCAAGGCAGGAAAAGGCAGTTGCTGGAAACCTTAAGCCTAGATGTTGCCCCGGTTGTAGCTTTTTGCTCTGCCCCAGAGCTGCTCTAGCTAGGCAGTGTTTTCCACTTGTCATGGTGTAGGTAGAAAAATAAACCCTGGCCCGCTGCATGCCAGCAGGCAGGCTTGGCACTGCTGGTCTCTGCCAGAGAATGCCAGCAGTCACGAGGCTCCTGTGCACTGTGCAGTCATGGGCAGCTCCTGACAAAGTAAAAATTGATGATGCTTAAATACCATTTAGTCTGGCTATATAAAGGCCAGTGAAATCCTCTTTTTGAAAGTGTTGTAGTTTAACCCTGGCTGGCAACTAAGCCCCATGCAGCCACTCACTCACTCCCCCACCTCCAGCAGTGGGATGGGGGAGAGGATTGGAAGAGTAAAAGTGAGAAAACTTGTGCATTGAGATAAAGACAGTTTAATAGGTAAAGCAAAAGCTGTGCAAGCAAACAAATCAAAACAGGGAACTCATTCACCACTTCCTATGGGCAGGCAGGTGTTTGGCCATCCCCAGGACAGCCAGGCTCCAGCACAGGTAATGGTTACTTAGGAAGACAAATGTCGTAATGCCCAATGCTCACCTCCCCCCTCCCCCCCTGCTTCTTCCTCGAGCTTATATATACCCATCATGAAATTCTATGTATGGAATATCCCTTTGGGCAGTTTGGGTCACCTGTCCTGACTGTGTCCCCTCCCCTATTGCTTGTGCCCCTCCAGCCCTCTCTCTGGCAGGGCCTGAGAAACTGAAAGGTCCTTGATTTAGTACAAACATCACCTGGCACAAACCAAACCCATCCATGTGCTATCAACATTGTTCTCACAACAAATCCAAACAGCACTGCACCAGCTACTAAAAAGAAAATTAACTCTGTCCCAGCCGAAACGAGGACATAAAGATACTTAAACCAATGATAATCATAAAAGACACACTTCTGCAAAGAGACTGGAAAATGCAGCTATTGGGGTGCTGGTTTGTTGCCTCTGTACTGGCTGTAAGCATGTGCCAGGCATCAGGCAACAAATGGGGACCCTATGGGTGGCTTGCAAATCAGTAGTAAATAGTCATAACCAAGTCTTCCCTGGAAAGCAGCTGGATTTGGGGTTTGGGTTTTGCTTTATTTTTTCTAAACAGCAAACTTGTTCAAAACTCAGACTTGCTTCCTGTTACTTGTTTCTGTTATGTTCTAGGAAATGGGACTTTGGAAACATTAACAAAAAAAAAAAAAAAAAAGATTAACAGTGTTACATATCCAAATCTTATCGTGATTCTTCTGTTTGGGCAACAGGCAGGTAAGGAAGATAGGATCTAGATTATGTCCAGCTGCTCATTTTGAAGTACAGACATACCACACTCCAGGCAAGGAAATCACCTGAAAGGAAACCTTGGTAATTCATTATTTATTTCCCTTCATGTAAGATGAAGCTGGATATTGTCATTTTACATATAATTGCCACATAATCAAATCTATGGTACTACAACATTCCAGAATATCCCCAAACTGTTTTTTTTGTACCAGCTCTAGGTAGGAGAAACATATACACATAGTAAATTCAATTAATGGCATTACAGTTAAAAAGAAACTTTTAGCACTGAGACAGTTGCCTGTTATCAGAGATTGCTGGATTTTTTATCAAAGCCATGAATATGCATGTATTTGTTTAAGCAGATACTAAACTTTGAAACATAACAAGTTTAATTATGCAATGTAGTATAAAGAAAAAAGACATCTCCGGTCCAAGGCTTCTCAAATCACCTGCATAGAGAGAAATCAATTTATTCTTTCCTGCTAGACACCTGAAAAGATAAACCCACTGACCCTGAAAATATCTCTCTCTCTATTCTTGGCCACATCCATAATCCTCCTTTCTTAATAGCTGAAAAGAAAGTCATAATTAATATGCCACTAGAGAGTTTTCATTATTTCTTTGGAATTACCTCTTAATTTACTAGATTAGCCTGATTAAGTAATGAATTTGTCAGTTCCAGTTTTTCCTTAAGAATATGAAATATCTCATTTTTGGCCAGGCGATGCTGAATTAAACCGCAGCTGAGGAAGACATTTTGGCCTAGATTTCTTTTGTTAAAAATTCTTTAAAACCACTTTCTTAATGCACACCTAATTACTGAAGTCTGCAGAGCCCCACAGGCCTTCTCCACTTGCAGACTTAGCAGCCACAGAGCTGGAAGCAAAGCACAGTGGCTGGTTCTCTGTGTGCTGAAAGCCACAACACGAAGGGAGGAAGGGTGCTGTAGACCACAGTCCTGATGCTATGGCACAGAAACCTGGTTTTTTACTGAAATGCTGGGTTGCGGTGCCACTAAAGATGTGCAATCACTCTCCTGCAGAAGCCATCTCTTCCATTGGCTGGAGGAGGAGAAAATCATGATTTTTTTCCCAATTATAGGTCCAATTTTCCGTGCATTGTTGAAGCACACCAACCTTCCTTCACCAATGTGTAGCAGAAAAGTTTTGTCTTGTTTCTGCATTCATTTTTTGAGAACTGTGGACTTTTCCCTTCGGTGTTTTTGTTGCTGTTAAGAAAACAACTGTGGGTAATTAATTATAGTATTTTATTCTAATTATGAGCCTGTAACGGATCAGAAATTGTCCTCCTTTTGTCTTTACATGTCAGGAGAAACTGGTCCTCGTTCCCTGCAGCCTTTCCCATTTCAGCCAAATGGATCAGTTAAGTAGCTAACTCACTGAGCACATGCATTAATCTGCTCAGTAGCCTAATTTGGGGAAAATATGCAGTGTTGCCATTAAAATGTCAACCTTTACCCCTTATAGCTGCTATACTTGGAAGGGAGACTGGTAGGTTCCTGTCTGCAACTCAAGGCTGATGGTACCATAATTGCCATAGGTGGAAATTTTCTGAGACCATTGGAAAGGTTTAATGACTGGCTGTGTGCCTGTATGGGAATGCAGACTGGCAGAAACTTGCTTCTGCTTTGAGGCCACTGGTAAAACCCTGGGAGAGGCTAGGAACTCAGTCTTAGGAGCTGGAGTGGGATGGAGACTGGTACACACACACACACACACACACACCCCTATATATAAAATGATAGATGGAGAAAGCCAAACCACAAATAACCATGTGGCACTGAAATTCCTACAGACCAGCAGTTCGCACATCAAGAGAACATAACCAGTGAAAAGTGATGAGCTGAAAAGGAGAACACAAAAGCCTGACATGCCATGAACCAAGAAAAGTTTCCAGGCTGCAGGATTTCAGTGACTCACAGTCTAAAAGATTTGGTGGTGCAGGAGCTGTTGAGGGCTGGCCAGTTGCTCTGGCTACAGAGCATTTCACACTGCATGGAAGTGCAAATGTAGTGATGGTGAAGTGCAACTCTGTAAGGGGAGGAGCAGTCAGCTGGCTCGTGTGGACCCTGCCAGCACAGGGGAAGGAGCTAGCTGTCCTACCTCTCCACTTTGAAGGACTAGACTTCATGTTTTTCACCAGGTTCCCAAACCTGTGGATTTTTTCTTTTACGCTAAATGAAGAGGTGACAGCTGCTTTTGTTTTAACCTCCTGTCTGCAGCTCTGATGTGTCTGTGCTACAGGGTTATGCTCTGCTCAGGGGAGACTTCACCACAGCTGGCATGGAAGAAGCTCTGAAACACATCAAACGAATAAAGTAAAGTAGTAAAGCTCTAATGGCCTCTGGTGAGAATGCGCACATTGGTGTCCAGAAGCTTTTCGACTTGCCCAAATCACAAAAGCAGCATGTGGCCTCTCTCTGACCCCAGCATCAGCTTAGTGGCCAATTTTATGTCCTTGCAGCAGAGCAGAGGTACTAGAGCTCTTCAAAGAAACAACAGGAAAATGATCTGTCAGTTTGAACAGCCAAGGCCTATGTGATGGCCAAGATTTGGTTTATTTATTAATTTTTAGCTTGTGTGAGGTGTTCTTTAGAGAGGCGGTAGTCTCTGTGGAGGGGTGGCAGCCACCTCCTCTGGGAGAAGCGCAGGCTGCTCCACCGAGCTGTGGAGCCTGCAAAAATGGGAAAGCTGCTGAAAACAGCAAGGAACGGAAATAACTTGAGCTCAAGGGTCATGGAAAGAGCATCTGGAGGAAGAAAATAGGCTGGGCAGAGTTTGCTATGACCAAAAAGCCATGTAGTTGGCTGAAGTGGAGGCTGAGAGAAAGGATGTGTTTGCAAGGATGCAATGGGCAGGGGGAGGTGTATTAATAAGTCTTTTTTATTTCTGTTCTGTCCAGCATAATCACTCTGAGCTTAAAACAAGTTGGCTGGCCAGGCTTGTGTTTGAACACAGCCTATCTGGGCAATTTGTTGGCTCCTTCTGGAGCTTTTTCCTGAAAATAATAAGTTTTGGTGGGGCTGGCTCAATGCTGAACCTGACTTTAGACAGTGATCTTCAGGGAGACCTTGGTTCTCTTTAAAAGTTTGCTCATTTTCAAGCCTTTGTGCCTTGTCCTCTCTCTGCCATCCCAGAGACTAGGTGCTGCTGCCCAGTTCAGGGAGAGGAGAGGGAGTGTTTCTTTGGTCTCCCTTTTCTAAAACAGAAATGGAAATCAGACGAAGGCAAAGCTTTGAAGGCCCGTTCAGCCTAAGTGCTTTCAGATATAGCAAAGCAGAAGGGGCAGAGGGGTAATACACACAGACTACCATGCAAAGAGGATAAATTCAGAGCATTTTTCCAGTATTACAGTACCAGGAGAGCTAATGAGGAAAAAGGTAAAAGAGACAAATAATAAGGAGAAAAAGTGAAACAAAATCATGAGAATTTGGAACTAAACTGGCCACCCATTTCAATGTGAATGCACAAAAGGCAGCAAGATCCAAACTGCCTGCTGTGCCCCACGCCCTCACCCAGCTGCTTCCCTGGGACACCAGTGCTGTGAATTTACCCCTCCAGTGATTGAGGTTACCCTGTAAATGAGGTAAATAGAAATTTGGGCTAGTCAGAAAATTGAATGGGATAGCCAGAAATCAAGCATCAAACTCTTACTTTACTACTTACTTGAAGCCCAAATGTGGAAGAAAAATCTCCCACAGGACTTTCATTCAGTCTCATGTGTGCTGCCTTTCATGTGTGTCTTAAATTACACTCAAATGAGGCTTCTGTGCCCACAGAGCTGTCAACGTACCACCACTTGCCTGCGTCTGTGGAGAAAAATTCATTAGTTTAGGTGCCAGAATGCCATTAGTTATAATCTTACCTCTTTTCCTTTCTGTGTGTCCCACTGTCATCAGCCTGCTCCTTGCCCACTCGTCCCTTCACGACTTGAGTCTGTTGGCTGATTTCAACCAATTTGGAGAGAAGCAGTAGAATTTTAAAAAATAATTGAGGGTGTACAATTATTGTTGAAATCAGCAGCTCAGGAACTGAGAGAAACCTAAATTAGCTGTTGGCCTTTGTGCCAGGGAGAGACAGATGGGAGCCAGCAGCGCTTCTGCCCGAAGGGGCAGCTTGGTGGTTGTATCTGGCTGCCTTTCTGTAAGGGGTGCTGGGCTGCGGTGGCTGAAGGGATGGGTGGAGAGCTGGCTTGATGCTGCTTGATGCAGCAGGTAGTACTGGACCTTCAGGAGGCAACTCCTGCAGCTTTAGTGTCACTATTTCCCACTCGCAGCTGCAGAACTTGATCTCGCTGCCCTGCCCCAAAAGAAAGCAACAGCTCCCTCATCTCCTTCCACTCTTCCTCCTACCTGTTTCATCCCTCATTTTAAAGGGATGCTATTATCCTTCCTCTTTCTGCAAGAGAGAAGTACCCTTTGACTTCCCTTTTTTTTGGTCTTGATGCACTGAAATTAGAGGTGAAAATGGCTGCTTCTAGGCTTCCTAGGTTGATTTGTATAATTTTGATCTTTCCAACATAAAATGTGCTGTTCTGAAATTTTGTGACCATGAATGTGGCCAGCTCTCATTTAAACAGACCTCTTCAATATTTAAGTCCTGAGAATATTTTTGGAAAAAAACATTCCCTTATTTCATAATTCTAATTTTCTTCTCAGAAGAAACTGATTTTCCAGCTAGTTTTCCTTAGAAGCTATTATGAAGCTATTATTCAGCCCTTACAGAGAAAAGAAAAAGATCATGGGATAATGGCAGAGGGGGGAACCACAAAATGAAAGCTCTGAATATTTCACACATCTTTAACATTATTCTTTTAAAAAAATCCACACAGGCTGACTACACAAGTGGCACTGCCTTGCAAGCCTATGTGAACAGTTCCTTGGCTAATGCTCATCAATCTGAGGAAGGAAACCAGGTGACACACTGTGAAATGCTGACCCTGCTGCTTGTCCCCATGCCATATGGCAGCAGAAGCTGGCGTTGTTCTTTGGCACTTAGACCAGGAACTCTTTCGCCCCAGCCCACTGTTTACAGAAATAGTGCTTCAGCCCTGACCGTTAATGATGTGCATGTGTCAGATGACAATGCTGTAACCTGCAACAACCTTGTAAACTTGGGCCATAGCACAAACACTCCGAGGACAAACACATTGCAGCAGTTATGTACAAAATATTAAGTTTGATGTGGTTTAATTTACTGGAAATGAGCAAAAGGAATTCCACTCTAGAATTCCATTTCTGGAGAAATTTGGCTGGAAAGAATCACAGCTCTGTCTAGTCTGGGCCACTGGTTTTATCAGGGTGAATCCACCCCGTATAGAAATGTTATAAGTCTCTCAATGCTCTTTGGTTCCAGTGTTAAATTCTTTGATAATTGTATCTTGAACTATTTCCCTTGGCAGTCTGATCTTTAACCCAATAACCTTCTGAGTCAGATTTTTTTTCCTGTCATCCGGTTTAAATCTCTTCTTCCTTAAATTTAAGTTTATGTCTGTTTCCCTTGTCTCTGCTTTTCCTGCTGAGCTCTCAGGTTTATAGGCTGAGTCATTTCTACTTGAGGTTTCTTCCCATTCTTTGCTTTGTTTGTTCTGCTAACTTAAGCACTAAGTTCTTTTGTTCATGGACGAGAACTTAAAATTTAAGAAAGTCTTGTTATCCTCACCATTCATTTTCTCACTTCATCATGTATCTAACCTGCCATGTAATTCAATCCTTCTGCAGTGGCCTCAGATTGTTTTTTATGGAAAAAACTGTACATGGGATGTGAATGATCCAGAGCTTCAAAAGCAAATTCTTGAATATTAATGACTATGCTTTTTTATCTCCAGGGTGATAGACTGCCAACATCCATGTCTTTGAAATCCTTCCTGCAAGTAGATTACCATCCACTTCAGGATGGCATCAATCATGCTCATTTGATGACTTTTAGTTTAAGTTTGCTTGTTTGTTTGTTTGCATCATGGATCTTTTCCCTCTCTTCCCCTCCTACCTTTGTTTTTGATTACCCCTTTGATCAGCTGGTGAATTAATTAGACAATTGTTCCCCTGACTTTCAGCAAATCCTTTACACAGACTTGGGAGCATTTGAGTCTGTTCAGAGTCACATAATTTGGCATGTCTTGTACCTTTGTGCCCCTTTTTTTCTACCTTCTGTAAGATGTGCTTTGGTCTACATGCCTCATCTGAAGCAGTGGACAAAAGCTGTTTTGGTCCTTAATCCAGTTTGAGCAAAGGATTTTTTTCCCTCACTAATGTTCTTTAACAAAAATAGACCTGCAATCCCGGTCTTGTGATCGTCTGATGTGTAACAGGCCAGAGCACCCACATCTGTCTCATAATAAGTGTGTCAACCAAATATGGCTTTGTTACAAAGAGAAGAGTCAAAGACTCAGTAATCAAAATATTCTGCTCTAAAGCAAACAAATAATCAATGAAACCAATTCTTTCTTCAAAATCCATGAGCACCTACAAAGCTCAGAATATGGAGATTCATTTCCCCATTCTCATCCTCCTTTCTCAGATCCATGCACAGTATGTGTGTGCCTCGTCTTTCTCTGCAGAGGTTCAGGGCCAGTCACCCAAACCCCATTGCTGCCTCACTGTGACTGATTGCTGTCTTCTCTGGGCAAACATTAGTAATGAATTATATGCAGTGAGAGTGATACCAGCATGCAGGTTTCTAAGTACAAAACGACAGAGTGAAGGGTTCAATGAAAGATGCATTCCTCACTGAGTCACAACAGCTGCCAAAAGGAGGGGGCAAGAGGTTCATACCCTGTTTAGCTATAGTCCGTTACTCACCAGTTAAGAACAGCAAGTGACTCCTAGTGTGTTACTCTTTAAAATATTAGTAAATTATTAATATAACTAATAATAAAATATAACGGATCAAATAAATTATTAGCAAAACACAATAGCAGACTGGGATTGCTCTAACATTGCTATAGCTGGGAAGCAACATTTATTCTGCTCATGAGGGTTGAATAGTCTGTCTCCTACTTCAGCCACAAAAAGAAACGTTTAGGGGTGAAAGACAAAACCAGTCTTCACCCTTTAGGAGGTTTCAAAGGGCCCTTTGGCTACAAAACTGAAGTCACTCATTCAAAAAAGAGGCATGGGCAAAGGCAGAAACTGTCTCATCAGGAGGTAAACAGCAAATCTGCTGAATAAGAAAACGAGGGAACTTTCTCATGTTACCTTGGTATAAGCAGATTAAGCATATTTTTGCTTTTATTTTTTCTGCCTACATCTTTTATAAACATTTGTGGCTGTGTTGTCTGTTTTGAATGCTATGAATAAATGCATGTTTGTGGTTTTGCTTAGCCTGAAGTGAGGGAAGCGCAGCTGGCTCGCACCCACGTTTCAGGCCACCTGCGTTCCTCTCCCCGGCCTGCAGCTGGGCCAGCCCTGGCCCTCGACTGGTGATCCACCTCCTCTGTACCCTGCTCGCTGGATCCAAGGGATCCAACACATCGGGCCCATCTGAACCACGTGGGGAGATAACGCAGGGGTCAGGAAAGGCAGAAACACCCTCCAGCTCCCTGTTGGTGAGGCAGAGGCTCTCTGCTGTGCTGGGAGGTGTCAACAACATCCCTCTAGCCCATGTCTCACTGTGGCAGACTGTGTTGCACTGGGAAATGAGAGAATCATAGTAAATGTCTTCAATGGCTCAGAGCGTAGCCGTACTCTGATGCCAGCCTGCATGGGAGTGTAGTGTTCCCAGCTAAGGGAGAAGATAGCCCCACAGGAGGCAGGGCGCCAGGAAGAAACAGACAGGCTAGGCCTGCACCAAGCCGTGCCACCTCCCCGTGGGGAGCTCACACTGTAGTACAGACTGAAGCAATACTGACCAGTCGCAACTGCTGCTACTTAAATCGGCACTCTGGGGGTTTGAGGAGGGGCCTCAAGAGGCAGAGGCATGCGGGGGTCCCAGGGGAGGCCCTGTGGCCCAGCAGCAGGGTGGGTCTGCCTGCTGCCTGGGCAGGCTCAGGGGGGAATGCAGATGGGCAGCGAAGAGGCACCGCGTGTGTTGTGGTTGAGGGCCATCACTCCAACCTGCATTTGTGGTCACAACAGGCACTTAGAAGACACAACTCTTCTCATCCTAAGGTCATGAGAAATATATCAAACGAATCATTAGCTGTATGGCTTGCTCAGATATAGGCAGCTATAAGGCTAGCATTACCTGGGAATAATCCTTTCCAATTACTCTGCTTCAGTCCCGTATACCATTTATGTTCTGAACTCCTCCACAGTGTTCCCATAATGTTTTCCCAGTGGCAGAATTCCTCCACATTTCCTGCTGTCAGGCATTGTGGGCTCAGTGAACAATCAGATGGAGCCTGTTCAAACCTCTAATAGCTGAAAGCTTTATTTCAGGATTAAAATAATTTGCCCCCCTCAGATGTGATATGTTTTATGTACAAATAACTAACATGGTTCAGTGATTGGTACTGATTATTTAGATACTGAAAAGATTTCCTAAGCATTCAGTCAACAGTATTTTGAAGGTATGATCCAGAACAAATGATGTTTCCCAAAGGTGTGCATACTCAATTGTGGGCACTCCACTACTTTCACTGCACCTTGACTCCGTTTCACCTTGACTAGTGCTTTTTAGGAGACCTAAAAAAACATCCCAATCTAAAAACCTAAATGAGAAGGTACCTCAATTTTGGAATTTCCGGTGAGAAAGGGAGCACTGCAGGAGCAGCTAGGACCTGCTGGCTGCCTCAGTCTAGGATGCATGGTTCAATACAATGAGGCATTGTGGGCACCTAAGTAGGTCTGGTCCCTTAAAAAAAAGTAAATTGAGTTTTTCTGGGGAAAAAGTGCAGAAAAAAACACTTTGGGAACAGACACAGTGCACAATGCAGAGGAGTGGTGTGAAGGGTAACAGGGAAAAAAGCAGGTGGGACTATTTCTTTTCCTGATGTCTCTGAAAGAAGGCATGCACAAACTCAGGGAGAGATGTGGGAAGCACTAGAACTGTTTTGGGGTCAGGGAACAGTACAATGTCTAGAGGCCAAGCAAGGCAATGCGAAAGACATGTAGCAAAGCCATGACTCTCCCACTCACAGGTGTGACAGGCATGGACACATGCTGGTTTGAAGGGCAAAGGACACACTGTTTGAGGTCTTGGATCTGGTCCTAAAACCTTTTCTGGCAGCACCTCTGTCAGGGCAAAGGTGATCACCAAAACCTTTGTGTGCAAACCTCTGAAAGGAAATGTGTGCTGAATAAGCCCTCTGTACGTTAATAACCTTGTGCCAGTAAAGGATCCAACAGCAGTTTAATCTTTTTTAATCATACAGGTTGGGCTGATAAAGAATGTATACTTCATTTATAATTACTACAGTAATTACGGGCTTTCACAGCAATGTAACTGAAATTAAGAGTTATTTCTTATATCTTTATGGCTATTTCAAGCCATTTTAAAGCTTTTTCCTGTGCAATCTCATTTCACTTCTAACAGGTCATGACCCATCTTATATCCTGGTCCTATGAAGAGAAATATTACTATATCCTTGCCTACAAGGCCATTACAAAGCAGGTTTTTTTTCCAATAAAAACAGGAAAAGAAATCATTAAGAACATTTGAAAGAAATGTAGTCCATCTTATCAAAGGTATACTTTTGTGAAGATGTATTTTCCTACCACAAGCATTAAAGGGTAACTCTGGCATAATCTTAGGAGAGTCACAAAATCTACAGCTCCAGGGCCACTGGGGATGGAAAAGGCATGCCAAGAGGAGCACATCACGGAACCAACATTGATGCCTCTACACCTTTCTGATCTGGGCCACCCGATGGTGATGGGGATCTCAGCCACAATCTGCCATTAGTCTTAGTGTTAGAGTTAGGGTTGAGAAAGCCACAAAGCCTACAGCTTCAGGGATATTTGGGACTGGAAAAGGTATGCCAAGGGAAGGATGGCACTGCACAGACATTGATGTTTCCACATCTTTCTAATCTGGCCTACCTATGGTGCTGGGGGACCTCAGCCTGAGCCCCAATCCACAATTAGTGTTAGTTTTAGGGTTGAGATAGCCACAAAACCTAGAGCTCTAGGGCCACTGGGGCTAGAAAAGGCATGGCAAGGGGAGCATGGCAATGCACCAACATTGCTGCCTCCACACCTTTATAATTTGGGCCATACTTGGTGCTGGGACCTCCCCCTCAGCCCCTAGATGCCATTAGGGTTAGGGTTAGGTTTGAGATAGCCACAAAGCCTACAGCTCAGGGCCACTGGGGCTGGAAAAAGCATGTCAAGGGCAGTATGGCACTGCATCAACATCTTTGCCACCTTTCTAAATTTCACCTGCCATGGTGCTGAGGACCTCTGCCTCAGCCTCAAGATGCCATTACGGTTAGGGTTAATGTTACAGTTAATACTCAGAGAGCCATAAAGCCTGTCCCTTCACCTTGATTCCCAACAGCTTAGTGATTTTCTTCTCCTTTGCATGCAGGTAGAAACTGCTATAATATTCCATTTCTTATGCACTGATGCAGTGAAGCTTTCTGCTCTTCTCACCTTTCCAACCTCACTTTATCTCTAAGCATATATATGAAATCAATGACTAATGGAAAAATGACTTGTGTTATTGCCCCTTAAGGAGCTCTGCATCAGCAAAATGAGAGAAAAAGAAAACTATAAGAGATCCAGGTTCAGTTCTTTAAATCTAGAACCCTGTCTTGACAAATATAACAGGAGGATTGGGCAGGAAAAGAATAGGTGGAAGAAGCTGTATATGAGAAAAAAGAAATAATGAGCAAATTGTTGCATAGTAAGCTGAAATCTCAGCTCCTTCTTAGCTACTGTCTCCTGCTCCAAGACTTCTACTTAAATTCACAATAAAATGTTCATTTTACAATTACCTGTGACTTTTTCAGAACTCAGTCATGAGGTTTTTATTCTTTTTTATAACATCTACTTCAACAAGGTCCTGCTTTGCAGTTGGTGCTTCTGTGCACTACTTCATATCAATAGCAAAAGCTTCTCATGTCAGATTTACTTTGAAGGATTTCTTATCTAGCATAGGCAACATTATAGATTACTGTATGATAAATGAATGCTTCCCCTCAGCTCAATTTTACTTTCTAGTAGGCTCCACATGCTTAGTGGAGTATACACGTGTATCGTCATCATCAGAGACCATTACATATACAATTTCCATTTTAAGGTGTGCTGGGTAAGACTACACACTTTTTGATATATATCCACTGCAAACCTCCTCTGAGAAAGAACTCAGCTGGAAATCAGAGCTATTTTTTATGAAAAATCAGCATGAACTCAGAGTCATAAAGAAGCAACATCTATTTGAGAGGAAGCTATCAGAAAACTTGAGAAGTTGGAACATGTGTCTTAGCACTTCTTTTTTTTGTGTTTGTATCTATCATTGATCCATAAGTAGCCCAAGTGATGGTTGGAAAGGGTAAGCAGATGACTGCTCATTTGTTCAAAGTATAAATTCAGTTAGTGTCATGGCACTTTATAGGTATTAAACACAGAAACTGTTTTATTTTCCATCCTAAAATCTCTGCTGCAGGTAGTTCCTGAGCAATTGTTCTGTGTAGGATGGATCATCAAAAGAATCATAGATTAAAAGAATCATAGAATCAATTAGGTTGGAAAATGTAGAGGACTGAAGGCAGTGGGTTGATTAGCATTGATAATATGCAGCTGTGGCCTTGCCTCGATGGCAGTGGGTTGATTGACATGGATGATGTGCAGCTGTAGCTCGTTCCCACTAAGTAGTTAAATAACACTGAGGAGTGTGGGGGGTTAGATAAGGTGGGAGCAGTGTGGTCTGGTCTCTGGAGGTAGAAGAAATAGTATGGCTAGTAGGATCTGATTGATGAAAAAAAACCCAAACCTTGTTGCAACCTATTAGCCTGCTTGTGCTGTGACAATTGTTGCCCTGTGTCAGGGTAACTGAGTTCGACTCTCACTACAACAACTGGTGCCCAATGTAGCTGAGACAAGTGGGAGAACCTGTGACCTGTAACAGACACCATGACAGGTAAGCTGTTGACCACTAATTGATATGTGTGTATTGCAATATTTGTTGTCCGTCTTAACTCAAATTGCAACTGGAAAAGGCCTTTGAGATCATAGAGTCCAACCATTGACCCAGGACTGCCAAGTCTACCACTAAAGCATATCACTAAGCACTACATCTACATGTGTTTTGAACACCTGTAAGGAGGTGATTCTACCACCTCCCTGGGCAGCCTGTTCCAATGCTTGACCACCTTTTTGGTGAAGAAATTTTTCCTAATAGCCAATCTAAACCTCTTCTGGTGTAACTTGAGGCTGTTTCCTCTTGTCCTGTTGCTTCTTATTTGGGAGAAGAAGCCTACCCCTCTCAGCCTACAATCTCCTCTCAGGTAGCTGGAAAGAGTAATAAGATCTCCTCTAAATCTTCTCCAGAAAAAAACCCACCCCAGTTCCTTCAGCTGCTTCTCACAAGACTTGTGCTCTAGACCCTTCACCAGCTTTGTTGTCCTTCTCTGGACATACTCCACCACCTTGAAGCCTCTCTTGCAGTGAGGGGCCCAAAAGTGAATGCAGTATTTGAAGTATAGTCTCACCAGTGCTGAGTACAGGGGCACAATCACTTCCTTAGTCCTGCTGGCCACACTGTTGCAGATACAAGCCAGGATGTTATTGACCTTCTTGGCCACCTGGGACGCTGCTGGCTCATGTTCGGCTGGTCAGCCAGCACCTCCAGGTCCTTTTCTGCTAGGCATCTTTCCAGCCACTCTGCCCCAAGCCTGTAGCCTTGTGTGGGGTTGTTGTGATCCAAATGCAGGACCCAGCATTTCTTTTGGAACTTCATACAGTTGGCCTTGGCCCATTGGTCCAGCCTGTCCAGATCCCTCTGCAGAACCTTCCTGCCCTCAAGCACATCAACACTCTCCCCCCACCTGGTGTCATCTGCAAACTTACTGAGGGTGCACACAATATCCTCAGCCAGATCATCAATAAAGGGATTAAACAGGACTGGTCCCAGTACTGAGCTCTGGGGAATACCACATGTGATTAATCACCAGCTGGATGTAACTCCATCACCACACTTTGGGCCTGGCCATCCATCCAGCTTTTAACCCAGCACAGAGTACACATGTCCAAGCCATAAGCAGCTAGTTTCTCCAGGAGGATGCTGTGGGAAATGGCTTTATTAAGGTCCAGGTAGACAACATCCTCAGCCTTTTCCTCATCGATTTGGCAGGTCACCTTATTGAAGGAGATCTGGCTAGTCAAGCAGGACCTGCATTTCATAAACCCATGCTGGCTGGGTCTGGTCTCCCAGTTGTCCTGCATATGCTGCATGATGGCACTCAAGACGATCTGCTCAATAACGTTCCCCAGCACTGAGGTCAGGCTGGCAGGCCTGTAGTTCCTGGGATCCTCCTTCCTGCCCTTCTTGTACACGGGCATCACATAACTCACATGAATTTCTAAAGTCTGTTTTTAAGTTTTAATGACAGATTTTTGCCAATCTACTCAAGTAGAAAGACAAACACATTTTATATATATATAAAATATATACATGTATATAACCTCTCTGTGTGCATGTGCACATATGTGTATAAATATACACACATGTATAAGGATATATGGGTTACTTGCAAAGGAACAGCAGGTGCAATGAATAGAAGAATTATCCTTATTTACTTTTTAATAAATAAGGATTGGGAAGTTTAGGAAATTTGTTAAAGCAACATTGAACTCAGTAGTAGTATTTTACAGCTATTAGTGCAAGACCTTGTGTTTTCCTTTCTACAGGGGTCATGCCCCTTGTAGTGTTTTATTTTTATAGTGCTTTGGTACTAACAAACCAAAAACCAAATTAAACTCAGCTAAAACCATTGTGGTTAATCTAGGTGTGAAGCATGAAATCATGAAAAACAGTTTTGCCCAATTTCCACATGAAACAATAATCAGCCATGGCTGACTCACAAAAGTCAGCCTATGCTCACTTGAAACTGCTGAAACTTTGTTTTCCTTATGGAACTTGTCTGGGGGGTTGGGGTTTTTGTTTGGTTTTTTATTTTTATTTTTTTTAAGGAATGACATTCCTTACATTTATCTACATTTTTCTGAATCTCTTTGAATCCTGAGAAAGACTATAAAACTCAGTCTTCTCTTTATACTTGGAGGTACAGGGCGACTCAATCTGAAACATTACTTTAAGAGAAAGAAAAAAAAAAAAAACACAACTAAAAAAGGGAGTTCTTATGAAGAAAATGCCTTTGGAAACCTCAGCCTTACACTAGACTTGATGTACTTGAATTTAGTTCTCTGTCATGAGGGGGTACACATATTCAAAGCTTAAAACTACATTTCAGTAACTGAAGCAAATAGCTTCATATCTCAGCTTTAGCGTTCAGATCAGCCCATAAACCAGCTCTTGTCACAAAACAATACATCAGCTAAAATGAACGTTCCCTTGCTAATTTTATATTCTTTAAGTGCAGAGGTCTTTCGTTTCCCTGTAACTATTTGTAACCCTCTTAAGTTTAGATCATTTATAGCCTCTGCCCTCAATATCCACTAGATATCAAAAATAAACATGAAACAGATGACTACAAAATATGCTTTCTTTACTTTTCTGTAAATAAGTTACAGTTATACTGTAAGAGTGCTGCTACCTTGTGTGACAGACAGTACTTGGTGGGTTTCTCTTCTTGTCCACAACTCTTTGATGCTCCTGTAGGGAGACTGAACCAGGTGGGATTACTCAAGGAGAGCAGAAATTGCCACCACAGTAGGTCAGCATCCTGAGGCTTCAGCTTGCATGAGAGAAGCTGCAGCCTGGAGGTGAGTCTACTTGTCTTCAAGCATGGAGACAGAGTACCGTGAGGGACAGACAGAGTCTGACCTCTGAGATGATGAGAGGAACTTTCCTAGTGACCAGAGATCACTGGCCAGAGCTGGCAGCAATGGAAAAAGTCCCTGGGATAGCTGAAAATGAGTCATGAAGAAGGACCCCAGGGGAAAAGGGAGACTTACCCACAGATCTTTCTTGTTTCTGTTTGTCTGACCCAGTAACTGGGGGTTTTATTACTTGGGAAGTCAGTTAATTACCCTAGGCCAGATGTGAACAAAACCTGGCTATTCAGCATTCAAAAGCTTTTCAGTCTTTCAGAGGTATTCACTAGCAAAAATGTCTAACAAAGCATTTTTGGCTGACTGACCGCTGGCCACACTTGCCACCATCATCAACTTGGGTAGCAAATAAAGCGCTTTACAGTACACAACCATCAGCTGCTTCTGCAAACCCTGTAAAAGCACTAGTGACTTGGGTGCATTTACAGAGAGTTGAGGCATGCATCCCCCATTGCCTAAATTAAACTTCCCAGATCTTAGCTATAATTACTGTTCCTAGATACACCAAATCTCTATAGTAGCAGTTTAGTATATAATATAGGGGAGGATAAAGCACTAGCCAACATGTTTAAGGCAGTAGCCTGAAGTAATTTCTTCCATCTATCCTTAAAGTTCACTGTGTAACAGTTTTCAAGCAAAAGATTTTTAATGGGTACCTAAAGACAATGTTTCTGAAAAAAAACATTTCTATCAAGGAGCTATGTACACAGTCTCCTCTGCAACCAGGCTCTTCATTCAGATCAAAACATGAAAAGTCCTAGTGTCCCCTCAGCTGTAGGCTTTGTGTCTTTCTGAATTGTCACTCTATCCCCAACACTGAGTGTACTTGGGCTCAGGCTATGGTCCCCAGCACCATAGATGAGGAAGGTATTGTTGTGACAATGTCTGTGCAGTGCTGTGCTCCCCTTGGCATGCTTTTTCCAGTCCCAGTGGCCCTGAGCTGTAGGCTTTGTGACTCTCTCAACCCTAAACCTAACCTCAGTGGCATCTAAGTGCTGAAGCTGAGGTCCCCAGTACCATGCCTAGACCAGATTAAAAAGATGTGGAGGCAGCAATGCTGGTGCAGTGCTGTGTTTCCCTTGGCATACCTTTTCCTGACACAGTCACCGTGGAGCTGTCAGCTTTGTGGATCTCTTAACTTTAAACCTAAACCTAATGGCTTCTGGGGGCCGAGGCTGAGGTCCCCATCACCACGGGTGGCCAGATTATAAAGGTGTGGAGGTATCAATGCTGATGCAGTTCCATTCTCCCCTTGGCATGCCTTTTCCAGCCCCAGTGGCCCTGGAGCTGTAGGTTTTGTGGTTTTCTACACCCTAACTGTAACACTAATCCAAATGCTAATGGCAGAACAGGGATGATGCTGAGGTCCCCAGCACCATGGGTGGTCCAGATTAGAATTTCTGAAGACAGCAATGTTGGTGCAGAGCCATGCTCCTCTTGGCATCCCTTTTTCTGCCCCAGTTGCCTTGGAGCTGTAGGGTTTGTGGTACTCTCATCCCTAAACTTAAGACTAGTAACATTATGGAGCTAACACTCAGGTTAGTAAGGGCTGGTGAAATAATTTGCAGATAGAGAAATTATTAATGTGTGCTTATGTGCATGCATGTCAGGGCCCTGTACCCTTTTGGGATGGGTAGCTAAACTTTTAATTCTGAAATTTGGTTTTGTTCCTAAATTTTCTGAAGACTTCTTTTTGATTATAATGTAGAGTGCATCGTTTATTGTGTTAGAGTCGTGCTGTAGAGTAATGGACAAGTACAAGGGGAACTGACTGAAAGCTGCCTCGGTTTTCATTATTTTTGCTACTTGACTTTGCAGTCTCACTCAGATTATTTTAGTACAGCTTTTGCTTAGTTTTATCTATGTTTGAATATTTTTAAAGGCATGATAAAAACACTGTGTTACAGTGCCCAGCACATCTCTGTTTTCTATTTCAGTCAGTAAGTTAAACAGCAGTTCCTGTCTCTTCTAGCTAATATCAGAATAGGCAGTAATGTTTTAGGAAACTTGGAGATCAGATGAAGAATTCTCTCTTGCCAAAACACCTGGCTTTGATGGAGTCCCAGCAGGCTTATGTAAAGATTTTTCACAGTTGCTTTTCCATCTGATAGGGAGTAAGTTCAGTAACTCTAGAGAAAGTGGCTGTTTGCCATGCAAGAATTTAGCATTTAAGCTAAATCTAATAAATGCCCAGAATGTGCTGCTTATTTCCTGATTTCACTAAGTAATGTAGATGTAAAGATTTTTATCAAGCATACTGGCCACTAGTCTTCAAGACACTATCAGAAAATCAATTCACCAAGACGAGATTGGTTATGTTCACCCCAGACATGTGTTCTGTAATGTCAGACACTTAATTAATATACCCTAGGTCTCCTGTAGATTTAATCTCCTCTCCGTCTGTGTCTCATCTCCACTGATGCTGAAGAAATATTTGACAGTGAATTTCTATTTATAACTTTATACTCCTTTTCAGTTCCAGAGCCATGTTTTGTTACCTGCAGGAAACAAATCTGAGTCTTGTAATCTGAGTCTATAAGCAAGAATCAAGCAATTGTATCCAAGACCAGCCTGGCTTTATATAACCATACCGCATAATCTATTCCCTGGCCTTTTGTTGTAAAACTTGCCTCAACAGTTAAAACAGCTAACATTACATTGAAGGTTATGGTTTCTTCATTAACTTTTTTTTTTTTTACACTAAAAAGCATGTACTGTCTGTTGCTCATTCTATACACTCAAAAGTCTAAGTGAAAGATATACTTTTTAAAAATGTAATTGCTTATCAGGCAGTAGAGGCATGGAGCAGCTGAAATACCCCACAGATCATTTTCCTGTATGTTTAAAAATGTCATAAAGTCATCTATGCACAGTCCTCAAGAGTATCTGGTTCTAAATGAAGTTTTAATTAGTCATACACCTTGCTGAATTCTAAATTAATTCAGGAAGGACGCCTGGGTACTGTTATGGGAACATAATTATGACTTCTACCCAATGTGCAAAACCAGTAAAAAAACCAACCTCAGCAATATTTTAGAAAAGGGGCGATGACAGTTCTGGAGGTATTATAAAGTCACCTACATAAATCAGTAGTTATTTCAGAACAGAAATAGTACTATATAACATGTTTAGTCCAGGTTATCCCATCAGGAAGGGATGTATTCATGACAAACATTTAGAAAAAGGAAAATGGTTAATTCATACCCTGACCTGTTTTCTTCAGGGCAGAAGAGAGAGAGAAGAGACATTATAAAAATGTACTAAGAAATAATTGATAAACACAAGGTGAACAAGCACTATTTTTACACCCATTCTCAGAATACGTAAATAAAAGCATGCTCAATGAAATTGGAAGACAGTACATATCAAATGGACCTTTTGCTGTACAATACACAATTATTCTACAAGGTGAGAAATACCTGGAAAACCTGCAACAATTTTGTATATAGGGTTTACAAATCACCTCAAATAGAGTAGTACACTTTTACATAAATATTTGAATTTCCCTGGGGAATAATTTTAAAGGTTTGAGGGCACAATATTTCTGTTTGTTAAAGCATTAGCAAATTTTCAAATAGTGGCAGGCAGAATAAATGTCACCAGTAAGTCAAGCCATGACTGATTCCCAGAAAATGTCTTCTGTCTCTCTTGAGCAGTAAGGCCCTACCACTGATACAATCTGCAGATTAATTTCTTTATAATCTTTCTAAGACCCATCTGTCTTGAGAAAACCAATGGAAACTCACCGAGTCAAAGAATTTGGTAAAATCATAGTCACGAAATTTACTCCAGTGTTGGAGATTTCACTAGGGTTCTACAAGAAATTACTATAAAGAATGTAAATACTATACTTACTGTAGAATAATTTACTCTGAATAATATCTGAAACTGTCAAAGAGTGATCCTATAAGTATTAGGTGAGGTTATCAAGAGTGTATTCCTTCTATATCATCTTTATATAATTTCTTCTTTCCAAAGCTTTCAAAGGTACTCTGTGATCAGTCTTTTTCTACATTGTCATCAGAAGTTGATGACAGTTCAGTATTACCTAACTCTGAATTATTTTGTTTGGAGGATACCCTCCTACATTTTGTATGCTGTTTATTTAATCCTATTTTCGTTTACCTAAACAGGGAAGATTGCAAACTGATTAAGCCATTTGGCACATCATAATTAGAGAACAGGGTTCACTGCTGTTGGATCTGCTGTAGCTGTAAAACAAGTACAGAATACAGCTGCCCATTAACTGGAAATCCTTGCAGGAAGTACTCTACACCTGCTCTCTGTAGCATTTACTAGTTTCCAAATTGTTTTTAGCAGTAGTCTAAGGCATTGTATTTGATGCTGTAAACCAACAATTCTGGTTGTTCTGGGGATTGCTTTTTCTGTCTGATTTCAGTATAGCTGCAACTCATTTTGCATGAGAAGTGATTGTTGGTGCATAAGAGTTTCTGACGAGGATTCTTTGATCTCAGACTTTTATCCCATCTTTTAATCCCATTGTGTCTTAGTTTGTTTACTTTGTTGGCTTGACAGCAGCATTTGCATGCCTCTCCATATTTTCCTAAGTCAGTGAGATTTAAATATTGTTACTTCTTCTGTTTGAACAAGCAGCACCCATACGTATCATTCAAACCCAAACTGTGTCTCAGCCAAAGCCATTCCTTTGTAAGATACTTACTGAACTGGTGGCTCAGCAATGCATAATTAGTGCATCACCTCCTTGGCCTTTGCAGAATGGCAGACTGGAGCAGTTTACTGAAAACATAAGTAACTGATTATTTGATAACTCATTTTGGAGACTGAAAAGGGAAGAGATTAATCATGTAATTGCAGGAGTTAATTGAAGTAAGGAATGTAGAAGGCTCAACTTGCTTCTAATCAATGGAAATTCTTCCAGGGAGACATAATGGTTGTGAACATGAAGAAAAATTGGTAAAAATTAGGAAATTTATTAGAATTCTTAGCCATTCTTTGCCTGAAATATTCTACCCTGACAAATGTTTGGGATAAAGAAACAATAAAGAAAATATAAAGAGACTTTGTGCCGTATAAGTACAGGCAAGTTTTGTCTAAAAATAAAAACATTTCCAAGACAAGAAACTCACAGGTACCTGTTAGTGTTTTGAAAACTGCACAAGTCACTGTGCACCGTTAGGCAGTGAGGAGTCAGCTGGAAAGGAGGCTTATCTAAGAGTGAAGTCAAACAAATATCCTGCATCTGTGTTTTCCGTGGAAGGTGCTATTCAGAGGGCATTTCCTATGGGAAATCAGATGTTGGCCTTAAGAGAGATTGCAGCCTCTCAGGAGGAAGTTATGAAGCAACTTGAGAATGACAAATGCAGTGAATTACCAGGAGCAGATGGTATTAATCTGAGGAGTCTGAAAGAAATAAACTGTGAAATAGCGGAGATACTGATGAGGTCCTTCCATTTATGGTGATTGTTACTGGGGCTTCAAAGTCATTTGAACCAATTAATTTGAAATATTTTTTTTTTTTCCTCAGCAGAGGAGGGTTTGTTCCAGCATCTACTGCCTGGATAGGCTTCCTTGTGGTTTCTGGGCTGGGAGGAACACTAGGGTGCAGGATGTGAGGAAGGCTAATTCAGTTGGCTTAGACCAGTGTGGCTTCTGCAGAGGAAAACCTTCACTGCTTAAACTTACAGGCAAAGGAAATGGGGAAAAACTGATTCCCAAGTTAAGTCATGGGAAAAGATTTTCAGTGAACGGCTGTTTGCTAGTGTCAAGATGTCAGTAGTGAATAGGGAGTTGAATGAATCTGTAGAAAATATGCAATTGTGGGAACTAAAAATTGTAAAGAAATGGAAAACACTCTAAGCAGATTTGCATACATATATGTGGGCTGAGAAACAAGATGTCAGATAGGTAAAATCAAAGTAGTAAGGGTTAAGGAGTCGGTCCAATATAAATAACAGATCTCCTTATAGAGCAATAACTGGTGAATTCATAAAAAGGTCTGTGCAGGGAAAATGGAAAATTCAGAGAAGCCTGAAAAATGTATCTGTAGATAAAAAACTTGAATTGCAGCACCTTCTTTTATGGAACACATTAAGTGAACAACACACAGTGCTATGCAGCTAATGAGAGTGAGAACTGGAAAGGCAAAGGCTTTATTGTGACAGCTATTCACATAGATATTTC